>NC_133336.1:132973266-133573266 GCF_042186555.1 Aquarana catesbeiana
CAAGGCACAGGGGAAAATCCTAGAGGGGTTGTCACCTTGCTGGGTCCCAGATGTTGTATTGGCTGCATATGTCTGATGGGTGAGGAGGTTGCCTTGGAAGTGGTGCTGATCGCCTGTGTGCTAGATCTACGCATCTTTCTGCAGCCATTTTTACTCGCTTGAATTTTTTTTATCCATTATGGGCGTGAGTGGGGCCTCATGTCTAAATTTTGCCTAAGGCCTCACAAAGCCTAGAGCCGCCTCTGCCATCAAGACAGACAAGAAAATAGAACATACCCTCAGTATCAACAGAAATATGAAGGAAATCGAGAACAGTATGAACAATATCAATATGGACCTAGATATAGCCCAATCCAAACGTATAATCGCTATAAACCACTGAGAGACTTAAGGGACAACAACCCACCCACTCCTTTTTTAGACCGGCGCAGAAATACAACCCCGTTAAGACAAATAAGACGGACAGATCCAAGAAGTCCAAACGCAAAAGAGGATGCAGAGGAGGACACAAGGTCAAAAAGGAAAAGGGAGTATTAGGTGAAGGGATATACAACCTTAGTGGAGTGGAATTATCACAAAATGAAGTGAAGCTGCTAGATAAGGGCTTGAAGTATGCACCAAAACGGAATCTCAATAAATTTAATTTGTATGTGGATATACAAAAATACACGAGAAAATTAAATATTAAAAAATATATGCTGAATAAAACAGTGGCCACTGATAGGAATGGTAGGGATGTAACAGAAACCCCTGGAAGAGTTGTATATAGCCAACTAAGAAACAAATCCCTTTATAACCCTCAAGTGCATAATAACCAACACATTGAAGTTTTTAATAAGATGATCACACAGGACATTGAGAGGATGTAAATAAGAAAAATCAGTGATCCATTAACAATCAAAAATGGAATAAAAGAACTGGAGAAAAACAAGAGAATAGTGATCAGACCGGCCGACAAAGGAGGAGCAATTGTAATCTTGTCCAAAGAATACTATAATGAGGAACTTCAAGGGCAACTCAATGATAGCAACACGTATATAAAGTTGAGAGGAAACCCCACAAGGGAGTGCAAAAGGGAATTACAGGAACTAATTAAAAAAGGCAGTATGAAAGACATCTTAACCAAGAAGGAGGAAAAAATACCTTGTACCGGAGACATGTAGGGTTCCAGTGATATATACCATATATCAAGTAAAATCTCCCGGACACCCTATCATTAATGGGATTCAATCCATTAATTCCAGACTTGGGGAATATGTTGACAATTATTTGCAACAATTAGTACCGAAAACACCAGCCTACCTAAAAGACACTAAACATTTAATACAGGAGCTCAACAAAATCGCAATCCAACCTGATCAGAAGTATATACTTGTTACAGTGGATGTGTCACCATTGTACACAAATATAGGACACGAGAATGCTATATCAGCAACAAAATGGACTATGAACAAGTACAGTAATTTAGTACCAAAGCAAAAGAAATTTATATTAAGATGTTTAGCATTTGGCTTACGACATAATTATTTCTGGTTTAATTCGGAGTATTATAGACAATTAAATGGAATAGGGTTGGGAGCGAAGTATGCCCCAAGCGTCGCGAATCTATTTATGTCCGAATGGGAGGAGGAAGCGATATACCATAACACCCCCACACAATTGGCATTGTACAGACAATTCATAGACGATTGTATCATGTTATGGATGGGTGAAGAGGAACCACTCCGAGGATTCTTGGAAGAATTAAATAACAATGAAAAAAACATCAAATTGAACTATGAAGTAAATACTCATTCTGTACAGTTCCTGGATCTAGAGATAGAACTAATAAACAATAGAATAACAACAAAAACATTTTTTAAACCAGTAGAAAGAAATAGTTTTATCCCGGTGGATAGCTGTCACTTTGACCCTTGGCTTATTAATATTCCAAAAGGACAATTTATCCATTTAAGAAGGAACTGCACTGATAAAAGCATTTTTCTTGAACAGGCTGGAAATGTAGGTGAAAAGTTTGTCCAGAAAGGATACAACAGGACATTTATAGAAGAAAAAATAAGGGAGGTTGCGAATATAAATAGAGATGAACTGATCCAAAACAAAATAAAAGAATCCTCAATAATGTCACAAGATGTCCCCATGATTATGGATTTCAACATCCAACACCGAAAAATAGAAAGAATTTTTAAAAAGCACTGGCCACTTTTATTAGCTGATCATCAATTGAGAAAAATATTATCGGATAAACCAAAATTTGTTTACAGAAGGGCACCAACATTGAGAGACATAATTGCAAAAAACATCCTGGACCCTCCAAAAACATCACAAAAATTGTCTTTCTTCCAAAGAAAAGGTTTCCACCCCTGTAAACGGTGCTACGCATGCAAAAACACCAAACTAAATGGACAAAAATGTGCCAACTTCAAAGCCACGAGTAATGATACTCAGTATGAGATTAAAGATTTCTTGACATGCAGAAGTGAAGGGGTTGTATATGTGCTGGAGTGCCCGTGCTCATTGCAATTTATTGGAAGAACAAAAAGACCACTATGGAAAAGAATTAGGGAACACATACAAAATATTATGAAGGGATTCCCCAAACATAGTGTGTCAAGGCATTTTTCATTACACCATAATAAAAATCCAGCACTTCTAAAATTTTGGGCAATTGAAAAATACAATGCACATTGGAGAGGGAGTAATAAGGTAAAAGAATTAAGCAAACAGGAATCAAAATGGATATTCAATATGCGTACACTCACGCCACTAGGCTTAAACATAGATTTTGATTTAAATTGTTTTATATCGGATTTTTAAATATATTTTAGATATTTCTTATATTTTTTTATATTTCTTAAATCCTTGTACTGTTAAAACACTCTTCGGATTAATTATTCAAACTCTCTAATTTTTAAATATATATATATTTAAAAAAAAAAAAAAAAAAAATTTTTTGGCATAAGTATTAACATGTTAAAAACTTACATATCCTGACATAAAGGCTATACGTGGGTTTGGCTATGTCGGGACTATTGAAGAAAATCCTATGGAGGAGATGTAGTTCCATGTTACAAACAGGAGGGGGAGCATTAGATAGTAGAGCCAATATATAATGGAATGAAATAAATGTTAAAATTCTATATATTTTTATATATGTTTTATCTTAGGTTAAGAAGCCATTTTTAAATAAGTGTATGATTCTATAGTTTTTATATATTTTTTATTAGTGTTGTATTAAAGATTTCTAAATAGGTAGTATAGAATCATGTTATAAAATCAAATGTTAATGATTACTAGAAGGTAAGAGAGATCGCGCTATTGAGATGATGATTGCCATGACAACTAGCTCACACACGCTATAAGTATTCAGCAGGCGGAGAATACGGGCAACCTTGAAAAAGTCACGTGGCAGTGATGTAACGCGTAGGAGGAGCCTGTGACGTCCCCAGCATCTGCAGTGTGTGAGTCAGCGGTGGTGGATGAAGTGCCTCACCGCTGAGCTCTTTGCAGCTGATCAATACAAACGCGATTTTAACTTGAAGAGTATGTGAGTGAAACGTCTTTAATCTGATACATAGTATCCAATTGTTGTTTAATCTCTGCGCAATGGATATATAAATCTTTTCTTTGCATATCCGGGATGTGAGTGGAGGAGCGGAGTACAACTAAAATTAAAGAAGAAGCGAAAGAAATGAAAGTAAAAACTCTTTTTCTTAACACTATTTAATTTCAATTTTCTCACACTAAAACCGGCACGGATTGGTATTGTTACAAACACCTGATGGATTTTGAGCACTTTACATTAACAATTTTTTAGAATTAAGAAATTTATCTTTGCACATTTTTATTCATTTGTATATGGTATTTCTTATGTGACATGATACACACTTTATATATATATATTTATTTATTTTTTCCACAAGCAGCAGATATGTTTTAGAGCACGGGTATATATATTAGGTTTTATTACTTATGCATTTTCCATGAACACATCACGTTTATAAATGGAGGGATAAGCTTGATTTATATTATATTTTTAATCTCATAAGAATTTTTCAGAGTATTAAGATCATTTGGAGGTATTTTTAGAAAGATAGTTTTTATAATTCATCATTAATTATAATGGTAATAAGAGGATAATATTAGCGCAATTAATCACCATACTATTTATTGAACAGGGAAAAGAGCCATCTAGAGCTAACACATTCTCTAATATTCCTCGGGGCTCAATTCAACACAGTGAAGAGCACCATCTCCTTGCCTCTGGAGAAAATTCTGGTGATCCAGGACAGAATTTGTCTTGAAAAGTCATCATCTCATCTCAGAGCCTCACAATGTCTCAAGTTAATCGGCACCATAGGGGCCACAGCCCCCATGGTTAAATGGGCACAATGGAAGATGTGGCCCTTTCAAAAGGGTTTCCTCCAACAGTGGGATCAGGGGTCTCAAGACCATTTTGTCCGGATAAATCCTTCCATGCGGGAGAGTCTTCCCTGGTGGCTGCAGCGGACAAATCTCCTCAATTGCCATTCCATAGCATCCGTCTCCTGGATCATGGTGACAACGGATGCCATCAACAGAGGCTGGGGCGCTCTCTGCCTGACGGAGGTAGCTCAAGGCAAATGGGATTTCCCATCCCGAGGGGTAGTGTTGAATGTTCTGGAGCTCTGAGAAGCCTTCCGCGCTCTACAAGCATTTCACCACATCGGGAGCCTCGGTTAGGCTGGACAATACAACAGCAGTATCATATGTCAAGAGATAGGGGGTACCCGCAGTCTCTCCTTACTGAAGGAAGTAAGTCCCATCATGGCCTGGGCCCAGGTGAACTTGGCAAATCTGACAGCTGTTTATCTCCCCGGAATTCAAAACGTCCAGGCAGACTTTCTTTCAAGGGATTCCCTGGACAACAACGAATGGTCTCTCCACACCGAGGTCTTCAGCTGGATCCTGTCTCTGGGAATCATGCCGGAGGTAGACCTGTTTGCCTCCCCGTGCAACTTCAAACTGAAGAGGTATTACACGAGATGTCATTGTACCTAGGCCTTTGGAGTGGATGCTGTGACGGACCAGTGGAGATTCCATAGAGCTTATGCTTTTCCCCCAGTTCCTGTCATTCTTCGATTTCAATCTAGGCTCAGGTGGGAAGAAGCCGAAGTAGTGGCAATTGTTCCGTATTGGCCCAACAGACCATGGATTCCTCTCCTGATGCAGCTCAGCTACCGGGATCCAGTTCCTCTCCCTTCCAGACCAGATCTCCTGTTGCAGGGAACGGCTCTTCACCCATGCCCAACCCATCTGGCTTGGTTTTTGCGAGGGGAAGGCTGGAAGCACTTGGATGTCCAAGTAGAGCTATTGCTACATTGCTGAACGCCAGAAGAGCAAGTACCAACAGAGTTTACCAAAGGATTTGGTCAAAGTTTGCAGATTATGTTTCCACCATTGACGGTTCCTGTAATGGTCCGAAGATACAGGATATCCTAGGCTTTCTACAAACAGGCCTGGATCTGTCCTTATCAGTTAGTTCTTTACATTTTCAGGTTTCTGCTATTTCTGCCTTCACAGGTGTATCCTGGGCCAGACACCCTCTTACTAGGCAGTTTTTCAGAGGAGCAATAAGACTCAGACCTCAAAGAAAACCGAGATTTTCCAAGTGGGATCTTCCTCTTGTCCTGGATTTCTTCTCAGGAAGAGAAATACAACATATGGATCAGTTATCTATTAAAGAACTTTCTCTCAAAGTTGTCTTCCTGATAGCCATAACATCGGCTAAGAGGGTCTCCGAGACCTCTAGGATTCAAGGAGCCATTCCATACTTTCTTCCCTGTTCGAGTAGTCTTGATTCCTATGCTAGGATCAAATTCTAAAGTAACATCTGTATTTCACGAGAATCAGGAGATTGTTCTTCCAACCTTTCGGTCAGCTGAGAACTCTAGTATTCATCCTTTAGATGTTGGAGAAGTTTTAAAGCAATACTTAGAAGCCACAGCTTCTTTTCAGCTGTCTGATCATCTGTTCATTTACTTCCATGGGAAAAACAAAGGATTGCGTGTTTCTTCCAGAACCATCGCAGCCTGGATTGTTCAGGCCATCCAAGAGACTTATAAGGCTAAGGGTCTGGCTCCTCCGGAGGCAGTGACCACTCATTCTACCAGAAGTGTTTTTACATCGTCGGGCTGCCTCCCGTCATGTATCTCCGGAAGTAATCTGTAAAGCGGCCTCATGGTCGTCGATTAACACATTTAGGACGCACTATTGCGTAGAACTGGCTTCTTTGTCTTTGGTTAATTTTGGTTTACATGTCTTATCTGTTGATGGTGCCAATTAAACCTTTTTTTCTTTAACCAGCAATTGCCCACCCGGGTGTGTATGGCTAGTTATCTCCCATACGTAGGCTGCCATGGAGTCTGTCAGGAAAACTGAAAATTTATATCAAATACTTACCGTAATTTTCATTTCCTGATGGACTCCATGGCAGCAGGAGTTCTCTCCCATTTGCTGGAGTAGGCTAAGTTACGGAACACGGTCTCTGACTAGAAGCAAAGATTTATGGGAGTAGGGTTCTATGAGGTATGAGAGGCGGGATTAACCTATACGTAGGCTGCCATGGAGTCCATCAGGAAAGGAAAATTATGGTAAGTATTTGATAAAATTTTCTGTTTTTTACTACAAAGGGTATATAGATGACATCATCCTTTTGTGGGATGGCACACAGACATGGTTATGCCCTGTACACATGATCGGACATTCTGACAACAAAATCCATGGATTTTTTCCAACGGATGTTGGCTCAAACTTGTCTTGCATACACACGGTCACACAAATCTTGACAGAAATTCCAATCGTCAAGAACGCGGTGACGTACAACACGTATGACGAGCCGAGAAAAATGAAGTTCAATAGCCAGTGCGGCTCTTCTGCTTGATTCTGAGCATGCGTGGAACTTTGTGCATCAGAATTGTGTACACAAGATCGGAATTTACAACAACGGATTTTGTTGTCGGAAAATTTAAGATCCAGATCTCAAATTTTGTGTGTCGGAAATTCCGATGGAAAAGGTCAGATGGAGCCTACACACGATCGGAATTTCTGACAACAAGCTCCCATCGAACATTTTCCCATTCACTCCCGTGAATTACTTACTAAAACCAAAAATCAAGTTTTGACCATGGATAGGGAAACATTGTTGACAACAAAGATAAAAACTCCCTTTCAGGGGATCTAGCATTTGTCTCAGGCTTCCATAAACAATATAAAAATGTAGAAAAAAATTTAAAAAAACATTTTTGCCCATCCTTTTAAAGGATAGGGATTTACAAACCACTCTACCCCCCAGACCAAAATTCATCTATAGGAGAGCCCCTGGACTAAGAAACATTATTGCACAATATGTTCCAGACCCTCCAAAAAAAACTCTTACCTTTCTTGATGGATCAGGCTTCCATTATTGTACAAGGTGCAAGGCATGTTGCACCACCAGAAGATTGGGAAAGAAAATTGGTAAATTCAAATCCAAGGTCACACAACAAGAGTTTACTATCAAACCCCTAATAACCTGTTATTCCAACCATGTGACATATGTCTTGGAGTGCCCTTGTTCCCGTCAATATGTGGGTAGAACCACACGGGAACTAAGGGTACGAATTAATGAACATGTTGCAAACATCTCTATAGGATTTCTGAATTATAGTGTCTTAAGACATTTTCGTATGTTCCATGATAGGGACCCCCGTCTACTCACCTTTTATGGGATAGACAGAATAACCCAACATTGGAGGGTTACTGACCTCAAGAAGGCTATCTCTCAAAACGAAACCCAGTGGTTGTATCGTTATGGGGTTTGATGGTATACTCTTGTTGTGTGACCTTGGATTGGAATTTACTAATTTACTAATTTTCTTTCAAAACGAAAAACGAAACCCAGTGGTTGTATCACTTGCATACTATGTAACCCCAGGGTTTAAACATTGAGTTGGATTTGAACAGTTTTTTGACAAATGAATGAACAAATATGAAAGGCTTCTAACGTTTTTTACGAGCTTAAATGAATTTTTTCCCTTTCCTTACTCTTCCTATTCCTCGTTTACACCATGGAGTGACCTATATATTTGAAACCTTATTTTTATATAAATTTATTATGAGTCATGTGCCTATTGAAGCTAATCTCTATCAGGTTCTAGTATATTATTATTATTATTATTATACAGGATTTATATAGCGCTGACAGTTTACGCAGCGCTTTACAACATTAGGGCAGACAGTACAAGTACAATACAATTCAATACAGGAGGAATCAGAGGGCCCTGCTCGTTAGAGCTTAGTATATTATTCCACCGACATGTAGAAACAATGAAGTATGTCTACTATTATACTTTTGTGCGATGGCACACAAGTTTTTAATTATTTTTATATTTTTGTGGTTTTAAAAAACATTAAACATTAAGTTTCCATGTTTTTTATGCTATGTTTCATAATGTAAGTCCTTATGCCTGCTCACAACCTGCCATGAGGCTGTTAATTTTTCAAGTCTCCTCCTCTGATGTGAATCAGCTAACGTTATTTAAGCCCATGTCCCTAGAGACCAAGTACGCTTCCCGATGACGTGAAAAACGAAACGTACGTCGAGGCGGAACTTGATCACGCAATTTCATCACTTCCGGTCCCTCTGGTTGTTTACCATCGCAGGTGGAACGCATGCTAGCTACCAGTGCTCACTGCGGGACATCTATCCACCCTCTAGATACGCACTTCAGCCTCAGTGCCGGGCGATGGCACCTTTAAAGTAAGCAGCCATTTGGCTTTCTTGTATTTTTACTATTTTTAATAAATGGAATTACACTTCTTTGGCATCTCCACGTTTTTTTCATCTACCCCATCTGAGACTCCTATCGTGTGAGGAACTGATCCAGTCCATAGTCTCCATCTTTGCGGCAAGCATTATCTTGCCAAGGCCCATCTTGACCTTCTTTTCATTAAAAAGGTGAATATCATCTGGTAAGCAGATACCTATCTACTGAGCACTTTGGGTGATATCCTAGCCGGTGAAGGTGTTTTATTTCAAGTATCGGAATACTTCTCATCAATGTTTATTCCACTGGACTTTTATTAATTTTTCTTCTGGCTATTCATTTGTTTTGGTTTGATTATTCAAAGTCAATTGATACAGGACATTTCATTTCATTATTGTCACTATGTTCCAGGTTATACTGTTTCTGTGTGTGCACAATTGTGTTTTTTTCGCTATCAGTGATATCTTCACAGCAGGTTTATTGTTTTTTTTATTATTGTTTTTGTATGATTAATCACATTAACCTCAGGTTATGTCACTTTTATACAATTAAGTCTAAGGTAATAATCTTCCACTCAGGAGTTTTTGGACTCCAGTTTTCACTAGTTTAATTCAGTTTAACTTTAGCGCCCCCTACCAACCTTTTTTCAATACACAGTTATAGTACAGCACATAAAAGCATTACAAATAACATATTTTAAGTAAAAAAGTCCCCTCTTTATTACTGCGAAAAATAAAATGTAGCTTTTAGCTTCATCATCCATGATCTCTAGCTTCCAGCTGCATTGTGGAGGTTTGCCGTCATTGGAGACCGCAGAGAGTCTGTTGTCTTCGATCAGCAGACCTTATTAGCTATAAAAAGGAACCAAAAAAAAGAAACTACCAAAAATCCGTGTTTAATTGTTTTTTAGTTCTCTGTAAATTATATTTATTGATAGATTTAGAAATGCTAACATACAAAACATCTTGTTTTCATGAGCTATGCATTTCATTTTGGAAAGTGCAATATAGAGTATATATATGAAATTTTATTTACTAGCATAGGTGTCGCTAGCTCCAGGAATCGGGGGGCATGTGCCCCAAATTTGTTGATTAGTATCCCAGGCCCCAACAACTTGACCGACAACTTGATTTTTTTTGTGTGTTTTGACAGGTGTCAACTTCTGTCCCGCCTGCCTGCCACCTGTCAGACCTGTAGTACAGAGCCCCGGAGGAAATTTGGAGCACTTTCTTTGACTCTGTACTACAGGTCTGACAGTAGGCAGGGTGGGCCAGTGGGCAGGATCAGGAGCCGGAAGCTGCCAATGAAAGAACTAAAATGCTGGTAGTTGCTGTGTTGGGACCCAGGTCACTCATGAATAAAAACAAAAAAGTGCCAAGGTGAGTAAATTCTGGGGAGGGAGAATGGAATTTGTGCTGACGGCAGTTTTGTACTGGTGGAGTTGTATTGGGAGGAAGGAAGAATTTTGCTTGGGGAAGGAATCTGTCTATTCTGTGTTACTTATTTTTGTCCTTAAGTTTTGTGTGTTACTTACTCTTGATGCCTGCTTTCTGTGCTTTACTTACTCTTAACCCCTGTGTTTGTGTATTACCTGCTTTGTCCCCTGTGTTTTGTGCATGAGTTATTCATGAAACCTGTGCTTTGTGTGTTTTCCTGATCCCTGTACTGTGTGATTTATGTACTCCTGAACCCTGCACTCTGTTGTTTTGCATTTCTGGCCCCTTCACACTGTGCTTAAAGCGGAACTTCAGTCATTTTTTTATCCTTCCATCGATTAAATCTTCTGCCCTTATTTTAACTTTGGATAGTAAAACATTTTTTTTTATGCCAGTAAATACCTTATACAGGCCACTTCCTCTTTCTTGTCTGGTAAAAAGCCTAAGCTTATGACATCATGCACAGCTCTCTCTCTCACTCTTGTGAGAGTTTGCCAGGAAGGGAGAGGGGATGAGTCATAAGAGGGCCAATGAGAGCTACAGAGCTAGAGGTATGCCTCTGTGTGTCTGTGTAAATCCAGGAAGTGAACAGGCAGCAGCTTCAGCTGCCCACAGTTAAAATGGATGCAGCCAGATATTTGGCAAGTACAGAATCACAGTGTATAGAAAATAATATGCAAAGTGGTTGGAGGGAAGCTTCAGAATGGCAAATATGTTTTTATTACACATTATGAAAGCAGACTGAAGTTTCTCTTTTACTTTCTCTTGCCCCCAGGTTTGTGCATAACTACTTTTGAATCTTTTGTTTTCTGCATTACTGATCCCTACACTCTTTGCTTTGTGTACTGCTGACCTCTGTACTCTGTTTTTATGTATGCCTAGCTCCTGCGCTTTGTACATTACTTACTCCTGACCCCTGTGCACTGTGTCTTTTGATCCCTAAACTCTGAGCATTACTTACTTCTGATCCCTGCATTTCTTACTTCTGACCCTTGAGCTTTGTGCAATAAATACTCCTGACCCCTGCTTCTGTATGCCATATTGTACAGTATATATTCCTAACCAAAGTGTTTATGGTCTCAACAGTTAAGCTGGTTGCAAAGTAGTTTTTTTTCAAGGTTCAGAAAAAGTGTTAGCTGTCTGTCTAAATTGTGTGCACAGAAGAGCATATGTAGCCCTATCCCCGCGAGGGCTGCTGTAAGTTGCTTGTCCCCATTGCTTGCCCTGACCTTGCACGCCCCCCTGACACCTTTGACACTCTGGATTCTGACATACTTCAAGCAAACAGAAAATGCAAAGACACCAATGATTAGTAAGATTTGCAAGTCAACACTTTACTGAAAGTTAAGGTCAACCAGACTATCAGTTACTGGTATACCCCAATTTAGGTGGTATTGCCATAAAATGAGATTACAAGAATGCACCGTATTGGTTAAACTAGATGGAGTTGTATCTTTTTTCAACCAGACTAACAATAAGTCAAATGACAATCATAAACAGGCTGAAATGGATTACGACTCCAGAACAAGAGGGTAAAGAGGAAACTTTTAGTCAGTCCACTCCCTCTAGGCCCTGACGCCACAAAACATTAGAAAGAAACAATATATATAAGGTTTGTGTAGGAGTTCCCCTTTAATAAACAGTTGTATTGCTGGCTATGGTGGGGCCCAGAGATGTTACTGCGCAGTAGCAGGCCAATGAGGCTTAATGTAATAGATTTTGTATTTTCCCCAGCAAAGATCCTCCAACTGGTCAGGTGTCAAGGTGTCTGCATGCAGTGTCTTTAGGTAAAGTGTCAGATATAATCTGGCTGATACATGAGTCCTGTGAGGCAGAATTTCCCTGAGTATCTTGAGTATCTGTAATGAGTTGTGAGGTGCCCGACTGGCAACCTGTAGGCCCAGAAATCCAGCGATGACTGCGTGGGTGTGCAGTGGATGGGGGGACCTGATCAGCAAAACAGCAGATGCTGTGACATCAACAGCCACCCTGCACCCAGCGATGCAGCTTTTAGGGTGAGAGGTTCCAGCTTCTGCCCAGGCCATATTTAGGGTTGCCACCTGTCCGGGATTCACCCAGACAGTACGGGTTTTGAGTAATTTTGAATGTAGGCCCTTTACAAAATAATCTAGAGTGGGTAACTGGGGACAAAGAGAAGGCAAATTTATTAAATGCTTTCTTCAGCTCTGTGTGAGCATGGGGGAGCTCATGTCCAGGGCCGTCTTTATTATTGACTGGACCCTGGGCAAACATTTTCTTGGGCCCCCTGTTCCATGCAATTTCGCTCTCCACATGCTTTGAGGCATACAATAAATAGTAGCTAGACTCAAAATCAGTTCACTGAATTGCAAATGCAATTGGTTTGCCCATGGTTACAGTGTATCATTACCGCTCACTGACTGGCTGCTAGAGGTTAAAGCACACATTATGGCTCACTGTTTTTTTTGTAGAGGTTACAGCACATGACTTCTGCTTGTTGATTGGTTGCTAGAGATTACTGTACATCAATAATGTTCACTGACTGATTGCTAGAGGTTTCTGGACATTGATACCACTCACTAATTGGTTGCTAGATGTTACTGAACATTATTACTGCCCACTGATTGGTTACTAGAGGTTACTGCATATCCTTACCACTCAATAATTGGTCGCAAGAGGTTAGTGCACAGCATTACCGCTCACTGATTAGTTGCTAAAGGTTACAGCACATCATCTCCTCACTGCCTTGGGAGGTCAGGGGACCTATCAATAGACAGAAAACTCCTAGGACTCCTGGGATTAGTGGCAATACTGGGGGAGGGGGGTGTGATCAGTGGAAATGCTGGGGGGATGATGGGATCAGTAACAGTGGTGGGGGGGGATTAGTTAGGAGGTAGTACACTGTGGCAAATTCTGAATCATGTACAGCAAACCTAGGAATCTTTGGCAAGTATATTGTGGGGCATTCTACCAATGTAATAGGGAATTTACAATGACCACCAATGTGAGGGGGGATTTATACTGACCACCAGTGTGAGGGGGAATTTGCAGTGACCACCATGTAATGGGGGATTTTACTCCACCCACCAATGGAAAAGAGGGATTTCTACACTGACACCAATGTAATTAGAACATTTACACCAACCACCAGTGTAAGGGGGAATATACAATGACCTCCATGTAACGGGGAATTTGCACTGACAACCATTGTCAAGGAGATTTGTACTGACCACCAATGTAAGGTGGCACTTCTACACCGACCACCAATGTTAGGGCTGATTTACACTGACCACCAATGTAAATGGGAATTTACACTGACCACCAGTGTAAGGGCAATTCTGCACTTGCCACCAATGTAAAGAGAAATGTACACTAATCACTAATGTTATTAAAAATGTACACTGACAACCAATGTAATGGGGGATTTTACATCAACAGCCAATAAAGGGGGATTTCTACACTTGCCACCAATGTAAGGGAGATATACACTCATCACTAGGGATGAGCTCGATTTTCAGGTCGAACCTCGGGTGTTCACCCATTCGCTGAAGAACGAACATTATGGGGCGTTCGCGGGAAATTTGGGGGCCTGCGGAACACCCCATAATGCAGTGCATTGCTGTATGATGATTGGCCAAAACATGCACCTGACCTGCATGCTTTGGCCAATCCCAGCGCCCTCTGCTAAGAGAGCCATAATTGACCAAAGGCAGGGTGCCTTTGGCCAATCATGGCTCAGGGAAACTAAGTCCACGCCCCACACTATATAAGGCTGCCTACACGGCAGCCCTGTGTAGTGTTGTTGGCGTGGATGGAGAGATAGTGTGATTTAGATTAAGCAGACAAGTTATTCAATTAGAGGCAGTGTATCTATACATGGTCACACATGTCTATTAACATTTGCGAGCGTCACATTTCCATAATTTTACATCTCTAGTGAGTAGCACTTTGTGTGTGGCAGCTGCTTTAGTTTTCTTTTTCACTGTTTTTTCACCATTCAGCGCGAGTTTAAATTTTATATTATTCACTAGATCTACATTCTACAGTGCATTCGGTGGTATACCATTTCTAATCTACTTCAGGTGGTGTATATGATATACATATATACAGTCAGTCTAGTGTGTGTATATATATATATATATATATATATATATATATATATATATATATATATACTCTGCAGCATTGTAGCCTAGATCTACATTCTACAGTGCATTCCGTGGTGTACTATTTCTAATCTACTTCAGGCGGTGTATTTGATATATATATATATATATATATATATATATATATATATACTCTGCAGCATCCAGTGTCAGTGTAGCCTAGATCTACATTCTACAGTGCATTCTGTGGTGTATTATTTCTAATCTACTTCAGGTGGTGTATTTGATATATATATGAACGGTGTAGGAATTACAAGAGTTTGTATATGTGCCTCCCACTTTTTAAGGGACCAAAAGTAATGGGACAATTGGCTGCTCAGCTGTTCCATGGCCAGGTGTGTGTTATTCCCTCATTATCCCATTTACAAGGAGGAGATAAAAGGTCCAGAGTTAATTTCAAGTGTGCTATTTGCATTTGGAATCTGTTGCTTTCAACTCTCAATATGAGATCCAAAGAGCTGTCACTATCAGTGAAGCAAGCCATCATTAACAACAAAATAAACCCATCAGAGAGATAGCAAAAACACTAGGTGTGGCCAAATCAACTGTTTGGAACATCCTTAAAAAGAAAGAACGCACTGGTGAGCTCAGCTTTACCAAAAGACCCGGAAGGCCACGGAAAACAACTGTGGTGGATGACCGAAGAATTCTTTCCCTGGTGAAGAAAACACCCTTCGCTACAGTTGGCCAGATCAAGAACACTCTCCAGGAGGTAGGTGTATGTGTGTCAAAGTCAACAATCAAGAGAAGACTTCACCAGAGTGAATACAGAGGGTTCCCCACAAGATGTAAACCATTGGTGAGCCTCAAAAATAGGAAGGCCAGATTAGAGTTTGCCAAACAACATCTAAAAAAGCCTTCACAGTTCTGGAACAACATCCTATGGACAGATGAGACCAAGATCAACTTGTACCAGAGTGATGGGAAGAGAAGAGTATGGAGAAGGAAAGGAACTGCTCATGATCCAAAGCATACTACCTCATCAGTGAAGCATGGTGGTGGTAATGTCATGGCGTGGGCATGTATGACTGCCAATGGAACTGGTTCTCTTGTATTCATTGATGATGTGAACGCTGACGAAAGCAGCAGGATGAATTCTGAAGTATTTCGGGCAATATTATCTGCTCATATTCAGCAAAATGCTTCAGAATTCATTGGACGGCGCTTCACAGTGCAGATGGACAATGACTCGAAGCATACTGCGAAAGCAACCAAAGAGTTTAAGGGAAAGAAATGGAATGTTATACAATGGCCAAGTCAATCACCTGACCTGAATCCGATTGAGCATGTATTTCACTTGCTGAAGAGAAAACTGAAGAGAAAATGCCCCAAGAACAAGCAGGAACTGAAGACAGTTGCAGTAGAGGCCTGGCAGAGCATCACCAGGGATGACACCCAGCGTCTGGTGATGTCTATGCATTCCAGACTTCAGGCTGTAATTGACTGCAAAGGATTGCAAACAAGTATTAAAAAGTGAAAGTTTGATGGATGATTTTTAAACTGTCCCATTACTTTTGGTCCCTTAGTTGGAGGCACATATAAAAACTGTTGTAATTCCTACACCGTTCACCTGATTTGGATGTAAATACCCTCAAATTAAAGCTGAAAGTCTGCAAGCACATCTTGTTTGTTTGATTTCAAATCCATTGTGGTGGTGTATAGAGCCAAAAAGCTTAGAATTGTGTCGATGTCCCAATATTTATGGATATGTATATATGTATATATGTATGTATATATACTCTGCAGCATCCAGTGTAGCCTATATCTACAGTGCATTCTGTGGTGTACTGTTTCTACTACTTTTCTGGTGGTGTACACAATACAGTGCAGCCTTAGTGCAGTTGCTACTACTTTTCTGGTGGTGTACACAGTACACAATACAGTGCAGCCGTAGTACAGTTGCTACTACTTTTCTGGCGGTGTACACAGTTCACAATACAGTGTAGTGTTGTATTGCAAAACAAAATCCCCATCATGTCCAGAAGGCCACCAAGGAGAGGCAGACGCTCACAGGCCACTAAAAGAGGGCAAGCAGGCTCTGTGTATACAGTCAACAGTGCTGTTCGTGGACATGGTGCATCCTCTGCAGGTGGCCGTGGGGCACGCTTGTCCTTTTTTTCTGCTGCTGTGAAATATTAGATCAAAAATTGTAATTACAATACAGTGCAGCCGTAGTGCAGTTGCTACTACTTTTCTGGTGGTGTACACAGTACACAATACAGTGCAGCCGTAGTGCAGTTGTTACTACTTTTCTGGTGGTGGTGCCCTAAATCAAAAATATTCTTGGAAGCTAGCATCATCAAGATTGAGGAGGAATAGGGTAGTCACTCAGCATAGGCAGTCTTCAAGGGATCCCGCATCCATAGAAAAATCAATCAGTTACATCAGCATCAGGTGCTTGATAGCTGCTGCTGATCCAAGACTGATTCATTTTTATGAATGTGAGCCTATCAACGGAGTCTGTGGACAGGCACACTCTGTGATTCATTACAAACTCTCCAGCAGCACTGAATGTGCGTTCAGAAAGAACGCTGGATGCAGGACAGGCCAGTAGCTCAATTGCATTTTTTGCTAGTTCTGGCCAGTGGTCCATCCTCAAGACCTAGTAACCCAGTGGATGCTCTGTTGGAAAGATCTCCAAGTCTGCTCTTGCACCTAGATATTCCTGCACCATGTAATGCAGATGCTGGTGATGGTTTCTTGAACTGATCAGACCTTGGCGCTGAAAAATTGTCTAAAGGCATCGGTCAGCCGGCCACCTTCTCCACCGCTCTTGCTCTGACTGAACGAAGCCTCGGCAATACGTTGTCCAGCACCAGGAAATTGTAACCTCCCAGGGTCTGGAAATGCATTGCACAAGCCTTTCTTTAAGGCCTCCTGAAGGTGTTTCATCCTCTGCTCCCTCTGCGAAGGCAGGATGAGTTCTGCAACCTTACCCTTGTAACTTGGATCAAAAAGGGTTGCCAGCCTGTCCTGCATCCTTCCTAGCTGCCAGCAGAGTTACCCAGTGCACCGTGAAGGAAAGGTAACATCCCTGCCCATGCCTTTAATGAAAAGAAATGGCGTTTTGGAACCTGCAACTGAGGTACAGCACATTCCACAAATTCATGAAAGGGGGCAGAGTCTACCAGCTGAAAAGGCAGCAGTTGCAGTGCTAGCAATTTGGCCAAGCTAGCATTCAGACGCTGAGTATGTGGATGGCTGGAACCCAATTTCTTTTTACGGTTTAGCAAATGGGGTAGGGAAATTTGCCTGCTAAAATCAGATGGTGGTGTACTGCTAGCAGATTGGCTGCAAGTACTTGGGACACCTATTGCTATACCTTCATTCCTCTCAGTGGAGGTTTTTGAAAGGAATGGAAGTATAGTAGGGTTGGAGATCCCAGATGAGGAGCAAGGAGAAGTCCGCCTTTTTCTTTGATGTGTGTCTTTCAAGTGCTGTTGCCAATGGACTTGTTGCCCTATGAGTTTATGTAAAATCTCCATTAACCACTTCAGCCCCGGAAGGATTTACCCCCTTCCTGACCAGAGCACTTTTTACAATTTGGCACTGCGTCGCTTTAACTGCGGTCATGCAATGCTGTAACCAAACAAAATTTGCGTCCTTTTCTTCCCACAAATAGAGCTTTCTTTTGATGGTATTTGATCACCTCTGCCGTTTTTATTTTTAGCGCTATACACGGAAAAAGACCGAAAATTTTGAAAAAAAATGATATTTTCTACTTTTTGTTCTAAAAAAAATCCAATAAACTCAATTTTAGTCATACATTTAGGCCAAAATGTATTTGGCCACATGTCTTTGGTAAAAAAAAATGTCAATAAGTGTATATTTATTGGTTTGCGCAAAAGTTATAGCGCCTACAAACTAGGGTACATTTTCTGGAATTTACACAGCCTTTAATTTATGACTGCCTATGTCGTTTCTTGAGGTGCTAAAATGGCAGGGCAGTACAAAACCCCCACAAATGACCCCATTTTGGAAAGTAGACACCCCAAGGAAATTGCTGAGAGGCATGTTGAGCCCATTGAATATTCATTTTTTTTGTCCCAAGTGATTGAATAATGACAAAAAAAAAAAAAATTACAAAAAGTTGTCACTAAATGATATATTGCTCACACAGGCCATGGGCATATGTGGAATTGCACCCCAAAATACATTCTGCTGCTTCTCTTGAGTACGGGGATACCACATGTGTGGGACATTTCACTCTTCACTGCCTATCACAGTTTCGGAGGTCATGGAATGCCCAGGTGGCACAAAGCCCCCCCAAATGACCCCATTTTGGAAAGTAGACACCCCAAGCTATTTGCTGAGAGGCATGGTGAGTATTTTGCAGCTCTCATTTGTTTTTGAAAATGAAGAAAGACAAAAAAAAAATTTTTTTTTCTTTTTTTAATTTTCAAAACTTTGTGACAAAAAGTGAGGTCTGCAAAATACTCACTATACCGCTCAGCAAATAGCTTTGGGTGTCTACTTTCCAAAATGGGGTCATTTGGGGGGGTTTTGTGCCACCTGGGCATTCCATGGCCTCCGAGACTGTGATAGGCAGTGAAGAGTGAAATCAAAAATTTACGCCCTTAGAAAGCCTGAAGGCGGTGCTTGGTTTTCGGGGTCCCATACGCGGCTAGGCTCCCAAAAAGTCTCACACATGTGGTATCCCCGTACTCAGGAGAAGCAACAGAATGTATTTTGGGGTGTAATTTCACATATTCCCATGGCATGTTTGAGCAATATATAATTTAGTGACAATTTTGTGCAAAAAAAAAAAAAAAAATTTGTCTCTTTCCCGCAACTTGTGTCACAATATAAAATATTCCATGGACTCGACATGCCTCTCAGCAAATAGCTTGGGGTGTCTACTTTCCAAAATGGGGTCATTTGTGGGGGGTTTGAACTGTCCTGGCATTTTATGCACAACATTTAGAAGCTTATGTCACACATCACCCACTCTTCTAACCACTTGAAGACAAAGCCCTTTCTGACACTTTTTGATTACATGAAAAAATTATTTTTTTTTGCAAGAAAATTACTTTGAACCCCCACACATTATATATTTTTTTAAAGCAAATGCCCTACAGATTAAAATGGTGGGTGTTTAATTTTTTTTTTCACACAGTATTTGCGCAGCGATTTTTCAAACGCATTTTTTGGGGAAAAAACACACTTTTTTAAATTTTAATGCACTAAAACACACTATATTGCCCAAATGTTTGATGAAATAAAAAAGATGATCTTAGGCCGAGTACATGGATACCAAATATGACATGCTTTACAATTGCGCACAAACGTGCAGTGGCAACAAAATAAATACATTTTTAAAAGCCTTTAAAAGCCTTTACAGGTTACCACTTTAGATTTACAGAGGAGGTCTACTGCTAAAATTACTGCCCTCGATCTGACCGTCGCGGTGATACCTCACATGCATGGTGCAATTGCTGTTTACATTTGACGCCAGACCGACGCTTGCGTTCGCCTTAGCGCGAGAGCAGGGGGGACAGGGGTGCTTTGTTTTTTTTAATTATTTTTTTGCTTTTTTATCTTATTTTAAAACTGTTCCTTTAATTTTTTTTTTTTTTTTAATCATTTTTATTGTTATCTCAGGGAATGTAAATATCCCCTATGATAGCAATAGGTAGTGACAGGTACTCTTTTTTGAAAAAATTGGGGTCTATTAGACCCTAGATTTCTCCTCTGCCCTCAAAGCATCTGACCACACCAAGATCGGTGTGATAAAATGCTTCCCCAATTTCCCAATGGCGCTATTTACATCCGGCGAAATCTAAGTCATAAAATGCTCGTAGCTTCCGGTTTCTTAGGCCATAGAGATGTTTGGAGCCACTCTGGTCTCTGATCAGCTCTATGGTCAGCTGGCTGAATCACCGGCTGCATTCTCAGGTTCCCTGTTGAGACAGGAGAGCCAGAGAAAAACACGGAAGACGATGGGGGGGGGCATTCTCTCCCACTGCTTGTAAAAGCAGTCTAGAGGCTAATTAGCCGCTAGGATTGCTTTTACATGAAAGCCGACCGCTGGCTGAAAAGAATGATACCAAGATGATACCTAAACCTGCAAGCATCATTCTGGTATAACCACTCAAAGTCGTGAATGCTGTACCTGAAGACAAAAAAATGGTTAACAATAAAGCACAGTAAACGGTAAAGTATAAAAAATTGCATACCTGAAAAGCAAACATGATAAAACATAATAACAATAAAACATTGCAGAATAGAATACAGTAAAAAAGAGCAGAACAATAGAGAGAATAGAGAGAGAGAGAATAGAGAGAGAACAATAAAACGACAACTATTATTTTTTATTTTATATTTTTGTTTGTGTTTTTACACTTTTTTTGTAACTGTAACTTTTATAACTGTAACCGGTTCCAGGTTCGGGTCTCTCAAAATGCGATGGCATCTTGGGAGACCCTGTGAAAGTGTGTCCTAGTCTGTGCAATGCTGTACCCTACGCTAATACTCAACTAATGAATGGTAGCGTTCAAAACATTCACCAATGCAAAGACCAGGATTGTCAGGACAGGAGGGACAATAATAGCGGGTGTCACGCCTATATCCGCGCTTGCTGCAGACACAACATCTTTTTTGGGGGGGTTCGTTGGGTAGGGGTACTCGGGAGGACATAAAGAAAATGCCTCTCATGCAGCCGACTGCATTTGGTTGGGGATGTGAATGGGGGAAGTACGGGCGCTGCAGAAGTGGTGGGTTCCCAATTAGGATTGGCGAATGCAGCAGGAAGGGCATTATGGGCACGACGGGCCTGTGTTTGTCTTCTTGGTGGCAGCGGGACACTATTTGTGCTTGCCACCTCACCAGCTTGAACTGCACTTATGGGACTTGCCACGTCACCAAGTGTTACTGCAGTGCTGGTTTGACTACGACCGGGGTGTACTAGGCCGCTGGCGCTTGCCAGTTCACCAAAACGCTACCAAAAAAACTGTTAACGATCGCAGGGATCAGGCCTGACTCTGCGAACGCTGCAGTTATGCGTTTAGTGTTTTGTAAGTGACAGTGATTGATCGATACTGCACTTGGGTGGGCTGGGCTGGGCCGGGCCGAGGGGCAAAACGCAGGTGCTAGCAGGTATCTGGGCTGATCCCACTAACACTGCGTTTTTGGGAACCCTAAACTGCTGGGGACGCCAGTATAGATCTGATCGGATCAGATCAGATATTGATCCGTTCAGATACTATACCACTAAGGGAGGTGTACGGTGCGTGCGTGGGTGTTAGCGCTACTGGCACTAACCTGACGCTGCCTGGGGCTGGTGCTTGCCAGTTCACCAAAACGCTACCAAAAAACTGTTAGCGATTGCAGGGATCAGGCCTGACTCTGCGAACGCTGCAGTTATGCGTTTAGTGTTTTGTAAGTGACAGTGATCGATCGATACTGCACTTGGGTGGACTGGGCTGGGCTGGGCGGAGGGGCAAAACGCAGGTGCTAGCAGGTATCTGGGCTGATCCCGCTAACACTGCGTTTTTGGGAATCCTAAACTGCTGGGGACGCTAGTATAGATCTGATCGGATCAGATATTGATCCGATCAGATACTATACCACTAAGGGAGGTGTACGGTGCGTGGGTGTTAGCGCTACTGGCACTAACCTGACGCTGCCTGGGGCTGGTGCTTGCCATTTCACCAAAACGCTACCAAAAAAACTGTTAGCGATCGCGGGGATCAGGCCTGACTCTGCGAACGCTGCAGTTATGCGTTTAGTGTTTTGTAAGTGACAGTGATCGATCGATACTGCACTTGGGTGGGCTGGGCCGAGCCGGGCGGAGGGGCAAAATGCAGGTGCTAGCAGGTATCTGGGCTGATCCCGCTAACACTGTGTTTTTGGGAACCCTAAACTGCTGGGGACGCTAGTATAGATCTGATCGGATCAGATATTGATCCGTACAGATACTATACCACTAAGGGAGGCGTATGCTGCGTGCGTGGGTGTTAGCGGTACTGGCGCTAATCTGACGCTGCCTGGGGCGACGCATATCACCGCCGGGCGATCAGGGGGCTAAATCTTTATTCGGTAATAAACGGCGGGTGCCCTGACACTATAAAAAATAAACAAACTAACCAGCGTCACCCGTAACGGTTATACAGTGATCAGTGGTGAAAGGGTTAACTAGGGGGCCATCAAGGGGTTAAAACATTTATTAGGTAGTATATGGGGGTCCCTGTCGCTATAAAACGCTGACGGCGAACCTAAATATTTACCTCACTAACTAGCGTCACCAGCGACACTAATACAGCGATCAGAAAAATGATCACTTAGCGACACTGGTGACGGGGGGTGATCAAGGGGTTAAAACTTGGTTAGGGGGGTATCCTAGACCTAAAGGGGGCCTAACACTCACTGCCCTAACACTGTAACTGTCACAAACTGACACCAATACAGTAATCAGAAAAAAAAAAAACTGCTTGGTGTCAGTTTGTGACAGGGGGGGTGATTGGGGGGGGATCGGGGGGCGATCGGGGGGGATCGGGGTGTTTTGTGTGCCTGGCATGTTCTACTGTGTGTGTGTTGTGCACTCACATTGCAGTCTTCTCTCCTCGGCCCGGAACGGAAAATACCGAGCCGAGGAGAGATGACATCATTTCCTCTGCCTCTGTGTACAATACAGAGGCAGGGAAATGATCCCATTGGCTGGGAGCGATCGCGAGGGGGGGGCCACGAATGGATGGCCTCCCCCTCACCACCGATCGCCGGGGGAGATTTGCCGACCACCGCAGGCACCGGGGGGGGGGGGTCCGATCGGACCCCCCACCCGCGGGCAGGCAAGGACGTACCTGTAAGTCCTTTTGCCTGCCCGTGCCATTCTGCCGACGTATATAGTCGTGCGGCGGTCGGCAAGTGGTTAATAGCTGTAAAATATTGTAATTATGAATATATTTCATTTATATTGTATGTAGAGCTGAACATATTATCTTCACAGAAATCTCTGGTAGACCAGACAAGTCAGTGCCTAGGCTTGTGTATACAAACAATGGGAGTCAAACCTCATTGTTTTACACACACTCACTTCAAAGGATCCCATGCTGGGATATGCAATGAAGGGAGGCCAACCCGTAATCAATACTGAACTTTCCGGGAAAATTCAAGTTAATCTCCTGCTCAGAATAGTCACAAGGATTTGCATTAAAGGGGGCTGACTTATGCAAAGTATAGGGATTGGACATGTAGCCAGTCCTTAACCAGGGATAGGGAAGCTCACCAATCAGAGCCATGCTATGCCAACCAATGTGGCATCAGCTCTAGATGGGAGACTAGATGGGAGGGAAACACACACTTTTATGGGAGAGTAGCCATCGAAATGGAACCTTGGTGCAAAGGATAATTATGGGAAAGGTCTGCATTTTACTTGTAACTAAATATGTTTGTAGATTAATGTTTTAAGGAATATACTCTGTATTCTTTCATGTAATTCTCTTATTTTAACCTAATATTTTCTTCCTTGGTGTAGACTATAGATAGATGGTTGTGTATTAGATACCCTTTCAACTACTCACCAATAAATGTTGTTATTGTGTTAAAGCTTTCACTCATGGTCAAAGAACTCTCATTTAAACAAAATCATATCTGAGAGATGTTAAATCTCAAATATAGTATACAGGAAACAGACTGCACGGGAGGTTGTCATATGTCTGGTCAAGCATGTGGTGCCAAGCGGCTGCTGTTCTGGCCACGCTTGATCCGCTTTAGACATAGGTTGCAAACAGCAACTGTGCGATCTGCTGCACACGTGTCCAAAAAGGCCCACACCAAGGAACTTTTCAAAATCAGCGGGGAGTCAGCAGCGCCCTGCATCTGAGGAGCTCTGCAGTGTGATGCAGTAGGGTGCATGCCCTTAAGCTGGCCCCTAGAGGACGTCCTGCCTCGTTGGAGTTCTGCCTCCTCCTTCTCCTCCTCCTCTATTCTATCAGGCACCCAAGTAGAATCAGTGACCTCATCATCCCCTCCCTCCTCGTCATTGGAGCAAACTTGGCACTATGCTGCAGCTGGGGGAACATGACTGCCAGTTTCCTGTCCTTCTTGGGCACCCCCTCTCTCTAGGCTCACGTTACTCCCTTCTTCAACCTGGGAACCAACATTGGAGCCTTCAAATCGCTGCTCATCCTACAGCAGCATGCACCCGACACTGTGGTCGGAGGACTCCTCCGTGCATGATGGTGGGGCTATGAAAGGAGTGACTGTGGACAAGGAGCTGGTGGAATAGGCCGCTTTGGCAGCTGCATAGGAAAGCAAACTACTCTGAGCCTGGGTGACAGAGGATGAGGAGGATGAGGATGGCTTTGTTATCCACTCCACCAACTCTTCTGCATGTTCTGGCTCAATAACACGGCCAGCAGGAGAGAAATAGGACAAGCGTGCCCCACAGCCACCTGCAGAGGATGCACCATGTCCACGACCAGCACTGTTGACTGTAGACACAGAGCCTGCTTGCCCTCTTTTATTGGCCTGTGAACATCTGCCTCTCCTTGGTGGCCTTCCGGACATGATGTATATTTTGTTTTGCAACACCGCACTACACTATATTGTGTACTGTGTACACCACCAGAAAAGTAGTAACAACTGCACTATGGCTGCACTGTATTGTGTACTGTGTACACCACCAGAAAAGTAGTAGCAACTGCACTACGGCTGCACTGTATTGTAATTACAATTTTTGATCTAATATTTCACAGCAGGGCCCGTTCCGGCGCCCAACAAGAGTATCTGTGAGGGGTTACAGTGTTGTGGCACCACCCAAGGCCCAATTTTTCTTCCCCTGTTTAACAAGGGCATGTAATTACAATTTTTCATATACTATATAACAGCACGGCCCGTTCCTGCGCCTAACAAGAGTAACTGTGAGGGCTTACAGTGTTGTGGCACCACCACCACCACCACTAAAGGCCCAATTTTTCTGCCCCTGTTTAACAGGGGCATGTAATTACAATTTTTGATCAAATATTTAACAGCTGGGCCCATTCCTGCGCCCAACAAGAGTATCTGTGAGGCGTTACAGTGTTGTGGCACCACCACCACCCAAGGCCCAATTTTTCTGCCCCTGTTTAACAGGCGCATTTTATTACAATTTTTGATATAATATTTAATAGCAGGGCCCGTTCCTGCGCCAACCAAGAGTAACTGTGAGGGCTTACAGTGTTGTGGCACCACCACCACCACCCAAGGCCCAATTTTTTTGCCCCTGTTTAACAGTGACATGTAATTTCTATTCTTGATCTAATATTTCACAGCAGGGCCCGTTCCTGCGCCTACCAAGAGTAACTGTGAGGGGTTATAGTGTTGTGGCACCACCACCCAAGGCCAAATTTTTTTGCCCCGTTTAACACGGACATGTAATATTAATTTTTGAAAAAATATTTAACAGCAGGGCCTGTTCCTGCGCCCAACAAGAGTAACTGTGAGGGGTTACAGTGTTCTGGCACCACCAACACCTAAGGCCCAATTTTCTGCAGAGTATATAGGGCAGGCCTGTCATGTACCTGGGTGTATTCAAACCGGGATGTTCCTGGTCCCACAGCTGCAGTCTAATGCCCCGTACACACGATCGGACATTCCGACAATAAAATCCATGGATTTTTTCAGACGGATGTTGGCTCAAAACTTGTCTTGCATACACACGGTCACACAAATCTTGTTGGAAATTCCGAAAGTCAAGACCGCGGTGACGTACAACATGTACGACGAGCCGAGAAAAATGAAGTTCAATAGCCAGTGCGGCTCTTCTGCTTGATTCCGAGCATGCGTGGAATTGTGTACACACGATCGGAATTTATGACAGCGATTTTGTTGTTGGAAAATTTGAGATCCAGATCTCAGATTTTGTGTGACGGAAATTCCGATGGAAAATGAAAATTAAATGAAAAATCCAGACTCCTGCTCCAATCCAACCTACCTCTTCTGTACCACCCAAACTTCCCCTGCCTGAAAAATTTGGTGGTGATACTGAGGACTGCAGAGTCTTTTTAAATGTTTGCCGTTTGCATTTCCGCAACAGCCCTGGGACTTTTAACACTACGTCTGCCAAAGTGACTTTTGGAATTTCCTTGTTAAAGGGGAAGGCCATGGCCTGGGTCTCTCCTTACCTGGAACACAATAATCCTGTGCTGCAAGACGCTGAAAAATTTCTGGCTTCTCTCCAAGAAGAGAGAAGCCAGATAGAGCTTCTGCAGTGAGTACTCACTTTTGGACATACAACAAGGTACCAGGTCTGTGGCACAATATGCTATTGAGTTCCGTACCCTGGCTGCTGAGACTAATTGGGACTCAAGGGCATTACGTGCAGCCTTCCGAAACGGTCTTATGCCTTGTACACACAACTGGTTTTGCCGTTGGAATAAACTCTGAAGGTTTTTCCGATGGAATTCCGCTCCAGCTGTCTTGCATATACACGGTCACACCAAATTCCGACTGTTAAGAACGCGGTGACATACAACACATACGACAGGTCAACACGTACAACGTCTCGTACTTGCTTTAGAGCATGCGTCATTTTTGGTACGTTGGAACAGCATACAGATGAGCGGTATTTGTGCCGTCGGAAAAATATAGAACATGTTCTCTATCTAAGTCCGTCTGAATTTTCAACGTATAAAGTCCGATGGGGCATACACACGGTCAGAACATACGACGAAAAGCTCCCATCTAACTTTTTCTGCCGGAAATTCTGACCGCGTGTACGGGGCATAACAGATTGCATCAAGGATGAATAATGCCGCGTACACATGAGCAGACTTTATGGCAGACTTGGTCCGGCGGACCGGAGTCCGTCGGATAATTCGATCGTGTGTGGGCTCCAGCTGACTTTTTTTCCCAAAAGGTCGACGGACCTAGAAATGAAACATGTTTCAAATCTTTCCGATGGACTCGAGTCTGGTCAAGAAGTCCGCTCGTCTGTATGCTAGTCTGACGGACAAAAACCAACGCTAGGACAGCTATTGGCTACTGGCTATGAACTTCCTTGTTTTAGTCCGGTCGTACGTCATCACGTAGGAATCCGTCGGACTTTGGTTGATCGTGTGTAGGCAAGTCCGTTCATTCGAAAAGTCCGCAAGACCTAGTCCGTCGAAAAGTCTGCCTGTGTGTACGGCATTAGTCTATAAGGATTCCCCAGAAGATCTTGAGAAATTCATAGAGCTGTGTGTTCGTCTGGATGTCTGGTATCATGAAAGGTGCCAAGAGAGACCTAGAACTCGCAAGTTTCCTAGGACAGTTTACCGTTTGGCCCCTAAATTCCAAGCACCACCTCAGCCAGAACCTGAAATCTCAGTTGAACCCCAGGCACCTGAGGAACCCATGGAAGTAAGCCGTCTCCACCTAACTGAGTTGGAGAAGCAAAGGAGGTGTGCATTTGGCCTATGCCTGTATTGTGGACTTAAAGGACATTTGTTATCTGTCTGCCCTTCCCGTCCAGTAAAAGGCAGGGTTTAACCAGTGTTGGAGGAGCTGGGTTAGACCTTACAGGTATATCCTCCAAGACCAAGATTACCGTTCCCGCAATTATCCATTTAACCTCTAAACTTGTCTCCTGTGAGGCTTTTGTGGATTCTGGAGCCGCTGGCATATTCTTGGGCTACACTTTTGCTAAAGAAAATAACATCCCATTTGTTCCAAAGTCTAGAACCCTGAACATCACCACCCTGAATGGACAACCCTTGGGAGATGGCATTGTAAAATTTGAGACTACGAGAATCACCCCTCAGGTAGGCATACTCCACAAAGAGGAAGTTGCCTTGTCTCTTATTGATTCTCCACTTCTGCCCATTATCCTTGGTTACCCATGGTTACAACAACATAACCCTTCTTTTGATTGGGAAAATGGAGAACTAACCTCTTGGGGGTCGTTCTGTCATCTAAACTGTTTGTCTCAACCCAAAAGACTTTCTGGTTGTCACCTACCTTGCCTCGTGAATACCATGAGTTTGCATACGTATTTTGCAAGCAAAAGGCAGAGGTTTTACCTCCACATCTTTCTTTTGACTGCGCAATTAATTTGATTCCTGGAGCACCTCTTCCCAAAGGAAGGACCTATCCCCTGTCTTTGCCTGAACAAAAATCCATGGAGGAATACCTAAAAGACAACTTGGAAAGAGGTTTTATCCGACCCTCTTCTTCTCCAGTAGGGGCAGGTTTTTTCTTTGTTGAAAAAAAAGATGGGGTCTTCGACCATGCATAGACTATCGAGGGTTAAATCAAATCACTGTAAAAGACTCCTACCCTTTGCCTCTCATTCTTGAACTGTTTGATGTACTTAAAGGAGCTGTTATCTTCTCTAAGCTGGACCTACGAGGGGCTTATAATCTGATTCAAATTAAAGACGGGGACGAGTGGAAGACAGCATTCAACACTTGTAATAGACATTTTGAATATCTGGTTATGCCATTTGGGTTGTGTAACGCCCCTGCTGTCTTCCAACGTTTCATGAATGACATTTTTCACGATTTCAGCTACAGTTTTGTGATCATTTACTTGGACGACATTTTAATCTTTTCCAAGACTCATTTAGAGCACGTCTCACATGTAAAGCAAGTATTACAACAACTGAAAGAAAACCATCTTTATGTGAAGATTGAGAAATGCAGATTCCATCAAAGCCGTATTCCTTTCCTTGGATACATTATAAGTGCTGTCGGTTTCCAAATGGACCCTCAAAAACTTTCCGCTGTCTTGCAATGGTCCCAACCGACCACTTTAAGAGGGCTCCAAAGCTTTCTAGGGTTTGCAAATTACTGCAGACGCTTCATTAAAGGTTTTGCCTCCATTGCGGCCCCCCCTACTGCGATGACTAAGAAAGGTACAAATTGCAAGGTGTGGCCCTCAGAAGCGGCATCGGCTTTCCAGCAATTAAAAGATATGTTCAGCAAGGCTCCAATTCTTCAGCATCCAAATCCCGATCTCCATTATAGTTGAGATTGATGCCTCTGCGGTAGGAACAGGTGACAGCCTAAATCCAGTAGAATCCATCCAGTAGCGTTTTTTTTCTAGAAAGTTTTCTACAGTGGAGACGAATTACGTTGTTGGGAATCGAGAACTACTGGCTATCAAATTGGCATTGTCTGAATGGTGACATCTTCTGGAAGGGGCTCCCAAACCTTTTTCTGTCCTCACTGACCATAAAAACCTGCTGTATCTTCAGACTGCAAGACGTTTGAACTCACGTCAGGCTCGATGGGCTCTGTTTTTTTCCCATTTCAATTTTGTTCTTTCTTATGTTCCTGGGCATAAAACCAGAAAGCCGATGCTCTTTCCAGACAGTTCGCTACCTCTGAAGAAGGTCAACCTACCAAGCAGTATATAATGCCACCTCACAAAATTGTCGCACAGATCTCTATGGCTCTTTCCCAACAGAATCCCAGAATCATGTACCCCAAGTCTTGAAGATACCACCAGGTCGCCTGTTCGTAGCCCCTAGCCTCAGAAAACCTGTACTCCCCTGGGCACATGATAGTGTGTTATCCGGTCATCCTAGTGTCACCATCACTCTTAAGACCTTGCAGCATCATGTCTGGTGACCTCAAATGAAAAGGGATGTTACTGACTATGTGGCTGCCTGTCCAACTTGTGCTGCTAATAAAGTACCCAGCACATTGCCTACTGGACTGTTACAACCACTTCCAGCACCTCGCCAGCCTTGGACCCATTTGACTATGGACTTCATTACAGACTTACCCAAGTCCGAGGGCATGGCTGCTATTTGGGTCATAGTGGATCGCTTTTCCAAAATGTCTCATTTTGTGCCGCTCCTGGGATTACCTACAGCAGTAGCACTGTCTACCCTCTTCCTTTCCCATATTGTGAGTTATCATGGCATACCTACCAATGTCATCTCAGACTGCGGATCCCAGTTTGTTTCCCGATTCTGGAGAGCATTCTGCATGAAACTGGGAGTAACGCTCTCACTCTCTACCTCACATCACCCTCAAAGAGATGGTCAAACTGAACGCATGAACCAGACCCTGGAAACCTGGAAATCTATCTTCGACATTATGTCAATGCCTTACACTCCAACTGGTCTGAGTATATACCTTTGGCTGAGTTTGCCATTAATTCCCGTTGGCCCAGTGCTCTTCATACCACACCATTCTACGCAGCCCTAGGCTATCACCCTCAGACTTTTCCCCTACTTCAGCCTTCTTCTGGTGTACCAGCAGCAGATCAGCGGGTGAAAAATATTCTGCTACATTGGAAAAAGATTTGCTTATTACTACAGAAGTCAGCAGGCAAGTATGCGCTTTTCTCCAACAAACAAAGACGCCATATACCTCCATATGTGGTGGGGGACAGAGTTTAGCTATCAGCCAAATACGTGAGACTGAAACAACCTCCTACCAAAATGGGCCCTCAATTCATCAGTCCTTACAGAATTATTGCTCGAGTCGGACCAGTCTCCTATCGGTTGAAATTGCCCTCCTCTCTCCGGATATACCCCATATTCCACGTTTCCCTCCTCAAAAAGGCAATTTTCAATCGCTACTCCAGAACGCAACAGCTACCTCCTTCTGTTCTTTATGATTGATAAAATAAGTTTGAAGTCTCTAAGATTCTTGATTCCAGAAGACAGGGTCGTGGCCTACGGTATCTGGTTCATTGGAAGGGATATCCCATCACAGACTGTTCCTGGGTCCCAGCCAAAGATTTGCATGCTCCTGCTCTTATTCGAGACTTCCATGCCTCCTTTCCCACTAAGCCCCGCAGGGGGGTCCACTGGGGAGGGGGCCCTGTCATGTATCTGGGTGTATTCGAACTGGGATGTTCCTGGTCCCACAGCTGCAGTCTTACTTGTTGTGCCAGAGAAGAGCTCTGGAGTTATGGCTATGTTCTCTCAGTTTGATGCATTACCTTGGATTCACCAGCCCCACCTGCTGCCAGCTGTGGACAATCTACAATCAAAGCAGCCCATAAGTAGCCGCACTTCCTATCTCTCAGAGCCTGATTGTGTGGACTAGCTAACTGGGTGTTGTGACTGTTTTGTGACTCTGAATACCATATATGAACTTCTGCCTGAATTCCTGACTACTCTCTAGCCTGCTGATTTTGTACTTCACCACCAGCTCATGTATGACCTTTGTCTGCCTGTCCAATCTCTGGATTTTGATTGTGTACCACTTTGCCTGATCTGCTGCCAACCTGATCTGCCTGACTAAGTTTTCGCCTGAATCCTCAGCACACAAGCTCCACTTCGGACATTACCTATCACAGGTAGGGATGAGCTTTGAGTTCGAGTCGAACCCATGTTCGACTCGAACATCGGTTGTTCGTCGAATTGTGAATGTTATGTTCTGATCGAGCCAAATTTGAGTTGGCGTGTCACGGCCCATAATTCACTGCGGCATCGCAGTGCATTGCTGACTGATGATTGGCCAAGCATGCACTATGACCCGCATGCTTGGCCAATCACAGCGCTGTCTGTACAGAGAGCTGTAATTGGCCAAAGCCAGGGTGGCTTTGGCCAATTGTGGCTCAGGGGGTTTACTACACGCCCCACACTATATAAAGCCGCATGCGTGGCGGCCTTGTGTAGTGTGTTGTGGCAGCGGAGAGAGATAGACAGAGAGACAGTGTCAGTTGATTTAAGTTAGATTAGAGATTAGAGTAGGCAGGCGAGTCAGATAGCTGCACTTACAGTGTATCGTGTGTATATATATATGCATCCTAGGTGTTGTATGTGTGTATATATATATATATATACACTGTATTCAGTTTAGCTAGATCCGTTCCTGTTATTCTCTTCCTAATATACTGACAGACAGGCAGGTGTTTTTACAGTATTTACAGTTAGTGTACTGTGTCCTTTGCACAGTGTGCACCTAAAGCTACCTGAAGACAATTGCTGGTGTTCTGATCCTATTAATACCACAGGCAGGCAGCTGCTTTATTTACAGTTAGTGTACTGTGTCCTCTGCACAGTGTGCACCTAAAGCTACCTGAAGACAATTCCTGGTGTTCTTCTGATCCTATTAGTACCACAGGCAGGCAGCTGCAGTATTTACAGTTAGTGTATTGTGTCCTCTGCACAGTGTGCACCTAAAGCTACCTGAAGACAATTGCTGGTGTTCTGATCCTATTAATACCACAGGCAGGCAGCTGCAGTATTTACAGTTAGTGTACTGTATCCTCTGCACAGTGTGCACCTAAAACTACTTGAAGACAATTGCTGGTGTTCTGATCCTATTAATACCACAGGCAGGCAGCTGCAGTATTTACAGTTAGTGTACTGTGTCCTCTGCACAGTGTGCACCTAAAGCTAACTGAAGACAATTGCTGGTGTTCTTCTGGCTGTATTAATACAACAGGCAGGCAGCTGCAGTATTTACAGTTAGTGTACTGTGTCCTCTGCACAGTGTGCACCTAAAGCTACCTGAAAACAATTGCTTGTGTTCTGATCCTATTAATACCACAGGCAGACATCTGCAGTATTTACAGTTAGTGTACTGTGTCCTCTGCACAGTGGGCATTTAAAGCTACCTGAAGAAAATTGCTGGTGTTCTTCTGATCCTATTAGTACCACAGGCAGACAAGTGCAGTATTTACAGTTAGTGTACTGTATCCTCTGCACAGAGTGCATTTAAAGCTACCTGAAGACAATTGCTGGTGTTCTTCTGATCCTATTAATACCACAGGCAAACAGCTGCAGTATTTACAGTTAGTGTACTGTGTCCTCTGCACAGTGTGCACCTAAAGCTACCTGAAGACAATTGCTGGTGTTCTGATCCTATTAATACCACAGGCAGGCAGCTGCAGAATTTACAGTTAGTGTACTGTGTCCTCTGCACAGTGTGCACCAAAAGCTAACTGAAGACAATTGCTGGTGTTCTTCTGATCCTATTAATACAACAGGCAGGCAGCTGCAGTATTTACAGTTAGTGTACGGTGTCCTTTGCACAGTGTGCACTTAAAGCTACCTGAAGACAATTGCTGGTGTTATTCTGATCCTATTAATACAACAGGCAGGCAGCTGCAGTATTTACAGTTAGTGTACTGTGTCCTCTGCACAGTGTGCACCTAAAGCTACCTGAAGACAATTGCTTGTGTTCTGATCCTATTAATACCACAGGCAGGCATCTGCAGTATTTACAGTTAGTGTACTGTGTCCTCTGCACAGTGGGCATTTAAAGCTACCTGAAGACAATTGCTGGTGTTCTTCTGATCCTATTAGTACCACAGGCAGACAGCTGCAGTATTTACAGTTAGTGTACTGTGTCCTTTGCACAGTGTGCACCTAAAGATACCTGAAGACAATTGCTGGTGTTCTGATCCTATTAATACCACAGGCAGCTGCTTTATTTACAGTTAATGTACTGTGTCCTCTGCACAGTGTGCAAATAAAGCTACCCGAAGACAATTCCTGGTGTTCTTCTGATCCTATTAGTACCACAGGCAGGCAGCTGCAGTATTTACAGTTAGTGTACTGTGTCCTCTGCACAATGTGCACCTAAAGCTACCTGAAGACAATTGCTGGTGTTCTGATCCTATTAGAACCACAGGCAGGCAGCTGCAGTATTTACAGTTAGTGTACGGTGTCCTCTGCACAGTGTGCACCTAAAGCTACCTGAAGACAATTGCTGGTGCTCTGATCCTATTAGTACCACAGGCAGGCAGCTGCAGTATTTACAGTTAGTGTACTGTGTCCTCTGCACAATGTGCACCTAAAGCTACCTGAAGACAATTGCTGGTGTTCTGATCCTATTAATACCACAGGCAGGCAGCTGCAGTATTTACAGTTAGTGTACTGTGTCCTCTGCACAGTGTGCACCTAGAGCTACCTGAAGACAATTGCTAGTGTTCTGATCCTATTAATACCACAGGCAGGCAGCTACAGTATTTACAGTTAGTGTACTGTATCCTCTGCACGGTGTGCACCTAAAGCTACCTGAACACAATTGCTGGTGTTCTGATCCTATTAATACCACAGGCAGGCAGCTGCAGTATTTACAGTTAGTGTACTGTGTCCTCTGCACAGTGTGCACCTAAAGCTAACTGAAGACAATTGCTGGTGTTCTTCTGATCCTATTAATACAACAGGCAGGCAGCTGCAGTATTTACAGTTAGTGTACTGTATCCTCTGCACAGTGTGCATTTAAAGCTACCTTAGACAATTGCTGGTGTTCTTCTGATCCTATTAATACCACAGGCAGACAGCTGCAGTATTTACAGTTAGTGTACTGTGTCCTCTGCACAGTGTGCACCTAAAGCTACCTGAAGACAATTGCTGGTGTTCTTCTGATCCTATTAATACCACAGACAGGCAGCTGCAGTATTTACAGTTAGTGTACTGTGTCCTCTGCACAGTGTGCACTTGAAGCTACCTGAAGACAATTGCTGGTGTTATTCTGATCCTATTAATACAACAGGCAGGAAGCTGCAGTATTTACAGTTAGTGTACTGTGTCCTCCGCACAGTGTGCACCTAAAGCTACCTGAAGACAATTGCTTGTGTTCTGATCCTATTAATACCACAGGCAGGCATTTGCAGTATTTACAGTTAGTGTACTGTGTCCTCTGCACAGTGGGCATTTAAAGCTACCTGAAGACAATTGCTGGTGTTCTTCTGATCCTATTAATACCACAGGCAGACAGCTGCAGTATTTACAGTTAGTGTACTGTGTCCTTTGCACAGTGTGCACCTAAAGCTACCTGAAGACAATTCCTGGTGTTCTTCTGATCCTATTAGTACCACAGGCAGGCAGCTGCAGTATTTACAGTTAGTGTACTGTGTCCTCTGCACAGTGTGCACCTAAAGCTAACTGAAGACAATTGCTGGTGTTCTTCTGATCCTACTAATACAACAGACAGGCAGCTGCAGTATTTACAGTTAGTGTACTGTGTCCTTTGCACAGTGTGCACCTAAAGCTACCTGAAGACAATTGCTGGTGTTATTCTGATCCTATTAATACAACAGGCAGGCAGCTGCAGTATTTACAGTTAGTGTACTGTGTCCTCTGCACAGTGGGCATTTAAAGCTACCTGAAGACAATTGCTAGTGTTCTTCTGATCCTATTAGTACCACAGGCAGACAGCTGCAGTATTTACAGTTAGTGTACTGTATCCTCTGCACAGTGTGCATTTAAAGCTACCTTAGACAATTGCTGGTGTTCTTCTGATCCTATTAATACCACAGGCAGACAGCTGCAGTATTTACAGTTAGTGTACTGTGTCCTCTGCACAGTGTGCACCTAAAGCTACCTGAAGACAATTGCTGGTGTTCTTCTGATCCTATTAATACCACAGACAGGCAGCTGCAGCATTTACAGTTAGTGTACTGTGTCCTTTGCACAGTGTGCACTTGAAGCTACCTGAAGACAATTGCTGGTGTTCTTCTGATCCTATTAATACCACAGGCAGACAGCTGCAGTATTTACAGTTAGTGTACTGTGTCCTTTGCACAGTGTGCACCTAAAGCTACCTGAAGACAATTCCTGGTGTTCTTCTGATCCTATTAGTACCACAGGCAGGCAGCTACAGTATTTACAGTTAGTATACTGTGTCCTCTGCACAATGTGCACCTAAAGCTACCTGAAGACAATTGCTGGTGTTCTGATCCTATTAGAACCACAGGCAGGCAGCTGCAGTATTTAGAGTTAGTGTACTGTGTCCTCTGCACAGTGTGCACCTAAAGCTACCTGAAGACAATTGCTGGTGTTCTTCTGATCCTGTTAGTACCACAGGCAGACAGCTGCAGTATTTACAGTTAGTGTACTGTGTCCTCTGCACAGTGGGCATTTAAAGCTACCTGAAGACTATTGCTGGTGTTCTTCTGATCCTATTAGTACCACAGGCAGACAGCTGCAGTATTTACAGTTAGTGTACTGTATCCTCTGCATAGTGTGCATTTAAAGCTACCTCAAGACAATTGCTGGTGTTCTTCTGATCCTATTAATACCACAGGCAGACAGCTGCAGTATTTACAGTTAGTGTACTGTGTCCTTTGCACAGTGTGCACTTAAAGCTACCTGAAGACAATTGCTGGTGTTATTCTGATCCTATTAATACAACAGGCAGGCAGCTGCAGTATTTACAGTTAGTGTACTGTGTCCTCTGCACAGTGTGCACCTAAAGCTAACTGAAGACAATTGCTTGTGTTCTGATCCTATTAATAACTCAGGCAGGCATCTGCAGTATTTACAGTTAGTGTACTGTGTCCTCTGCACAGTGGGCATTTAAAGCTACCTGAAGACAATTGCTGGTGTTATTCTGATCCTATTAATACAACAGGCAGGCAGCTGCAGTATTTACAGTTAGTGTACTGTGTCCTCTGCACAGTGTGCACCTAAAGCTACCTGAAGACAATTGCTGGTGTTCTGATCCTATTAATACCACAGGCAGGCAGTTGCAGTATTTACAGTTAGTGTACTGTATCCTCTGCACGGTGTGCACCTAAAGCTACCTGAAGACAATTGCTGGTGTTTTGATCCTATTAATACCACAGGCAGGCAGCTGCAGTATTTACAGTTAGTGTACTGTGTCCTCTGCACAGTGTGCACCTAAAGCTAACTGAAGACAATTGCTGGTGTTATTCTGATCCTATTAATACAACAGGCAGGCAGCTGCAGTATTTACAGTTAGTGTACTGTGTCCTCTGCACAGTGTGCACCTAAAGCTACCTGAAGACAATTGCTGGTGTTCTGATCCTATTAGTACCACAGGCAGGCAGCTGCAGTATTTACAGTTAGTGTACTGTGTCCTCGGCACAGTGTGCACCTAAAGCTACCTGAAGACAATTGCTGGTGTTCTGATCCTATTAATACCACAGGCAGGCAGCTGCAGTATTTACAGTTAGTGTACTGTGTCCTCTGCACAGTGTGCACCTAAAGCTACCTGAAGACAATTGCTGGTGTTCTGATCCTATTAATACCACAGGCAGGCAGCTGCAGTATTTACAGTTAGTGTACTGTGTCCTCTGCACAGTGTGCACCTAAAGCTACCTGAAGACAATTGCTGGTGTTCTGATCCTGTTAGTACCACAGGCAGGCAGCTGCAGTATTTACAGTTAGTGTACTGTGTCCTCTGCACAGTGTGCACCTAAAGCTACCTGAAGACAATTGCTTGTGTTCTGATCCTATTAATACCTCAGGCAGGCATCGGCAGTATTTACAGTTAGTGTACTGTGTCCTCTGCACAGTGGGCATTTAAAGCTACCTGAAGACAATTGCTGGTGTTCTTCTGATCCTATTAGTACCACAGTCAGACAGCTGCAGTATTTACAGTTAGTGTACTGTATCCTCTGCACAGTGTGCATTTAAAGCTACCTGAAGACAATTGCTGGTGTTCTTCTGATCCTATTAATACCACAGACAGGCCGCTGCAGTATTTACAGTTAGTGTACTGTGTCCTTTGCACAGTGTGCAGTTAAAGCTACCTGAAAACAATTGCTTGTGTTCTGATCCTATTAATACCACAGGCAGGCATTTGCAGTATTTACAGTTAGTGTACTGTGTCCTCTGCACAGTGGGTATTTAAAGCTACCTGAAGACAATTGCTGGTGTTCTTCTGATCCTATTAGTACCACAGGCAGACACCTGCAGTATTTACAGTTAGTGTACTGTGTCCTTTGCACAGTGTGCACCGAAAGCTACCTGAAGACAATTGCTGGCGTTCTGATCCTATTAATACCACAGGCAGGCAGCTGCTTTATTTACAGTTAGTGTACTGTGTCCTCTGCACAGTGTGCATCTAAAGCTACCTGAAGACAATTCCTGGTGTTCTTCTGATCCTATTAGTACCACAGGCAGGCAGCTGCAGTATTTACAGTTAGTGTACTGTGTCCTCTGCACAATGTGCACCTAAAGCTACCTGAAGACAATTGCTGGTGTTATGATCCTATTAGAACCACAGGCAGGCAGCTGCAGTATTTACAGTTAGTGTACTGTGTCCTCTGCACATTGTGCACCTAAAGCTACCTGAAGACAATTGCTGGTGTTCTGATCCTATTAGTACCACAGGCAGGCAGCTGCAGTATTTACAGTTAGTGTACTGTGTCCTCTGCACAGTGTGCACCTAAAGCTACCTGAAGACAATTGCTGGTGTTCTGATCCTATTAATACCACAGGCAGGCAGCTGCAGTATTTACAGTTAGTGTACTGTGTCCTCTGCACAGTGTGCACCTAAAGCTACCTGAAGACAATTGCTGGTGTTCTGATCCTGTTAGTACCACAGGCAGGCAGCTGCAGTATTTACAGTTAGTGTACTGTGTCCTCTGCACAGTGGGCATTTAAAGCTACCTGAAGACAATTGCTGGTGTTCTTCTGATCCTATTAGTACCACAGGCAGACAGCTGCAGTATTTACAGTTAGTGTACTGTATCCTCTGCACAGTGTGCATTTAAAGCTACCTGAAGACAATTGCTGGTGTTCTGATCCTATTAATACCACAGGCAGGCAGCTGCAGTATTTACAGTTAGTGTACTGTGTCCTCTGCACAGTGTGCACCTAAAGCTACCTGAAGACAATTGCTGGTGTTCTGATCCTGTTAGTACCACAGGCAGGCAGCTGCAGTATTTACAGTTAGTGTACTGTGTCCTCTGCACAGTGTGCACCTAAAGCTACCTGAAGACAATTGCTGGTGTTCTTCTGATCCTATTAATACCACAGGCAGACAGCTGCAGTATTTACAGTTAGTGTACTGTGTCCTTTGCACAGTGTGCACCTAAAGCTACCTGAAGACAATTCCTGGTGTTCTTCTGATCCTATTAGTACCACAAGCAGGCAGCTGCAGTATTTACAGTTAGTGTACTGTGTCCTCTGCACAGTGTGCACCTAAAGCTAACTGAAGACAATTGCTGGTGTTATTCTGATCCTATTAATACAACAGGCAGGCAGCTGCAGTATTTACAGTTAGTGTACTGTGTCCTCTGCACAGCGTGCACCTAAAGCTACCTGAAGACAATTGCTTGTGTTCTGATCCTATTAATACCTCAGGCAGGCATCTGCAGTATTTACAGTTAGTGCACTGTGTCCTCTGCACAGTGGGCATTTAAAGCTACCTGAAGACAATTGCTAGTGTTCTTCTGATCCTATTAGTACCACAGGCAGACAGCTGCAGTATTTACAGTTAGTGTACTGTATCCTCTGCACAGTGTGCACCTAAAGCTACCTGAAGACAATTGCTGGTGTTCTTCTGATCCTATTAATACCACAGACAGGCAGCTGCAGCATTTACAGTTAGTGTACTGTGTCCTTTGCACAGTGTGCACTTGAAGCTACCTGAAGACAATTGCTGGTGTTCTTCTGATCCTATTAATACCACAGGCAGACAGCTGCAGTATTTACAGTTAGTGTACTGTGTCCTTTGCACAGTGTGCACCTAAAGCTACCTGAAGACAATTCCTGGTGTTCTTCTGATCCTATTAGTACCACAGGCAGGCAGCTACAGTATTTACAGTTAGTATACTGTGTCCTCTGCACAATGTGCACCTAAAGCTACCTGAATACAATTGCTGGTGTTCTGATCCTATTAGAACCACAGGCAGGCAGCTGCAGTATTTACAGTTAGTGTACTGTGTCCTTTGCACAGTGTGCACCTAAAGCTACCTGAAGACAATTGCTGGTGTTCTTCTGATCCTGTTAGTACCACAGGCAGACAGCTGCAGTATTTACAGTTAGTGTACTGTGTCCTCTGCACAGTGGGCATTTAAAGCTACCTGAAGACAATTGCTGGTGTTCTTCTGATCCTATTAGTACCACAGGCAGACAGCTGCAGTATTTACAGTTAGTGTACTGTATCCTCTGCACAGTGTGCATTTAAAGCTACCTCAAGACAATTGCTGGTGTTCTTCTGATCCTATTAATACCACAGGCAGACAGCTGCAGTATTTACAGTTAGTGTACTGTGTCCTTTGCACAGTGTGCACTTAAAGCTACCTGAAGACAATTGCTGGTGTTATTCTGATCCTATTAATACAACAGGCAGGCAGCTGCAGTATTTACAGTTAGTGTACTGTGTCCTCTGCACAGTGTGCACCTAAAGCTAACTGAAGACAATTGCTTGTGTTCTGATCCTATTAATAACTCAGGCAGGCATCTGCAGTATTTACAGTTAGTGTACTGTGTCCTCTGCACAGTGTGCACCTAAAGCTACCTGAAGACAATTGCTGGTGTTCTGATCCTATTAATACCACAGGCAGACAGCTGCAGTATTTACAGTTAGTGTACTATGTCCTCTGCACAGTGTGCACCTAAAGCTACCTGAAGACAATTGCTGGTGTTCTGATCCTATTAATACCACAGGCAGGCAGCTGCAGTATTTACAGTTAGTGTACTGTATCCTCTGCACGGTGTGCACCTAAAGCTACCTGAAGACAATTGCTGGTGTTTTGATCCTATTAATACCACATTCAGGCAGCTGCAGTATTTACAGTTAGTGTACTGTGTCCTCTGCACAGTGTGCACCTAAAGCTAACTGAAGACAATTGCTGGTGTTATTCTGATCCTATTAATACAACAGGCAGGCAGCTGCAGTATTTACAGTTAGTGTACTGTGTCCTCTGCACAGTGTGCACCTAAAGCTACCTGAAGACAATTGCTGGTGTTCTGATCCTATTAGAACCACAGGCAGGTAGCTTCAGTATTTACAGTTAGTTTACTGTGTCCTCTGCACAGTGTGCACCTAAAGCTACCTGAAGACAATTGCTGGTGTTCTGATCCTGTTAGTACCACAGGCAGGCAGCTGCAGTATTTACAGTTAGTGTACTGTGTCCTCTGCACAGTGTGCACCTAAAGCTACCTGAAGACAATTGCTGGTGTTCTGATCCTATTAATACCACAGGCAGGCAGCTGCAGTATTTACAGTTAGTGTACTGTGTCCTCTGCACAGTGTGCACCTAAAGCTACCTGAAGACAATTGCTGGTGTTCTGATCCTATTAATACCACAGGCAGGCAGCTGCAGTATTTACAGTTAGTGTACTGTGTCCTCTCCACAGTGTGCACCTAAAGCTACCTGAAGACAATTGCTGGTGTTCTGATCCTGTTAGTACCACAGGCAGGCAGCTGCAGTATTTACAGTTAGTGTACTGTGTCCTCTGCACAGTGTGCACTAAAGCTACCTGAAGACAATTGCTTGTGTTCTGATCCTATTAATACCTCAGGCAGGCATCGGCAGTATTTACAGTTAGTGTACTGTGTCCTCTGCACAGTGGGCATTTAAAGCTACCTGAAGACAATTGCTGGTGTTCTTCTGATCCTATTAGTACCACAGTCAGACAGCTGCAGTATTTACAGTTAGTGTACTATATCCTCTGCACAGTGTGCATTTAAAGCTACCTGAAGACAATTGCTGGTGTTCTTCTGATCCTATTAATACCACAGACAGGCCGCTGCAGTATTTACAGTTAGTGTACTGTGTCCTTTGCACAGTGTGCACTTAAAGCTACCTGAAAACAATTGCTTGTGTTCTGATCCTATTAATACCACAGGCAGGCATTTGCAGTTTTTACAGTTAGTGTACTGTGTCCTCTGCACAGTGTGCACCTAAAGCTACCTGAAGACAATTGCTGGTGTTCTTCTGATCCTATTAGTACCACAGGCAGGCAGCTGCAGTATTTACAGTTAGTGTACTGTGTCCTTTGCACAGTGTGCACTTAAAGCTACCTGAAGACAATTGCTGGTGTTATTCTGATCCTATTAATACAACAGGCAGGCAGCTCCAGTATTTACAGTTAGTGTACTGTGTCCTCTGCACAGTGTGCACTTAAAGCTACCTGAAGACAATTGCTGGTGTTCTGATCCTATTAATACCACAGGCAGGCAGCTGCAGTATTTACAGTTAGTGTACTGTGTCCTCTGCACAGTGTGCACCTAAAGCTACCTGAAGACAATTGCTGGTGTTCTGATCCTATTAATACCACAGGCAGGCAGCTGCAGTATTTACAGTTAGTGTACTGTGTCCTCTGCTCAGTGTGCACCTAAAGCTACCTGAAGACAATTGCTGGTGTTCTGATCCTATTAATACCACAGGCAGGCAGCTGCAGTATTTACAGTTAGTGTACTGTATCCTCTGCACGGTGTGCACCTAAAGCTACCTGAAGACAATTGCTGGTGTTTTGATCCTATTAATACCACATTCAGGCAGCTGCAGTATTTACAGTTAGTGTACTGTGTCCTCTGCACAGTGTGCACCTAAAGCTAACTGAAGACAATTGCTGGTGTTATTCTGATCCTATTAATACAACAGGCAGGTAGCTGCAGTATTTACAGTTAGTGTACTGTGTCCTCTGCACAGTGTGCACCTAAAGCTACCTGAAGACAATTGCTGGTGTTCTGATCCTATTAGAACCACAGGCAGGTAGCTTCAGTATTTACAGTTCGTTTACTGTGTCCTCTGCACAGTGTGCACCTAAAGCTACCTGAAGACAATTGCTGGTGTTCTTATCCTGTTAGTACCACAGGCAGGCAGCTGCAGTATTTACAGTTAGTGTACTGTGTCCTCTGCACAGTGTGCACCTAAAGCTACCTGAAGACAATTGCTGGTGTTCTGATCCTATTAATACCACAGGCAGGCAGCTGCAGTATTTACAGTTAGTGTACTGTGTCCTCTCCACAGTGTGCACCTAAAGCTACCTGAAGACAATTGCTGGTGTTCTGATCCTGTTAGTACCACAGGCAGGCAGCTGCACTATTTACAGTTAGTGTACTGTGTCCTCTGCACAGTGTGCACCTAAAGCTACCTGAAGACAATTGCTTGTGTTCTGATCCTATTAATACCTCAGGCAGGCATCGGCAGTATTTACAGTTAGTGTACTGTGTCCTCTGCACAGTGGGCATTTAAAGCTACCTGAAGACAATTGCTGGTGTTCTTCTGATCCTATTAGTACCACAGTCAGACAGCTGCAGTATTTACAGTTAGTGTACTGTATCCTCTGCACAGTGTGCATTTAAAGCTACCTGAAGACAATTGCTGGTGTTCTTCTGATCCTATTAATACCACAGACAGGCCGCTGCAGTATTTACAGTTAGTGTACTGTGTCCTTTGCACAGTGTGCACTTAAAGCTACCTGAAAACAATTGCTTGTGTTCTGATCCTATTAATACCACAGGCAGGCATTTGCAGTATTTACAGTTAGTGTACTGTGTCCTCTGCTCAGTGTGCACCTAAAGCTACCTGAAGACAATTGCTGGTGTTCTGATCCTATTAATACCACAGGCAGGCAGCTGCAGTATTTACAGTTAGTGTACTGTATCCTCTGCACGGTGTGCACCTAAAGCTACCTGAAGACAATTGCTGGTGTTTTGATCCTATTAATACCACATTCAGGCAGCTGCAGTATTTACAGTTAGTGTACTGTGTCCTCTGCACAGTGTGCACCTAAAGCTAACTGAAGACAATTGCTGGTGTTATTCTGATCCTATTAATACAACAGGCAGGCAGCTGCAGTATTTACAGTTAGTGTACTGTGTCCTCTGCACAGTGTGCACCTAAAGCTACCTGAAGACAATTGCTGGTGTTCTGATCCTATTAGAACCACAGGCAGGTAGCTTCAGTATTTACAGTTAGTTTACTGTGTCCTCTGCACAGTGTGCACCTAAAGCTACCTGAAGACAATTGCTGGTGTTCTGATCCTGTTAGTACCACAGGCAGGCAGCTGCAGTATTTACAGTTAGTGTACTGTGTCCTCTGCACAGTGTGCACCTAAAGCTACCTGAAGACAATTGCTGGTGTTCTGATCCTATTAATACCACAGGCAGGCAGCTGCAGTATTTACAGTTAGTGTACTGTGTCCTCTCCACAGTGTGCACCTAAAGCTACCTGAAGACAATTGCTGGTGTTCTGATCCTGTTAGTACCACAGGCAGGCAGCTGCACTATTTACAGTTAGTGTACTGTGTCCTCTGCACAGTGTGCACCTAAAGCTACCTGAAGACAATTGCTTGTGTTCTGATCCTATTAATACCTCAGGCAGGCATCGGCAGTATTTACAGTTAGTGTACTGTGTCCTCTGCACAGTGGGCATTTAAAGCTACCTGAAGACAATTGCTGGTGTTCTTCTGATCCTATTAGTACCACAGTCAGACAGCTGCAGTATTTACAGTTAGTGTACTGTATCCTCTGCACAGTGTGCATTTAAAGCTACCTGAAGACAATTGCTGGTGTTCTTCTGATCCTATTAATACCACAGACAGGCCGCTGCAGTATTTACAGTTAGTGTACTGTGTCCTTTGCACAGTGTGCACTTAAAGCTACCTGAAAACAATTGCTTGTGTTCTGATCCTATTAATACCACAGGCAGGCATTTGCAGTATTTACAGTTAGTGTACTGTGTCCTCTGCTCAGTGTGCACCTAAAGCTACCTGAAGACAATTGCTGGTGTTCTGATCCTATTAATACCACAGGCAGGCAGCTGCAGTATTTACAGTTAGTGTACTGTATCCTCTGCACGGTGTGCACCTAAAGCTACCTGAAGACAATTGCTGGTGTTTTGATCCTATTAATACCACATTCAGGCAGCTGCACTATTTACAGTTAGTGTACTGTGTCCTCTGCACAGTGTGCACCTAAAGCTACCTGAAGACAATTGCTGGTGTTCTGATCCTATTAATACCACAGGCAGGCAGCTGCAGTATTTACAGTTAGTGTACTGTGTCCTCTCCACAGTGTGCACCTAAAGCTACCTGAAGACAATTGCTGGTGTTCTGATCCTGTTAGTACCACAGGCAGGCAGCTGCACTATTTACAGTTAGTGTACTGTGTCCTCTGCACAGTGTGCACCTAAAGCTACCTGAAGACAATTGCTTGTGTTCTGATCCTATTAATACCTCAGGCAGGCATCGGCAGTATTTACAGTTAGTGTACTGTGTCCTCTGCACAGTGGGCATTTAAAGCTACCTGAAGACAATTGCTGGTGTTCTTCTGATCCTATTAGTACCACAGTCAGACAGCTGCAGTATTTACAGTTAGTGTACTGTATCCTCTGCACAGTGTGCATTTAAAGCTACCTGAAGACAATTGCTGATGTTCTTCTGATCCTATTAATACCACAGACAGGCCGCTGCAGTATTTACAGTTAGTGTACTGTGTCCTTTGCACAGTGTGCACTTAAAGCTACCTGAAAACAATTGCTTGTGTTCTGATCCTATTAATACCACAGGCAGGCATTTGCAGTATTTACAGTTAGTGTACTGTGTCCTCTGCACAGTGTGCACCTAAAGCTACCTGAAGACAATTGCTGGTGTTCTTCTGATCCTATTAGTACCACAGGCAGGCAGCTGCAGTATTTACAGTTAGTGTACTGTGTCCTTTGCACAGTGTGCACTTAAAGCTACCTGAAGACAATTGCTGGTGTTATTCTGATCCTATTAATACAACAGGCAGGCAGCTCCAGTATTTACAGTTAGTGTACTGTGTCCTCTGCACAGTGTGCACTTAAAGCTACCTGAAGACAATTGCTGGTGTTCTGATCCTATTAATACCACAGGCAGGCAGCTGCAGTATTTACAGTTAGTGTACTGTGTCCTCTGCACAGTGTGCACCTAAAGCTACCTGAAGACAATTGCTGGTGTTCTGATCCTATTAATACCACAGGCAGGCAGCTGCAGTATTTACAGTTAGTGTACTGTATCCTCTGCACGGTGTGCACCTAAAGCTACCTGAAGACAATTGCTGGTGTTTTGATCCTATTAATACCACATTCAGGCAGCTGCAGTATTTACAGTTAGTGTACTGTGTCCTCTGCACAGTGTGCACCTAAAGCTAACTGAAGACAATTGCTGGTGTTATTCTGATCCTATTAATACAACAGGCAGGCAGCTGCAGTATTTACAGTTAGTGTACTGTGTCCTCTGCACAGTGTGCACCTAAAGCTACCTGAAGACAATTGCTGGTGTTCTGATCCTATTAGAACCACAGGCAGGTAGCTTCAGTATTTACAGTTAGTTTACTGTGTCCTCTGCACAGTGTGCACCTAAAGCTACCTGAAGACAATTGCTGGTGTTCTGATCCTGTTAGTACCACAGGCAGGCAGCTGCAGTATTTACAGTTAGTGTACTGTGTCCTCTGCACAGTGTGCACCTAAAGCTACCTGAAGACAATTGCTGGTGTTCTGATCCTATTAATACCACAGGCAGGCAGCTGCAGTATTTACAGTTAGTGTACTGTGTCCTCTCCACAGTGTGCACCTAAAGCTACCTGAAGACAATTGCTGGTGTTCTGATCCTGTTAGTACCACAGGCAGGCAGCTGCACTATTTACAGTTAGTGTACTGTGTCCTCTGCACAGTGTGCACCTAAAGCTACCTGAAGACAATTGCTTGTGTTCTGATCCTATTAATACCTCAGGCAGGCATCGGCAGTATTTACAGTTAGTGTACTGTGTCCTCTGCACAGTGGGCATTTAAAGCTACCTGAAGACAATTGCTGGTGTTCTTCTGATCCTATTAATACCACAGACAGGCCGCTGCAGTATTTACAGTTAGTGTACTGTGTCCTTTGCACAGTGTGCACTTAAAGCTACCTGAAAACAATTGCTTGTGTTCTGATCCTATTAATACCACAGGCAGGCATTTGCAGTATTTACAGTTAGTGTACTGTGTCCTCTGCACAGTGTGCACCTAAAGCTACCTGAAGACAATTGCTGGTGTTCTTCTGATCCTATTAGTACCACAGGCAGGCAGCTGCAGTATTTACAGTTAGTGTACTGTGTCCTTTGCACAGTGTGCACTTAAAGCTACCTGAAGACAATTGCTGGTGTTATTCTGATCCTATTAATACAACAGGCAGGCAGCTCCAGTATTTACAGTTAGTGTACTGTGTCCTCTGCACAGTGTGCACTTAAAGCTACCTGAAGACAATTGCTGGTGTTCTGATCCTATTAATACCACAGGCAGGCAGCTGCAGTATTTACAGTTAGTGTACTGTGTCCTCTGCACAGTGTGCACCTAAAGCTACCTGAAGACAATTGCTGGTGTTCTGATCCTATTAATACCACAGGCAGGCAGCTGCAGTATTTACAGTTAGTGTACTGTGTCCTCTGCACAGTGTGCACCTAAAGCTACCTGAAGACAATTGCTGGTGTTCTGATCCTATTAATACCACAGGCAGGCAGCTGCAGTATTTACAGTTAGTGTACTGTATCCTCTGCACGGTGTGCACCTAAAGCTACCTGAAGACAATTGCTGGTGTTTTGATCCTATTAATACCACATTCAGGCAGCTGCAGTATTTACAGTTAGTGTACTGTGTCCTCTGCACAGTGTGCACCTAAAGCTAACTGAAGACAATTGCTGGTGTTATTCTGATCCTATTAATACAACAGGCAGGCAGCTGCAGTATTTACAGTTAGTGTACTGTGTCCTCTGCACAGTGTGCACCTAAAGCTACCTGAAGACAATTGCTGGTGTTCTGATCCTATTAGAACCACAGGCAGGTAGCTTCAGTATTTACAGTTAGTTTACTGTGTCCTCTGCACAGTGTGCACCTAAAGCTACCTGAAGACAATTGCTGGTGTTCTGATCCTGTTAGTACCACAGGCAGGCTGCTGCAGTATTTACAGTTAGTGTACTGTGTCCTCTGCACAGTGTGCACCTAAAGCTACCTGAAGACAATTGCTGGTGTTCTGATCCTATTAATACCACAGGCAGGCAGCTGCAGTATTTACAGTTAGTGTACTGTGTCCTCTGCACAGTGTGCACCTAAAGCTACCTGAAGACAATTGCTGGTGTTCTGATCCTATTAATACCACAGGCAGGCAGCTGCAGTATTTACAGTTAGTGTACTGTGTCCTCTCCACAGTGTGCACCTAAAGCTACCTGAAGACAATTGCTGGTGTTCTGATCCTGTTAGTACCACAGGCAGGCAGCTGCAGTATTTACAGTTAGTGTACTGTGTCCTCTGCACAGTGTGCACCTAAAGCTACCTGAAGACAATTGCTTGTGTTCTGATCCTATTAATACCTCAGGCAGGCATCGGCAGTATTTACAGTTAGTGTACTGTGTCCTCTGCACAGTGGGCATTTAAAGCTACCTGAAGACAATTGCTGGTGTTCTTCTGATCCTATTAGTACCACAGTCAGACAGCTGCAGTATTTACAGTTAGTGTACTGTGTCCTCTGCACAGTGGGCATTTAAAGCTACTTGAAGACAATTGCTGGTGTTCTTCTGATCCTATTAGTACCACAGGCAGACAGCTGCAGTATTTACAGTTAGTGTACTGTATCCTCTACACAGTGTGCATTTAAAGCTACCTGAAGACAATTGCTGGTGTTCTGATCCTATTAATACCACAGGCAGGCAGCTGCAGTATTTACAGTTAGTGTACTGTGTCCTCTGCACAGTGTGCACCTAAAGCTACCTGAAGACAATTGCTAGTGTTCTTCTGATCCTATTAATACCACAGGCAGGCAGCTGCAGTATTTACAGTTAGTGTACTGTGTCCTCTGCACAGTGGGCATTTAAAGCTACCTGAAGACAATTGCTGGTGTTCTTCTGATCCTATTAGTACCACAGGCAGACAGCTGCAGTATTTACAGTTAGTGTACTGTATCCTCTGCACAGTGTGCATTTAAAGCTACCTGAAGACAATTGCTGGTGTTCTTCTGATCCTATTAATACCACAGGCAGACAGCTGCAGTATTTACAGTTAGTGTACTGTGTCCTCTGCACAGTGTGCACCTAAAGCTACCTGAAGACAATTGCTGGTGTTCTTCTGATCCTATTAATTCCACAGACAGGCAGCTGCAGTATTTACAGTTAGTGTACTGTGTCCTTTGCACAGTGTGCACCTAAAGCTACCTGAAGAGAATTGCTGGTGTTCTTCTGATCCTATTAATACCACAGGCAGGCAGCTGCAGTATTTACAGTTAGTGTACTGTATCCTCTGCACAGTGTGCACCTAAAGCTACCTGAAGACAATTGCTGGTATTCTCATAGTAATAATACTGCAGGCAGGCAGTTGATTCTGCTAGCTGCAGTATAATCAGTATATATATACATCCCAACTTTGTGCAGCTACATCTCACTGCAGGCCATTAGTATGTCTGGAAGGCCAATAAGGAGAGGCAGACAGTCACAAGCCAATAAAAGAGGGCAAGCAGGCTCTGTGTCTAGAGGCAACAGTGCTGGTCGTGGAGACGGTGCATCCTCATCATCAAGTGGCCGTGGGACACGCTTGTCCTTTTTTTCGGCAGCTGGCCGTGTTGAGCCTCAACATGCGGAAGACTTGGTTGAGTGGATGACCAAGCCGTTCTCATCCTCCTCATCCTCTCTCACCCAGGCTCAGGGTACTTTGCCTAGCCCCACCATGTCCTCCTGAGGAGTCCCCCGTTTGACCACAGTGTTGGGTACATGCTCCAGGAGGATGCCCAGCGTTTTGAAGGCTCGATGATGGTAGAGCTAGAGGAAGGCAGTAACGTGAGCCCAGAGAGAGGGGGTGCCCAAGAAGGACAGCAATCTGGCAGTCATGTTCCCCCAGCTGCAGCATACTGCCAGCTTTGCTCCAGTGATGAGGAGGGAGGGGATGATGAGGAAGTCACTGACTCCACGTGGGTGCCTGATAGGAGAGAGGAGGAGGAGAAGGAGGCACATCTCCAAGGAGGCAGGATGCGCTCCACGGGCCAGCTTAAGGGCAGCACACCGACTGCATCACACCGCAGAGCTCCTCATGTGCAGGGCGCTGCTGTCTCTGCGCGTTATTCCAAAAGTTCTTTGGTGTGGGCCTTTTTTGAGACGATTGCATCAGATCGCACCGCTGCTATTTGCAACATGTGTCTCAAGCGTATCTCACGTGACCAAAACATCACCTGCTTGGGCACCACATGCTTGACCAGACATATGTCAACCTGCCATGCAGTTCATTGGCAAGTGTACCTAAAAGACCCACACCAAAGAACAAAGCGGACCTCTCCTTGCTCCTCATCAGCTGGGATCTCCAACCCCACTATACCTTCAGTCCTCTCTGAAACCTGCACTGAGAGGAATGAAGGTGTAGAATTAGGTGTGTCACAGCCAAGTACTTGCGGGCAATCTGCTATCGGTACACCAACGTCAGATTGTACCAGGCAAATTTCCCTGCTCCAACTGCTGCACCGCCGAAAGAAGTTCACTCCCAGCCATCCACATACCCCACGGTTGAATGCTACCTTGGCTAAATTTCTAGCATTTCAACTGCTGCCTTTTCAGTTGGTAGACTCTGCCCCCTTCCGTTAGTTTGTGGAATGTGCGGTTCCTCAGTGGCAGGTTCCCAAACACCACTTTTTCTCACGGAAGGCGATTCCGGCTCTCTACCGGCATGTGGAAGGCAATGTCTTGGCCTCGCTGGACAGGGCGGTCAGCGGTAAGGTGCATATTACCGCTGACTCATGGTCCAGCAGGCATGGACAGGGACGTTACCTATCTTTCACCACGCACTGGGTGACTCTTCTGGCAGCTGGGAAGGATGCAGAACAGGGTGCTGTAGTGTTGGAGGTTGTTCCGCCACCACGCCTCCAAAATTCTACTAGTGGTGATTCAGCCACACCTCTCTCCTCCACCCCCTCCTCTTCTTCTTCCTCCATGGCCTCTTCCTGTGCTGCTTTGTCCTCGGAACCAGCGATGCTCTGTAGGCGTTCAAGGAGCTACGCAAGCAAGCAGGCAAAAAGATGCCATGAGGTGCTTGAGCTGGTGTGCTTGGGGGGCAGGAGCCACACTGGGGTAGAGATTCTGTCAGCTCTGCAGGGGCAGGTTCAGAGGTGGTGGACGCCACGCTAGCTTAAGCCAGGAATGGTGGTTTGCGACAATGACACCAACCTCCTCTCCGCCCTCCGACAGGGACAACTGACCCATGTGCCCTGTTTGGCTCACATCCTTAACTTGTTGGTGCAGTGGTTCTTGGGCAGGTACCTGGGCTTACAGGATGTCCTGAGGCAGGCCAGGAAAGTCTGTGTGCATTTCCGCCGGTCATATAATGCCAGTGCTCGGCTGGCTGACCTCCAAAAGGAATTTAACCTGCCCAAGAACCACCCATCTGTGACATGCCCACAAGGTGGAACTCAACGTTCGCCATGCTGCAGCAGCTGCACACGCAGCAGAGGGCCATCAATGAGTACCTATGCAACTATGGCACCGGGACAGGGTCAGGGAGCTTGTTTTTTTTCCCCACGCCAGTGGGCCATGATCAGGGATACATGCACTATCCTGTCACCATTTGAGGAGGCCACGAGGATGGTGAGCAGTGACAGTGCATGCATCAGTGACACTGTCCCTCTTGTCCAGCTGTTGGAGCACACGCTGCGTGGAATAATGGACAGGGCACTTGAGGCAAAACAGAGGCAGGAAGAGGAGGACTTCTTTACCTCTCAAGGCCCCCTTTATCCAGACAGTGTTCCTGCATTTCCGCCAAACACACAGGAAGAGGAGGAGGAGGATTGTGTCAGCATGGAGGTGGAGCCTGGCACTCAGCATCAGCAGCAGTCTTCAAGGGATCATTTACAGTCCGAAGAAACCCATGGACTTGTACGTGGCTGGGAGGAGGTGGCTGCGGATAATGTCGTCCTTAGTGACCCAGAGGACTCCAGACCAAATGTCTCAGCAAACTTATGCTGCATGGCCTCCCTGATCCTGCAAAGCCTGTGGAAGGATCCTCGTATTCGTGGTATCAAGGAGAGGGATCATTACTGGCTGGCAACCCTCCTTGATCCACATTACAAGGGTAAGTTTGCGGACCTTATCTTGCCATCGCAGAGGGAGCAGAGGATGAAACATCTTCAGGAGGCCTTGCAGAAAGGTCTGTGCAATGCGTTCCCAGAGACTGGGAGGTAACAAATTCCTGTTCCTGGACGTGTTACTGAGGCTTCGGTCAGTAAAAGTAGGTGCAGGGGAGAAGGTGGCCATCTGACAGATGCGTTCAGACAATTTTTTAGTCCGCAGCCCCAAGGTATGATCGGTTCCAGCAACCATCGCCAGCGTCTGTTTTACATGGTGCAGGAATACCTAAGGGCAAGATCAGACTTGGACACTTTTCCTACAGAAAATCGGAACGCACATTCAGTACTACTGGAGGCTTTGTAACTGATCACAGGGTATACACCGACTCGGTCGATTGACTGACCTTCATAAAAATGAATCAGTCTTGCATCACCACCAGCTACTAAGCACCTGATGCTGATGTAACCGAATAATTTTTTTTTTAAATGTCAGATCCCTTCAAGACTGCCTATGCTGATGCTGAGTGACTATCCTGTTATGCTGAGTGACTATCCTCTTCCTCCTCAATGATCATGCTGATAGCTTGTAAGAACATTTTTGGTTCTGGGAGCCGCCACCAGTGGCTGAGGCCCAATTTTTCAGCCCCTGTATAACAGGGGCCTGTAATTACAATTTTTGATGCAATACTTTGAAGCAGGGCTCATTCCTGCGCTCCAACTAGAGTATCTGTGAGGGGTTGCAGTGTTGTGGGACCAGCACCAGTGCCTGAGGCCCAATTTTGTCAGCCCCTGTATGACAGGGGCGTCTAATTACAATTTTTGATGCAATAATTTACAGCAGGGCTCATTCCTGCTCCCCAACTACAGTATCTGTGAGGGGTTGCAGTGTTGTGGCACCAGTGCCTAAGGCCCAATTTTCTGCCCCTGTTCAACAGGGACATGTAATTACAATTCTTGATCTAATATTTCACAGCAGGGCCCGTTCCAGCTCCCACCAAGAGTAACTGTGAGGACTTACAGTGTTGGGGCAACACCACCACCACCACCACCAAAGGCCCAATTTTTCTGCCCCTGTTCAACAGATGCATGTAATTACAATTCTTGATCTAATATTTCACAGCAGGGCCCGTTTCTGGGCCCACCAAGAGTAACTGTGAGGACTTACAGTGTTGTGGCACCAGCACCACCACCACCAAAGGCCCAATTTTTCTGACCCTGTTCAACAGGGGCATGTAATTACAATTCTTGATCTAATATTTCACAGCAGAGCCCGTTCCTGCGCCCACCAAGAGTAACTGTGAGGGCTTACAGTGTTGTGGCAACACCAACACCTAAGGCCCCAATTTCTGCAGAGTATATAGGGCAGGCCCCTACTTTCAAACATCCAACTTACAAACGACTCCTACTTGCAAACGGAAGGAGACAACAGGAAGTGAGATGAAATCTACCCCAAGGAAGGGAAATTCTCTCCTGTAAGAGTTAATATGGGAAAAAACGTGTCTGCTCTCCACTGATGCTTTATCACCAATCCTTGTTTCACTAAAAACCCCAAATTGTCAAAAAACATTTGTCATTGGGACAGAAAGTGAGGTAAAATCTTCTGAAGAGGTGCACAGACAGCAAAACAAATGTCACAGGGGTGATAACCCTTCCCTATGTTTTCCAAAAAGCTTAAAAATAGATTTTTTGGCTGGGGCTACACTTTAAAAATGTACCAGTTCAAAATTACAATCAGATTCTACTTAACAACAAACCTACAGTCCCTGTCTTGTTTGCACTGCCTGTATACTGCTGTTCAGAGTATATAGGGCCTGGGGGCCCCACGCCCTTCCTTCTTTTAATTTGGGTGCGGGGTTCCCCTTAATATCCATACAAGACCCAAAGGCCTGGTAATGGACTGGGGGGGGGGGGGGAACCCATGCCGTTTTTCTCACTGATTTTCATCCATATTGCCGGGACCCGACATTACACACATTAAAGGCGCAAGCAGTTTTAAATGACTTTTATTCCTTTACAAATGTAATTTTGTGCAGGGACTGTTTTAAGCACGGGTAACACGCACCACTTTACAGGCATACTATAGACACCCCCCAGGTACAGTATTTAAAGGAATATTTCACTTTTTTTTTTTACTTTAAGCATCATTAAAATCACTGCTCCCGAAAAAACGGCCCTTTTTAAAACTTTTTTTTGCATTGATACATGTCCCCTGGGGCAGGACCCGGGTCCCCAAACCCTTTTTAGGACAATAACTTCCATATTAGCCTTTAAAATTAGCACTTTTGATTTCAAAAACATTCAAGTCCCATAGACTTTAATGGGCTTCTAAAGTTCGCGCGAACTTTCGGTCCGTTCGCAGGTTCTGGTGCGAACTGAACCGGGGGGTGTTCGGCTCATCCCTACTTACAATAGCATTATGTGGGACAAAGCCCCTGTATGGTGAGACAGAGGTGTGAATGCAGGAAAGTCCCGCCAAATCCGGGACTGTTGGGAGGTATGGGTAATAGAAGAGCTTTATTTAAAAAATATGATTGCGCTGAGGTTGATATGTGTCTGTGAGACTCTGACATGTAGTACTTAGAGCTGCACGATTCTGGCCAAAATGAGAATCTCAATTTTTTTAATTAGAATAAAAAGATCACGATTCTCTCATGATTCTCGCGACGTAATTTTTTAGAGAGAGATTGCGAGAGAGAGATTGATTGATTGAGAGAGCGATTGATTTGAGAGCGATTGAGAGAGAGTGATTGATTGAGAGAGCGCGATTGATTGAGAGAGAGAGAGAGATTGAATTTGAGAGAGAGATTGATTGGGAGAGAGAGAATAAAAAGCATTTGCTGATTCTTAAAAAAACAAAAAAGCAGTATAGCAGGCAGCTCACATTTCGCCAGTGCTGCAGTCACGCTTGTGCTGGTGCGCTGTCCGAGACCTCTGGGAAGAAGAAACATATACTTACCGACCAATCACATTCTTCTTTGCTGACCTCAGATGTATCACTCTGGCTCTGACGGCTTCCCCTCCACTCCGAAACAGGCAACATCCCGGGGACACCATCGATCGCTGCGCGGAGTGCGCTCTTAAACTGACAATTTGCTGAACAGTCAGAATCGTTAAAATCTGGAGTTGCGATCGTGGCGGGCGGAGAATCGTGATAACGATTCTCCGCGATTAATCGTGCAGCTCTAGTAGTACTGTATTAAAGCATATTTTGTTGTATGTATACAGTAAGATCAGAGTTTTACTTAACCATAGCTCTTTAAGTCCCTCCCACTGTGCAATTTGATGACACCCACCATTCACCACAGTTTATTATGCGAGCCCCATCTGTGCTGTATTCAGGGTGCTCAAGGTGTGTCACAATTGTTGCAACACCCCTGTTTACTAGATTCATATAAGCATGTATATTCCAACAAGCTTGTGCCTCTTAGCATTATCCCTTTCTTTCCCTACAACCAGGACCGCATTGCAAACCTTGTCGCACCAACCTCAGAACCATATTATTCTTTGTATCCATGCCTGAAATTGCATACCAGAGCTGTAGTACACATTCAGCAGTGTTACCAGGTTCTGCCAAAGGAAAGCACACACACACACTTTAGATCAGGGGTCCTCAAACGTTTTAAACAGGGGGCCAGTTCACAATCCCTCAGACTGTTGGGGGGCCGAACTATAGTTTGAAAGAAACATATGCACATTGCACTCTCCATCACAGAGCCCCCCATCACAGATTCCCCCATCACAGACTCCTCTCCATCACAGATCCCCCATCATAGACTCATCTCCATTACAGAGCGTCCCATCACAGACTCCTCTCTATCACAGATCCCCCATCACAGATTACATAGTTACATAGTTGGTAAGGCTGAAAAAAGACACAAGTTCATCAAGTCCAACCTGTGTGTGTGCTTTTATGTTAATATTACATTGTATATCCCTGTATGTTGTGGTCGTTTAGGTGCCTATCTAATAGTTTTTTGAAGTTATCGATGTTCCCAGCTGATACCACTGTCTGTGGAAGAGAATTCCACATCCTTACTGCTCTTACAGTAAAGAACCCTCTATGCAGTTTAAGGTTAAACCACTTCTCTTCTAATTTTAGTGAATGGCCTTGTGTCCTTTTAAAATTCCCTTGCGTGGAAAACGTTTTATTGTGGACTCACCAGTACGATATTTGTACATTGAAATCATATCCCCTCTCAGGCATCTCTTCTCCAGAGACAATAAGTTCAGTGCTTGCAGTCTTTCCTCATAACTGAGATCCTCCAGTCTCTTTATTAGCTTTGTTGCCCTTCTCTGGGCCCTCTCCAGTTCCAGCACATCCCTCCTGAGGACTGGTGCCCAGAACTGGATGACATACTCCAGGTGCGGCCGGACTAAAGTCTTGTATAGTGGGAGAATTACTGTTTTATCTCTGGAATGAATTTTCTTTTTAATGCATGCCTATATTCTGTTGGTTTTGCTTGCAGCAGCTTGGCATTGCATGACATTGCTGAGCCTGTCATCTGCTAGGACTCCTAGGTCCTTTTCCATTCTAGATTCACCCAGAGGTTCTCCCCCTAGTGAGTAGAATGCATTCATATTATTGGCACCCAAATGCATTATTTTACATTTTTCAACATTAAACCTCTATTGCCATGTAATTGCCCACCCCATTCATTTGTTCAGATCTTCTTGCAAGGTTTCCACATCCTGCGTAGAAGTTATTGCCCTGCTTAGCTTTGTATCATGAGCAAATACTGAGATTGAGCTGTTTATCCCATCCTCCAGATCGTTTATGAATAGATGAAATAGGATTGGTCCCAACACAGAACCCTGGAGGACCATGCTTACCACACCATACCATTCCAAGTACTCCCCGTTTATCACCACCCTCCGGACTCTCCCCCGTATCCAGTTTTCAATCCATGTACTCACCCTATGGTGACAGACCTTAGTTTGTACAGTAAACATTTATGGGGAACCGTATTGAATGCCTTTGCAAAATCCAGATACACCACGTCTACTGCCCTCCCTTTATCTAGATAGCAGCTCACCTCCTCATAGAAGGTTAATAGATTGGTTTGGCAAGAATGATTCTTCATGAATCCATGCTAATTACTGCTAATGATACCGTTTTATTACTAAAATCTTGTATATAGTCCCTTATCATCCCCTCCAAGAGCTTGCAAACTATTGATGTTAGGCTAGCTGGTCTGTAGTTCCCCAGGATATATCTTGACCCTTTTTTAAATATTGGTGCTACATTGGCTTTTCTCCAATGAGCTGGCACCATTCCCATCAGTAGACTGCTCCTAAAAATTAGGAACAATAGCCTGGAGATTCCTCTCCATCAAAGAGCCCTCCATCACAGACTCCTCTCCATCACAAAGCCCCCTATTACAGATCCCCCTCACAGAGCCCTCCAGCGATATTATACTGCCCCTTCCATAAGATCGCAGCACTCCCCTCTGCTATCTTATTTAAACAAGACAGGAAGCATGACAGGTCCGGACAAAGGGCAGGACTTTTCAAAGGAAAGGCAGGTGATTGATTGCTGGGACTGCCCCGTGGTCTAGTAACCAATCACTCGCTTCCTAACTCAAAGTCCCACCCTTTGTACGGAGCTGTGATGTTTCCCATCTTGTGTAAATGAGGTGTCAGTGGGGAGGGGGGGTGCTGCGATCTTAGGGAAGGGGCAGTCCGCGGGCTGGGTAAATCACCTTGGCGGGCCTTGATGGGCCTGCAGGCCGTAGTGTGAGGACACCTGCTTTAAATAATAGACATTTAACCTACCAACATGTATTTGGAGTGTGAGAGGAAACTGAAGTTCCTGGTGGAAACCCTTAGCAACATCCAGAAGACATTAAACAAGTAGAAAACTTTTATGTGACATCCTGCTTTTTCTAACAGACCCACACACTAGGCTCCCTAATCTGCTGGGAGAATTTAAACTCTTCCAATATATATCTAACTTTAAGATTAACTTTGACAAGTCTCACGCCTTTAAAGGAGAAGTACGCAGCTTGTTTGTTTGGCTGTACTTGTCCTGTGGATCACAGGAGTGTAGTCCGTTTTGCACTTCTGTGACTCGTTTTCAGCTGACAGCGGGCTGAAGCCCGCTGTCGGCTGATGTCGCAGAGCTGGTCCAGGCTCGGGAAAGATTGCAACCATATGGTCAGGATCCACCCACATGTCTGGACTGGGAACCGGCTCAGACTCTAAGCGAGCCGCAGATCAGCTATGAGCAACTGACCTTTCCAAAGCAAAAGGTGGTTATTGGACTACCAGACCTACACAACTACTATTGGGCATGCCATTTATCTGGAATTGTGGATTGGACTGTTCACTGCCACATTAAAGATTGGGTGAGGCTTGAAGAGTCCATTTCTGCCCTGTCCCTTGGATCCACTCCTTGGTTATTGACACAACATACTCCATCCACCCTCCGAAACCACCCTCTCGTAAACCCGACCCTTTCTTGCTTTCAAGAGATATGCAAGAAGCATAGCATATCTTCAATACCAGGCCCACTAACTCCTGTAAGCTCTAATCCAGTATTCCCTCCAGGAATGTCCAATGACCTCCTGTCAGGCATGGAAGTTGCTGCCTCCACCCATACCTATGCTTTTTTCCGAGATGGTAAAATATGCACTCAGGACAATCTAATGTCCCATAACTCTGACACTCCTATGCCCTTCTGGACCTGCTTACAGCTACACCACTTTCTCCGTTCCCTGGATCACACATCAGTATTGTTCCGACTGCTAACCCAATTTGAACAACTTTGCATGCAAACATCACCTCAACAGCACATTATCTCTCTCACCCATACACTACTGTTCCAAAACACACCTTCAAACACAGGGAAGGCTTGTAAGGCATGGAAATAAGACCTACAAATCATTCTTTCTCCAGAACAATGGGAATTGCTCTATACTAATATTCACAAAGGCTCAGTTAATGCAAGAAAACAACCTTAAAAACATGTCAAGATCGTATCGGACGCCCAGCCTTGCTTCATAAATTTAATCCATCCATTTCTAATCTGTGTTGGCGATGCTGCCATGCCGCAAGTGGCTCACTCCTTCATATCTGGTGGGAGTACCCTTTAATCCAACCTTTCTGGATAGAAAAACATTCTACGATATCCCAAATAGCAACTTACCCTTTAGATTTTTCCCTGGCGCAATTAATTCTACACCACACCTCGCTGTCTCACAAATCCTACTTTGGATCTTTAACAATGCATGTGATTAATGCCGCCAAACTATGCATCCCGGTACACTGGGGCACACTTCATGTTCCTACCATCTCAGGATACATAAAATAGCTGAAATGGAAGAACTCATTGCCAAAGCTAGAGATCGACCATCCAAATTCACGTCTACATGGGCATGTTGGATACATTTTCAAATGACGACGAGACATACCGCCATCTAATGGACATTCATACTTCACCGCCTGTTTTCTCTTGCCCCCTAATGCCTTTGAACATAATGCCACACTCCACCTGATACTGACCACTGGTTAAGGTGAACACATGCCGGAAGGACCTACCTTCCTTCTTCATCTCCTCCCACCTTTTTCCCTTTCCCTTTTTTAACGCCTTTGTCCTCAGGGATGATCAGATTGGCCGCAGTTATTGTTACCTTTCTCCTATCACTTGTCTTCCATTATCTCTTGTTCCAGTAGTGAAAACCTTGATGCCTTTCTCCTCCTTGATCTCTGCCCCCCACCAATACCAGTCCTGCTCACCTTACATACATCCCCTACTGTTAAACCAACTATGGTATTATGATACGTTTGCTGTATTGATACATATTGCACTTATATTTTTCTTTATCTCTTTGATACTTGTTATGTCGGTCACTGGCACCCACGAAACTGATGCTCCTTACTATACAACGTCTCTTTATTGTTCGAATCTCTAGTCGGGGGTGGGTAGTGGGGTCCCCCAGGGTTCTGTGCTGGGACCAATCCTGTTTAATTTGTTCATAAACGACCTGGAGGATGGGGTAAACAGTTCAATCTCTGTATTTGCAGACGATAATCTCCAGGCTATAGTTCCTAATTTTTAGGAGCAGTCTACTGATGGGAATGGTGCCAGCTCATTGGAGAAAAGCCAATGTAGCACCAATATTTAAAAAAGGGCCAAGATATATCCTGGGGAACTACAGACCAGCTAGCCTAACATCAATAGTTTGCAAGCTCTTGGAGGGGATGATAAGGGACTATATACAAGATTTTAGTAATAAAACGGTATCATTAGCAGTAATTAGCATGGATTCATGAAGAATCATTCTTGCCAAACCAATCTATTAACCTTCTATGAGGAGGTGAGCTGCTATCTAGATAAAGGGAGGGCAGTAGACGTGGTGTATCTGGATTTTGCAAAGGCATTCAATACAGTTCCCCATAAATGTTTACTGTACAAACTAAGGTCTGTCACCATAGGGTGAGTACATGGATTGAAAACTGGATACGGGGGAGAGTCCGGAGGGTGGTGATAAATGGGGAGTACTTGGAATGGTATGGTGTGGTAAGCATGGTCCCCCAGGGTTCTGTGTTGGGACCAATCCTATTTCATCTATTCATAAACGATCTGGAGGATGGGATAAACAGCTCAATCTCAGTATTTGCTCATGATACAAAGCTAAGCAGGGCAATAACTTCTCCGCAGGATGTGGAAACCTTGCAAAAGATCTGAACAAATTAATGGGGTGGGCAACTACATGGCAAATGAGGTTCAATGTAGAAAAATGTAAAATAATGCATTTGGGTGGCAAAAATATGAATGCAATCTATACACTGGTGGAGAACCTCTGGGGGATTCTAGGATGGAAAAGGACCTGGGGGTCCTAGTAGATAGGCTCAGCAATGGCATGCAATGCCAAGCTGCTGCTAACAAAGAAAACAGAATATTGGCATGCATTAAAAAGGGGATCAACTCCAGAGATAAAACAATAATTCTCCTGCTCTACAAGACTCTGGTCCGGCCGCACCTAGAGTATGCTGTCCAGTTCTGGGCACCAGTCCTCAGGAAGGATATACTGGAATTGGAGCGAGTACAAAGAAGGGCAACAAAGCTAATAAAGGGTCTGGAGGATATTAGTTATGAGGAAAGGTTGCGAGCACTGAACTTATTCTCTCTGGAGAAGAGACACTTGAGAGGGGATATGAGTTCAATATACAAATACCATACTGGTGACCCCACAATAGGAATAAAACTGTTTTGCAGAAGAGAGTTTAACAAGACTTGTGGCCACTCATTAAAATTAGAAGAAAAGAGGTTTAACCTTAAACTGCATAGAGGGTTCTTTACTGTAAGAGTGGCAAGGATGTGGAATTCCCTTCCACAGGCTGTGGTCTCAGCAGGGGGCATCGATAGTTTTAAGAAACTATGAGATAAGCACCTGAATGACCACAACATACTGGGATATACAATGTAATACTGACATATAATCACACACATAGGTTGGACTTGATGGACTTGTGTCTTTTTTCAACCTCACCTACTATGTAACTATGTAACTCTATTCAGGAAATACGACACTGTGTTATCTTGTTGTTCAATGACTTTTATTTGTACTTACATAATTTCCAATAAAATGTTTTTGGAAAAAAAAAAAAAAACTTTTATGTGTTTGAATGCAGAGCTAAAACAGTAAACTTTTATAATAAAAAAGATGTAATGATCAATAGAAAATCTAATCATAATTTTTTAACAATATTGAAGATTGGATCATACATTACCACTTTCACAGGTTATTATGGTTACAGGTAAAAAAGACCTCATGTTTTTCTAGCCAAGTACTTGGCTAGAGAGAGAGAGAGAGAGAGAGAGAGAGAGAGCAAGTTAGAACACTGTGTTGCAGTTGCTCTCTACCCCCGTGGATTATCAGTCTGAATGGGTTAATGTTATTGCACCTCCACTCAGCAGGGGGAGCTGGGGGGCAGAGGAATTCAAGAGATTTGAATGTTTCTGCATTGAACCTTGGGAAATGTGGTTCAGGAGAAGAGCTATGTTGTGAGAGTCAATGAGACCTTGGACTACAGTTCCCAGAGGAGACTGTCAGGAGAAAGAGAAGCCTTTCTAAAAATGCATAATTAATGCAAAACGCGTTGAGGCTAGTGGAGCGATGCTGACGCCACTTCCGGTGCTTGACCCACACTAAAAATGAGGCTTGGATCGCACGCCGGCTCTATTGGACGGAGCAGGGGTAAAACAGGCTTAGTGGATTGCTGGATAAGCTTAGTGTCAGTCTAAGGGCACTTTTACTATGTGAGTGAAACCACTTTTTATGGATTTTTTAATTGAATAAATTTTGGATGTTGCCCAATGATGGCTATTTATCTGATTACATGAGTGCATGAGAGGGGAGATTGGTGAAGTGAATATAGAGCACAGAGGAATATTGCTGTACATATCTGGTGCCACAGGAAAGATCTAAACAGGGGACTAAAGACCCACAAATTGACCAGGCTCTAACTAAAATGTCATCTGGTGAGTGTGAACTTTGGAAGGTGGTGGATGTAGTCACGATTAACCTGGGTGAATCACCATATAAGCTATTATATGCAAGAAATCACTATTGGCACAGAGTGAGTTTTTTGTAATGGACATTTTATTTTGACAATAAAATAAATTTTGGTTTTGGCACATCGCAGTGGTGTTGCATTTTAATGTTTGGATACTTTATTGTTTGGATATTTGTGTTATATGTTGATTTGAGCACAAATAATTTATGCATTGGTTAGAGCAGCTATCTATAGATTAATTTGGTATAACTTTCACCTTTTAGTGAAGTTACTTTAGTCGCAGCAAACCACACATTCTTTTTTTATATTCACAATTTGTTTTGCACCGGTGACAGCTAATGTGCTGTTTGAAGGTCTTTGAAGGTGTTCATTTGTGTAAGAGACGGTGGGGACCCGTCTAAAGTATGACCTACTGTTTTAGTTTGTTCCAGTTGTTGAGACCCAGGATCAATGCACTGATGGGTATTCTGCAGTAGGTTTCCGTAATAGTCCTTCAGGCAGGGTAGTGCAGCTGGCGGCCCACCAAGTTAAAGCAGAGTTCCCCCCAAAAATTTAACTTTCGCTTTAAGTGATGGTGACCCCCTGACATGCCACATTTGGCATGCCATTTTTTTGGGGGGGGGGCGGATACCCAGTTTTTATGGGCACCCAGCTCCACTTCCTCCCCGGGCTTTGCATCGCCGGGAGGAAGTTCTCTTCCCTCCCCCCTGCAATCTTCTGGGACACGTCACAGGTCCCAGAACATTGCCCAACCACTCACAGTGCGGCTCGTGCATGCGCAGTGTGCGCCCTGCTGTGAAGCCACAGCTGGGCACCCACAGTTAGAATGTCGTCGCCTCGGAGAGGAGCGGGGCTTTGTGAGCCCGCATCGATGGACCTTGGGATTGGTGAGAGTCTGATTATTAAATGTAAGCAGCTACACTTTTTGTAGCTACTGACATTTAAATGGGTGGAACTCCGCTTTAAAGAATTTGGACCACATATAAATATAATGCTCTGTTTGGATGCTTCATTCATGGTGTCCTCAAGGACTGTCAAACCATCCTTCTTGTAATTATAATTAATTATTGTTATTTATTGGACTGGTTTGTGAAAAAGGGCCACTCTGGCCTTTGAATCCAATTTTTGTGTGATTTGTTTATTCTGGGCGAAAGCAAGTGTTAAACTGGGGGCATGGCCTAATGGTAGTAATGGCGGGCTCCTTTTGAAACACACTGTTCAAATGTCGGAAAGAGGAGGAGAGCCTGGTCATATGAACTGTTAAAGTCATGTGACCAGCCTCTCTCCATGTTACTGAACTTTCTCTTCATACACAGAGAACATTCCAGGACACCAAAGGCTTCACACCACAAGTCTTGTTAAAATCTCAGTCAAGCCAAAATCACCATAAGAAAAACAGTACACAAAGCAGTAGCGGCTGGTGCTCTAGCCGGGGGGCTAGGTGGTTGAGGGGGGCTAGGGTGGTGGTGCCCCACTGGATCCTTCATGCTCCAAACATGATACTTGGTAAACTACCACCAACACTTCCACACTCTGTGCATTATATATGCTCACCTGGGTTGGAACCGCTAAAATTATAGGTCTCACAAGCTCACTACAGACTGCTACACTATGTACGGTGGACTAGCAGTAAGATACTAAAGGTTCCACTTTCTAGACTGTGCTATACCTTACATACACCAGACCATTGCGGTCTGTACACTGTGCAGTATGTTTCCTACTATAGAAGGCTTAGATCTCAGGAGTTCTGTACATTACATCCTCCAGACTGCTGCACTCTGTACACCACATATGCTTTACTAAATCCATTGCTGTAAGGTACATACAACATACCATTCATTGTCGCTGTATTGTTACAATGCATAGAAATTATTCTTTTCACTAAGGATTTCTTCGCACTACATAATTCCATCCCACCCAGCAAACTTTTTAACACACTTTTGCTAGTATTATTATAATATAATTCAGAGTATGTTCAAACTGCTTTTTAGACAAACAAGTAACAAACAGGGTGAAACAAGTAAACTGCCTTATTTATGCAAGAAAAGACAGGCCAGCTCTACAATAAAGTAGAAATCAGGATAAACAGTAATAAGGCACAGAACAAGAACATAAAATTGACATAATTCTCTTTGCATGTTCGTGTAAAGCAGTGACACATTGTCACTGTGGCATCATCTCACATCCGCCTGCTCCTTTTGATTTTGCGAACAATTACTGGAAGTGACCTTTTATTGGAAATTAAGGGCACTGTTACTTCCTATGCGACAAGTTTGTGCCAGGCATTTTTAGGCTACCATAAGGTAGCCTCCATCAACAATGACCATTTTGAACATACAGCACAATAAAGGAGAAATAACATATAAAGAGGGGAATTTACTAAGACTGGAGCATCTGGGCATGGCCACCAATAAGCTTCTAGATGTGATTTTCCAAGTGTAAGTTCACCTTTTGTAACATGTTACATGTTCCACCCATATTTAGATTGGAACATGTAATATGTTCCAGCAGCTGCAGCCTCTCCCCCCTTCCCATCCCGCCCCCAGGCCTTTTCTCCAGGGGTGCATTGCTATCCAGGCTCCAAGTAAAAAATAAAAATAAATGCACTTTTTTTTACCTGCAAAAAGGTGAACTTATCCTTTAACAAAACAAGCTGAAGCTAGGAGCTGATTGGTAACTATGCACAATTGCTCCAGTTTCTAACTGCTCCAGTTTCAGTAAATTCACCCAGTTTTAAGCATTTTTAAGGGGAATGACAGCCAGAATTTTTTTTTCAGGTTTGGATAGCGTTGGGGAAAGGTATAGCTTCTGTTAGGTTTTAAATGCTGCCTGTGTGCCCACAGAGGATATCTCAGTGTTATTATCCAATTTGAGGACATTTTATTTCGCTTTTAGTTCTGTCAAATAGAGCAATAACAATTAGGGGAGAGAAGGGGGCAGATGAACTTCACAATCTCCCTTCATCCATTCACAAAACACCAAAAATATGTTTGTGGATTGAAAGAATATGTGTATAAAAAATATATTTGTTGGTTTATATAAAGCATTGTTCCAAACTGCAACCCACTGGCTGGATGCATCCCTTTGCTAGCCTCTATCCAGTCCTTGGGGCATAATTCCTGCCATTGACACCAATGATGGGGCACTATTCCTCCAACTGACAACAACAGTGAGTCATAATTCCTGCCACTGACACCAATGATGGGACACTATTTCTCTTACTGACAACAGTGGGGCATTATTCCTGCAACCAGCACCAGTGATGGGGCATTATTCATCCCACTATTACCAATAGTAGAGAACTATTCATCTCACTGATACCAATGATGGGGCACTATGCATTCAACTGATACCAGTGATGTGGCACTATTCATCCCATTGATACCAATGATGGGGCACTATTCATCTCACTGCTACCAATGGTGTTGCGCTATTCATCCCACTGATACTAATAACGGGGCAAAATTCTTCTTACGGATACCAATGTTGATGCATTATTCCTCCTCCTACTGACAACAGGCAATATGTTATTTTTTTTACTCCTGATGACTACCAAGACTAATAATGTCAGGATATTTTCTACTCCCACTGGCCACAGTCCAGTCAAGTACCCTTAAACTCTGAAGGACAGCATGCAGGCTCGTTGTTTAAAAAGTTTGGAGACTCCTGTTTAGAGTATTCTTCTGTCTATTAATCTTTATAATTCCCACCCCATTTATATTTTTATTGCTTATTTGTGGAATGGCGGGCTACATCTGTCTCACACCATATATTATTGAAGTAAGGTACCATTGCTAGGAAGTAAAGTATAAAGTTCGATGTAAAACATATTTAGGAAAGTGAGTATGAATTATCGATTTACAAAAATCATATTGATATATTATTCAGACCTTTAGGACAGTCATAGGTGAGCACGGCCTATTGCATCAGGGTGTGCACCCCAAAGCTCAAACACACGGCGTGTGTATGTCTGTGTATATATTTTGGCAGAGCGTTGCCCTGCCAGGGCCTAAAAAGAGATTATGACCCAGAATTCTCAATTTGGCAGGTTGAGGGGCTCCAAGGAGCTTGTGTAATGGAGAGGAAACTGGCCTTTCAGTTTCCTCAGTGTTTTCCAAAATCCAATTGGGGACCTGGAGCCTGGAGTATTCTAAGTGATTTGGGTGGGAGGAAATCTCCGATCCTGGGTCCAGGTATTCCAAACAGCCAGCAAACAAATTGGTCAGGGGTGTGCTGGGCTTTTAGTAATGACCTGACCATGATTCTGGGCTCCACCCCGGCAGACAGGAGGTCTGGCCCAGAAGTCAGAAAAGCTCCACCTAGGAGAGAGGTGGGAGCCAGTGCAGCAAGAGGCTGCTAGCTGTGTGCCCTGAGTTGGTGAGCAACCAGTCTGTGGGAGACAGATCAAAGGCCAAGAGTAAGGCCTGAGCAGGTGTACTGCAAGTGCAAGCCAGAAAGGCTGAGTGACCGTTTGTTTTGGAGCAAGAGTGAAATGCTGAAAACCCCTGCGAGGGAACCCTGTTATTTTTTGTTTACTAATCTTTCTTTTAATAAAAATGGTCAAGAAAAGCCCTTAAAAAGAAGAAAAGCGAGTGGTGGTGTCCTTAAAAGCTCTACATTTGATGCTAGTTCTCACAATATATTACATAGTTACATAGTAGGCGAGGCTGAAATAAGACACAAATCCATCAAGTCTAACCTATGTGTGTGATTTTTTGGCAGGATTATATTTTATATCCCTGTATGTTGTGGTCGTTCAGGTGCTTATCTAATAGTTTTTTGAAATTATCGATGATCACCGCGGAAACCACTGCCTGTGGAAGAAAATTCCACATCCTAACCACTCTTACAGTAAAGAACCCTCTACGCAGTTTAGGGCTAAACCGTTTTTCTTCTAATTTTAGTGAATGGCTGCATGTCTTATTAAATCCCCTTTCGCGGAAAGGTTTTATCCCTATTGTGGGGTCACCAGTACGGTATTTGTACATTGAAATAATATCCCCTCTCAAGCGTCTCCTCTCCAGAGAGAACAAGTTCAGTGCTCATAACCTTTCCTCATAATCTAAGATCCTCCAGTCCCTTTATTCGTTTTGTTGCCCTTCTCTGGACTCTCTCAAATTCCAGCACATTCTTCCTGAGGACTGGTGCCCTGAACTTGACAGCATACTTCAGGTGCAGCCAGACCAGAGTCTTGTAGAGTACGATAATTATTGTTTCATCTCTGGAGTTAATCTCCTTTTTATTGCATGCCAAAATACTTAAAGAATTTCTTGTAGCATTCTTTGTAAAGTTGGAATGCTGTTGATGATCCCTCAGCCTTGTATTTTTGAAGGCCTTCTCCTTTGCTTTTATATGCATTTTTACATTGGAGTAAGCCACTCAGGACTTTTATTAGCTCTTTTAAATGTATTTCCCATTGGGATGCACTAGCTAATGCCCTTATTTAATATGCTCTTAAAGCATACCCATTTTTCCTCCGTGTTCTTTGTTCCTAAGATTTAATCCCAATTAGTATCTTCTAGCAAGGATCATAGTTTAGGGAATTTGGCTCTTTTGAAATTCAGTTTCTTTGTATTCCCCTTATGTTTCCTATTTGTGTAATTTATACTGAAATTAATTGACCTATGATCGCTGTTTCCTAAATTGCCCTCTATTTCCATATCTGTGATCAGGTCTGTATTGTTGGTAATCAGTAGGTCTAGTAACACTTTGTTTCTAGTTTTTTTTTTTTTATAAATCTGTTTATTGTGATATATGTCACAAACATACAAAAAAACAAACAAAAAACAAAACAATTATGCAATCGCACACTAGGCAATGCATAACTGACAAGATAAGGGTCATGGACATACTACTTCCAGACCGGCTCAGGCGCATCCCCACCAACAGGTCCCCAGTAGCGAACAGGCGTGCGCCAATGTGCATGCGCGTGCGCAGATCGCGGAGAGTTTGCACGCACAGTGACGCGGCTTTGGTGCCCAGTGGCCTTTAAGAGGGGCTTCCACCATTCAGCTCACGCTGTCTGATCTGCAGCTTCACCTGTGACCTGTTCCTGTAATCTGCATCTGATCACCTTCCGACCTGGCTCTCTGTCTACGCTGCTGTCTCCAATCCTGAACCTTGGCTTTCCTTGACCCTGATCCTGTTTACCTGCCTGCCTGATCTCCTGCTACCAGAACCAGCCTGAACTTGACCATTCCTTGCCTGCCGCTTCTGTTGAACTGATCCGCTGTGTATGACCTGGCTTGTCTGACCTTGCTTCTGCCTGCTGTGCACACCCACATGCGCTTGCTGCTTCTTGGTGCACCTGCACCATGCTGACCTGCATCCAGCTCACCTGCACCATGCTGACCTGCATCCAGCTCACCTGCACCCTGCTGACCCGCATTCAGCTTACCTGCAGCCTGCTGACCTGCATCCAGCTCACCTGCACCCTTCTGACCTGCATCCAGCCTACCTGTAGCCTGCTGACCTGCATCCAGCTCATCTGCACCCTGCTGACTTGCATTCAGCTTACGGACGAGTATTACAAACCTTCCTTCCAGCGGGTTGTCGTCAGAGGCTTCCCCCGCACTCCCTGTAATGATGTTACCTCCAGAACCTAGGGTCCCAATTCCGAAGAAGTTTTCTGGGGATCGAAGCAAGTTTCGGACTTTCCGCAATGCATGTGAGCTGTACTTTTCCTTACTATCCTTAACCTTTTCACGGGAAAACACCAAGGTGGGGTTTGTGGTCTAACTTCTGCTGGGAGAACCACAAGCCTGGACTCATCACCTGCTGGAAGAACACCATGTTTCTCTGGACTCTTTGCCATCCTTCTTCGACCCAATGTCACTCTTATATGATGACCCCCAACGAACTTCCACTGCCGAAGCTGCTCTTAGCACGCTCCAGCAAGGCCGCAGAGTGGTCGAAGACTATATAACAGACTTTAGGCGCTGGAGCGCGGATACCCAGTGGAATCATGCAGCTTTATGGCACCAGTTTTGCCTGGGCTTGTCAGAAGAATTAAAGGATGAACTGGCTCAGGTCGGTGTACCAAATTCCCTGGAATTCTTGATTACCCTAACTATCCAGATAGACCGTCGTCTTCGGGAACGCAGGATGGAGAGGGTGACCCAGCAGACTCAACCAACTTGGATGTTACCCCAAGTGCCTACCACCTCTCGTCCTGTTCCCCTCAGACCGGTCTCAGCAAATCCTGCACCAACCAAACTAATACCGGACTTTCATAAATCTGGGCAGTTCGGACTAATGAGACCTGCATTGTCCGCCGAGGAACGTCTACATCGACAACAGCTCAACCTTTGTTTGTACTGCGGGGGAACTGGCCATTATGTACATTTGTGTCCTGCCAAATATTGTAGATCTTCACCCATCCCATCACACAGTCACCCAGCTCTCTCTACTCACCTGGCTATTCCCATCACCCTTCAGTTTTCCGGACAGACTGTGTCTGTTAATGCAATAATAGACTCTGGTGCATGCAGTTGTTTTATTGATTTGAACTTTGCCAACCAACAGCGCATTCCATTCCAGCACAGGGCTCAAGGACTTTCCGTTTTCTTGGAGGATGGGTCCCGTATTAAATCTGGCCAGGTGACTCAAGAGACTCCCCATTGCCTGTAGTTACTGTCTCACACCACAAGGAACTGCTTAAGTTTGATGCAATTGCTTCCCTTCTGTTCCCGGTCATCTTGGGTCTACCGTGGCTTCAGGCCCACAACCCGCAAATTGACTGGGGCTCCGGAGAAATCAAGTTTCAGTCCCTCTACTGTCAAGGACACTGTCTGCCCCTACCTCCCAAGATATCTGGCCCTTTGCTGTGCCTGGAAGCTGACTCAGAATTATGCTCAGCGGTACCTGAACAGTACCACGAGTTCTTATGCCGCATACACACGGTCGGACTTTCTAGAAAGCTAGGTCCGACGTACTTGCCGCCAGACTTCCGGCGGACTACCGCCGGTGTCTTGTCAAATACAGTCCCCTATCATATAGTGTCCTCCCTGTACTGCGCAGGCGCAGTACGGAGGACAAACGAGACGCCGAAAGTCTCCGAAGTTTAACAGCTGATCATCAGCTGTACACGGCGCCTGCGCTGTTATTCTCACCCTATGTCCAGGATCATTCCCTACTATCCAAGTGGACATAGAGTGAGAATATATAGTTGCCGAGCGCAGCGAGGCCGTGCCCGAAGCGTGGCGAGCGAAGCGAGCCCGCGAGGGGCCCTCTTACACAGCCATCGCTAAGAACTGCCGAAGCGCCGTGTACAGCTGATGGTCAGCTGATCAACTTCGGACATTTTCGGCATCTCCTTCTGCTCCGTACTGCGCAAGCGCTGCGCCTGCGCAGTACGGAGCGGACACTATCCGATAGGAGGACACTATATGGCAGAACACCGGACTTTCTGAACGGCCGGACTTGCCTACACACGGCCGGACTTTCCGGAATCCGGTCTCCCCGACGGACTTCCGCCGGACTTTCAGAATGAACGGACTTTCCCACACACGGACAAGTCCGTTCATTTTGAACGTGACTTGGATACGACGGGACTAGAAAAGGAATTCAATCTCGCCGCTTTTTTTGGCGAGATTGAAACCTTGCGAGCCCCGTCGCAGGCCCTTAGGTCTGGTATGGAACTTTAAGGGGAACCCCCTACGCCGAAAAACCGGCGTGGGAGTCCCCCCAAAATCCATACCAGACCCCGATCCGAGCACGCAGCCCGGCCGGTCAGGAAAGGGGGTGGGGACGAACGAGCGCCCCCCCCCCCCCCTGAACCGTACCAGGCCGCATGCCCTCAACATGGGGGGGTGCTTTGGGGGAGGGGGCGCCTTGCGGTGCCCCCCCCACCACAAAGCACCTTGTCCCCATGTTGATGAGGACAAGGGCCTCTTCCCGACAACCCTGGCCGTTGGTTGTCGGGGTCTGCGGGCGGGGGGGCTTATCGGAATCCGGGAGCCCCCTATAATAAGAGGGCCCCCAGATCCCGGCCCCCCCACCCTATGTGAATGAGTATGGGGTACATGGTACCCCTACCCATTCACCTAGGTAAAAAGTGTCAATAATAAAACACAACACAGGTTTTTAAAATAATTTATTAAACAGCTCCGGGGGGGGATCTTCCTCCGGCTTCGGGGGTCCCTCTGGTTCATCTTCTCCCGGCGTCCGGTTGGTTCTTCTCCGCTCTCCGGCCTCTTCTCCCGGTGTCCCAGGTCTTCGGCCGGCCCCTCCGCTGTCTTCAGGTAGCTCTATTGCCAGCGGAGGTCCGGACTTCTTGGCTTCTTGGCTTCTTGGCCAAGAAGCCAAGAAGCCAAGAAGTCCGGACCTCCGCTGGCAATAGAGCTACCTGAAGACAGCGGAGGGGCCGGCCGAAGACCTGGGACACCGGGAGAAGAGGCCGGAGAGCGGAGAAGAACCAACCGGACGCCGGGAGAAGATGAACCAGAGGGACCCCCGAAGACGGAAGAAGACCCCCCCCCCGGAGCTGTTTAATAAATTATTTTAAAAACCTGTGTTGTGTTTTATTATTGACACTTTTTACCTAGGTGAATGGGTAGGGGTACCATGTACCCCATACTCATTCACATAGGGTGGGGGGGCCGGGATCTGGGGGCCCTCTTATTATAGGGGGCTCCCGGATTCCGATAAGCCCCCCGCCCGCAGACCCCGACAACCAACGGCCAGGGTTGTCGGGAAGAGGCCCTTGTCCTCATCAACATGGGGACAAGGTGCCCCCTCCCCCAAAGCACCCCCCCATGTTGAGGGCATGCGGCCTGGTACGGTTCAGGGGGGGGGGCGCTCGTTCGTCCCCACCCCCTTTCCTGACCGGCCGGGCTGCGTGCTCGGATCGGGGTCTGGTATGGATTTTGGGGGGACCCCCACGCCGGTTTTTCGGCGTAGGGGGTTCTCCTTAAAGTTCCATACCAGACCTAAGGGCCTGGGATGCCCCCCGCGCTCGCCGCAATGGGAAAATTAGTTTTTCCTATTGCAGCGAGCGCGAGATGCAGTAACCTGCTCCTCCGTCGTATCTGGTCCTTCGGACTAGCATACAGACGAACGGGCTTTCCGTCAGGAACTGAGTCCGGCGGAGGTACGACGTAAAGATTTGAAGCAGGCTTCAAATCTAAAGTACGTCGGATTTCCGCCCGAAACGGTCCGTCGGAAGTCCGATGGAGACCACACACGGTCGGATTGTCCGCCGGACTTGGTCCGGCGGCGTCCGTCGGACTTTTGCAGGTGAAAAGTCCGACCGTGTGTACGCGGCATTAGACATTTTTAGTAAACGAGGGGCAGAGACGCTTCCTCCTCATCGTTCCTACGATTGCCTGATTGAGTTTCTGCCCGGAGCTGAAATTTGGGCGGATTTTCCCTCTGTCTGAGCGGAGTTTTTAAAGGAATATGTTGACGAAAACCTTAAGAGGGGGTTCATCCGGCCATCCACCTCTCCGGCTGGGGCAGGGATCTTTTTTGTGGAGAAGAAGACCACTCATTGCGTCCTTGTGTGGGCTACCGGGAGCGGAACAAGGTCACGGTCAAGAACCGGTATCCCTTACCCCTGGTGCCTGAGCTTTTTCAAAGACTAAGAACTACTGTGGTGTTCACCAAACTCGATCTTCGTGGGGCCTACAATTTGGTTCGCATTCGTGCAGGGGACGAGTTGAAAACGGCCTTCCGTACCAGGTTTAGCCACTACGAATACCTAGTAATGCCCTTCGGCCTGTGTAATGCCCCTGCTACCTTCCAGCACCTGATAAATGATATCTTCAGAGACTATCTGGACATCTTCGTCATAGCTTACTTAGACGATATCCTGATCTTTTCCTCATCTTTGGATCAGCACCGGAAACACGTCAAGATGATACTCTGCCCACTCCGTCAGCATGGGCTATACGCCAAACCAGAAAAATGCGAGTTCGAGCAGCAGAGTATCCAATTCCTGGGCCTGGTAATTTCCACAGAGGGGTTCAAGATGGACCCACAAAAGGTCACAGCTATCCTAGACTGGGCTGCACCCTCAGATAAGAAGGGGGTGCAACGTTTTGTTGGCTTCGCCAATTTTTACAGAGGGTTTATCAAAGGATTTTCTGCAATTATCTCCCCGATCACTCAGCTAACAAAACAAAACGTCCGATTCCAGTCGAATCTCCAGGCTCAAGCCGCCTCTTCTACCCTAAAGGGACTCTTTACCTCTGCCCCCATCTTGAGCCATCCGGATCCTTCTCTTTCTTACCTACTCGAGGTTGATGCCTCAGAAACAGCTGTGGGGGCAATTATTTCTCAGCGCCAAGGACTCAAGGATCTCATGCACCCCATAGCTTTCTTCTCCCAGAAGCTTTCACCTGCCGAGAAGAATTACGATGTGGGTGACCATGAATTTATGACCATTAAAGCCGCGCTCGAAGAATGGCGATACCTGCTAAAGGGAGCTGCAGATCCCATACTTGTCTACACGGATCATAAAAATCTGGAATATTTACGAACTGCCAAACCTTTGAAGCCGCGCCAAGCACGATGGGCGTTATTCTTTTCCAGATTTTCATTTCACATCACTTACCGGCCAGGATCAAAGAACATCAAGCCTGACGCTCTCTCTCGGATGTACGATGACCCCAAGGAAACTTCAGTCCCGGACACCATTTTATCTGAGGGCAACTTTCTGCTTTTCCAGACAGACCTGATGTCCGGTCTAAAAAAAGCCTCAGAGGGGGTGTCCGATCCTCCAGGATCAACCTTGATACCCAGGGATGGGATGCTTTGGAAGGACAGCAAAATTTTTGTGCCAGAAAGTTGCCGGACAGAAGTACTGAGCCTGTGTCATGACCACCTACTGGCCGGACATTTTGGGGTTCACAAGACTCGTGAACTAATCCAGTGCATGTTTTGGTAGCTGAAGCTTGAGGAAGATTGCAAGGACTATGTCAAGTCATGTGTTATCTGTACCCAAAGCAAGTCTGCCAGGACCTAGTCCTGGGGTCTCCTCAGACCACTACCAATTCCTGACAGACCCTGGAGCATGATTGCCATGGACTTTGTAGTGGAACTACCCCCTTCTGAAGGACATACAGCTATCCTTGTAGTGGTTGACCGTCTGTCTAAGATGGCCCACTTCATACCCCTAAAGGCTGCACGGGGTACCAACCAACATTGTATTTGACAGGGGAGTCCAGTTCACCTCCCGCTTCTGGAGGCCACTATGCCAAATCCTGAAAATTGAACTTTCCATGTCATCTGCTTTCCACCCCCAGACTAACGGACATACTGAAAGGATGAACCAAACCCTGGAACAGTACATCCGTTGTTTTACCTCATATGTCCAAGATGATTGGGTAGCACTTTTACCTCTAGCAGAATTTGCTTTCAACAATGCCAGCCATTCAGCCACGGGTCAGTCACCATTCTTTGTAAACTATGGGTTCCATCCTGTCTTCCAGCCTAACATTATCCCGGAATCTCCTGTTCCAGCAGTACAAAGCACTGTCGAGTTCCTGGGTCGCAACAGCAAGTTGTTGCAAGAAGCTATGGCCAAAGCGCAGGCAACCAACAAGAGGCTTTATGACAGGAAGAGAAGAGGTGAATTACATCTCCAAACAGGTGATCAGGTGTGGTTATCTACCACCAACCTCAAGATGGTTTGCCGTTCAAAGAAGCTGGCACCCAGATTCATTGGCCCTTTCCCAGTTAAAAGGAAATTGAATGAGGTCTCCTATGAACTTACCTTGCCCAAGTCGCTCAAAGTGCACCCAGTGTTTCACGTGTCTCTACTTAAACCCACAGTACCTGACCCTTTCCCGGACAGAGGATCGGGGCCACCCTAACCCGTTATTATTAAGGACGAGGAGTATGAAGTGGAAGCTGTTGTAAACTGCAGGAGGAGAGCTAACCAACTTCAATTTTTAATCAAGTGGAAGGGGTATGGACCAGAGGAGAACTCATGGGAACCTAAGCAAAATGTGCATGCCCAAGAACTGATCCAGGCCTTCTTCCACAGACATCCTCAGAAAAGAGCTCTTTTGGGCAATGTCATGGACATTCTACTTCCAGACCTGCAACAGGGCTTAGGCGCATCCCCACCAACAGGTCCCCAGTAGCGAACAGGCGTGCGCCAATGCGCATGCGCGTGTGCAGATCACGGAGAGTTTGCACGCACAGTGACTTGGCTTTGGCGCCCAGTGGCCTTTAAGAGGGGCTTCCACCGTTCAGCTCTTGCTGTCTGATCTGCAGCTTCACCTGTGACCTGTTCCTGTAATCTGCATCTGATCACCTTCCGACCTGGCTCTCTAACTACGCTGCTGTCTCCAATCCTGAACCTTGGCTTTCCTTAACCTTGATCCTGCTTACCTGCCTGCCTAATCTCTTGCTACCAGAACCAGCCTGAACTTGACCATTCCTTGCCTGCCGATTCTGTTGAACTGATCCGCTGTGTATGACCCGGCTTGTCTGACCTTGCTTCTGCCTGCTGTGCACACCCACGTGCGCTTGCTGCTTCTTGGAGCACCTGCAGCCTGCTGACCTGCATCGAGCTCACCTGCATCCAGCTTACCTGCAGCCTGCTGACCCGCATCCAGCTTACCTGCAGCCTGCTGACCTGCAGCCTGCTGACCTGCATCCAGCTCACCTGCACCCTGCTGACCTGCATCCAGCCTACCTGCAGCCTGCTTGCCTGCATCCAGCTCATCTGCACCCTGCTGACCTGCATCCAGCTTACCTGTACCCGGCACTCCAGCCAGTTCCAGTGCCTCCCAGTGGACATCATCTCCAGTTCCAGAGAATCCACCAGGCACTCATACCCCACTGTGCTCCTACGGTCACTGTCCTCAACTCCAGTGACCTGGGAACCAGGGCTATATGAGAGGTCTCCCTCTGCACGTCAGGCTCACATACAAGGTACGTTTCAATAAGATTCGGAGGGCATTGGATACATCAAAGAGTTCTGGGTTGTGCTGCTCTATTTGAAAACTCTGGATATCCACTGATAATCACACTAAAAGGGGGTAATAAAGATTATGACCTCTGACACTTCTGTAGAAACCTGGTGTATTTAGACAGCTTAAGATAACAGGGTTTATTTCATGGCAGATGCTGACGAGGGTTCCTCTAGCCATTTACGCTACACTTTGTCATATTTTGTAGGGTAACCTCTATTTATGTACGTATCTTTATACAGAGGGAGATTATTGTTCACTAGTTGTTTCCATTGAGAAAGAGATGGGGAAGAGGGTTTCTTCCACTGCACTGCAGTCCAATCAGTGTCCTTTTGGCTACAATCGGGGCTAAGTTTTCAACTAGGCCCAAGAGACAGACTTCCATGGAGGGCTGTATGGAGACTTCGGCAACCAGCTCAATCAAAGCTAGTACTCCCCCCCCCCGCTTTGTTTCTAGTTGGTGCATTTACCATCTGACCCATGAAATTGTCCTGCAAGACATTTAGGAACTGGCGAGCCTTAAATGAATGCACGGTTCCTTCTACCCAGTCTATGTCTGTATAATTAATATCCCCCATTATAATGACACTTACCATTCTTGCTGCTAATCCAAATTGTGATAGGAGGTCCACCTCCTCCCTTTGGTTAGGGGGGCTATAGCATGCTCCCAGTATTACTTTGCCCTTAGTTTCCACCCTTTGTAGCTCTACCCATAAAGATTCCACATCCTCCCTTGCTCCCTCACATTCACTTGTACATCATTTTTGATATAGAGGGATACCCCTCCCCCTTTTTTACCCTCTCTATCCCTGCAATATAGGGAATACCCTTGAATGGTTGCCAGCCAATCATGAGAGCTGTTGAACCAAGTCTCTGTAATGCCTACAAAATCTAAATCCTCCTCGTACAACAGTAGCTCTAGTTCTCCCATCTTGTCCGCCAGACTCCTGGAATTGGTGAACATGCCACGTAGTTTAGACCGCTCGCATACTCTGGTCTGGGGTTGCAAAGAGGACTTGTTAATGTACTTACCGCGGGTTTAGGTGCTTTAGTCAACCTACCACTAATGCCCCCAATACTACCCTCTGGAATATGTTCCGTGCTGACTATCTATTTGGGGTGCGCATCTTCACTCACCTCACGATTCGATTTGATTACGATTATCCCGTCCACGATTCGATTCAATTCGATTCTGCGATGCATCATGAATAATACCCAAGTGCCCATGGTTTTCAACTTTTCATCTAAAAAGGGAAAGAGAACGGAAGGGGAAAGGGAAAAGGGGACAGAAGGGGAAAGGGAAAAGGGGACAGAAGGGGGAAAGGGAAAAGGGAAAAGGGGAAAGGGGAAAGGGAAAAGAAAGAGAAAGAAATAGAGAGAGAGAAAGAGAGAAAGAAAGATAGAAAGAGAAAGAGAGAATGAAAGAGAGAGAAGAGAGAGATAAAGAGAGAGGGGGAGAGAGAGAGAGAGAGAGGGAGGGGGGGAGGGAGAGAGATAAAGAGAGAGAGAGGGAGAGAGAGAGAGAAAGAAAGAGAGAGGGAGAGAGAGAGAGAGAGAGAGAGAAAGGAGGAGAGAGGTTCTCCACCTTTCCTTTTCTCTCTCCACCTTTCCTTCTCTCTGAGAAGGAAAGAAGGAAGGAAAGAGGGAGAGAGAAAGAAGGAAGGAAAGAGGGAGAGAGAAAAAAGGAAAGAAAGAGGGAGAAAGAAGGAAAGAAAGAGGGAGAAGGAAAGAAGGAAGGAAAGAGGGAAAGGGGAAGAGGGAAAAGGGGAAGAGGGGAAAGGGGAAAAGGGGAAAGGGGAAGAGGCCAAGAGGGAAGGGAAAGAGGGCCTTAAGGGGAAGGGGGAAGGGTAGGGGGAGAGGGAAGGGGAGAAGAGGGACTAGGGAGAGGGTGAGACTGGGAGGGGAGACAGACTGGGCTGAGGGGGTAGAGGGGATGAGGCTTGGTTGGCAATTGGCATCAGTTGTTTGGAACTTTTAGTATTTGGCTGAGGGTTAAAGTAAGTAACCCGTACTTTTTTTAAATCTTTTTTTTTTGACAATCTTCAAAAATCAAAATCTCAGTGGCAGACACTGACAGTGCTGTGCTATAAACAAAATATATAAAATTAACAACATTGGTGTGGTGTGGCAGACTAACAGTGGGCTGGGCAAGGGCAGGGGCAGTGGCACTGGCAGACACAACAGTACATCAGCACTTCCTGGATATGCCAACAATCATGAAAAAATAACCCCCCAAAAAAATAAAAAATGGATCACTGCAAGGCGCATGCAATACTGCTCAGGATTTGGGAATGTGTAGATTTTTCTGTAAGAACACTAGTTGATCCACATGCTCTGGTTTGAGTGCGCTTCTTTTTGCAGTTACCACATCTCCTGCAGTGGAGAAAACCCGCTCTGCCGACACGCTTGTGCCTGGGATACACATGTATTGCTTTGACAGCTGAGAAAGGAGGGGAAATATGACCTCATGCTCACACCACCAGTTCAAAGGGTCCTCAGTGAGAGGCAGAGGTGGGGCTTTACAATATTTTTCCATTTCCTCTTCAGCCTTGGCATAGGGGGTCTTGGGTTCTATTGTACCTTCAGTGTCAGTGAAAGACTGTCCCAGCAAACTCATGAGCAGCGATCTGGCCTTTCTTTTGGGAGGAGATGGAGAATGGTTGTCCTCGATGGATGAACTTTCTTCTTCTTCCAGAGTTTCTTTTCTTCTAGGCGCTGTGATTGGATCCTCCTCATGTGTCCTCTTAGATGTAAGCGTGTGTTTGAACAAAAAAGAATAGAAAAAATAAAATAAAACACATAGTCAATTGCCTATGATTCTGATGGGGTGATGAAAAAGCACAGGAAATGGACGGTGCAGTTCCTGCACTGCATCAGATTCAGAAGCGTGGCTTACACTAGTATGTAGAAAGCTGTAGCTAGCTACCAGTTATAGTTTGTTTCAAGAAACATGATGAAATTCAAATTAATTGAATTACCTAAAAGGATGCAGCCTCCTCAGTCACTCCTTTGTATATCTCCAATCTCTCCTCCTCTGTGAGGATAAAAGGCAGTCCCTTAAAGCGAGGATCCAGTGCAGAGGCTGTATGAAGGAGCTTCTTGTCTGCCTCACTGCTGTACCTCTTCTGAATATCTGTTCTGATGGCATTCTTGATCTCATGGATCATGGGTGTGTCTCCCATGGTGTCTGTCATGCTCTGGAGGAGTTGTGCATTTAGAGGAGCAATGAGAGAAACTTTTGGATTGCGCTCTTCTGACATCAGCATGGTTGCATCCTTCATTGGCTTTAATGCACTCACAGCATCCTCTGCATTTGACACATCTGTTTCGTTGAGAGTGCAGAGATCGGACTCTCCTTTTCTGACTTCTGGAGACAGCAAGGTGGCACAGACTGCAGGTTGTTGTTCTAAGAACCTCTCGACCATGTCATATGCGCTGTTCCATCTTGTTGGCACATCAGTTATCAGCTTATGATTCTTCAGGCCAAGACATTTCTGTTTCTCTTTTAGACAGTGGCTTGCTCTAGTGCTGCGGTGAAAGAATGTGGATATCCGTCGCACTCTGCCAAGAAGCCTGGAGAGTGTGGCCACTTTCAGCGCTCACTGGGATGCAAGGTTTAGTGTATGGGCGAAGCATTTCACATGGGGGAATTTCCCAACTTGAGCTGCAACAATCATGTTTGAAGCGTTGTCAGTCACAAGCACTACAGATTTATTAGACAGTTGCCATTCTTCCACAACACGAGGCAGTAGATCTGCCAGATGAGCACCTGTGTGAGACTCATAAATGGCTCTCGTTTGCAGCACATGCGACAAGATCTTCCAGTCTTTAACGTAATGTGCTGTTATTGTAACATAAGTCTCCGTCGTGACTGAAGTCCATGAATCACGCGTTATTGCGACACGACTTGCTTGGCTCATTGACGCAATTATCTGAGCTTTAGTTTTGTGGTAGAGTGCAGGTATAACGTTTTCTGTAAAGTGACTTTGTGATGGGATCTTGTAACGCGGCTCTATCGTCTTCAACAGGTAGCGAAACCCAGTGTTCTCCACAACAGAGTAAGGGCGCAGGTCCTTAGCTATGAAAGCTGCCACAGCTTTTGTTATTCTCTTCCCCTTTTCAGAGTTGGGCGGCAAAGTTGAGAGTATTGCATCAATTCTTGTCTGAGCTTGTCTGAGAATGTCTCCTTCTGCCATTTTTACTAGTCTAGCAGTAGCATGCCATGTAATTGTGACAGGGGTGATGACGAGAATGTTGTCTACAAACTCTGTCAGTATTAAAAGAAGAAGAAAAAAAATTAAGTGATTAAGCCTAAAGCCTGCCACGAGATCACCAGAAAAGTAACAAGTGTATGTAATTGTATTTGATAATGTTAAACAAATAGTTGTCACAAAATCCTTATTCTACCCCACACGCCGTCACTAGCTACTCGCATCGCAGTCGCACTTAGTTGCTTGTAGTTGCTATCGTGCTACTAGTAATCTATGTGTTAAAAATGTGTCCTCATCTTATCTGTGATCTGTGCTACTGCTAGCCGGCCACCATGGTCAGACATCAACTGGCACTGCACTAGTCATTGGTCAATGGTCATTGAACACGTCACAAACAGCTACAAAACAGCTACAAACAACATATGTCCCTGTCCCGCCAACATCCCCCCGCAAATGACAATGTATGCCATTTCATTATTTCTAGTTTTATGTATTCATTGTCTTAGTGAATGATTCACATCACAACTTCATTAGTTATCTTGTTTGTGTATTATTATGGTTTTGCTCATCACTGCCCCACACATGCACTGCAGCAGCAGGTATGGGGCAGTGATGAGCAAAACCATACCTCATACAAAAGGTATCAACGAAGTGATCAATCACTAAGACAAGACATTGGACATTCAATAGATTAGAGATAGACCTACATAAACCGTAATTAATTAAATGGCATTGGCAATGGCATTGGTCATGGTCACTTAAACTCACTTTCTTTAACCCTTTCATGACTAAGCCTATTTCTCTGACATTTGGTGTTTTTTAAAAGGTAAAAATCCATATTTTTTGATAGAACATTACTTAGAAAACCCCCAAACATTATATATATATTTTAGCAGAGAATCTAGAGAATAAAATGGCGATTGTTGCAATATTTGATGTCACACTGTATTTAATTTATTGTGCAGCGGTCTTTTAAATGCAACTTTTTGGGAAAAAAAAAAAGATACTGTCATGAATTAAAAAAAAAACGAAACAGCAAAGCTTAAGTTAGCTTAAATTTTTTGGTATAATGTGAAATATGATGTTATGCTGAGTAAATAAATAACAAACATGTCATGCTTTAAAATTGCGCACACTTGTAGAATGGCGACAAACTACAGTACCCAAAAATATCCAAAGGCGACACTTTAAAAAAAAATAATGGTTACCACAGGTTAGAGTTACAGAAGAGGTCTAGTGCTAGAATTATAATTATTGCTCTCGCTCTGACGATCCCAGTGATACCTCACATGGGATTTGAGCACTGTATTATGCGGGCCGGGTGCAACTTGCCGAGCCAACTTCATATATGCGTTTTCTTTGCTGCGGGGTGCTTTTAAAATTATTTAGTTTTTTTTCTTATGTATTTCATTTAAGAGGCTACAGCGGTGGAAGGCAGGGGATGTCATTGTCCACTGTCCAGTCCACTCCCGCTCCTCCCGGATAACAACCAAGCGGCTTTTAGCCGCTTTGGTTGTTATCCATGGGAAAGCCGATGGCGGCGCCCGCTGTAAAAAACGGTACCGGGATGATGCCTGCAGCAGGGCAGCTGCGGGCATCATCGCGGTATAACCCCCTAAAGCCGAGGCCGCAAATGCATCCGCTCAGCGCAAAGGGGTTAATGCTTAGGAATACAGAATGGCAAGGCAAGCAGTGCACCATCATTATTAACATTTATTATTTACATTTTACATTCATAAATTTGGCATTTGCATTTTTTTTACAATGACAGACACTCAGTCCACTCCACTCAAAACAATGCAATGCATCAGAGATACAGTGGGTTACCTTACCTACCTGTGATGATGACGAGCTGAGCAGTGGCACTCACTGCTGGAGCGGGTCTCTCTCTCCTCCTTTCCTACTGCTGCGCTGCCTGCGAGTGCGGAGGACTGCAGTCTGAGGAGTGGACAGAATAAAAGTTTAATGAGTGTACTTCTTCATTAATTTCATACTGTGTGTGTGTGTGTGATAGTAGTGACACTGACATGACACAGTCAGTGAGTCAGTTACCTACCTGATTAATTATGATGATGGTGGTACTAATGTGCTGACTGAGCCAAGCAGTGGCAGACACTGACAGTGTGGCACTGTGTCTGTCTATCTGTGACGACTGGCACTCACTGCTGGTCTCTTCCTCTCCAGCTGCTGCCTGGACTGTGAGGACAGGACAGGACACAGTCAGTCACTAGGACAAAATCAGCGCGGCCTGGCTAGCTCGGGTCTCTCTCAGTCCTGTGTGCCCTGAGCAGTGAACGAGGCCGGTCTCCCTCTCCCCCAATACACTACAGCCTGACTGTGCTGCTCAGCTGTGCAGTATTCACTCACTGCACACAATTAGCCCACTGGTAGGAAAGGAAAGCTCTGGGGGGACCAGGAGTCCGGGACTCGGAGGAGGTCGGACGGACACTTGTTGCTGCAGTCTCCTCTCTCTGAGCCGCGACACAGGGGGATGACGTCAGCGGGAGGCGGGAGGAAACGGCGCGAAAGCTTCGGCTGCTTTCGGCTCCACTCGGAATGGCGCGAAAGCTTCGACTGCTTTCGGAGGCAGGGCACGGCGCGAGGATGACGTCATCCTCCATAATCGATGCCTTAAAGCTACAGCATCGATGCCGAATCCTGGACGGTCGAATGTCGATGCATCGATTCGGCGATTAATTTCAACAGCCCTACTATCTATACCTCTTGGACCTGCCACCCCGTCATCTAGTGTAAAAGCTCCTCTAACTTTTCGGCCATCTTCACTCCCGGCAGATCTGCACCCTCCTCATTTAGGTGCAGTCCATCCCTTCTATAGAGCTGGTAACCAACTGAGTCACCCCAGTTCTCCAGGAACCCAAATCCTACACCAGCTCCTCAGCAACTTGTTTACATCCCTGATCTCTCTCTGCCTTTCTGGTGTGGCTCGAGGTACCGGTAGTATTTCTGAGAATACTACCTTGGAGGTCCTTTTCCTCAATTTAGCTCCTAAGTCCCTAAGATTGTTTTTTGGGACACTCCATCTTGCTCTGACTTTGTTATTAGTGCCAACGTGCACCATGACAGCTGGGTCTTTCCAAGCCCCTCCCAGTAATCTGTCCACCAGATCCGTGATGTGCCAGACCCGAGTGCCCAGTAGACAACATACAGTTCGGCGCTTCAGGTATTTCTGACAGATTGCCCTCTCTGTCCTTCTAATGCCACGTACACACAAGCTGACTTTTTGACCGGACTGGTCCGACGGTCTACCAGACAGACTTTTGGTGGACTTTCGACGGACTTTCCAAACAAACGGACTTGCCTACACACGATCACACCAAAATCCGACGGATTCATACGTGATGACGTACGACCGGACTAAAATAAGGAAGTTGATAGCCAGTAGCCAATAGCTGCCCTAGCGTCGGTTTTCGTCCGTCGGACTAGCATACAGACGAGCGGACTTTTTGACCGGACTCGAGTCCGTCGGAAAGAATTGAAACATGTTCCAAATCTAAAGTCCATCAGATTTTCGATCGAAAAAGTCCGCTGCTAGTCCGATGAAGCCCACACGTGGTCGAATTTTCTGCCAGACTCGGTCCGTCGGACCAGTCCGGTCGTAAAGTCCGCTCGTGTGTATGCGGCATAAGAATTGAGTTTCTTACCACCAGAATTTGTCTTTCCTTTCCCTAGGCTTTGCTCCCACCCTCACTGGAGGAGTTATTCCCCTGGCAGCTAGGGGAGTCACTCAGCTTCAGCAGTGCTGGTCCCTGATTGGTTTCACCAAGGTCACTCAGCGGGGCTTACTTATTGGGATGTTCCAGCCCAGGACCGGTCTCCCTGACTCTTTCCCCTCTATCCTTCCTGACTGTCACCCATCTACTCTGCTTTGGTGCCTGCCCCTCTTTATCTCCACCCGCCTCTGTGCTAGTCACATCTCCACACCCGCCGGGCATCATACTCGCTATTTAATGGGGATTGGGGGTTATACCCTGTCCAAATGAACCAAGTAGCTTCCTGACACCAATATATATATATATATATATATATATATATATATATATATATATATATATATATATACATACATACATACATACATCCCCCACAGCAGCCGGTGGGTGAGGAGAGAAGGGGAAGCTGGCAGGGCCAGGGGAGCACACAGGGATTCCTGGGCAGTAGAAAATAAGAGACAGGAGGGATGCGGGGGCAGCATATAATGGTACCTGTAACGAAACGTCCCACACTCCGCTTGAGCACTTTCGTCATATACCACTTCCTCCCAGTCTGAATATAAATATCAGATATTCCAACCACTCACAAGCACAAAACAAGACTATACTTGTTTAGTTACTGAACATGGACTGATGTATTTGAGATGACACACAAATATATACAGCAGGCTTACAATAAAAACTGTAACCAGAAACCTAATTAACATGAGCCAGTTATCTAATCATTTACCCAGACTAGGTGACTTACAGATACAGTATGACCTTTTAGGGTAGACTTCACGTCTCCTAGCTCAGCCTGACTGTGCTGCTCAGCTGTGCAGTATTCACTCACTGCACACAATTAGCCCACTGGTAGGAAAGGAAAGCTCTGGGGGGACCAGGAGTCCGGGACTCGGAGGAGGTCGGACGGACACTTGTTGCTGCAGTCTCCTCTCTCTGAGCCGCGACACAGGGGGATGACTTCAGCGGGAGGCGGGAGGAAACGGCGCGAAAGCTTCGGCTGCTTTCGGCTCCACTCGGAATGGCGCGAAAGCTTCGACTGCTTTCGGAGGCAGGGCACGGCGCGAGGATGACGTCATCCTCCATAATCGATGCCTTAAAGCTACAGCATCGATGCCGAATCCTGGACGGTCGAATGTCGATGCATCGATTCGGTGATTAATTTCAACAGCCCTACTATCTATACCTCTTGGACCTGCCACCCCGTCATCTAGTGTAAAAGCTCCTCTAACTTTTCGGCCATCTTCACTCCCGGCAGATCTGCACCCTCCTCATTTAGGTGCAGTCCATCCCTTCTATAGAGCTGGTAACCAACTGAGTCACCCCAGTTCTCCAGGAACCCAAATCCTACACTAGCTCCTCAGCAACTTGTTTACATCCCTGATCTCTCTCTGCCTTTCTGGTGTGGCTCGAGGTACCGGTAGTATTTCTGAGAATACTACCTTGGAGGTCCTTTTCCTCAATTTAGCTCCTAAGTCCCTAAGATTGTTTTTTGGGACACTCCATCTTGCTCTGACTTTGTTATTAGTGCCAACGTGCACCATGACAGCTGGGTCTTTCCAAGCCCCTCCCAGTAATCTGTCCACCAGATCCGTGATGTGCCAAACCCGAGCGCCCAGTAGACAACATACAGTTCGGCGCTTCAGGTATTTCTGACAGATTGCCCTCTCTGTCCTTCTAATGCCACGTACACACAAGCGGACTTTTCGACCGGACTGGTCCGACGGTCTACCAGACAGACTTTTGGTGGACTTTCGATGGACTTTCCAAACAAACGGACTTGCCTACACACGATCACACCAAAATCCGACGGATTCATACGTGATGACGTACGACCGGACTAAAATAAGGAAGTTGATAGCCAGTAGCCAATAGCTGCCCTAGCGTCGGTTTTTGTCCGTCGGACTAGCATACAGACGAGCGGACTTTTTGACCGGACTCGAGTCCGTCGGAAAGAATTGAAACATGTTCCAAATCTAAAGTCCATCAGATTTTCGATCGAAAAAGTCCGCTGCTAGTCCGATGAAGCCCACACGTGGTCGAATTGTCTGCCAGACTCGGTCCGTCGGACCAGTCCGGTCGTAAAGTCCACTCGTGTGTATGCGGCATAAGAATTGAGTTTCTTACCACCAGAATTTGTCTTTCCTTTCCCTAGGCTTTGCTCCCACCCTCACTGGAGGAGTTATTCCCCTGGCAGCTAGGGGAGTCACTCAGCTTCAGCAGTGCTGGTCCCTGATTGGTTTCACCAAGGTCACTCAGCGGGGCTTACTTATTGGGATGTTCCAGCCCAGGACCGGTCTCCCTGACTCTTTCCCCTCTATCCTTCCTGACTGTCACCCATCTACTCTGCTTTGGTGCCTGCCCCTCTTTATCTCCACCCGCCTCTGTGCTAGTCACATCTCCACACCCGCCGGGCATCATACTCGCTATTTAATGGGGATTGGGGGTTATACCCTGTCCAAATGAACCAAGTAGCTTCCTGACACCAATATATATATATATATATATATATATATATATATATATATATACATACATACATACATCCCCCACAGCAGCCGGTGGGTGAGGAGAGAAGGGGAAGCTGGCAGGGCCAGGGGAGCACACAGGGATTCCTGGGCAGTAGAAAATAAGAGACAGGAGGGATGCGGGGGCAGCATATAATGGTACCTGTAACGAAACGTCCCACACTCCGCTTGAGCACTTTCGTCATATACCACTTCCTCCCAGTCTGAATATAAATATCAGATATTCCAACCACTCACAAGCACAAAACAAGACTATACTTGTTTAGTTACTGAACATGGACTGATGTATTTGAGATGACACACAAATATATACAGCAGGCTTACAATAAAAACTGTAACCAGAAACCTAATTAACATGAGCTAGTTATCTAATCATTTACCCAGACTAGGTGACTTACAGATACAGTATGACCTTTTAGGGTAGACTTCACGTCTCCTAGCTCACTGACTATACAATACACATTATCATAAACATCAACACAGAACTCCTTCATACAATAACAGGGTTAATTAGCACAAACCACAATGGGTGAAATACTCTTAGAAGCCACACTGGTAGACAACAGGAGACCCAGGGCTTTCCAGATCTCATTAATCAGCATTGCTTTCACATACATCTGTTATAAGGGTCCCAAGCATGCAGAGACCATCATGGCCTCCTTAATAATGTCCTTTTGCATTACATAACAGAATACCTTTCTAAATGCTTGAAGCTCCCTCAAATGCCAGGGCCCATAGTCGGTAGGCAAGAGGCTAGCATTCAGTCCCCTCCAAAACCTCTGTCCTGGGTGAGTCTGTCAAGCACTTCAGCTTGTGGGATGGCAATATCCAGATTTTCCACTGCCGATTCTCTGGCATGCTGCTGGACAGGCACATTCCTCCATCCAAGATCACCCCATGCAGAAACAGGATCATCAAGGTCAGACAGCACTTGCTGCATCCGACATAAGACCTCCACCTCCATAGCTGCGGGGGGGGGCAAGTTGACAAAGCACACTGTTACTCTGCCACATTGCTGACTCTTCAGCAAGGATTTCAGAGTTGTCAACTGGTATTTCCTGATAGTCCCGGGCAAAGGGAGCCCAGCCCTGGCACTGAGCAGAGTCTAGCAGCCGTCTGTAGGCGATCTCCAGCTCCCATTCCTGAACAGCCAGAAACTCTATATCTTCATACAATAGCAGGGTTAATTAGCACTTCCGAGACGTTCAGTAGCCCTTCACTGAAATCCATGATTTCATCCAACTGCCACTCCAAATCACTCCCAAAGTTAGGGTCGCCTGTGAGCTTCACATACAACAGTCCCAGGCCACCGTAGCCAAAGCCTTCCATTGGGCTGTTATCCTCTATCCAAGGGCATGCTTGGGCTCTGTAGCTCTCATCCAGCCACATCTCTGCCCAGACCAGCCTGCTTAATTCAGCTGTCTGCTCCTTGTGCGGTTTTTCTCCTAAAAACAGCACCCGCAATCCATACTGTGACCAGTACCTTTCCTGGATGGAGGGGAGAACTTTTTCCTGGTGTCGCTGCTCACGGGATAGGGCTTCCTTCCAGAGTTCGCAGCGGATAGAATCAAACCATCCCATCAGGACCTGCTCTGATACTGGTCCTCTGTGCTGTATCTGCATCTCTCACAACCTCCTTCTGAATTCCTCTTCCATGGCGGCTGGTATCTGTACTTCTCCTATCCTCTCTTGTTATCCGGACCTTGGATCCAGGTGTAAGTTTGGAAGTCCCAGACTGCAGGAAGCGTCCCACTGCTTGCCACCAGTGTAACGGAACGTCCCACACTCCACTTGAGTGCTTTTGTCATATACCACTTCCTCCCAGCCTGAATATAGATATCAGATATTCCAACCGCTCACAAGCACAAAAAAAGACGATACTTGTTTAGTTGCTGAACATGGACTGATTTATTTGAGATGACACACAAATATATACAACAGGCTTACAATAAAAACTGTAACCAGAGACCTAATTAACATGAGCTAGTTATCTAATCATTTACCCAGACTAGGTGACTTACAGATACAGTATGACCTTTTAGGGTAGACTTCACGTCTCCTAGCTCACTGACTATACAATACACATTATCATAAACATCAACACAGAACTCCTTCATACAATAGCAGGGTTAATTAGCACAAACAACAATGGGTGAAATAATCTTATGCCGCATACATGCGATTGGAAATTTGGCCAGCAAAAGACCGATGAGAGCTTTTGGTCAGAAAAAGGAGACCGTGTGTATGCGCCATTGGACTTTTGCTGGTGAAATTCCCGCCAGCAAAAGATTGAGAGCAGGTTCTCAATTTTTCAGTCGGAAAAAGTTCCTATCCAAAAATGCGATCGTCTGTACAAATTCCAATGCGCAAAATTTCTACGCATGCTCGGAAACAATTCTAAACATGCTCGGAAGCATTGAACTTCATTTTCTTGGCTCGTCGTAGTGTTGTATGTTCTTGACAGTCGAAAGTTCAGCGAACTTTATGTGATCGTATGTATACAAGGCAAGCTTGAGCGAAATTCCGTCAGAAGAACCATCCAAGTTTTCTCCGACGGAAAATCCGCTCTTGTGTATGCGGCATTAGAAGCCACACTAGTAGACAACAGGAGACCCAGGGCTTTCCAGATCCCATTAATCAGCATTCCTTTCACATACATCTGCTATAAGGGTCCCAAGCATGCAGAGACTATCGTGGCCTCCTTAATAATGTCCCTTTGCATTACATACCAGAATACCTTTCTAAATGCTTGTAGCTCCCTCAAATGCCAGGGCCCATAGTTGGTAGGCAAGAGGCTAGCATTCAGTCCCCTCCAAAAGCCTCTGTCCTGGGTGAGTCTGTCACAGTACCGATCCCATGTATTTTCCTCCTGTGCCAGGATGGGGGGAGAGGAGGGGAAGCAGGCTTTCAGCTGCTGCAAGAGGAAAATTGGTTTCCCCTGGATTAGGGTGTGCCCAGGCACACCCGGCAAACCCCCTGCACATGCCTATGAGGACAGTGTGTTGTTGTATGACTTCAGGCTGATCAGTTTTTACAGTCTTTTCTAGTTTTTGCCGTTTTTATGCAAGAGAAATTGACACTTTGGCAGAGTTCTAAGTTCAAAATAGGTAAACAAAAGGTACAATAATATTGTGCAGTTATGCAGGAACCCAAATAACTGAGGTGAGAATTGGGAGGCTACAGTGAGACCCCCAAAGCCTTGAAGCACTCTTGCCTTCATGTGATCATTATCTTGTGTAGCCGGAAGATATATGAATGTATGTTAGTGTGAACTTTGGCGCTCTGAATGGCATTTAATCTGTTTCTATCTTTCTTTTGAATGAATAAAGGGAATTGAAGTTTGTGTCATCCTTGTTCAGATAAGGGGTATGGTAATTGGTGATAAATATACTCATTCACACAATATTACACTGCTGGGACCTTCTGTGATCTTCTTGCTGACTCTGCTGACAGTAGAGTGTAACACCTGCATTGTCTAGGGTTCATTAGACGGTCAAACAGACATTTTCCTAAAGCTGGGAACACCACCACGTGCCATTCTGCCTCATGTACTCCACCATTAGTCTATGACCAGCTGCTATTCTGCCTTCTCTTTCTTCACCCAGAGTATGGTCAGCTCCTGGACTGCCTTTTCTACCAGTGCTGTATAATCACCTGTTGCTTTGCCTCTTTTACTCCCACCTTCACAGTCAGCTTATATACTGTCTTCCTTGATGATCAGTTCAATTGATGTGGCTCCCTTGACCAAATATTATATTATGTGTCCTGATAAACTTTAGTTTCTTTGGCTAGTTATGAATACCAGTGTGTTATGAACTGCTCACAGCCCCATAACTGGTTAGCTGTATTTAACAATTCATAAACAAGTATATTTTGCTAATATTGAGTAGTATTAAACCCTCAGTGTTTTTAAATTTAACCCAGGTCTGAGCATGTAGGCCCTTTACAAAATAATATAGAATGGGTGATTGGGGACAAAGAGAAAGCAAATGTATTAAATACTTTCTTCAGCTCTGTGTATACAAAGGCGCATGGGGGAGCTCATGCCCATAATGGGGATGGTATTGACACAGCCCTAAATAATCCACAATGGCTCAAAAGTGATATGGTCCAGAAATATTTAGACAGAATAAAGGTGGATAAACCACTCATGGATCCTAAAAGAATTGAGCTCTGTCATTTCAAAGCCATTGTTTCTAATTTTTAAGGACTTGTTAATGACAGGAATAGTACCACTGGATTGGCGTAGGGCCCATATTTAAAAAGGGATCAAAGTCTTTACCAAGTAACTATAGACCTGTTAGTTTACCTTCTATAGTCGGGAAGTTACTGGAGAGTTTAATAAAAGACCACATAGACGAGTTCTTGCTGGAAAAAAATATTTTAAGCAACAGACAGCATGGATTCATGAAAGACAGAAGTTGTTAAACAAACCTGATTTCTTTTTATGAGGAAGTAAGTAAAACCTTGGAGAGAGGGGTGGCTGTAGACATGGTATACTTGAATTTTGCAAAAGCGATTTACACAGTTCTCCCCACGGCTAATGTGTAAGGTAAAGTATACAGGCTTGGAAATATCAATTTGTAAAAGGTTAGAAAACTGGCAAAAAAACAGAATTCAGAGAGTAGTGGTTAATGATTCTTACTCTGAATGGTCTAAGGTTATCAGTGGTGTAACCCAAGGTTCAGTGTTGGGACCCTTACTTTTTAATACCTTTATAAATGATATTGGGTCTGGGATTAAAAGTATAATTTATGTCTTTGCAGATGACACCAAGCTATGCAGTGGATTAAAGTCCTTACAGGATGTCTCTAATTTACAAGTTGACCTCAATGCACGAATGTCTAATTCGGCAGCTAAGTGGCAAATGAGGTTTAATGTTGATAAATGTAAAGTTACGCACTTGGGGGGCTAAGAATATGCATGCATCATACATACTAGGGGGAGTACAACTGGGGGAATCCATAGTGGAGAAGGATCTGGAGGTTTTGGTAGATCATAAGCTCAATAATAGCATGCAATGCCAAGCTGCGGTTTGCGAAGCGAGCAATGTAATTTCTTGTATTAAAAGATGTATGGACACCAGAGAGAGATATCATTTTGCCCCTGTACAAATCATTAGTAAGACCTCATCTGGAATATGCAGTTCAGTTTTGGGCACTAGTTCTCAAAAAGGATATCGGGGACCTGGAGAAAGTGCAAAGAAGGGCAACCAAACTGATAAGAGGCATGGAGGAGCTCAGCTATGAGGAAAGATTAGAGGAACCAAATTTATTCTCTCTTTAGAAGAGGAGATTAAGAGGGGATATGATGAATATGTACATATATATAAGTGGTCCATATAGTGAACTTGGTGTTGCGTTATCCACTTTAAGGTCATCACAGAGGACAAGGGAGAACTATTTACATCTAGAGGAAACAAGATTTCATCTCCAAATATGGAAAGGTTTCTTCACAGTAAGAGCTGTGAAAATGTGGAATAGACTCCTTCCATAGGTGGTTCTGGCCAGCTCGGCAGATTGCTTTAAAAAAGGCCTGGATTATTTCCTAAATGTACATAACATAACTGGGCGCTAACATTGATAGATAAAGTTGATCCAGGGAAAATCCGATTGCCTCTCAGGGGATCAGGAAGGAATTTTTCCCCTGCTGTAGCAAATTGGATCATGCTTTGCTGGGGTTTTTTGCCTTCCTCTGGATCAACTGTGGCTGAAGGATTGTGTATATGGGATTGAATTTTTTTCAACCTGACTATGTAACATTAAGGTCAATAAAATGAACATTTACCAGTAAACTACTTATTCAAATTCTTACCCCATGGGCTGGCTGTTTACAACTTTCAGTGCTGCTGGCTTCTGCTCTCTCAGTGCTGCTTCCCTAAACTTCTGGTCTTCACAAGAAATAGTTACCACTCTTCAGTTAGTCTGTTAGTTTGGAGACTGGGGGGGGGGGGGAGAAGCATCGGAGTGCCTTGCCATCCTAGACTAAGGCTTTAATGCAGAAAAAAGCATCCTAAAGCCACTGGGACCAGTGGTGTATTTTGGTTTTGTGCTGCTCTAGGCCCCCCCATGTAAATTTGCACCACCCCTTTCTGTTTAAGACTCACCCCTTTATCCGTAAGCTCCACCCTTTCCTCTTTAGACTAAACCCCTTCCTAATAGAGTGCCACCTCTTTCTCTCGGTACATTAAAAGTGGATAACAAGTGCATATATCTTGTTATTTTGCTATGTGGGGTCTCTGGTGGACTGTGTCACCTGTGTGGAATCTCAAATGGCTATGTGGGTCTCTGGTGGGCTGTGCTGCCTGTGTGGACTCTCAGGTGACTATGTGGGGTATCTGGTGGGCTGTGTGGACTCTCAAGTGGCTATGTGGGGTCTCTGGTGTCTTTGTAGGGTCTTTGGTAGCTATGCGGTCCAAGCATTAATGAACCCTGGGCCCTGATATCTGGGGTCACATTCTTACATCTCAGGAGTTAATGCTTGGACTTGTAGTCCTTCACAAGTTGGGGGGGGGGGTCACATCAACTCTCAGGGGTTCATGCTGGGACTTGCAGTCCTTCGCTTTTGCGAGGGTCCCAGCATGAACCCCTTAAATCTAGGGATGTGACCAGTTAGATCTGAAGGGTTCATGCTAGGACCTGTAGTCCTTCACTAGTTGGGGGGGTCACATCCTAAGCTCTGAGAGGCTCATGATGGTATCTGTAGTCCTTCACTTTTGGGGAGGGTCACAGCCCCCAAAAGTGAAGAACTACAAGTCACAGCATAACCCCATCCTCTTTGTATGGGTCTCTGGCTCTGCAGTGCCTGGCTCCCTCATGACACTGTGCACACAAATCTAATCTGGTGTCTAGCCTCACTGCAGACTTTAGTTCCCTTCCCTTTCCTCATGCCGGAGAAGATCATGGAGATCATGGAGCAGGTGGGTGGAGAGCACTAGGCACAGAGCGGCAGAGGAAGAGGAAGTTAAATCTTCCTCCACTTTGAATGCTGGGGCCTCGGCCTCCCTCTGCATTAGTCGGGGAAGTCGGGGATGTGATGTCACTGGGGTTGCTAGATGCCAGGCACTGTGGCGCTAGCAACCAGTGGGCAGTAAAGCCTCAGCCAGCGGTGGAACCAGTTACAGGTCTCGGCCGGGGATTAATTATTACGCATTAATGCGGTTAGTAAGGCAGCACTATCTGTGCCTCTGCAGTGGCCTTTTTTGGTTCATGAGATCGGCAGCCCAGTCTGCCACTGTTCTCTGCATTCCTCAGCAAGCAGACTCCTTGCTAGTGTCCCTTCTGCCAGGAGGGCAGCGCTGCTCCCCCTGTAAATTGCAGCCCAAGGCAAACACCTTGTTTGCCTGGTGGCAGATACTCCCCTGACTGAGACTTTGATGTGAGTTCATACAAAGTAGTGAGATGACAAAAATATTCAGAGACCTCACTGGCTCAGGTTAGGCTGCTCAAAACAGACAAGGCTACCCTCCAGGGGTACCCAAGCAGGTTACCAGAAAAAACACACTAATGGCAGGAGAGCCAGACCAAAGGATAAGAGTCCAAATTCATGTATTAGTTTATACCAAAAAAACAGCAAATGCATTTTTGGGAGTCAGAAAAAGCTTCCCCTTCATCAGGGCTTCAGTTAAAATAAGAACCTTGAATGGAGATTAAGTGATTAAATCAGTTGCTAAAAGTGCTTAAAAACTGAGGGCTTAATATCACTTTAAATTCATATGGTGATCAAAAGGTTGCTGCTATATTATAAGGAAAGTCCCATATAGTTACATATAGTGGTTACATAGTAGGTGAGGTTGAAAAAAGACACAAGTCCATCAAGTCCAACCCATGTGTGTGATTATATGTCAGTATTACAAGTGCTTTCGTCATATACTGCTTCCTCCCAGTCTGAATATAGATACCAGATATTCCAACCGCTGACGACAACAAACAAGGCAATACTCGTTTGGTTGCTGAACATGAACTGAACCAATTTATTTGAGATGACACACAAACAGCAGGCTGACAATACAAACTGTAACCAGAAACCTAATTAACATGAGATAGTTAGCTAATCATTTACCCAGACTAGGTGACTCAGAGATATTACCTTTCAGGGTAGACTTGCTGTCTCCTCACTCCCAACTTACCAAACACATAAGTAGAAACACATCCCCCAATAGTTTGCTAGGAGACAAAAGTGTGTTAATGAGCACAATAAACTATTGGGTGAAAGACCCGGGCTTTCCAGATCTCATTAATCAGCATTCCTTTCACATACATCTGTCCCAAAAGTACCAAGCTGGCAGAGACCATCATGGCCTCCTTAATAATGTCCTTTTGCATTACATAACATAATATCTTCCTAAATGCTTGTAGCTCCCTCAAATGCCAGGACCCATAGTCTGTAGGCAAGAGGCTAGCATTCAGTCCCCTCCAAAAGCCTCTGTCCCGGGTGAGTCTGTCCCATTTCTCCTAATCAAAAGTCGACTAACATGGTCCCAGACCTCCACCTGGTCTGGACATGCGTTAGTTGGGCAGAGTGAACTCACATAGTCAGTCCGCATGATCTCCAGTCTTGGCTGCAAGGAATAGTTAACCTCAGTAGGTGTGGGACAGAGGTTATTGACTCTCTGTCCGGCTGCCAGCGCTTCAGCTGGGTGCTTTCTAACATTCCAGGACTTGGTCTGCTGCTGGGCAGAGGGGCCGATCACCCCAGCTTCCTGAAGCTGTAGCGACACAGTAGGTGCTAGGCAGAGGCCAGCAGTGCTCTGTGCTTTTGCCAGTGATTCAGCTGGGAGTAGAAGCTTTACTATATCAGCTTGACGGCTCCGGCTCCCTGGAACTCCACAGTTGTTGACGATGCTAGGCAGAGGTTGGTAGCACTCTGCCCTGTTGCCAGCACTTCCGCTGGGGATGCCACACCCTCCGCTCCGGCTAACCATTAGGGCAGGAGGCTGGCTTCCTCCACTCCCAAACTGTGTAGCTGCCATTGGGGAGGTGATCCGGCTGCTTCCTCTTCCATTCCCTCATCTGGCTGCTGGGATGACATGTCTGTGGTTCTGTAGCCAAGAGGGGGGGGGGATTTGGGACTTTAAATGAGGCACAATGTTTGTGCCTCCATCCCGGGTTCAAGTACATAAAAAAGGGGAATGTGGGACTTTAAATGAGGCAATTGACTTGTGGAGGTAGAGTATATAGTAATCATTTTTTATTTGTAACAATAGTAAAAAAGTATTTTCATATGTATACATGCACAATGGCATAAACATAATAAATACATATACATTAGCTAGGCAGCACATAAAAGATAGTAAATGTTAATAAATATAGTACAAGGTGTTTCATATTAGCAGGCATTAGTACATCATATGCAAAAGAGCTGCTATAAGATAGGTACACATACACATTGATATTTGCATAGTACTCAATGAATCTTGGATGTATAAAAAGTATATATGGGTCAGTGAATAAGTAATGAGCCGGACTTGACTGAGCACCCCATGGAAACTCGACGCGTTTCATGGCTATATGCCATTCATCAGGAGTTGGGTACAGAAGTAAACTGTAAATATAAATAAATATGTAATATTAGTAAATATGTTCTACCACTTTAAAGGGAGAAAAGACCTCATGGGGAGAAAGAGATCTGTACTCACAGGTCGGCTATAGCACTGTGCTTGGCTAGCACTGAGGAGGATGGGACCCGAAATGGTTGTCTATTCCGGAGCTGAGGCAAGGAACCCCACCCCAGCCAAGAAAACCTCCACATAGCATGCCTGATTGCTGCAACACATTCCACATGTGTGGGGATGATTAAAAGTATGGTGTTCTGAAAGAAAATGTATGAAAATTAGAAAAATATGTGTAAAAACAGTGAAAAAAAGTAAAAAAGTGAAAACGTGAAAAGTGAAAAAACATGATTGTTTGAGAGAAAAAAAAAATTGATAGGTATATATTATAATGAGTGTTGTGTAAGTATAAAAAAAATACACACATACACCATGGTGAGTGGGTATATTGCATGAGTCAAAAGAAAAAAAGAAAAAAAAAAGAAAAAAAGGGGAAACTGTGCATAACTTACGTGTGTCTGTATCCAGTGAATAGGCTGTGTGTGTTACCTCCCTGGTATCAAACACAGTGAAATGGTAGACAATCAAGCTCGCCTGCTTAAAGCGGGAGTCCCGCGAAATTTTTTTTAAAAAGTCAGCAGCTGCAAAAACTGCAGCTGCTGACTTTTAAAATAAGGACACTCTTCTGTCCCGGGGTCCAGCGATGTTGGCACCCGAGACCGAACCATCCCTCGGTCCTCGGGTGCTGCCGCCGCCATTCTCAGTGAGGGAATCAGGAAGTGAAGCGTTGCGGCTTCACTTCCCAGTTCCCTACTGCGCATGCGCGAGTCGCGCTGCGCGTTCTCAATGGTCCCCGCTATCTCCTGGGACCTGTGTGTTTCCTAGGAGACAGCGGGGGAGTGTGGGAGGGGGCGTGACTCCCCCGGGAGTCTATTCCTGAAAGGTGCCAAATGTGGCACCGGAGGGGGGGAGGAATCCGATGAGTGGAAGTTCCACTTTTGGGTAATTAAGTAATCCAGGTGTGGGGCGGGTCCCCGACCAACGTCATGCACACCATCGAATGAGAGTAGGGGTTGGCAGTGAAATCCACCACCGCCACAGGCGCCAAAGTGGAGCCACACCAAACCCCATCTTCGATGAGAGATGGACCAAGGACGTCCCTGTATTGCGGCGTCAAAAGACGCTACAAACAGGTCGTAACATGACGCCGATGCGCAGGAGGGCCCCCCCCACCAATATCTCAAAGGAGACTCAGGAGGGAAGCACTGCTGCGCATCACAGCTCCGGAATCAAGACAAGAAAAGGGCGCCCCCCATCCCCGATCCAAGCCCGCCTCAGTGTGAATGGAGTCATATAGAACAACAGAGTCCCAGTAGAGAAACATTTTAGGTATAAATAAATTGTAATTGGAAAAATTGGACATGGTGTCAAATAGTATATCTAATACAGATTTTTTTTTTTCTCTCAAACACTCATCATGTTTTTCCACTTTTCACATTTTCTCACTTTTTTCACTGTTTTTACATATATTTTTCTCATTTTCATACATTTTCTTTCAGAACACCACACTTTTAATCATCCCCACACATGTGGAATGTGTTGCAGCAATCAGGCATGCTATGTGGAGGTTTTCTTGTCTGGGGTGGGGTTCCTTGCCTCAGCTCCTGAACAGACAACCATTTTGGGTCCCATCCTCCTCAGTGCTAGCCAAGCACAGTGCTATAGCTGACCTGTGAGTACAGATCTCTTTCTCCCCATGAGGTCTTTTCTCTCTTTAAAGGGGTAGAACATATTTACTAATATTACATATTTATTTATATTTACAGTTTACTTCTGTACCCAACTCCTGATGAATGGCATATAGCCATGAAACGCGTCGAGTTTCCATGGGGTGCTCAGACAAGTCCGGCTCATTACTTATTCACTGACCCATATATACTTTTTATACATCTAAGATTCATTAAGTATTATGCAATTATCAATGTGTATGTGTACCTATCTTATAGCAGCTCTTTTGCATATGATGTACTAATGCCTGCTAATATGAAACACCTTGTATTATATTTATTAACATTTACTATCTTTTATGTGCTGCCTAGCTAATGTATATGCATCTATTATGTTTATGCCATTGTGCATGTATACATATGAAAATAATTTTTTACTATTGTTACAAATAAAAAATGATTACTATATACTCTACCTCCACAAGTCAATTGCCTCATTTAAAGTCCCACATTCCCCTTTTTTATGTCTGTGGTTCTGTCTCCCAGGTGCACGGATTTTTGCTGGGGAGGAAAGACCGCTTCCTTCAACCTGGCCAACAGTCGTTGGGGAGGGACCACTAATACCACCTCTCCCTTCTCCCCCTGTATCCTGATCTGCTGCTGGGAAGTGACTGCCACCTTCTCACCCTGAGCCTCTGGAACTGCCACAGATGTGGGGCAGAGGTCTTGGACCCTCTGTCCGGTGGCCAGCGCTTCAGCTGGGGAAGTTCCTTGTAACTCCACGGATACCGCTGTTGGTGCTGAGCAGAGCTCAGTGAAGTTCGGCCCTGATACCAGCTCTTCTGCTGAAGGCTCATCAGGTTGTTCTTCCTCAGCAGAAAAGTCTATCAAATCCTCTGTCTCTGCAACTGATGTCTGGGGATAGAGGTTCACCATCTCCTTTCCGTGGGACCCAGAAGATGCTATCAGTGCTGGGCAGAGGTTAGTAGAGCTCTACTTGCTGTGGGGGCACTCAACAGGAAGGAGGGACCAAGAGCGATGGGGAGAGACCCGAGAAGGGGAGGGGTCTCCCTGTGCAAAAACACTGCACAGGGCAGGTAAGTATAACATGTTTGTTATTTTTAAAGGAAAAAAAAATGAGACTTTACAATCACTTTAACTTGTGAGGCCTTAGTTTATCCAATGACAGTTCTTAGATATTACAACATGATTACAAAACTGATCTTCCTGTTACGGGGAAAATAAGCAAACCCCACCACATATCCCACATTGCAGTGATACTTAATTTCTCAGGTTTTTCTGTCACAGGTTTACTTTGTGAAACCACCTAAATATATATTCACACAGACTCATAGACCTTCTGAATAAGCCCTCATGCACACAGGCTGTTAAAAAAACGTTATGAAAACGCCAGTATTTTAGCAGTGACTTTTTTCAGTTTTTTTCAGCTTTTTTCAGCGTTTTTGTAATAGCGTTTTTGAGCGTTTTTCCGCGTTAGCGTTTTTGAGCGTTTTTTTTTTTTTTCAAAATTTTTTTTTTTTTTTTTTCAATGGATCAAAAACGCTAAAAAACGTTGGTGAATGACGTTTTTGAGCGTTTTTGAGCGTTTTTCAGCGTTAGAGCGTTTTTACAGCTGAAAAACGTCTCTCAGAACCCACTGGTCCTGGGTTTTTTACAGCTTAAAAACGCCTATGCCACTTGCAGCTCAAAAACGCCTAGGTGGGCATGAAGCCATAGACTAACATAGACAGGCCTTTTTAAGCTGCAAAAAAAGCTCAAAAAAGCAGCTGTAAAAACGTCCGTGTGCATGAGGACTCATTGAAAAAAAAAAAAAACGCTCAAAAACGCAAACGCGGAAAAACGCTAAAAAACGCTAAAAAACGCTATTACAAAAACGCTGAAAAAAGTCACTGCTAAAATACTGGCGTTTTCATAACTTTTTTTTAACAGCCTGTGTGCATGAGGGCTAAGGGTTTGTTTTTAACAATTCCTTGCTCTAACATTATATTTTTGGAGTATATGGGATTTAGCAGTTATGATAACAGATATGTTCAACTAGGCATATACTAATACATTTAATAATATGTGTATTCCCCAACTTGTGTTTTACATGCTTCCTCCAGCTGTCAAGTGAATGAATTCAGAGGATCATTCCTGTGTAATAGAGTGGATGGCTTCTCCCATGACTCCCCTGCACTCAGGAAGTGTTCCGTTTCACTGAAAAGCATATTGCTGTTGACATGCTACAAAGTGAGTTGTGCAAGGAAGGGTTCAAAGAGAGGTTGACATGCCTCCCTTCACCTTTTTACCCTGAATAGTCATTTCAGGGAATATCACTTAGCTAAGATTTTGGCTCTTGACTACACGTTACTAACTTCTGTATTTCATTCTAATTAGGTTTTTCTTCTTACTTTTTTTTTTTTTACTTAATAACAATAAAAAATCCTTTTAAGAAGAAGGTGAATATAAAGTCCTAACAACTAAATTAGGGACATGATATTAAGTGGTAATAAAACCAAAAACAAAAGTTTAATATACAGTGGGGACGGAAAGTATTCAAACCCCCTTAAATTTTTCACTCTTTGGTATATTGCAGCCATTTGCTAAAATCATTGAAGTTAATTTTTTTCCTCATTAATGTACGCACAGCACCCCATATTGACAGAAAAACACAGAATTGTTGACATTTTTGCAGATTTATTAAAAAAGAAAAACTGAAATATCACATAGTCCTAAGTATACAGACCCTTTGCTGTGACACTCATATATTTAACTCAGGTGCTGTACATTTCTTCTGATCATCCTTGAGATGGTTCTACACCTTCATTTGAGTCCAGCTGTGTTTGATTATACTGATTGGACTTGATTAGGAAAGCCACATACCTGTCTATAGAAGACCTTACAGCTCACAGTGCATGTCAGAGCAAATGAGAATCATGAGGTCAAAGGAACTGCCTGAAGAGCTCAGAGACAGAATTGTGGCAAGGCACAGATCTGGCCAAGGTTACAAAAAAATTTCTGCTGCACATAAGGGTCCTAAGAGCACAGTGGCCTCCATAATCCTTAAATGGAAGACGTTTGGTGGGACCAGAACCCTTCCTAGAGCTGGCCGTCTGGCCAAACTGAGCTATCGGGGGGAGAAAAGCCTTGGTGAGAGAGGTAAAGAAGAACCCAAAGACACTGTGGCTGAGCTCCAGAGATGCAGTCAGGAGATGGGAGAAAGTTGTAGAAAGTCAGTTTAAATAATCTTTATTCATATCTGCATAAAATACATCACAGTACCAAATGTATAAAAATCAAGACATAAGGGGACATCTTAAAAAGTTGTAGAAAGTCAACCATCACTGCAGCCCTCCACCAGTCGGGGCTTTATGGCAGAGTGGCCCAACGGAAGCCTCTTCTCAGTGCAAAACACATGAAAGCCCACATGGAGTTTGCTAAAAAACACCTGAAGGACTCCAAGATGGTGAGAAATAAGATTCTCTGGTCTGATGAGACCAAGATAGAACTTTTTGGCCTTAATTCTAAGCGGTATGTGTTTACCATCCAACCTGACAGAACTGGAGAGGATCTGCAAGGAGGAATGACAGAGGATCCCCAAATCCAGGTGTGAAAAACTTGTTGCATCTTTCCCAAAAATACTCATGGCTGTATTAGATCAAAAGGGTGCTTCTTCTAAATACTGAGCAAAGGGTCTGAATACTTAGGACCATGTGATATTTCAGTTTTTCTTTATTAATAAATCTGCAAAAATGTCAACAATTCTTTGTTTTTCTGTCAATATGGGGTGCTGTGTGTACATTAATGAGGAAAAAAATGAACTTAAATGATATTAGCAAATGGCTGCAATATAAATATGAAAAATTTTAAGGGGGTCTGAATACTTTCCATCCCCACTGTATTGCAGTTTACCAATCCTTAATAGTGGCAGATAATTGCATTTTTTTTTTAGGCTTGTTTCCCTTTATTTTCATCTTGTGATCCAACAAGCAACAAATATCCTGCCTTAGGTTGTCTTCACTCTGAATGAAGGAGCAATAGAGACACCTTTGGACAGCAGCATTGTTAATCTGGGGAGATGGTAGTGTTATGCCTCGTACACACGATCAGATTGTTCACCAACAAAACTGTGGAATTTTGTCCGAAGGGCGTTGGCTCCAACTTTTCTTGCATACACACGGCCACACGCAAGAGGCTAGCATACAGTCCCCTCCAAAAGTCTCTTTCCCGGCTAGGTCTGTCACAGTAGTGTTATGCCTCGTACACACGATCGGATTGTTCACCAACAAAACTGTGGAATTTTGTCCGAAGGGCGTTGGCTCCAACTTTTCTTGCATACACACGGCCACACAAATGTTGGCCAACAATTACGAACGTAGTGACGTACTAGACGTACTACGAGCTGATAAAAAGGAAGTTCAATAGTCATGCGCCACCCTTTGTTCTCCTTCTGCTAATCTCGTGCTAGTAGAAGTTTGGCGAGTGTTGATTCGTGCTTTTCAGCCTCGTGCTTTTCAGTTCGTTTCTGCTTTTCAGGTTGTGCTTTTCAGTTCGTATCTGTTTTTCAGTGCGTGCTTGTCATTTCGTTTCTGGGTTTCAGTGCGTTCTTTTTAGTTCACTTCTCATTTTCAGTGCGTGCTTGTCAGGTCTTTTCTGATTTTCAGTGCGTTCTGTTGGTTCATTCTGAACAGCCATTCGTATACTAGACATGTGGCGTTCTTGTCGGAGAGATCGTGCTATTGTTGGGCTTGGAGTTATTGCTTTGGTCCAAGTCCAGTCCAGGAACAGGGGGAGGAGGAGTTCTTGGACCAAGAATTGGTTGCTTAATCGTAACCAATTCTCTCATATGCCTTTGCGGCGGGAGCTCCAGAAGAATAATCCTGATGATTTCAGGAATTATCTCCGGATGACAGACCCCTGCTTTCACCGTCTTTTGGCTTTGCTGCCTCCCCATATTAGTAAGCAGGACACATGCATGCGGCAAGCCATCACTCCCGAGCAAAGGCTCGACGACACCTTGCGGTACTTGGCGACGGGGAGAAGTCTCCAGGACCTCAAGTTCATGACTGGGATCTACCCCCAGTGTCAGGAAGATCCTGCCAGTAATGTGCAACCCAGACCTATCAGTGCGCGATTGCAAGTGCCTATGTGCAATCGCACGCGCGCATGGGAACGCACGTGCGTTAGTGTCCGGCAGGTTATTTAAACCTGTCTGACACAGGTAAACATTGCTGTTTGCTCTGCAGCTTTGTGTGTGTGTGTGTTACCTGATAATCTGAAACCTGCTCCTGTTGACAATATTTAAGAAGTACTGGCCAATTCTGCTTGAAGACACATCTTCGTCCTCTTCTACCTGACCATCCTAGAATCATTTATAGAAAAGCCCCGAACATAAAAAACAAAATAGCGCCTAGCAAACTAAAGCCACTAAAAGGGACCACTTTAGCACATGCCTGCTTGATTCCTTTAAGGGGCATGTTCCAGCGCAGAAAGCCCTTGTGCAAAACTTGTACTTTTGTCAAACATGGCAAGAAGCAATTTTCAACAAAGGGAAAAACCTATGACCTAGGGAATTTCTACAATTGTAGCTCTGACTTTTTAGTCTATGGCCTCATTTGTCCTTGCCACCTAATGTAAAAAAGAAAAATGCCCCAAGAGGGATACTATGGGCAGAAAACCAACACAGGATCAAAGTATGAATAGAAAAATAGATAAAATATATACATTTTATTCGTACAAAAATGATGCAAAAATGACAGATACCTTTCCTAACAAAATTGAATAGCAAATGAGGAACAGGAGTATTGCACAATACTACACGCTGCAGCAAAGAACACTTCTGAAAACTGGGAAACAGAGACCAGAAATGGCTGCATAAGGACCCAACATGTTTTGCAGAGCATAAAAAGATAAAATTCCTTTCATGACACTATATTTCCTTCCTCAGGGGTTCAAATAAAGCATGCTGTTGTGTTTCTAACAGAGAAAGAAAACATATATATGCATATAATAGATATTGATTCCATACTTATGAATAATTAATTTGACATCATCCAGAAAGACAGACATAAAAAGCATGTATCATTTACAATGGTACTCACAATAAATGCATGCTCCTCTGAAATGACAATGACAAGATACACAGCAATATTGATGATAAATGAACTCCCACATCCAAAAGTCCACTAGGTTGATTTATCAAGTTGGAGTAACCCAGGTAGGATTAGCTTTTTACTGCCCGCTTGGGTGTGGGACATGCATCAAATCATAACTTGGAGAGACAGGTGAGCTGGACCCCGAGAGAGCGGAGCGGTAAGTCAGAGCTCACAGGAACCGCCACGAGGATAAGGAGGATGCGAATCTAGCAAATAACAAAAATATATGCATGCGTGTCATCAGTATATGTGTATATATTCCTGCCAGATGAAAATATAGTATAGGTGCAGAGATAGACTTGTTAGCAGATAATACACAGAGTGGAAGTGAGTATGTCATTTCAATGTAGATGGTAAAATGCCAAACCACATAGTACTAGGTAAGAAAAAAAGAAAAAGAAGAAAAAGAAAAGGAAAGAGAGAAAGTAACGAAAAATACAATGTTGTTTCTACCTCTGGGTAAACTAGCCTCTCATGTTCCTGCAGGAATGATGTTTATCTGGGCTGTGTAGCAGTGCTGTGCTGCACTTACCTGGATTTAAATAACTCCCAAAGTGGGGGTGGTGGTATGGCAATAGCCAATCGACTTGGTTTTGACCAAATAAGGGCCATGGATAAGGCATGGCCTAGCAATTAGGCCTATTGATCGCACAGATATCTGTGCAACCACCACACCTGTGTGTGGGACATCCTCCAGCTGCGGCCCCTCGCCGTCGCGGCATCCGGCGTCACCGTGTCAGACGGCTCGATGACGTCAGACAGCAATACAGGCCGCTGGCACGGAGGAAGGGCAGCAACTGAGGGCAAGAATGGAAACAAGCACCAATGCGCCGGCGCGAAGCACGGGAAGCTCCACTCATGCGCATATTCACGCTAAACTGCCTCCACCCCTAGAGAAACAGCGAGTGGAGGCCCCCCATGCCAGGGAGCACCACTAGCACAGGACAACCAGGACATCTGGAAAAATCGAAACTAAAAACTGTTCCAAATCTGTCAAAGGACGCATATCAACCTCATAATAAAGAATGCATATAACAAATATATATAAAAATTACATCTATAGGAAAAAGAAAAAGTGTTTTCAGAAGAAAATATTAGATACATAATTTAATATATATGGTTAAAATATGAACTGGGTATGGACTAGAAGGATGTGGGATCATCATCTGTACACGTTGGTAATATTTTATTCAAACAGAAAAAGAAATGATATTATCATCTGTAAAAAAGAGGAGCATGTATGCTCATTAACATGACGAGAACCGTAAATGCAATACATACTAATAACAGCCATATTAAGCATGCAAAATAGGTGACAAAGATAAATGGATTGATATTAATGACAAGGTGACTGAGCCAAAGCAAAACAAAAAATCAAATAATCAAACATAAATAATACAAAATGGGAAATATTCCTAAACAAGCAGAAAAGAAAGAACCGAGAAAAGGGAAGAAGAAAAGAAAGGAAGGAAATGAGGATGATGCATAAATTTAAAGTTCTTTATCATAGCCTCCCTTCATGAAGCCTGGTAAAAAAGGTTTTAAATTAAAGGCTTCGTTAAGGCCAGGCGGAGAAGTCCCATTCAAGTTGGATATCCAAAGAGGCTCACGTTGCAGTAGACCTTTATTAAAGTCTCCGCCGTGTGAGCTTGGGTGTATGCGATCTAATACTAAAACAGAAATTTGGGGAAAAATACCACCATGGACCTGAGCAACATGCCTCCCCAGAGGAAGATCTGGGTTGGCAGTTTGCATTGCCCTGATGTGGCGGTATAAGCGTTGCCACAGTTTTTGTACTGTTTTGCCAACATAGAAGCAGCTGCAGCTACACAGTAGCAAGTAAACCACTCCCATGGTTTGGCAGTTAGAGTGATGTTTCGGTACAAAACGTGTACCATTGGGTAGAAAAATGTTTTTCCTAGTATCCATGTATTTACAATAGAGGCACGATCCACATGGGAACGTTAAAAAATTATTGCGGCGCTAAAAAAATTCATTCAAAGGAGTCTGAAGAGTGGGAGGATCAAATCACCAGATATAATGTATAGATGTAGAAAAGTCACTCGTCACCACGTGATAATGTAGTCTGCTTACCAGAAGGTAAAAAGGAAATGATATATATGAATGATAAATTCTCAATGGCATCCAGCAAATCCAGCCCACTGGAACCCCTCGTCAGACAACAACCTCTGTGCGACTTCTTTCATGTGTAAACATCTCACAAAAATCACTTCAGAATTGGGGCTTTCAGGCATGTAGTCATCATGTACCTGGAAAGAGAAATGAAGGCCCAATAGTGAAGCCCGTAATAATAAGTAAAAAAACTTTAATGTAGTAACTTACAATTGAAGCACAAAACAGCATGCATCAGAGAAAAGGACAATCGGCTGCAGCAATCAGCGTACGGATGTCAACCTGCCTGCAATGTTTCATCCTAACGGATGTCTTCAGAGGCATGGCTTCAGCTACAACCGCACGCTATATATATATATATATATATATATATATATATATATATATATATATATATATATATATATATATATATATATATATATATATAGAAGTTAGTGGGTGGATCAGAGGGGATATGATCTACCTAACCACTAACAGCTGGGCAAAATGTGTGTCTATCGTGCAGCGCGCCCTACGCACGCGCCAGAGACACAGGCACTGATATCTAATCAAGGGGAGATAGCATTACGTTACTCCCCACATTGCTGGAAAGTAAACAGCTCAGTGCGCATGTCTGCTTCCCAGGATCTAACAGGATGAACTTTAGCTACCAACAGATGACGCGACAGGGCGCGGCCAATCAAAAAAAAGGGGGCAAAAAAAACAGGTGGGAATGGCAACAGATGACGCAGTGCCACATCATTGGCCAACCTATCATCAGTGAAAACAAAGGCTAAAAATGCCAGATGAGCGCGGACAGGCGGCGAAAAAGAACGCCTGTCATGCAGTCCGGCTCAGGGACATAATAAGAAGGCTAAAAAATTCTAAATTAATCGGAGACTGTACCTGATGATATATAATTCAATACAAATACATATATAAATTATAAAAATTAACGCCCGCACAGACAGGCTGCAAATTAACGCCTGTCATACAGTGCAATTCAGGGGCATGAGAAAAAACGCTATGCATTGTGCAACATATCTGCGCCTCCCATGCAATATGGCTCAGGGGCATATTAAAAAACGCTAAATATTTTTAGTCTGATTAATCGTGAGCATAATGACACATCATTCAATAGAGGTTCAGTAAACAGCAATACATGTGTTAAAATACAAAAATTAAAAAATAGTTGTAAGAAACATCATTTAAAAAAAATGCTCAACATTGATCCAAGAATGGCAAGTATATATATAAAAAATGATGGGAAAAATATATAGTAAAGAGTAAAGCAATAGAGGAATGTATTGATGCTAACTGTTATTAATGAAGCTATTAACATCCCACTCCACATTTAACCCATGGGGCGTATAACATTTAAGGGTATGTATCCATCGAGTTTCCAACCTCGAGATTTCTCTCTTGGTATAACTGCCTTTCCAATGAGGTGTGAAACGATCAATGGCAGTAATCAAGGTCCCTGCCGGGTTTTTATTGTGGTATTCCAAATAGTGACGTGAGACCGTGTGTTTAGGAAAACCCTTCTTTATGTTTTTTATATGTTCCTTTATTCGCACATTCGTGGCTCTTATAGTGCGGCCTACATATTGTAGACCGCATGGACAGGTCAATAAGTACACAACATTTTTCGAAGCGCAAGTGATAAAGGTATCTATATCATAAACCCTTGTGGTGGAGTTGGATTTGAATTGACAAATTTTTCTATTTTTATCGCTATCCATGGTGGCAACCTCATTGATGGTTTTATCCAAGTCAGCAACAGAGTATCCCTTTTCCAAAAATTTAGTTTTAAGGTCAGAGGCCTGCATCAAAAAATCATGTTTGAAAGTGCAGTTGCGCCTTAGGTGGATAAACTGGCTTTTAGGAACCGCTTTTAACCAGGAGGGGTGGTGGCAGCTCCCCTGTCCAATATAGCCATTTCGATCTGTCTCCTTGAAGAAAGTGGTGGTTCTAAATTTATTGTCACAGATCTGTATATTCAAATCCAAAAAATGGATAGCAACCTTGCTCATTTCAAATTGTAGAGGTATACCAAGGGTGTTCTGGTTCAGCTCTTGCATGTAATTGGTCAATGATGTTTCATCGCCATCCTATAGGAGGAGGATGTCGTCTATATATCTGCCCCAGTACACCAATTCTGGCCGTCTGTCAGCATAGACGACATCCTCCTCCCACTTGGCCATGAAGAAATTAGCCATGCTGGGTGCAAATTTTGTGCCCATGGCTACTCCCCTGCTTTGGAGGTAATAAGAACCTCCAAACCAGAAGTAATTGTGCATCATGGCAAACCTCAGCAGTAGTAAAATGAACTCCTTCTGTGGGGGGGCCAACTGGTTATCTCTATTGTGAAAGGTCTCAACTGCGTGCATACCATCTGAGTGAGATATGATGGTGTATAAAGAAGATACATCGGCAGTAGCCATGATGTAACCTTCTTTCCACTCAAGGGTATCCAGTATCCGTAAAACCTGAGAGGAGTCCCTCAAAAAAGAAGGGGTCTGGAATACCAGAGGTTGTAAGAAACCATCGATATATTTCCCAATACGGGAAGTGACAGAATCCAGCCCGCTTATAATGGGTCTCCCTGGTGGGTTAACTAAACTTTTGTGAATTTTTGGTAAAAAATAAATAACTGGAATTCTGGGAGCCATGGGGACCAAAAAGCTTTTTCTTTTTTGTTAATCAAATGTTCATTAAACCCCTTTTCAATAAGTTTCTCCAATTCCCTTTTATATCTGACAGTGGGATCATGAGGAAGGGGGAGGTATGTGTCAGTATCAGACAGAATTCTCCTCATCTCAGAGGTGTAGGCAACCTTGTCTAAGACGACAATCCCTCCCCCCTTGTCCGCAGGTCGAACAATTATGTCATCCCTATCTTTAAGGGTTTTCATCCCATCCTGAAATTTCTGATTGTTTGTATCCTGCCGAATTTTCAATTTTTCCAGATCATTTAGGTCTAGATCCTTAAAAACTGAAATGGATGGTGGAACAAAACCCGGGGGGTTGAATAATGAGGTATTCGCAAGGCCAGAATGTCTAATTCCATTAGCAGTATGTTCAGCTCTGACATTAGCAGTATGTTCAGCTCTGACAATGGGTTGAGACAGGAAGTGTCTTTTTATGCTCATTTTCTTGATATATTTCTGTACATCAATAAAGGCACTGAATTTACTCAATGGTCTATCAGGTGCATATTTAAGCCCGTGATTTAATACAAATTTTTCATTATCACTTAAAATGGCCTCGCTAACATTAAAGATCCCAATATCGCTTACAGTCTCCGTCTTTTTCGTTCTGTGTCTCCTCCCCCCTCTGGACCCTCTTTTTGTTCGCCGTCCCTCTTGTTCTTTTGGGAACCCTTCGGAAAAAAAAGGGGTGGAGGTTGGACCGGGGGGGGGGGGGGGGTGGAGGACCTCTAGGTGGGTACTGAGATCTTCTGGGCGGATAAAAACCAGGAGAATCCCAATCAGAGCATTCCCTGGTATAATAACCTGCCCTGGGGGTATGCTGTGACGGATGATTTACAATGATTCTGTTGTCATATCCATCATAGCGGTCAGTATATTCCCTATTTAGGGGTTCATAATAATTGTTAGTGGGAATATGGACAGGATTATTCCTTGGTGGGTGCTTATACTGAGCATAACCTTCCCTTCCTTCGTGGGTCCTAGTCCGCGGATGTCTGGGTTTAGGTCCTTTTTTGGGACCCACCTTCTTCCAGCCATTCCCGGGCTTATTCCCCCGAACATTTCCAGCATGATGGGAAGGAATCACAGGCACAGAAGTGGATTCAATATGTGGTCTATTCAGAGACTCGTTATTTCCATTAGCCACAGCGGCTGTCGTCTATGGAGGAGGATGTCGTCTATGCTGACAGACGGCCAGAATTGGTGTACTGGGGCAGATATATAGACGACATCCTCCTCCTATGGGATGGCGATGAAACATCATTGACCAATTACATGCAAGAGCTGAACCAGAACACCCTTGGTATACCTCTACAATTTGAAATGAGCAAGGTTGCTATCCATTTTTTGGATTTGAATATACAGATCTGTGACAATAAATTTAGAACCACCACTTTCTTCAAGGAGACAGATTGAAATGGCTATATTGGACAGGGGAGCTGCCACCACCCCTCCTGGTTAAAAGCGGTTCCTAAAAGCCAGTTTATCCGCCTAAGGCGCAACTGCACTTTCAAACATGATTTTTTGATGCAGGCCTCTGACCTTAAAACTAAATTTTTGGAAAAGGGATACTCTGTTGCTGACTTGGATAAAACTATCAATGAGGTTGCCACCATGGATAGGGCCACTATGCTAAAGGGAACAGATAGAGTCACTAAGAATAACAACGTTCATGAGTTCTCTTTAGTGACCACCTACTCTCGACAACATTATGATGTAAAGAAAATTATTAAAAAACATTGGGCCGTGTTAAAAAATGATAAAGTGTTGGGTCCATCTTTACCTGAACACCCACAGGTTATCTATAGAGGAGTACCTCCCCTGAGGTTGTAGGTTGCCCCTAATGTTCTTGATGCCCCTAATAGGGTTTCTTTTTTTCAGAACTCTAAAGGCTTCTTCCCATGTCGCAAATGCAAAATGTGTCGCATAAATAGCGATAAAAATAGAAAAATTTGTCAATTCAAATCCAACTCCACCACAAGGGTTTATGATATAGATACCTTTATCACTTGTACTTCGAAAAATGTTGTGTACTTTATGACCTGTCCATGCGGTCTACAATATGTAGGCCGCACTATGAGAGCCATGAATGTGCGAATAAAGGAACATATAAAAAACATAAAGAAGGGTTTTCCTAAACACACGGTCTCACGTCACTATTTGGAATACCACAATAAAAACCCAGCAGGGACCTTGATTACTGCCATTGATCGTTTCACACCTCATTGGAGAGGCAGTTATACCAAGAGAGAAATCTCGAGGTTGGAAACTCGATGGATACATACCCTTAAATGTTATATGCCCCATGGGTTAAATGTGGAGTGGGATGTTAATAGCTTCATTAACAACAGTTAGCATCAATACATTCCTCTATTGCTTTACTCTCTACTATATATTTTTTCCATAATTTTTTATATATATACTCGCCATTCTTGGATCAATGTTGAGCATTTTTTTAAAATGATGTTTCTTACAACTATTTTTTAATTTTTGTATTTTAACACATGTATTGCTGTTTACTGAACCTCTATTGAATTATGTGTCATTATGCTCATGATTAATCAGACTAAAAATGTTTAGCATTTTTTAATATGCCCCTGAGCCATATTGCATGGTAGGCGCAGATATGTTGCACAATGCATAGCGTTTTTTCTCATGCCCCTGAATTGCACTGCATGACAGGCATTAATTTGCAGCCTGTCTGTGCGGGCGTTCATTTTTATAATTTATATATGTATTTGTATTGAGTTATATATCATCAGGTACAGTCTCCGATTAATTTAGAATTTTTTAGCCTTCTTATTATGTCCCTAAGCCGGACTGCATGACAGGCGTTCTTTTTCGCCGCCTGTCTGCGCTCATCTGGTATTTTTAGCCTTTGTTTTCACTGATGATAGGTTGGCCAATGATGTGGCACTGCGTCATCTGTTGCCATTCCCACCTGTTTTTTTTTGCCCCCTATTTTTGCCCCCTATTTTGATTGGCCGCGCGCTGTCACGTCATCTGTTGCTTGCTAAAGTTCATCCTGTTAGCTCCTGGGAAGCAGACATGCGCACTGAGCTGTTTACTTTCCAGCGACGTGGGGGGTAACGTAATGCTATCTCCCCTTGATTAGATATCAGTGCCTGTGTCTCTGGCGCGTGCGCAGGCCACGCTGCACGATAGACACACATTTTGCCCAGCTGTTAGTGGTTAGGTGGATCATATCCCCTCTGATCCACCCACTAACTTTTATATATATATATAGCGTGCGGTTGTAGCTGAAGCCATGCCTCTGAAGACATCCGTTAGGATGAAACATGTCAGGCAGGTTGACATCCGTACGCTGATTGCTGCAGCCGATTGTCCTTTTCTCTGATGCATGCTGTTTTGAGCTTCAATTATAAGTTACTACATTAAAGTTTTTTTACTTATTATTACGGACTTCACTATTGGTCCTTCATTTCTCTTCCCAGGTACATGATGACTACATGCCTGAAAGCCCCAATTCTGAAGTGATTTTTGTGAGATGTTTACACATGAAAGAAGTCGCACAGAGGTTGTTGTCTGACGAGGGGTTCCAGTGGGCTGGATTTGCTGGATGCCATTGAGAATTTATCATTCATGCCTAATCCCTTTTACCTTCTGGTAAGCAGACTACATTATCACGTGGTGACGAGTGACTTTTCTACATCTACACATTATATCTGGTGATTTGATCCTCCCATTCTTCAGACTCCTTTGAATGAATTTTTTTAGCGCTGCAATAATTTTTTAATGTGACTTTGCGTTTGATATCAACTAACTTTGCTGGCCGCTTGCTTCTTTCAGTTCAGCGCGAATTTTTTTGTTTTCCACATGGGAACGTGCCTGTTGTTGTGCATGGATCACCTCTTGCTGAGCCACGAAATTCACTTTGAACTAGCAGATCACCGACAGAGGCAGCCCGTCTGTAGGTGATCTGCGGGGTGGGAGGAACAAAGGGTCCTATTGTGGGGTCGGATGTTAGTAAGTGCCAATACTTCTTACATATATGCAATATTTTCTTGTGATCATTAGTGTATGTTTTAATTATTCTCTGGTTTTCGCTTGGGGTTGTAGCTTTTTTTTCCCCCTATTTTCTTACCTAGTACTATAAGGTTTGGCATTTTTATCATCTACATTGAAATGACATACTCACTTCAACTCTGGGTATTATATTTTCATCTGGCAGGAATATATACACATATACACACATACTGCATGCATATATTTTTGTTATTTGCTAGATTTGCATCTTCCTTATCCTCGTGGCGGTTCCTGTGAGCTCTGACTTACCGCTCCGCTCTCTCAGGGTCAAGCTCACCTGTCTCTCCAAGTTATGATTTGACGCATGTCCCACTCATTTTACACCCAAGCGGGCAGTAAAAAGCTAATCCTACCTGGGTTACTCCAACTTGATAAATCAACCTAGTGGACTTTTGGATGTGGGGGTTCATCTATCATCATTATTGCTGTGTATCTTGTCATTGTCATTTCAGAGGAGCATGCATTTATTGTGAGTACCATTGTAAATGATACATGCTTTTTATGTCTGTCTTTCTGGATGATGTCAAATTAATTATTCATAAGTATGGAATCAATATCTATTATATGCATATATATGTTTTCTTTCTCTGTTAGAAACACAACAGCACGCTTTATTTGAACCTCGAGGAAGGAAATATAGTGTCATGAAAGGAATTTTATCTTTTTATGCTCTGCGAAACATGTTGGGTCCTTATGCAGCCATTTCTGGTCTCTGTTTCCCAGTTTTCAGAGGTGTTCTTTGCTGCAGCGTGTAGTATTGTGCAATACTCCTGTTCCTCATTTGCTATTCAATGTTTTTAGGAAAGGTATTTGTCATGTTTGTATCATTTTTGTACTATTTGTGTATACTGAATACAATTTATATATTTTATCTGTTTTTCTATTCATACTTTGATCCTGTGTTGGTTTTCTGCCCATAGTATCCCTCTTGGGGCATTTTTCTTTCTTCACATTAGGCTTTGGGATGTGGCAGAGACCCTCAGGACTAGCTTCCTAACTAGCGCCCCCTTTTTTCTATATTGCCACCTAATTTATGTAGGGCGTACCATACTTCCACTTAGACAGAGGTTTGGTGAACACCGTAGAAAAATAGAGGTAGGCAAGGACAAACACAGTGTTCCACATCATTTCGCAGAACATCACAATAAATCCGCAAAAGGCATTGAAGTTTGGATTTTAGAGCAAATGCCGAAAAATCTTTTTGAGGCAGAAAGATTTCACAAATTGTGTGAACGTGAGACCTATTGGATTTATTCCTTAGATACTTTAAATCCTTTTGGAATTAATGAGGACTTGGAAATTTCCAAAATTTTGTAAAATGTATCTACATATTATTGAACATATCTTCCAATTTTCCTCTTTGCCCTAGGTGATGTTACATGTTTATCTCTAAAAAGCAAAATAGTGGGTTGGTGGGCCCTTTCGCCAATTCGTAAGTAATTAGACCTATCTTCCCTCCCCCCTTCCTTATCCTTCCTCCTTTAGCAACCCCCCCCCCCCCCTTTTCCAAAAACTTTCCCTTTTTCCTGAACTGAATTTATTCACTCTTGAGAAGAGGAGAATAAGGGGGGATATGATCAACATGTTCAAATATATAAGGTGTCCATATAGTGACCTTGGTGTTGAGTTAGTCTCTTTACGGTCAACCCAGAGTACAAGAGGGCACTCTTTACGTCTAGAGGAAAAGAGATTTCATCTCCAAATATGCAAAGGTTTCTTTACAGTAAGAGCTGTGAAAATGTGGAATAGACTCCCGCCAGAGGTGGTTCTGGCCAGCTCAGTAGATTGCTTTAAGAAAGGCCTGGATACGTTCCTAAATGTACATAATATAACTGGGTACTAACATTTATAGGTAAAGTTGATCCAGGGAAAATCCGATTGCCTCTTTGGGGGATCAGGAAGGAATTTTTTCCCCTGCTGTAGAAAATTGGAGCATGCTCTGCTGGGGTTTTTTGCCTTCCTCTGGATCAACTGAGGGTATAAAATTGGATATATTTTTTATTTTATTTATTTATTGTTTTTAAGGTTGAACTGGATGGACTTGTGTCTTTTTTTCAAGCTGACTAACTATGTAACTATGTCCTAACCCCCTAACCCCCCCCCCCTTCTTTCCCCCCCCTTTTTTTTTTTCTCCCTCATTTTCCCTCCCCCTCCTTCCCCTTGCCACTTCCAAAACACTATCTCTACAAAAGATAAAATATATATCGATTAATGTGAATTTGTTTAAAACACATTGATATATTATTCATAATGTCATTAAATTGTAATGAATTTTAATAAATGTTATTAAAATTTACTAATTTGATTACACCTTTCCTAATACCCTTTATTATATTCATAATCTCTCATTCCTAGTTTTAATTAAAAAATGATGCTAGTTCATAATATATATAATATAAAATTATTTTATTTTACTCATAATATCTAAATTTAGCATCATCCAGTTTTAATTAATTAATTTTTTACTCTAGTGTATAACACAGCATTTGCACTTGATAGTTAGGTTTCTCAATATATTAGCATCTCGATTTATATATTTATTGATTCATTGTTAATTGAATTCTATTAACTAATATTTTAAGCGTATGGTCATTTCTTGATATATGTTTTTGATATATGTTTTTTCTATTAATTTACTATGTTTTCTGCTTTTGTATCATAATATCCATCACCAACATTATGTCTTTACTTGTTAAAGTTTATAGTGAACAGCATACATAGGTATACACACGTTATCATTTTTTCATTATCATAATGACTCGTCACTATGATTACATTGCTCCTGTGTACACACAGCCAGTGATGTCGAATTTTACCACTAGGTGGCAGTGCCATATAGGCACATAAATAGACCACACACAGCCCATACACCATAGCTTGAGAAAGGAGCGCACATCCCGCGCATGCTCAGAAACACGTTGCTTTACAGCAGTACAGCCACTATACTGAACTATGCACTTCAAGCCTCTCAGTGACTGTCCGGCCACGCTCCAAGCCTCGTTTTGGTTTCTGCCCGAATACCGGAATTCTCCTGTGGATCAGGATGCCGACAGCATGGAGACACAGAGCTGATTACCATCTGAACTGCAGAGATCATATGTGCCTTCACTGGACTCCTCTGCGCTTAACAACAGATTTGTACATGTGAGTGTTTTAATGCATTTGGATATTAAATTTAAACAATCTTACTAAGAGGAACCTGTTGCTTCGTTTTCGCTCTCTATATATCTGGAGTGGCTTCAACTCCCTCTACAAGGCTGCCCTACCAATACAGACTGCATATGCTCAAAGGACTATTTGTATGAACTTGCACTACTTACCTCCATACTATAACCTGCGCCACTACCCATTGTTGTTTACCAATAGTGTAAGTAAAAAGGGGCTGGCCAAAGTAACACACATTATTTATGCATTCAGCTCTCAATGAATTGGAGAGGGTTACCTGTCCAAAGCATCTACCCACCCACCCCCACCATTACATTTTTCCAATGGGCCACCAGAGGGAGTGAGGAATCTGATAAGTTGACCTTATACTTTTGTCTTTAAATACTCATTTCAATAAATGTTATACTTATGTTGGCCAAGAATGTTTGTGTCTAATCTGTTTGCACTGTTATGTGCAAAAGTACTATTTTTTTTTCTTGTTTGACCCCACAGTTTCCTTCAAACTCACAGGAATGGCAGACTGTGGCTTCCCAGTTTCACCACAGTGCGATTTTCCCAATTGTGGTGGTGTGATTGATGGGAAGCATGTGAGGATTGTCCCACCACCCAACTCTGGCTCTTATTACTACAACTACAAGGGCTTTTGTAGTATCATCATGTTGGCGGTGGAGTCGGCCAATTACGAATTTCTCTACCTATACATTGGGAATAACGGCAGAAACTCTGACGGAAGGAGTGATAGCCCAGACAGAGTTCTACTGGCGGCTACAAAATGGTACCTTGCAGTTGCCACCTCCTGAGGAGAATGTGGAGGGCCTCAACTTTGTTTTTGTAGCGGATGAGGCCTTTACTCTGGGGGGGGGACATCTCTTGAGGCTGTTCCCCATGAGGAACATGACCCCAGAGCAGAGGGTTTTTAATTACTGGCTGTCTCGTGCCAGAAGAGTGGTGGAGAATGCCTTTGGCATAATGGCAAGCCGCCTCCGTCTCTTCCTAATGGCCAGGAACCTGGCAGAATAGAAACTGAACCACGTGGTGTTGTGCTGCTGCATTCTACACAACTTTTTAAGGAAGAATGCCACCAGCTATCTGGCCGCAGTTTCGACTGAGGCAAACTTTTCACCCGAAACAGCAGTGATGACGGCTCTAGAAAGTGGCAGTGCTGGCTTACCTGCCCAAAGCGCCCGCAAAGCCAGACAAAAATATGTGGCTTACTTTGTGGGTAGAGGGGCAATTGATTTACAGCAAAATATGGCGGATGTACAATAAAATAAAAAAAAAACCTAAACTCTTATTTCATTTGAATTACTGTTTGTGTTTCTTATCTGTCTCCTAGGTTCTCAAATGGCTTTTTCATTTTGGCCATTTTCTTCAATAGTGCAAGCGTAACTTATTGGATACATGAGGTGACAATCTCTTCTTCAGCTAACTATTATGTTGTGCTGTGGGTCTGCTACACACACACACAATGTTATTGTTGTTAATGTATGTAATACATCAATGATAAAAATATTCATCCTTTTCAACTCCTTGAACTAATTGCTTGGAGTCCCTAAAATGGCCTGATTTTGGCACATTTTACAGCACATTGTCACTGTAACTACACCAACTTAACAAATAAACTGGTATTGAGCATTGAATAAGAAGCCACACATTGTTGAGTATAAAACATTTTACTCCAAGCACATTCACATGTGCGTTATAAACGGTTTTTGCACAAACCAACATCTTGGTGTATAACATGTACGTGTCAGGTCCCTACACTTACCAGACAGGTGAGTCTGCTTGGGCAGAGGGTGGGCTCCCTTTACGTATCCGACTCGGGGCCCCTGATAGAGCATACAGGAAGCCCGTGAGTACGGAGTGGTATGAGGGCCTGGTGTATGGATCCTGGAGAAAGGTGGTCTTTCAGGCAGCAGGTAGAACTCAGGAACACTGGAACTGATGCTGAGCAGGAGCTTACTAGGCTGGTCACACACAGGCAGAGGTCGGCAACGGGCTGGCAACAGAGGTACAAAAGGAGCAGGCAGAAGCGGGGTCAAACAAGCCGGGGTCGGGTTCAGGCAGCAGTCAGGGAGGTCCAAAAGGCAAGCCGGGTCGTAACAGGTCAAACTTCAGAGATACGGAACACAGAGAGGATCACGGAACTTAGGCACAGAGCTGTTGATCAGGCAGCACCGAACAGGAATTGAGGCAGACCTAAATAGGCCGATTGGCGCCAAACGCCACGCTCGTGTGCGCGCCGATTCGCTCATGCGCCCGCGCACCCGCACAAGCACGCTCCCGAACACCGGCATGCACGCCAACTCTACCAGGCACGCCTGCAGTAACGCCCATAGGCGAATGTGCGCCAGCACGAACGCGCCCAGGACACCACCCTGCACGCCATGGCCAGCCAGACCAGACACGCCGGTGCCCCCAGGAACACGTGCCCCAGCACGCACAGGAACACGCGCACCAATGCGCACCGGCGCTCAACCAGGTAACCTCTCTGACAGTACGTTTGACATTAATTTGCCTTTTTTGGGGCTAAACAGGCATGTTTAAAAACATAACATACACATCCCCAACTCAGAAACTTACAAAGTTCGACTTTGCTAAAGAGAAGGCCATATGAGACATTAGTATATCAAAACTGTGTTGATCTTGCCTTCATCAGATGGGGTGATCTCACCCCTCTAAAAGCCAAATTTTGAAGACACAAATTGGGACTCAAAATTTGGATTTCCCTCGTGATCCCATGTCTAAAATGTGTGTCTTTTCTCTACATCTATTTTGCTAAAGCCCCAAAACACACAGTGTGTCAACATGTGCTATCTCCCATCATGGGATATCAATGTACGTGTTTTGTGGGTGCAACCCCTTCCTCCAAACTAAAGTAGGTGAGAGGAAGGAGTTGCACCCCCAAAACACGTCCATTGATCCCCCATGATGGGAGCTAGCACATGTTGACACACTGGGATTTATTTCAGAAAGGCCAATCCACTTTGCCCTACAAGTGCACTTTCAAGTGCACTTGCATTGCACTTATAGTGCAAAGTGGTTTTGCCTTTTTGAAATAAGCCCCAGTGTGTCAACATGTGCTAGCTCCCATCATGGGGGATCAATGGATGTGTTTCGGGGGTGCAACCCCTTCCTCTCACCTACTTTAGTTTGGAGGAAGGGGTTACACCCACAAAACGCGTACATTGATATCCCATGATGGGAGATAGCACATGTTGACACACTGTGTGCATCTTCAAAATTTGGCTTTGCGATTCATTTAAAACTTTAAAAACACGTACAACATAACGACAACTATAAAATGTTATTTTTATTTAGATTTTGCCTAAAATATCTATGATGTTGCTCAGTCTTTTTTGAACATCATGGATGTTTTTTTTAGTTTGTTCCAAATCACGATTACTGTACAAACCATGATCTCACTGATCAGGATTTGTGCACTTGCACTGCTGAAGTGAGTTTCTTTTTCCACAACATCCACATCACCTAAAAATTAAAAAACACACCATGTATTAAAAATATGCAGGCATCCATCTATTACCTGAAGCTGTGGTCTCAGACACTGACCTGTGGTCGACACCATTTCTACAACTTCACCCAGTACTTCCTGCACATCAGCATCCACATCTTCAGGGTGTGTGGTGAGTTGCCTTTCTTCAGGATGTTCAGTAGGTGCTGGGTTACTGGTGTCCCCAAATGTCCCTCCTCTTTTCTCCCCTATGTGAATACAAAAAAGGTATACTTAGCAGACAGATATGTTAGGCTAGAAATAGTAATCTGAAACATTGCTTGGAAGCAGGGGCGTAACTAGAAATAGCAGGGCCCCATAGCAAAATGTTGTATGGGGCCCCCCTGCAAACAGCCCCCCCCCAAAGCTGCCCTAGTGTCAATGCAGCGTGACCTGTGCCCAATGCAGCGTGACCTGTGCCCAATGCAGCGTGATCTGTGCCCAATGCAGCGTGACCTGTGCCCAATACAGCCTGACCTGTGCCCAATACAGCGTGACCTGTGCCCAATACAGCATGACCTGTGCCCAATACAGCCTGGTCTGCCTGTGCCCCATACAGCCCCACCTATGCAGAGGAAGAGGCAAGCCACCCGGATCAGCAGAGAGTGGGATTGCCCACTGTAATAGCTTTCATTTGAATTTCCTGTCTTCCCGGGGCTCATCGTCACATAGCCCCACCTCTTGGCCCGACGCCTTTGATGATGTCACATGTCCTGCATTGGATCGGCGCTCTGTCTATCAAAGGCACCGGGCCAAAAGGTGGAGCTATGTGACGTGAGCCCCGGGAACACTGGAAGTTCTAATGAAAGCTATTACATCGGGCAATTCAGCTCTCTGCTGATACGGACAGCTCGCCTCTTCCTTTCCTCTCTCTTCCCCTGGCTGGGAGACTGTGCCGGCGGTACTCTTATCCTCACTGGGCCCCACTCGGCTGCGGGCCCCATAGCGCCCGCATGGGTCGCTATGGTGGTAGTTACGCCCCTGCTTGGAAGTGTCTTCCAATTGTCTGTTTTGGCAGAGTTCCAAGCTGAATACATGATTTTCACTTTCAAAAGCTTGAATACTTACCTGTTTTGTGCAAGTTTCACACATGGAGAGACCTCTAGTATCCACTGGAGCACCTGCGTGGGACACCATAACAAGGGTGTCCTACACTAGTGCTCCTGCATCCAGACGCGTAAACAGCTGCTGAGTGTCCTTTCCTGACACTGAATAAAGTTGACTGTCATAAACCAGATGTGAGCAGAACTGTGTGACTACGACAGAGTGAACCAGACATAAATAATAGGTGAAAATCAAGGAGTTTATTAAAGTAAATGCATATAAATGTGAACACACCACCAATACAAACAGAGTGAACAAACCAAACAACCAAACAGTGATAATAAACCAACCAGCATATATAGCAAAAGGGAGTACCAGAATCGTAGTCAAGCCAGGCCAGGGTCATAAGCAGGAGATCAGCAGATGGGGGGCCAGGAGTAAACAGACAGGGAACAAAATGGAAGGGATCAGGCTGCAGGGCAAGGATCCAGGGATACAGGAACAGATACAAACAGGTTCAGGATACAGGTTACAGGAATCAGGGTTCAGGTTCAGGATCAGGATAAACAGGATGCAGGTTAGGGCACAAGGACAATACCAGGCCAAGGTGTGTGTGCACTTGCCAGGTATTTATACTATTAGCTGCTATCAAGCTCAGGTGATGCCTGACTGCAGAAGGTAATACCTGCTCCACACTGCCAGGATCCATCCGCTGGTGGACGCCAGTACTGCGGCCCAAAGATGACATAATACCAGCAGGGGAAAGCTCTACCGACAGTTCCAAACTGCCAGGAGACACCTGCTGGTGGACCTCAGTATTGCACGCCAAATGATAGATATTACCAGCGGATGGAACCTTTCCTGACATTGACATTTCATTATAGTTTCAAACACATCTAGACAACAATGTAATAAACGTATTTTAATCAAAATAGGCCTGAACAAATGTAGTTAACCTGCATCTCCCAAAAACGAAATATTAGTGGTCGAATGAACGTTGTTTAATGTTTAATGTCCCACGAACATTTTTAAACTTACTTGAACCCTTGTTGCTAGGCCGTCTTCCTAATCTACCTCTTCCTATTCCGCGGCGTGTTCTGCTCCTAGCTCAGCAGCCCCGTTGCCTTCTGGGAACTGTGTGTGTTCCCAGAAAACCACGGGGCTGTGGCGAAAATGTAAGCATAGGATAGTTTTGCCTTAACAAGATGTGGTGTGATCTGTAGAAGTAGTGTAATTGTAGATGTAGTTAAATTCTGGGTTATTAAAAATATAGTATTCTTTGTCAGTCATGCACATATGTTCTTTTATTAGCATTTGAAGGACAGAGATAGTTTTTTCTAGGATCGAAGTGACACCTAGATGCCAATAAAAGTTTCCATTAGAGTAAACAGATTGCCACCATCCTGAGGCTTCAAAGAAAACTGCTAGTCATTTTGGCTACACGGATCTGCAGGGGGCATTCATAAGGCCCCAGCCAATCTGCAAGTTTTGATTAATATCAAGAGATCTAAGGAACCTATTTTATCTCTCATAAAAGCTAAAATATTAACGGCAGAGAGATGAAAATAATTCCTTTTGATTGTACACGTGATGGGTTACGTGTACATGTAACTTTGTATGTTTAGCAGGTGTGGAATCCTAGAGAACCACACAAAACCGTTATATGACGCCTGATTGCAGCAAACAGGCAGTGATTGGTACTGTTGCAATCGGACTGATGCGCTGGTATCGGAAATCCTATCCACGACCCAGCAATCAGCGCCGTTCTGGGCCAATTTGACTCTGGTCATTTCAGAACATAAACGTTCTGTGGGCTGAGACAGGAACACCCCCAAGGGTTGATTGGCCAAGGGCTAGAGTCCAGCACATATCCATATTTCAATAAATTGGGTAGCCTGAGATATAGACATTGTTCTTCCACGAAGCCAGTTTGAAACTGGGGAGTTCCCACATGTTCCAGTATGCTTCTACTAACGGATAGACTTCGGTAAAGTTTATTTCTGTTTTTATCCCTTTTTATTTTCATAGCAAATTGCCAATTTGTGTGTCTTTCTGCATTTCTTGTATCTTTTTTGGTAAATCCTTTTTCTTTGTATATCTTATATGCACTGCCCACTTTCGGGATATTAAATGATAAAATTAATAAGTGACTTCTGTGTACTAAGCTAGGACTCATATCTCTGTAGAGGTTGTTGGATTTTAGTGCCTAAGTACTCGGTCTAAGTTATGTGTCAATCGGTATGCAATTGCACTGTGTGTTGGCAGATTGCATGCAGATTGTAAGCTAACAGATCTGCCAGACGGAGATCTGTGTGTTTGGTGGCTCAGCAGACCAGTTTGCGGACAAACTGTTGGGTGGTGGCAGGCTATCGTTTATTGTGTGTCTGGTGTGTGGGTGTTGGGACAGTGGGGAGAGTGATTAACACAGGAGTTCAAGCTTGCAGGAAAGCTGGAGGAACCCTAGAAGTGTATAGTAATTGCTAGACTGCTCCCCAACCCTTAGAGTGCACCAGATTGTATGTAAGATTTGTATCTGCCTGTGTGTGGTCAGCTAGCTGGATTGGAGTGGAGTCTCCCTCTAGTGGTGGCCAAAGGTAGTGCAGGCTGTGAAAGTACCACAGCCAGTCTTACATGCTCAGTATAAGTTCCCCCTTATTCCCTTAGTTTCTCATATACCCCGGTCACGGAACGCACGTCGCGGTTAGTTAGTCGCCGTGGGGTGTGGAATTCGTGACAGATTGGCGGCAGCGAGCGGGATTTGCTTAGTACATTAGTACATGGTTTATTCATTTAACCTGTGTACTAAAGGTTGGAAGCTTGTTAGAAGCAACTGACCTACAGAAGCTCACCCAGTGCATCATTTTTGTTTTGTAGAAGACATACTTGGCTATTTGCTCCCCACCCCCTCTTGTTTTTCTTTTCTATCTTTTATTTGGGCAAAAAACTTGGAGATGGTAACCCACAAGATGATATGCTGGTACAAGAGGCAATCCGAAGAGACCGCGATTGACTTCTGTGAGCTAAGAGGCATCAGTACAGTCGGCAAGACGAGGACCCAGCTTTTATGTGCGTTGATAGAGGATGACCATGAACAGTTCACTATGGCAGCTAAACCCAGAGACTGTGCCACTCCAGAGTACTGTGCGAGACAGCATGACTCTGTTCTCAAACCCTCTCAGCGGAATCGATCACTACAGCAGATGAAGCAAATCGAAAGAGATGATCACCAGAGTGAAATAAAGCACCATCAGAGGATGGAGCAAAGAGAGAGAGAGCACAAACTGAACAGTACCCAAATCCAGCATGGAAATGCAACATCACCTCCATCCATCTGCATCAAGAACTACAAGAGCCAGACCTACATCTGTGGAAACCTTGAAGTGTTTTGTCTGTAACCAAGGTGGACATTACTCAAGCCTTTGTTCAAAGAGGAGGAGGCCTAGCCCACCAGCAAGTGTGAAAAGTGCACCCCCTACTGTGTTGCTTGTTGGGGAAAATGTAGGAGGCCATGCGGATAGCCTGCAGCTGGTTACCGCAGGTAACGGTGTTACAGTTGGACTCCAAGCTGTGGGACCAGAGGATGTTCTAGCTCTTCTAGGATTGAGGAGCTGTGAGGATGTGATCCCAGGGGAAGCCATGATTGTCACAGGAGGTGGAGGAGCCATCCCTGCCGTGCCTATGGCTTGTGTTTCGTTGAACCAGGAATCTGAAAGCCAAGTGAAGGAAGTGGGCAGAGCAGATCCCACAAATGTAGGAGGCCGTGCGGATACCCTGCAGCTGGTTACCGCAGGTAATAATGTTTCAGTTGGACTCCGAGATACGGGATCCACGGATGTCCTAGCTCTTTCAGGATCGAGGAGCCATGAAGATGTGGTCCCAAAGAAAGCCACAGTTATCACAGGGGCTGGAGGAGTCATCCCTGTGTTACCAACAGCTTGTGTTGCTTTGCTCAGAGGATCAAAAAGCAAAGTGAGAGAAGTAGGCATAGCAGATGCCAGTAATGTACTATAGGGTACTGACCGGGTACAGTTGGTAGCTCGCTATGAGCCAAATTCAGCCCCCCTGGAACCTGCATCTCCACCTGAAGCCCCGGATTCACGTAAAGTACTGTTGGGTGACTCAGTGCACGTTGGGAACTCTGGGGAGGGTCAGGGGACTAGCGACTGTGTGCCAGGTCCAGACCCTAATGGGTTTCTGGAGCCAAGGCCCAGAGAGGAAACTAAAGTCACACTGAACTCTGAACTTGATAATGTTTTGTGTGATGTAAAAAGTCATGATCTGTGCTGTGCAGACGATCCCTCTGCTGCAGTGGTGACTCCCGGGGCCCACCAGTCTGTCCCGAACCGGTCACTGCCCACTGCTACAGAGGGACTGTCTGTGAAAGGGCCCAATCCAACTGGGTTGGACCCTTGTGAACTTAGTCAAGCAGGCCTGAGGTCTCCTCACACTGTTGTCTTCCTGGCGTCTGTGGCAGATCGCTCTGAGTCCCCTGAGGCTGTTAAAATTGACATCAGCATGGAGGAGTACAGAGGTCTGGCTGATGGACTGCCAGTTGGGGATGGCAGGATGAGGGTGTACGAGGAACAGGACTGTGACTCTGTAACCACTTGTAAAGAAAAGGAATGTTTTGAAGTACCTGCTGTAAAGGAAAACTGTGTTTCAGTAGATCCTGCTAAGGACAAGCAAGGTGTGCTTGCAACCTTATGTGAGGCAAAGTCTTCTGTAGTTTGCTCCTCTGTCATCACAGCTACCAGTACTTCCATTGTGGATTCTGGGCTGTGCATCACAGAGGAAAGACCACAGGGTGAGGGGGCAAGTCTGGCCCAATCTGACTCTTCTTCCTTTACAGTTGCGGCTGACAGCACTGAGTTCTTAGGGGCTGATACATGTGCTGCCAGCCCAGAGGAACTCAGGTGTTGTGCCAACAGATGTTCTGCTGAGGAAGGAGTAGGAGTATGTGATGTGGGTCAAAGGACAACCCCCGGTGGAATTCAGTCTTCTGTGACCTTCTCCTCTGTCACCACAGTTGCGAGTACTGCCACTGCGGATTCATTGCTGTGTGTCGCGGAAGGAATATTACAGGGTGACAGGGCAAATCTGGCCCCATCAGGGCCTATCACCTCAGCAGCTGCAGCTGACAACACCAAGTACTTTCTGGCTGATAACTCTGATGTTGGCCCAGAGGAACTGAGTTGTTCTGGCAGGCTTTCGGCTGAGGAGGATAGAGTAGGAGAGTGTGACACGGGTCAGAGGATGACCCCTGGCAGAATAAAGTCTTTTGTGGCTTTATCCTCTGTCCCCACAGCTATGAGTATCATGATTGAGGATTCGTTGCTGTGCATTACAGGGGAAGAATCACAGGATTATGGGGGAAAACTGACCCCATCTGAATCTGCTCTCTCAGAGGCTGCAGCTGATGGCACTGCATTCCTACAGGCTGATGTTTGGTGTCAGCGTAGAGGAATTCAGGGGTTGTGCTGGCAGGCCTTCTGTTGAAGCAGAAAGATAAAAAGTGTGGGAGACAGGCCAAAGGGTGGAGGCCCTGGTACTCAGGCTATGAAACCAGGACCAGACCACCCAGGGCCGGCCTTATGCCAGGCTCAAACATCTGGGTGTGGTAGCTAATAGAGTACCACCAGATGGCCAGGGCCAATGGCTGAGAATGCTAACAGCACACAATGACAAATTTGCCTGTACCCTTTCAGTAGGTAGGCAGTGGCCAGTGGATGAAGTGGATCCGCAGGGCAATCTGCTGGCCAATCCTGATCCAGATAAACACCAAAAATTACCGCGCTTCTCTACACAATATATTGCTAGCTAGATTTTATACAATTAAAGCTGCAGTCCTAAAGTGAGGCGTGCACATATATATACAAAAATTATCTAAAAAGACTGCGCTAAAAAAATGACATTATTAGTAACTATACATATTTGAATAAAAATGATGATGAATATCAATCTATCAAGTGATATCAAATATTGATAATGTAATGAAAGCAAAATATCAATAAGAATAAATATAAATAAATGTGAAATAAAAGTCCCAAATGAAATCAAGTATTAAACACCAAATGACAAAAGTGACTGAAGATGGAATAAGAATGATCAAAGGAGAAACAGTCCTTGGAGCCAAGGCAGATTCAATAGGTGATCGTAGATATTAAACAACCAACACCCAGTGAGGAATCCTCCACCTTTTTAGATGTACGCTTACCGGAGGTAAGCTAAATGTCAGCTTATCAATGGATATCCACTCAGGGGAAACCGACTGCTCAAATCTCCTCACAGGGAAAAGGACAGACAGGATCTCTCCGTGCGGTGGATTCAATCAACATGCCGGGGGGACCACGCTTTGGGAAGCACATAAGGCGGTTCTCCGGGGTAAGTGTATGGCGCTCTCAACAGCGCTAAAAAAGGATGCTTTAGTATTTATTTGCGAATAAAGGGTCACATGCACATTACATCACTTTCAGTTCTACATTGGAACGCAAGCTATATACGTGGGAAGTTTTCCTCTGTGGTACGAGAATTTTCATACCATTAATAGCATTCTTGTTTTCAGCATGGTACGGACATTCTGGGAAAATCAGACAATCGTTTGTCCAATTTTCTAATTATGTGCACTAGGCTTTAGATGGCAGCTTCCTTGGTGTTTATGGGGCCAATATGCCTTTAACAGACATTGCATCATAAATAAAACACAGGAAACTTCCTCAGTGTGAAGATCAGCCCTTCTCTTCCCTTACTAACAATATTGTTAGAGACCTCCACTGGACGCTACACAAATGTCCGTGATTCCATGAATGTCTGTGATTCCATGAAATGGAATCACAGACATTTGTGTAGCGTCCAGTGGAGGTCTCTAACAATATTGTTAGTAAGGGAAGAGAAGGGCTGATCTTCACACTGAGGAAGTTTCCTGTGTTTTATTTATGATGCAATGTCTGTTAAAGGCATATTGGCCCCATAAACACCAAGGAAGCTGCCATCTAAAGCCTAGTGCACATAATTAGAAAATTGGACAAACGATTGTCTGATTTTCCCAGAATGTCCGTACCATGCTGAAAACAAGAATGCTATTAATGGTATGAAAATTCTCGTACCACAGAGGAAAACTTCCCACGTATATAGCTTGCGTTCCAATGTAGAACTGAAAGTGATGTAATGTGCATGTGACCCTTTATTCGCAAATAAATACTAAAGCATCCTTTTTTAGCGCTGTTGAGAGCGCCATACACTTACCCCGGAGAACCGCCTTATGTGCTTCCCAAAGCGTGGTCCCCCCGGCATGTTGATTGAATCCATTGCACGGAGAGATCCTGTCTGTCCTTTTCCCTGTGAGGAGATTTGAGGAGTCGGTTTCCCCTGAGTGGATATCCATTGATAAGCTGACATTTAGCTTACCTCCGGTAAGCGTACATCTAAAAAGGTGGAGGATTCCTCACTGGGTGTTGGTTGTTTAATATCTACGATCACCTATTGAATCTGCCTTGGCTCCAAGGACTGTTTCTCCTTTGATCATTCTTATTCCATCTTCAATCCTGATCCAGACCCGTTAGGATCAGTCAGAGAGGGGTGCGGTCGCCCTCTCCTATCTGCAAAGGGACAGGCTGAAATGTCAGTGGTGCCAAGCCTCGGTTGGGGGAACCTTCACCCCCATCCTAGGGAATCCCATGCAGACGCGTTAGCTGACCCGTTTAGGCTCAGCTGTGCGTCATCTGGAAGGGGGAGATGTGACGAAAATGTAAGCATAGGATAGTTTTGCCTTAACAAGATATGGTGTGATCTGTAGAAGTAGTGTAATTGTAGATGTAGTTGAATTCTGGGTTATTAAAAATATAGTATTCTTTGTCAGTCATGCACATATGTTCTTTCATTAGCATTTGAAAAGGACATAGACAGATTTTTCTAGGATCGAAGTGACACCTAGATGCCAATAAAAGTTTCCATTAGAGTAAACAGATTGCCACCATCCTGAGGCTTCAAAGAAAACTGCTAGTCATTTTGGCTACACGGGTCTGCAGGGGGCATTCATAAGGCCCCAGCCAGTCTGCAAGCTTTGATTAATATCAAGAGATCTAAGGAACCTATTTTATCTCTCATAAAAGCTAAAATATTAACAGCAGAGAGATGAAAATAATTCCTTTTGATCGTACACGTGATGGGTTACGTGTACATGTAACTCTGTATGTTTAGCAGGTGTGGAATCCTAAAGAACCACACAAAACCGTTATATGGCGCCTGATTGCAGCAAGCAGGCAGTGATTGGTACTGTTGCGATCGGACTGATGCGCTGGTATCGGAAATCCTATCCACGACCCAGCAATCAGCGCCGTTCTGGGCCAATTTGACGCTGGTCATTTCAAAACACAAACGTTCTGTGGGCTGAGACAGGAACACCCCCAAGGGTTGATTGGCCAAGGGCTAGAGTCCAGCACACATCCATATTTCAATAAATTGGGTAGCCTGAGATATGGACATTGTTCTTCCACGAAGCCAGTTTGAAACTGGGGAGTTCCCACATGTTCCAGTATGCTTCTACTAACGGATAGACTTCGGTAAAGTTTATTTCTGTTTTTATCCCTTTTTATTTTCATAGCAAATTGCTGGTATCGGAAATCCTATCCACGACCCAGCAATCAGCGCCGCCCACTTTCGGGATATTAAATGATAAAATTAATAAGTGACTTCTGTGTACTAAGCTAGGACTCATATCTTTGGAGAGGTTGTTGTATTTTAGTGCCTAAGTACTCGGTCTAAGCTATGTGCCAATCGGTATGCAATTGCACTGTGTGTTGGCAGATTGCATGCAGATTGTAAGCTAACAGATCTGCCAGACGGATAATAATGGTGTTGTGGTAACTTGACACAAAAAAAATATTCTGGAGATCACTAGAAAAAAAAAAAATTATTCTGGAGATCACTAGAAAAAAAAAATACGTTTGTCAGAACTCTGTGATTATCACCAGCAAAGCAGATTCATTATTATACTATTATAAAGAAGAAGAGAATGTGCTGCATTTAGATATTTCATAATTTGCCGCATCACAAATGTGATATCTCCATTATGAACGATAGTTTTACAAGACAGAGCGCTTCCGGCTCGTCCTTGCTTCCGAGAATGCGTGTTTGTACTTTGGACTTTTGTTCGATGGACCTGTGTACACACGATCGAAAAATCCGACATCACACATTTGTTGGCAGAAAATTTGAAAACATGCTAGCCAACATTTGTTGGCGGAAAGTCCAACAACAATTGTCCGATGGAGCATACACATGGTCGGACTTACCGCCAACAACCTTACATCCAACATTTCCCGTCGGAAAGTCAGATCACGTGTACGGGCCTTTAGACTAGCAGATTTAAAAGGATTTTTCTTTAGCCAAACTCCAGCTAACACCTTTTAAACAGCTACAGACTTACAGCTTCTTATTTTTGGGAAGGCTTTGCTTTAATGTATAAAAGCTGACCATTTTTAGCACCCCTGACAGTGGAACTAAACCTACATTTTTGAAAAACACGAGCTGGCAGCTTTTTATTGCAGAAGAGATATAGCATGTCTGCAATAATACATATGTATCTGCCTGCTCACAGCTTTCTACTGAATGCACTCTGTGCTGCCCATGCACAGCTCATCGTGCATTTCCAGCATATTACCTCTGTATCCTGCTTGAAGTGATTGTAGCCTTATTAGTTCACTTGTGACAGAAACAATTGAGTAAACATTGGTGAAACCGGTCAGGGACCAGCACTGCTGGAGCTGAGGGACTCTCCTAGCTACCAGGGGAAGAACTCCTCCAGTGAGAGTGCGGGGGAAGAGAAGGGAAAGGATAGACAGATTCTGGTAGTAGGGAACTCAATTCTTAGGACAGAGAGGGCAATCTGTCACAAAGACCTGAAGCGCTGAATTGTATGATGTCTACCGGGCGCTCGGGTTTGACACGTCATGGATCTGGGGAAGACCCAGCTGTCATGGTGCACGTTGGCACCAATGACAAAGTCAGAGGCAGATGGAGTGTCCTAAAGAACGATTTTAGGGACTTGGGAGCTAAATTGAGGAAAAGGACCTCCAAGGTAGTATTCTCAGGAATACATACATCGAGCCACACCAAAAAGGCAGAGGGAGATTAGGGAAGTAAACAAGTGGCTGAGGAGCTGGTGTAGTAAGGAGGTGTTTGGGTTCCTGGGGAACTGGGCCGACTTCTCAGTCGGTCACAAGTTCTATAGAAGGGACGTAAATGAGGAGAGTGCAGATCTGCTGGGAGTGAAGATGGCTAAAAAGGTTTTTTAAACTAGGCGATGGGGGGAGGGTTCAGAGGTGCAGATAACCAGTGTGGAACATATTCCAGAGGATACTATTGGGGGCATTAGTGGTAGGTTGACTAAACCACATAAACCCGAGGTAAGTATAGTAACAAGTTTTATTTGCAACCTCGGAACACCCAATAAGAGGATAGTATGCAACCAGTCTAAATTACGTAGCATGTTCACCAATGCTAGGAGCCTGGCGGACAGGATAGGTGAACTAGAGATACTGTTGAACGAGGAGGATTTCGATTTTGTGGGAATTTCAGAGACCTGGTTCAACAGCTCTCATGATTGGTGACAACCATTAAAGGGTATTCCCTTTATCACAGGGATAGAGAGGGTAAAAAAGAGGGAGGGGAATGCCTATATATCAAGAATAATGTACAAGTGAATGTGAGAGATGAGATCAATAATGGAGCTAGGAAGGAGGTGGAATCCTTATGGGTAGAGCTCCAAAGGGATGAAGCTAAGGGGAAAATAATACTGGGAGTATGCTATAGGCCCCCTAACCTGAGGAAGGAGGGGGAGACAAACCTCCTATTACATTTCGGATTAGCAGCAAGAATGTGAAGTGTTATTATAATGGGGGATTTTAATTATCCAGACATAGACTTGGTGGAAAGAACCACGCATTCATCTAAGGTTCGCCAGTTCCTAAATGTCTTGCAGGACAATTTCATGGGTCAGATGGTAGACGCACCAACCAGATACAAGGTGTTACTAGATCTACTGATTATTAACAATACAGACCTGATCACGGATGTGGAAATACGGGGCAATTTGGGAAACAGCGATCACAGGTCAATTGGCTTCAGTATAAAATCACACAAATAGGAAACACAAGGGGAACACAAAGACACTGAATTTCAAAAGAGCAAACTTCCCTAAACTATGAACCTTACTAGAAGATATAAATTGGGATAAAATCTTAGAAACAAAGAACACAGAGGAGAGATGGGTTTGCTTTAAGAGCATATTAAATAAGGGCATTAGCCAGTGCATCCCATTGGGAAATAAATGTAACCACTTCAGCCCCGGAATATTTTACCCCCTTCCTAACCAGAGCACTTTTTACAATTTGGCACAGCATTGCTCTAACTGACAATTGCGCTGTCATGCAATGCTGTACCCAAACGAAATTTGTGTTTTTCCCACAAATAGAGATTTCTTTTGGTGGTTTTTGATCACCTCTGCGTTTTTTTTTTTTTTTTTGCGCTATAAACCAAAAAAAGCATCAATTTTGAAAAAAAAAAGAAAATAATATTTTTTACTTTTTGCTATAATAAATAGCCCCCAAATTTAAAAAAAAAACAAAACAAATTTCTTCATCGATTTAGGCCAATATGTATTCTTCTACATATTTTTGGTAAATAAAAAAAAATAAATAATATCGCAATATTGATTGGTTTGCACAAAAGTTACAGCGTCTACAAACTATGGGAAAGATTTATGGCATTTTTATTGTTTCTTTTTTTACTAGTAATGGCGGTGAGCTGCGATTTTTAGTGGTATTGCGACATTGCGACGGACAGATCGGACACTTGATACATTTTTGGGACCATTAACAATTATACAGCGATCAGTGCTATAAAAATGCACTGATTACTGTGTAAATGTCACTGTCAGGAAAGGAGTTAACAATAGGGGGCAATCAAGGGGTTAAATGTGTGTTCCCTAAGTGTATTCTAACTGTAGGGGATAGGACTGAGTAATAGAGGAGACATATCGCTGTTCCTATTTACTTGGAACAAACGACATGTCTCCTCTCCTCTAACAGCACAGGGATTTGTGTGTGTAAACAATTGTGGCCGAAAAGGGGAAGGACGTACCCATATGGGGTTTCACCCAGGAGAGCCATTCTGCCGCAGTATATCTGCATGAGCCGGTCGGGAACTGGTTAAAAGAGCGAACAAAAGTCCTAGATGGCTTAACTAATGTAAAAATGCATATAAAAGCAAAGGAGAAGCCCTTCAAAAAATACAAGGCTTAGGGATCAGCATTCAGACTTTACAAAGAATGCAACAAGTGATGTAAGGGTGCAATAGGGCCGGCTAAGATAGAACGCAAAAGACACATAGCGGAGGAGAGCAAAAAAAATCTTTGAAATTCTTTATGTATATAAACAGTAAAAAAGTGAGGACAGACCATATTGGCCCCATAAAAAATGAAGGACATCTGGTTACAAAGGATAGGGAGATGGTGAAGGTATTGAATGTATTCTTCTCAGAGGGAATCGGGGGGCTTCAGTAACCAAAACTGCAGTGTTTGTCCTCATGACACATCACAAGAAGCACCCTCATGGATAACAGAGGACAGAATTAGAAATTGACTTGGGAAACTTAACATTAATAAATCACGGGGACCAGATGGCTTGCAGCCGAGGGTACTTAGGAAACTCAGTCAAGTAATTGCCAGACCATTGTTCCTAATTGTTACTGACAGTCTACTGACTGGAATGGTACCAGCTGATTGGAGAAAAACCAATGTAGCACCAATATTTAAAAAAGAGCCAAAATACATCCCTGGGAATTACAGACCAGTTAGCCTAACATCGATAGTATGCAAGCTCTTGGAGGGGATAATAAGGGACTAAATACAAGATTTCGGTAATGAAAATGGTATCATTAGCAGTAATCAGCATAGATTCATGAAGAATCATTCTTGCCAAACCAATCTATTAACCTTCTATGAGGAGGTGAGCCGCCATCTAGATAAAGGAAGGCCCATGTTTTTGCAAATAGCATTTGCAAAAGCATTTGACACAATTCCCCATAAACGTTTACTGTACAAAGTAAGCTCCATTGGCATGGACCATAGGGTTAGTACATGGATTTAAAAATGCCTACAAGGGCAAGTTCAGAGGGTGGTGATAAATGGGGAATACTTGGAATGGTCAGGGTGTGGGAAGTGGAGTCCCCCAGGGTTCTGTGCTGGAACCAATCCTGTTTAATTCATTCATAAACGACCTGGAGGATGGGGTAAACAGCTCAATCTCTGTATTTGCAGATGACACTAAGCTAAGCAGGGCAATAACTTCTCCGCAGGATGTGGAAACCTTGCAAGAAGATCTGAACAAATTAATGGGGTGGGCAACTACATGGCAAATGAGGTTTAATGTAGAAAAATGTAAAGTAATGCATTTGGGTGGCAAAAATATAAATACAATCTACAGTACTCACTAGGAACCTCTGGGAGAATCTAGGATGGAAAAGGACCTGGGGGTCCTAATAGATGATAGGCTCAGCAATAGCATGCAATGCCAAGCTGCTGCTAACAAAGCAGAATATTGGCATGCATTAAAAAAGGGGATTAACTCCAGGGATAAAGCGAGAATTCAAAGGAAAAGGGGTAGGGGGTTTCAAGTTCCCCGGCCCCTTTTCTAATGGGATTGTGGCAGGTAAAGGGTTTCAAGACTCCCCTGGGAATAAGTAGGTCAGGGAGCCTAGAAACAGTTAAATGGGGGAGCCTTGAAACCCATAGAGTAGGGCTTGGAAGTTTCTAGAAGCCTGAGAGACCCCTATATAAAGGGGGTTCCGTGAGGAGAAAACTGCCAGTCGCCTCAGGAGTCATCAGCGGCGGAGTTCTGCAGAAGAGGCTATAATACAGACCTTTCCGCCGCTAACTCCGGGGGGGCGACATGAAGACTCTCCTGCGGCTTTTAGAAAGAGCTAAAGCTGAAGGGGGAGAAGAATGGATAAGAAAGTGTCTAGCATTACCGAGTGGCACTGAGGATGAAGAAGAAGCAGGACTGAGCGGCATGAGAGTGGGTAGCGGAAGAATTCCTGAAGAAAATGCCGGTCCCATAGTCTCTGCTCCGGAAGAGTTAGTGCCGCTTCAAGTTCTAGGTCGGCGGAGTCAAGAGGAAGAAGGAACTGGAGTGACAAGAGGGCGGGCTGGAAGAAATGCGAAGTCACATCAGCGGTATAGCCCCCAGAGATCGTGAGTAGAATTGGAAAGAAGAGGCCGGCTGTGGCTGAAGAACGGCGTAATGAAGAAGATATCACTAGAGGCGGGGCACAGAAGAGAAGGAGTCATAACAGAGCGGTATCCATCGGTAAGGTATTGTTGTCAAGGCAACAAGCAACGCAGACTTCTCATCACGGAGGCTTTGCAGCTGCTACTGCTAGTATCCCAGCCAGCCCTAACAGATCATTTTTGTCTGCTGCAGATGTAAACGATGAGCTGTTTGGCTGTAGTGAGATACCAATATCTGCTGCGGCCACTAGTGGTGAGTTATATAATGCTAATCTTTTGTTGAATTTGAACAATACTATTTCTCAATTAGTCAAATTTTTAGCAAATTTTAAAGGGGAAACACAGGTTAAGGACAGCCATGATGTTTCTAGTGTATGGGTGGTACTTGAAGAGAAAAAAGATAATATGTCACATAACAGTGAAGATTTAGATAAAGGCAAATCTGGGAAACATAATGTTCCTGAGATATGTTTAAAAGAAAGCATGCCATGCAAACCATCTCCATTAGGTTTCCATTTAGCCAATACTGTCAAAGAAAAAATATGGCGTAATGAATTCATAGATTTATTTATTATCACTGCTTCCAATGAGCAAAGAATTTTTGAAACAAGAAAAAGATAAAACTGAAGAAGAAAGGAGGAGACCGGTAGCACAGAATTTTTATAATTGGTTATAAGCTTTTGCTATTTATTCAAGCATTCTTTGAGAAAAATTCCCAGACCACAGCGTTGGTTTGTTTCAACATATTGATATTATTTTAGAAGCATATAAAAATTTTGGAGGTTATGGATGGTTTAAATATGATGAATCACTCAGACAAAAATTAGCAGTTCATCAAGATCTGACATGGGTTATTAAAGACGTTGGTCTTTGGCTGAACCTGTTAGTTCCACAGAAGCCAATGTTAGTTCGCCCACAGAATGTTCAAATGAATACGGCATATAAAAAAGGCATTTGCTTTACCTTTAATGATGCACAATGCAAATGGGCTACAAATTGTAGATATCGTCATGAATGTGCTTTCTGTTCAGGACCACATCCAGTAACTAAATGTTTTTTTAAAAATGGAGTCTTCTCAACCACACAATAAGGATTCCTCTCTTAAAAGCACCATCTCCAGTGAACATAATAAACATTCTGCCATGGCTTCACAAATACCCCGATCGTCAGATGGCGATCATGCTTTATAGAGGTTTTACTGAAGGTTTCATTTTGCCCTCATTTACAGAAAAAGGTTGTACTATAGTAAAAAATTTAAAGTCGGTGGACAAATTGACGGATATAGTTAAATAAAAAATTCAGAATGAATTAAGGGAAAAAAGAATAGCAGATCTGTTTGATAATCCACCGTTTTTGAATTTTCGAATATCGCCATTGGGGATGTTACCTAAAAAGGAACCTAATAAATTTAGAGTAATACACCATTTATCATTCCCAGAAGGTATGTCTCTTAATGACCAAATTCCACACGATTTAAGTTCTGTAGAATATGCTTCATTTGAAGATGTTTTACCCTTGATTCGGAAATTAGGCAGTAACGCATTATTAGCAAAGGCAGACATTAAAGCAGCTTTTAGGATATTACCTATTCATCCACAAAGTTTTAGTTCCCTAGGATTTTATTTTGAAGGAAGGTATTATTTCGACAAATGCCTACCGATGGGGTGTTCGCTTTCATGCAGGTATTTCAAAGCATTTTCTACGTTTTTGAAGTGGGTAATTAGAGATATTTCCAAATCATCCTACATTTTATATTATTTAGATGACTTTCTATTTCTGGGTGCAGATTGCATGAACCTTTTACAGTTATTTGTTGATGTTTGTAAAAGTTTTGGAATCCCTTTAGCACGAGAGAAAAAACTGTACTACCCACGAATTGTTTAGAATTCTTGGGAATTAAAATTGATACAAGTAATATGGAATTTTGTCTCACTAAGGATAAATTGGAAATATTTCTGAATTACTAATTCAGTCTCTTAGGAAGAAAAAAATTTTATTGAAAGAAATGCAGAAATTATTAGGTTCTTTAGCTTTCGCTACCAGAATATTGCCGGTTGGAAGAATTTTTTCAAGGCGGTTATATTTTGCTATAGCAGGATTGAAGAGCCCTTATTCACATATCTGCATGTCAACAGATATGCGTGAAGATATAGCGGTGTGGATAACGTTTTTGGAGCATTTCAATGGTAGAACAATATTCCAGAATTAATTTATTTTAGATAGTGATTTTTGCTTATCAATAGATTCGGCTGGTTCCATAGGCTTTGCGGCTGTATGGAACAAACATTGGTGTGCAGAGAAATAGCCTGTTTGGTGAAAAAAATGGGGTTTTGTAAAAAATTGTGTTTTATTGGAATTATTCCCAATGATAGTGGCAATTGAGATATGGGGTAAATATTTCAGAAACCGACGTATATTAATCAGTACAGATAATAAAGGAGTGATGTTTTCCATCAATTGTTTGCCAGCCAAATCTCCACCAGTTACTACGCTATTGAGATATCTAGTATCTAAATGTCTGAAGTTGAACATATGGCTCAAGGCTAGATATATTCCGGGAAAGGAAAACATGATAGCAGATGCTCTTTCTCAATTGCAGATGCAAAGATTTTTCGAACTACTCCCGGAAGCAGACAAAATAGGCGTGGTATGTCCGGAAGACCTTTGGGAAGTAATCTAATTTCTGAAAATAAGGATATAAAATGGCATGGTTTTCATGGCTAACATTTTTTAATATGAATCAGCTAATAGGATCTTCTCTGTCCAAAGACATAGCACTTTATTTTCTGACTACATTGATGGAGAAAGATTTCTCATGGTCACATATAAATAAAATTTTATGTGGAGCATCATTTTTCTTAAAGTTAGAAGGAGCCCAGTCATTATTTAGTTTCTTTTCCCTTAAACAAGCATTGAAAGGTTACAAAAAGAAGAAATTTACAATAGATAGGAGACAGCCGATAACTCCACCTTTATTGAAAAAACTTTGCAGTACTACAGAAAGAATATGCTTTAATAAATATGAGGCTATTCTTTTCAAGGCAGCATTCTCTGTATGCCTTTTTGCGGCGTTGAGAATTTCAGAGTTAGTTCAGCCTAATAAAAAAGGATTATCAGGGCTCCTTTTTAACGCAGTTAAAGTTAATGAAAGTGGCGTTAAAATTTTCTTACAACGTTCAAAGATGAACCAATTGGGTAGAGGTGCATGGATTGACCTACATGTTTGTAATAAGGGAATTTGCCCAGTTAGATTTCTTACTGACTTCCTTCGGGTACAACCAGCAGGAAAAGAATTATTATTTTTGCATGAAACTAATTCTCCAGTTACTAAATTCCAGTTTATAAGAGTTTTAAACAAATGTTTGGAGTTTCTACACTTAGATGGTTTCCAAGTATCAAGTCATTCATTCAGGAAAGGAGCCGCAACTACAGCAGCAAATATAGGTTTAGACAAAACTAAGATTAAAAGAATTGGTAGATGGAAATCTAATGCTTATGCTTCTTATATCAAACCTAATTTGAATTTTGAATTACAGGTGTAATGAAAAGTATATGGATCGTGGGACACTCTTTTGTGTTTTGGGCGCATAAAAGAGCAGTGGCAAGAGTTTATGGAAAGAATTTGGACTTGGACCCGAATATTTGTCACATTTTTTGGTTTGGTAAGAGGGGAATGGATTGGAGTGAATTGATCACAGTTTTGGGAAAGCTAGCTTATGGCTGGCCATTGCCAGATGTATTATTAATTCATTTAGGAGGCAATGACATTGGTAAGCAAAAAAAGTTAAATTTCATTTTTCAGATGCAAAATACTATTCGCTCAATAAAAGCTCCATCTACTAAAACAGAGATTATATTCTCTGAGATTATTCCCCGTTTAATTTGGTTGAATTCTGAAGTAGGTTCATGTTTTGAAAAAATAAGAAAAAGAATTAATAGACGTATGGAAAAAAATATGTTGCTGGGATATGGAACATCTTTTAGACATAAAGAATTAGAAGGAGGTATCCGAGGGCTGTATCGGAAGGATGGGATTCATCTTTCTGAGATAGGTTTGGATATACTAAATATACATTTCCAGACAGCAATTGAAAAGGCCGCGGTCTGGGTGTGTTAGGCAGGAGGCTGGTTATGACTCCTGCCTTTGGTGGGACGATTTGTTATTAAGTTTATGATTATATATTACAACTCGAGCTTTAATAGCTGAGTTGTGTTATTGAAATATTGAAGTAAAGTTGATTGGTGAATTTGGATAAGAAAGTTATTATATATTTGTTTTTGAATATCAATATGTATACCAATAAATAAAGCCGTGGCCAATAAAAATTTTTATTAATCCAAAAAAGTTGTATGAGTTTATTTATATATTAGCTGTCTGAGATTTATGTTTTAACTGCCTACAGTCCCATTGAAAGGAAAAGGGGTAGGGGGTTTCAAGTTCCCCCTGGCCCCTTTTCTAATGGGATTGTGGCAGGTAAAGGACTTCAAGACTCCCTGGGAATAAATAGGTCAGGGAGCCTAGGAACAGTTAAATGGGGGAGCCTCGAAACCCATAGAGTAGGGCTTGGAAGTTTCTAGAAGCCTGAGAGACCCCTATATAAAGGGGGTTCCGTGAGCAGAAAATTGCCAGTCACCTCAGGAGTCATCAGCGGCGGAGCTCCCCTCCCGCCCACCCATAAGGACTGTCGCGGCCTAAAAATATTATTGTGGTTGGGTCACCTTTTCTGATGAGAAGGGGGACGATTCGTTTTTAAGTTTATGATTATATATTACAACTCGAGCTTTAATAGCTGAGTTGTTTCATTGAAATATTGAAGTAAAGTTGATTGATGAATTTGCATAAGAAAGTTATTATATATTTGTTTTTGAATATCAATATGTATACCAATAAATAAAGCCGCGGCCAATAAAATTTTTTATTAATCCAAAAAAGTTGTAAGAGTTTATTTATATATTAGCTGTCTGAGATTTATGCTCTATCGGCCTACATTCTTATTCTCCCACTCTACAAGACTTTGGTCCGGCCTTACCTGGAGTATGCTGTCCAGTTCTAGGCATCGGTCCTCAGGAAGGATGTACTGAAAATGGAGCGAGTACAAAGAAGGGCAACAAAGCTAATAAAGGGTCTGGGGGATATTAGTTATGAAGAAAGGTTATGAGCACTGAACTTATTCTCTCTGAAGAAGAGATGCTTGAGAGGGGATATGATTTCAATTTACAAATACCACACTGGTGACTCCACAATAGGGAAAAAATGTTTTTTGCGGAACGGAATTTAATAAGACACATGGCCACTCACTAAAATTGGAAGAAAAGCAGTTTAGCCTTAAACTGCATAGAGGATTCTTTACTGTAAGAGCGGCAAGAATGTGGAATTCCCTTCCACAGGTGGTGGTTTCAGCAGGGGGCATCGATAATTTCAAAAAACCATTAGATAAGCACCTGAATGACCGCAACATACAGGGATATACAATACTAAGACGAATGCCCTGTGGCGGTTCACACTTTAATTGGTGTGCCGGGAAAATATTGATTGAACGTGTGAACCGGCGCACGCAGACGAGCAATAGTGATAATAAATATATAAACGGCAACTGGTGCTAGGGTAAATGTGGTTTTCTCATTAATAGCGCACACCCAATACATTTGGTTAATTTCATCTCATTGGATGTGTCTTGTTAGGCAATTGGTAGGTGTTCGCAGTGAATAAACCCTTTGGATGCTAATCTCATTCCTATTACTTCTAATATATCTTTGAAATTTGTTTTTTTTCTATTTTTACCCAAATCTTTCAATACATTACGAAGAACAGAGAAGTGTTTCTAAACCCAATAAATTAATATTTTCCGATTTTGATCTTTAAAGGTGACCATACACTGCAATCAGTTAGATCTTAAAAAAATTAGATAAGGGGACTTTCACACTGACAGCGCCCAGGCGTCAGCGGTAAAGCGCCACTATTTTTTAGCATCGTTTACCGTCATTTTAGCAGCGCTTTTAACCTCCGCTAGTGGCCGAAAAAGGGTTAAAACTGGATGCAAAACGCCATCGCAGCGGCGATTTGACAGCGGTTCGGTGGCGCTGCCCATTGATTTTAATGGTCAGGGGCGCTTTAAGAGCGGTGTATTTCACCGCTCCTACAGTGCTGCAAATAAGCTGCTTTTTGTGACGCCCTGCCAGCGCAGTGCCCCAGTTGCAGCTGAGGCTTTTTTCAGGCGCTTTACAGGCGCTATATTTAGCGCTAAAGCGCCTGAAAAATGCTTCCAGTGTGAAAGGGGTCTTAGTGCAAGAGCCTGTTTGATTTCCTATAATTTGAATTAATTGTTCAAATGCATCTTCCTTTTACCTATTTTGCCGAAATATCGAGTTGTACAGAGATTGGCCACTCAGATTGCATAGTGCATGACCAGCTTAAGTGCCAAATTTGGAATGCCATGACCCACTTGTATTTTCCTATTGATATTTTTTGGGCATTATACAAGGCACATGAGAAACCACCTTTTTTCAAGACATGCTAGAGTGATCAGGAATCTTCAAACTTCGGCTCTCCAGCTGTTGCAACTACACATCCCATGAGGCATTGTAAAACTGACATTCACAGACATGATGGGAATTGTAGTTCCTGAACAACTGGAGGGCCGTAGTTTGAAGACCCCTGTGCTAGACCATTATTATGCCTCCAGAATTGGGAGTGTGGCATCTACCCAACGTCTCTCTGCTGGAGGACACAAGAACCTACATCTATAGATATATATTTTGGCAGCACAGTGGTGTAGTTGTTAGCACTTTCACCTAGCAGCAAAAAGGTTCGAATCCTGCCCCCGGCACCATCTGCCTGGAGTTTACATGTTCTCCCTGTGCCTGCGTGGGTTTCCTCCAGGTACTCCGGTTTCCTCCCACACTCTAAAAACATGCTGGTAAGTAAATCAGATCCTGTCTAAATTGGCCCTAATATGTCTGAATGTGTGTTAGGGACCCACACAAACACCACCCCATGTTAAAAAAAAAAAAAAATTTCTTAATTTGCAAATAAGGATCATCTCTTCCTCAGGGAACAGTGAGCGGGGCATGGTGGTGGAAAGAAATTAGCAGCAGTACAAGCAACTTCCTATAGGGGCATGATGTCATTCCTGTGTGCTGTCCGCCTATCGGGAACCATGAATCAGACCAAGACAGAAGCATAGATAAATCACACTTTTTTAATAATAATAATAATAAAAAAGGTAAACAAAGTAAGCGTGGTCAAAACAAGCCAGAGTTCAGTAACCGGATCAGGTAGTCAGCCAAGCAAATGTCAGAGAGCCAGAGGTAAACATACTGTAGTAGTACAGCAAGCAGGATCAGTAGCCAGAAAGGACGTCAGCCGAGCAAGTCTTCAACAGGAACGCAGGAGAAAGTCTCTGTGATGTTGACAAAGGTGAAGGCAGAGATCAAGTGAGCTGGACGGCTTTAAGTAGGCAGGACTGACGAGCAGAATCAACAACAGCTGGGTAACTGTGGAGAGAGATGGGAGCTGGCAATTAGCCAACAGCTGAGTGGCCAGCTCAGAGAAGGAAGGGCTGAGCTCAGCCCTGACTCCGCCGCTTCCAGGAACCAGATATGCTCCACGGGACATACCTAGGTGCACACAGCAATGGCACATGCGCGCACAGCACTCATTTATTTCGCATAGACAGTGGTCACATAGCCAAACAGCAAGTGAGGGTAAAACCCTACCAATGTCTTTCCTTGGGGACACACAGGTCAATCTAAACAGTTTCCCCATTAGCAGGGCAGGACTTAGGGTGGTGGGGGCCCCTGGGCTTGAGTCACTTTTGGGCCCTACCTTCTAAACATTACTTTAAACCTTTAGTTTTCTTTTAATCGAGCCACTTTGATACCGTTTGTCCGCCATTACATCACTGTCTAATGCAGACAGGTTTTCTCAACGGCAGTAAACGAGGCACTACGTAACTGCCAATAAATAATCAGCAAACCTCAAGATAAGAGTTTAAGGAATTTTAAGGAAAAAAAACTATTTATTGAAAAAACTTACATTTAAATGCTCATCAATGCAGCCTAGCACAGTGTCCATCTGCATGCTTGTCCAGTGTCATTTGCAGCCTTGTCAGTGTCGTTTGCAGCCTTGCAGCCTTGTCAGTGTCATTTGCAGCCTTGCAGCCTTGTCAGTGTCATTCGAGCCTTGCAGCCTCCATCTGCAGCCTTATCAGTGTCAGTGTCATTTGCAGCCTTGCCCAGGCTGCAGTTAAACTGCAGAGACTTGTCAGTATCACTGCAGTTTAAATATGGCGCTGCCGAAATACACAGAGCCGGTCCTGTGTATCTCGGCTCCTGTCGGCTTTTCTCTGCTCCTCTCGCAGTCCCGCCCAGTCCCGCCCTATGATGGACATAACACAGGTCCAATGGCGGGACTGGGCGTGACTGAGCGGAGCTGAGTGCTGCCGATATACATACATAGCCGAGTGTACTCGGCTAGCTCCGCTCACAGTCACGCCCAGTCCCTGTGTTATGTCCATCATAGGGCGGGACTAGGCGTGACTGTGAGTGGAACTAGCCGAGTACACTTGGCTGGGGCCCACGGGCCCCCTATTGGGCAGGGCCCATGGGCTTGAGCCCAGTCACTAGGAATGAGCCGAACACCCCCCGGTTCGGTTCGCACCAGAACCTGCGAACGGACCGAAAATTCGCACGAACCTTAGAACCCCATTGACGTCTATGGGACTCGAACGTTCAAAATCAAAAGTGCTCATTTTAAAGGCTAATTTGCATGGTATTGTCCTAAAAAGGGTTTGGGGACCCGGGTCCTGCCCCAGGGGACATGTATCAATGCAAAAAAAACTTTTAAAAACAGCCGTTTTTTCGGGAGCAGTGATTTTAATGATGCTTAAAGTAAAAAAAAAAAAAGTGAAATATTCCTTTAAATATCGTACCTGGGGGTGTCTATAGTATGCCTGTAAAGTGGCGCGTGTTTCCCATGCTTAGAACAGTCCCTGCACAAAATGTCATTTTTAAAGGAAAAAAAGTCATTTAAAACTGCTTGCGGCTTTAATATAATGTCGGGTCCTGGCAATATGGATGAAAATCTATGAGACAACCGGCATGGGTACCCCCCAGTCCATTACCAGGCCCTTTGGGTCTTATATGGATATTAAGGGGAACCCTGCACCCAAATTAAAAAAGGAAACAGCAGTATACAGGCTCTGTACTCTGAACAGCAGTATACAGGTGGTGCAAACAAGACAGGGACTGTAGGTTTGTTGTTAAGTAGAATCTGTTTGTAATTTTGAACTGGTACATTTTTAACGTGTTTAGCTCCAGCCAAAAAATCTATTTTAAGCTTTTTGGAAAACATAGGGAAGGGTTATCACCCCTGTGACATTTGTTTTGCTGTCTGTGCTCCTCTTCAGAAGATTTCACCCCACTTTTTGTCCCAATGACAAATGTTTTTTGAAAATTTGGGTTTTTTTGTGAAACAAGGATTGGTGATAAAGCATCAGCGGAAGGGAGACACATTTTTCCCATATTAACTCTTACAGGAGAGAATTTCCCTTCCCAGGGGTAGATTTCATCTCACTTCTTGTTGTCTCCTTCCGTTTGCAAGTAGGAGTCATTTGTAAGTTGGATGTTTGAAAGTAGGGGCCTGCCCTATATACTCAGCAGAAATTTGGGCCTTAGGTGTTGTTGTGGCCACAACACTGTAAGCCCTCAAAGGGCCCTGCTGTGAAATATTAGATCAAGAATTGTAATTACATGCCCCTGTTGAACAGGGGCAGAAAAATTGGGCCTTTGGTGGTGGTGCTGGTGCCACAACACCGTAAGTCTTCACTCGCTCTTGGTGGGCGCAGAAACGGGCCCTGCTGTGAAATATTAGATCAAGAATTGTAATTACATGCCCCTGTTGAACAGGGGCTGAAAAATTGGGCTTTAGGCACTGGTGCTGGTGCCACAACACTGCAACCCCTCACAGATACTCTAGTTGGAATGCAGAAACGAGCCCTGCTGAAAAGTATTGCATCAAAAATTGTAATTACACGCCCCTTTTAAACAGGGGCAGAAAAATTAGGCCTTAGGCACTGGTGCTGGTGCCACAACACTGCAACCCCTCACAGATACCCTAGTTGGAATGCAGAAACGAGCCCTGCTGCAAAGTATTGCCTCAAAAATTGTAATTACACGCCCCTGTTAAACAGGGGCTGAAAAATTGGGCCTTAGTCACTGGTGGCGGTGCCCAGAACCAAAAATGTTCTTACAAGCTATCAGCGTGCTCATTGAGGAGGAAGAGGATAATTACTCAGGATAGTCACTCAGCATCAGCATAGGCAGTCTTTGAAGGGATCTGAGATTTCCAAAAAAATTATTCGGTTACATCAGCATCAGGTGCTTGGTAGCTGGTGGTAATCCAAGACTGATTCATTTTTATGAAGGTCAGTCGATCGACCGAGTCGGTGGACAGATGCAACCTGTGATCGGTTACAAAGCCTCCAGCAGCACTGAATGTGCGTTCCGAAAGAACGCTGGATGCAGGACTGGCCAGTAGCTCAATTGCATACTGTGCAAGCTCTGGCCAGTGATCCATCCTCAAGACCCAGTAACCCAGAGGATTTTCTGTGGGAAAAGTGTCCAAGTCAGATCTTGCCCCTAGGTATTCCTGCACCATGTAAAACAGATGCTGGCGATGGTTGCTGGAACCGATCATACCTTGGGGCTGCAGACTAAAAAATTGTCTGAACGCATCGGTCAGACGGCCACCTTCTCCACCGCTCCTTCTTTGACTGACCGAAGCCTCAGCAACACGTTGTCCAGAAACGGGAGTTTGTAACCTCCCAGTCTTTGGGAACGCGTTGCACAGACCTTTCTGCAAGGCCTCCTGAAGATGTTTCATCCTCTGCTCCCTCTGCGATGGCAAGATAAGGTCCGCAACCTTACCCTTGTAACGTGGATCAAGGAGGGTTGCCAGCCAGTATTGGTCCTTCTCCTTGATACCACGAATACAAGGATCCTTACGCAGGCTTTGCAGGATCAGGGAGGCCATGCAGCGTACGTTTGCTGAGGCATTCCGTCTGGAGTCCTCTGGGTCACTAAGGACTACATGGTTCGCAGCCACCTCGTCCCAGCCACGTACAAGTCCATGTGTTTCTTGAGACTGATCCCTTAAAAACTGCTGCTGATGCTGAGTGCCAGGCTCCACCTCCATACTGACACAATCCTCCTCCTCCTCGTCCTCTTCCTGTGTGATCGTCAGGCATGCAGGAACACTGTCTGGATAAAGGGGGCCTTGAGAGCTAAGGAAGTCCTCCTTTTCCTACCTCTGTTCTGCCTCAAGTGCCCTGTCCATTATTCCACGCAGCCTGTGCTCCAACAGGTGGACAAGGGGGACAGTGTCACTGATGCATGCACTGTCACTGCTCACCATCCTCGTGGCCTCCTCAAATGGTGACAGGACAGTGCATGCATCCCTGATCATGGCCCACTGGCATGGGGAAAAAAAAAACAAGCCCCCCTGACCCTGTCCTGGTGCCATAGTCGCACAGGTACTCATTGATGGCCCTCTGCTGCATGTGCAGCCGCTGCAGCATGGCCAACGTCGAGTTCCACCTGGTGGGCATGTCACAGATTAGGTGGTTCTTGGGCAGGTTAAACTCCTTTTGGAGGTCTGCCAGCCGAGCACTGGCATTATATGACCGGCAGAAATGCACACAGACTTTCCTGGCCTGCCTCAGGACATCCTGTAAGCCCGGGTACCTGCCCAAGAACCGCTGCACCACCAAGTTAAGGATGTGAGCCAAACAGGGCACATGGGTCATTTGTCCCTGTCGGAGGGCAGAGAGGAGGTTGGCGCCATTGTCGCAAACCACCATTCCTGCCTTAAGTTGGCATGGCATCAACCACCTCTGAACCTGCCCCTGCAGAGCTGACAGAACCTCTGCCCCAGTGTGGCTCCTGTCCCCCAAGCACGCCAGCTCAAGCACCGCATGGCATCTTTTGGCCTGCATACTTGCGTAGCCCCTTGAACGGCTATGGAGCACCGCATGTTCCGAGGACAAAGCACAGGAAGAGGCCATGGAGGAAGAAGAAGAGGAGGGGGTGGAGGAGAGAGGTGTGTCACAATCATTAGTAGTGGCATTTTGGAGGTGCATCTTGTCCAACACTACTGCATCTTGTCCTGCATCCTTCCCAACTGCCAGCAGAGTCACCCAATGCGCCGTGAAACTTAGGTAACGTCCCTGTCCATGCCTGCTGGACCATGAGTCAGCGGTAATATGCACTTTACCGCTGAAGGCCCTGTCCAGCGAGGCATGGACATTGCCTTCCACATGCCGGTAGAGAGCCGGAATCGCCTTCCGTGAGAAAAAGTGGCGTTTGGGTACCTGCCACTGAGGAACAGCACATTCCACAAACTCACAGAAGGGGGCAGAGTCTACCAACTGAAAAGGCAGCAGTTGAAGTGCTAGCAATTTTGCCAAGATAGCATTCAACCGCTGGGCATGTGGATGGCTGGGAGCGAACTTCTTTCGGCGGTGCAGCAGCTGGGGCAGAGAAATTTGCCTGGTACAATCTGACGTCGATGTACCGAAAGCAGATTGCCCACAAGTACTTGGCTGTGACACACCTAATTCTACACCTTCATTCAATGCAGGTCTCAGAGAGGACTGAAGATATAGTGGGGTTGGAGATCTCAGCTGATGAGGAGCAAGGAGAGATCCTCTTTGTTCTTTAGTGTGGGTCTTTTAGATACGCTTGCCAACGAACTGCATGGCAGGTCAACATATGTCTGGTCAAGCATGTGGTGCCCAAGCAGGAGATGTTTTGGCCACACGAGATACGCTTGAGACATATGTTGCAAATAGCAGTGGTGCGATCTGATGCACTCATCTCAAAAAAGGCCCAAACCAAAGAACGTTTGGAATAACGTGCAGAGACAGCAGCGCCCCGCACATGCGGAGCTTTGGCATCCTGCCTCATTGGTGATGTGCCTCCTCCTCCTCTCTCCTATCAGGCACCCACGTTGAGTCAGTGACCTCATCATCCCCTCCCTCCTCATCACTGGAGCAAACCTGGCAGTATGCTGCAGCAGGGGGAGCATGGCTGCCAGATTGCTGTCCTTCTTGGGCACCCCCTCTGTCCGTGCTTACGTTACTGCCTTCATCTAGCTCAGTATCATCATCAGAGCCTTCTAAACGCTGGGCATCCTCCTGGAGCATGTACCCAACACTGTGGTCAAACAGTTCGAGGGACTCCTCAGGAGGACATGGTGGGGCTAGGGAAGGAGTCACTGATGCCATTGAGCCAAGGGAAGAGGCCGCGTTGGCAGCTGCTTTGCCAGACAAAGTACCCTGAGCATGGGTGAGAGAGGATGAGGAGGATGAGGACGGCTTGGTCATCCACTCGACCAAGTCTTCCGCATGTTGCGGCTCAACACGGCCAGCTGCCAAAAAAAAGGCCAAGCGTGTCCCACGGCCACGTGCTGATGAGAATGCACTGTCTCCAAGACCAGCACTGTTGCCTCTAGACACAGAGCCTGCTTGCCCTCTTTTATTGGCTTGTGACTGTCTGCCTCTCCTTGTTGGCCTTCCAGACATACTAATGGCCTGTAGCTGCACTAAGCTGGGATATATATATATATATATATATATATATATATATATATATATATATACTGATACTGCAGCTAGCAAGATCAAATGCTTGCCTGTAGTATGAGAACACCACCAACCTTCTACAGGTAGCTTTAGCTGAACACTGTGCAGAGCTCGCAAAAAACTAACTTGTAGCTTATTTAGCTGTCTGCGGTAGTGATAGGATCAGGAAACCACCAACCTTCTGCAGGTAGCTTTAGCTGAACACTGTGCAGAGCTCGCAAAAAAATAACTTGTAGCTTATTTAGCTGCCTGCGGTAGTGATAGGATCAGGAAAACACCACCAACCTTCTACAGGTAGCTTTAGCCAAACACTGTGCAGAGCTCGCAAAAAACTAACTTGTAGTTTTAGCTGAACACTGTGAGGAGGACGCGCTACACTAACTTGGAGCTTTAGCTGAACACTGTGCAGCGGTCACACTACACTAACTTGTAGTTTTAACTGAACACTGTTCAGAGGACGCACTACACTAACTTGTAGCTTTAGCTGAACACTGTGCAGAGGTCGCACTACACTAACTTGTAGTTTTAGCTGAACACTGTTCAGAGGATGCACTACACTAACTTGTAGCTTTAGCTGAACACTGTGCAGCGGTCGCACTACACTAACTTGTAGTTTTAACTGAACACTGTTCAGAGGACGCACTACACTAACTTGTAGCTTTAGCTGAACACTGAGGAGGATGCACTACCCTAACTTGTAGCTTTAGCTCAACACTGTGCAGAGGTCACACTAAACTAACTTGTAGCTTTAGCTGAACACTGTGAGGAGGATGCACTACACTAACTTGTAGCTTTAGCTGAACACTGTGCAGAGGTCGCACTACACTAACTTGTAGTTTTAGCTGAACACTGTTCAGAGGACGCACTACACTAACTTGTAGCTTTAGCTAAACACTGTGCAGAGGTTGCACTACACTAACTTGTAGTTTTAGCTGAACACTGTTCAGAGGATGCACTACACTAACTTGTAGCTTTAGCTGAATACTGTGCAGAGGTCGCACTACACTAACTTGTAGTTTTAGCTGAACACTGTTCAGAGGATGCACTACACTAACTTGTAGCTTTAGCTGAACACTGTGCAGCGGTCGCACTACACTAACTTGTAGTTTTAGCTGAACACTGTTCAGAGGACGCACTACACTAACTTGTAGCTTTAGCTGAACACTGTGAGGAGGACGCACTACCCTAACTTGTAGCTTTAGCTGAACACTGGGCAGAGGTCGCACTAAACTAACTTGTAGCTTTAGCTGAACACTGTGAGGAGGACGCACTACACTAACTTGTAGCTTTAGCTGAACACTGTGCAGAGGTCGCACTACACTAACTTGTAGTTTTAGCTGAACACTGTTCAGAGGATGCACTACACTAACTTGTAGCTTTAGCTGAACACTGTGCAGAGGTCGCACTACACTAACTTGTAGTTTTAGCTGAACACTGCAAGGAGGACGCACTACACTAACTTGTAGCTTTAGCTGAACACTGTGAGGAGGACGCACTACCCTAACTTGTAGCTTTAGCTCAACACTGTGCAGTGGTCACACTAAACTAACTTGTAGCTTTAGCTGAACACTGTGAGGAGTACGCACTACACTAACTTGTAGTTTTAGCTGAACACTGTGCAAAGGTCACACTAAACTAACTTGTAGCTTTAACTGAACACTGTGAGGAGGACGCACTACACTAACTGTAAATAGTCTAGCTGCCTGACTGTGGTACTAATAAGATCAAAAGAACACCAGCAATTTTCTTCAGGTAGCTGTAAATACTGTAACAAGACAAGCCTGCCTGTCAGTAGGAAGATAACAGGAACGGATCTAGCTAAACTGAATACAGTGTGTATATATATATATATATATATATATATATATATATATATATATATATACACACACACACACACACAACACCTGGGATGCATATATACACACAATACACTGTAAGTGCAGCTAACTCACTGACTGTCCTGCCTAATCTAGCTAACTCAAATGAAATGACACTGTCTCTCTCTCTCTCTCTCTCTAAGCACGCCGGAACACACTACACAGGGCAGCCGTGCAGGCGGCCTTATATAGTGTGAGGCATGTTCTAAACCCCCTGAGCCCTAATTGGCCAAAACCACCATGGCTTTGGCCAATTACAGCTCTCTCTACTGACGGCGCTGTGATTGGCCAAGCATGCGGGTCATAGTGCATGCTTGGCCAATCATCAGCCAGCAATGCACTGCGATGCCGCAGTGAATTATGGGCCATGATGCGCCACACGAATTTGGTGCGAATGGCCCATATCATTCGCAATTCGGCGAACGATCGAACAGACGATGTTCGAGTCGAACATGGGTTCGACTCGAACACGAAGCTCATCCCTACCAGTCACGCCCAATGGTAAGTCCGGCCCTGCCCATTAGGTAAATTGCACCCATTAGATATCTTGGACTTTGGGGTTTATTTACTAAAGGCAAATCTACTTTGCACTACAAGTGCAGTTGCTGGAGATCCGAGGGGAACATCCAAGGAGTATAAAAAAACACCATCGCTGCTTCTACATGATTGGATGTTAAAATCACAAGTGCCTTTGTAAAAAAAAAAAAAAAAAAAAAAAAAAAATCACAAGTGCTTCCCCTCAGATTTTCAGCAACTACACTTGTATTGCAGAGTGGATTTGCCTTTAATAAACCCAAAAATACCTAATAATGTGGGGTTGTACACAACAAAGTGCTAGAGTGCAATTTGCCTAACGGGGACACTAGTTAGATTGACCTGTGTGTCCCCAAGGAAAGACATTGGTAGGGTTTTACCCTCATTTCCTGTTTGGCTATGTGACAGAAAGTGAAGCCAATTTTAAGAAAAGGGACACGCAGGGGTTCTAACACTCACTTGGTTTCCCTCAAATGCCCACAATTAGAATAGGATTGTAGGATAGAATAGGATTCATAACTCAAAATTCATATTTTTTTTTTTGCAGCTATATATCACACCATCCTTCCACAGACTTCAGTCTGTAGTTTAGGTATCTCGACTCTTCCTTAACTATTGCTTTTATTGTTGCAAGTAAGTTACTCTTGTTGTTGGCATATTTTTTACTCCTCACTTGAACCTCACGATAATTGGTTGTTCACTGTCCAATCAGATGCCTACCATCTTGTTTCCCACACTTCACACCCCTTTCCCCCGCTGTTCCTCACTGTCTACCCCCCATCCCAACCCCCCCTTCCCTTTTTCCCTTCCCCCCTCCATCCTTGGTTCCCTCTCCCCCCTTCCTCCCTCACCTTCCCTTCCCCCTCTCCCCCCTTTCCTCCCCCTCCTCTTCCCCCCCTCCTTCCCTGCCCTTCACTTCTCACATCCGCCTCCATAGTTGTGTCACTCTTCACCAAGATCAACTTTTATTTATTTATTTTTATTTTTATTTTCTATGCACACTCTCATTTCACTAATTTTCTTCCTATTGGCTAGATCGTAACCGAACAATCCTTCCAGGCTCTGTTCGGCATTCCTTATGTGCACTACCCAGTGACAGTTTTCTCGGATGTGACACTGAGTCGCAGGCCTACAGACCATCATTTGGGTGAGCGATTAGTTTTTGGGCATGGTAGTCGACAGCCTACTCCACCACATTACTAGTACTATTATTCATGTCTCTCATAATTGTTCTGTACTGTATTCAAAGTTTAAGTAATGTTTGTAAACTCCGATCATGTTTTGTTTTATGCAGTGGTACATCTATGTATGTCAATAAACATCCCCTGATGAGCCTAAAATGGCGAAACATGTCGGGACTATCACTCCAACACTACTACTGAATGATCAAGTTTTATTAACCGTTTAGAACTCTAGATGTATCCCTGTACATGTGCACATAACTCTTACATATGTCTTTTTAACTATTTTCTGTATTTAATAAATAATTTCTGGAATTTTTAATACCCATTCATGGAGTATTGAAATCATTTCTTCTCTTTTCTTTGGCACCCTTAAAGTCCCACCAAAAAATTCCTCCCTCATTCACATAGAATAGGATTGTCTTGAGCTAGATTTTAGCGCAGTGCTCTCAATCAGTGCTTTTCAACCCTGTCCTCAAGTACCCTCAATGGGCCATGTTTGCAGGTTTTCCTTCATCTTGCCCAGGTGCTTTAAATCACAGTCAATGGCTTGGTATTTTGGACAGCTATTTTAGATAAGTAAATTCACAACACATGTCCTGTTGGGGGTACTTGAGGACCGAGGCTGAGAATCACTGCGCTAAAATCGAAAACTTACCACTCTGTAATTTTCCTTTCCTGTTGCCTATCCATGGCAGCATACACACAATCCATGCGTATGCTGCCACGAAGGCACCAGGAAAGTAACTTTTAGACAAATCACACCTCTTTTTGTTTTGCCATGCCAATCAGCCTAGTTAAGCTGCAGCTGGGAAATTTGTTGCATGAAAAGTAACAAAACATAAAAATTTGTTAGAAATTGTATTGGTCAACAAAACAGGACTTGGGAAAGAGCGAGGAAAGCAAAAAACACATGTATGTTAATTTGAGACACTAACAGAATATGGTTTTTGAGGTCTGACCATTTTGCATTGGAAATTAACAGGAGTTAAAAGGACTGCGCCCATTATCTAATCTATTAAGGATTTCAACATTAGTCACAACATCTTGAGAAAGATTTTGCTAAATAATGCAGCACAGACAATTACATCAAAGTGAATAACCTACAAACGACACACATTGACAACATCAAAAATATTTCAGGGGAAAATATCCCCCACCCAAAAAAATACAATAAACCAAAGTAAAAAAAACTTGCTCGAAAACACATCTGTTTTGCAAAGACATAACAAACAAAATGCAAACCGAAAATACACGTGTTACAAACTCAATGAAGAGACCCAAATGTACTCTCTTGCCTCCTTTCAGGGCAAGGTAAAGCATGCTATCTACAAGCTTTATATAACATAGATTTGTGTGCTAATGAGGCAATTGAAAACACATGCACAGTCCATGAAACACACAAAATACAAGTTCACCCAATGTAGAGACTGAACTTCAAAGTGGGTATACCTGTTAAGGATGTCCTTCAATTACTAACCCCAAAAAACACTCTCTGAGAATGCCCAGAAACATCCAAGTGCGGTTTACACACAAAAAGCACAAAAAAAAACCCCAAAGTCCCTGAGCATGCCCAGACCAACCCAAATGCAGCTAGCACAAAATAAGTCACCCCCTGTCCAAAATTAAGCACATCATCCAGCATGTCCTTATTTAAGGTTAAGAAAAAAGAAGGTGGAAAAAAGTACTGGACTGCATCAAAAACACATCAAACATGCATCAAAAACATATCATAAGCGCACCAAAAACGTATCATAAACGCATTGGAATGCATCAAAAATGCACACGCAGAAAAGCATCTGGTATGCATCTGGACTGCGTTTCTATAGAGTGAACTAGCCCTAAAGCTAGTAACTTGGGAGGGGGGGGTTACTCTGCCTGTAAAGTGGTGCATCTATAGCATGTATCCAAAATGCTGCTTCAAAGATGTACGGCTTTAGAGAAAATATACAAATCGACATTGCAGCTGCAAGATTTAAAACCAAAAATAGCCTTACCCCCCCAATACATACAAGGCCATTTGGGTCTGTAAAGGCTTAAATGAGAACCTAAATGAGAACCTCTACGTTAAAAATACCACCCCAAAATAAAAAAATATTGTGCCCCTCCAACACACTAACAAACCCCTAGCCAAACACACAGCAAGCCAGCCCATGAAAGGGGGTGTATGCTTGGGAACAGGAGGGGCTCGGGCACCTCAAAAGTCAACCACCTTGTTCCCATATTCAGGGGGACAAGGGCCTCTTTCTTCCACACAACCCTAAGCTTGTGGGGGGCTGCAGAGAGGGGGCTTTATGGAATGTGGAAAGCCCCTTTAAACTAGTGGGTACAGCATGTTGGGCTGAGCCCAACATGCCCCAAAGACAGCTAGCTATGTTGGGTGCATGTGGCCTTGTATGGTTCAGGAGGGGGTTGGGCGATCGCTCTTTTTGCCCCTTTCCTAGCTGGCCCTGTTGCCAGGGCCGTCTTTAATTTTGATTGGGCCCTGGGCAAACATTTTCTTGGGCCCCCCCCTCCATTCTGAGACATACAAAAAATAGCAGTTAGACTTAAAATCAGTTTATTGCAGCAGATCACGCAGCGATTGCAATTGTTTGCCAGAGGTTACAGCCTATCCTTACTGCTCACTGGCTGGTTTCTAGAGATTACCACACATAATGTCTGCTTGCCGAGACTGTAGACATTATTCAGGAAATGGTCAGGCAACTTTCAGCAACGCACAGCTTTACAGTTGAATAACACAGCTCAGGGTTTAAACAGTCAGGGATTTTATGGGTGTAAGGACATACCTGGCCAGCCAAACTCACTACATACATTCAGGTCTGTGGGCGGGGCTTTCACTCTCTGCTCTCACTAAAAGAGCCGGGAGCTCCATTGACGCTTTGTTGGGGGGCCCGCATCACCTGTGAATTGGGGCCCCGATGACGGCTTTGCAGAGCGCACAGAGGACACGGGAGGATGTATTCCCGCACTAGCCAGCTGAGCGGGGCAGGGCCGGGAGCTCCACTGACGCTCTGACCCCACCCACGTGCAGCCTGTATACTCGGAACAGAGCGTCTGTAGTGAGAGCCAGTGATCGGAGTGGGAGCGTCATTGGAGCTCCCAGCCCTGCCCCCGGACCTCTGTATTCACCAGCCAGTATAGATGGGGTGGGGCCGGGAGCTCCAATGATGCTCCCACTCCGATCACTGGCTCTCACTACAGACGCTCTGTTCCAAGTATACAGGCTGCACGTGGGCGGGGTCAGAGCATCAGTGGAGCTCCTGACCCCGCCCCCTCTCAGCTGGCTAGCGCGGAAACACATCCTCCTGTGTCCTCTGTGCGCTCTGCAAAGCTGTCATCGGGGCCCCAATTCACGGCTAGCGCGGGGCCCCCAACAAAGATTGGGCCCAGGGCAAGTGCCCCGTTTGCCCTGCCTGTTGCATGTTCTGAAAAAGGCTGTGGTTTGGATTGGTTAAGGCAGCTCACAGCCTTTTGAGAATGGAGTGGAGTGTGGAGTTCCCCTTTAAAAGCAAAAGTTAACCCATGAAAATTCAAGGGGTTAGAGGGGGAAGACAAGAGCATTGGGGAATGGAGTGTGGAGTTACCCTTTAAAAGCAAAAGCTAGCCCAAGGAAATCATATGCATTAGAGGGGGAAGGTTAAATTCCCTTTTAGGTGGAGCTAGAGGAGCGAGAGTCTTTTTACATAATTTTAACAAGGTGCATGTCACAGGTTGACAACATAGCATGCTAACATGACCTGTGTGCAAATCTCCTTTAAAATTACATAAAGGTGAACCAGCATAAAAAAATATTGTCAAGTTTAGAGGTGCGCCCGTTCAACCCACGCAATTGCATTTTCGCCGCGCAGTGAACAAACGCATTTGAACGAGCGCAAGAGCCACTTGCGCATGCGCAATACTTAAATTGTTCTCACGCAGTTCTAAAGGTACTTGCAGGGACAGCAGGCTTGCTCAGAAAAAGTTACTTTCTCGTTCTATTTTGGGCATATTTGTTACTTGGGCAGTTGTTACTATACTTCCACACATCACCCCATAATATTGGCATCTTCTGTTAATTTTGAATTGAAGATGCTGTGCGCCATGTCCATAGTGGCACACAGATTTAATTCTCCCGTGCACCGAGATCACTATAGTAAATGAGGATTAGCCCTCTGTTACCGGCGCAAACGTTTCGTAAATATGAAAATGTGCATTGCGCCTCGCCGTGTGCCTTAACTCATGGGGCACGGCTTTCGTAAATCAGCCCCTATGTATGTATCTAATTACTCAATGTAATATAATCTATTATATTTTAACAAAAATGTGGGTATTAGATTGTGTTTGTGTTTACTAAAATTTATTATTGCTTTTGAAAAATCGCTGTGAAAATATTGTGTGACCAAAAAAATAAAAACCACCCATAATTTTATTCTCCAGGGTCACTGCTGAAAAAAATCTATAACATTTGGGGGTTCTAAGTAATTATATATTTTAATAAAATGCTGAATTTTACATGTGAGAAATGTCAGAATTGGCCTGGGGGGGTCAAGTGGCTAAATGGTTTGCCTCAACCCTCTAATTGCCACTTTTGCTGGACAACTTGGTCTGTTAAAGGAAGTTGAAAAATGAGATATACTGGCTAAATCAACAGGTGAAAAGAAAGAAAGAAAGCCTAAAATTGGAAGCAAATGCAGCCACCATTGCACCATGCAGCCACCAACATCAAAAAAATTGATCATCTGCAATATACAGTATCTCATGAAATCGAGTACAACACTCACATTTTTGTAAATATTTTATTATATCTTTTCATGTGACAACACTAAAGAAATTACACTTTGCTACAATGTAAAGTAGTGAGTGTACAGCTTGTAAAAACAGTGTCAATTTGCTGTCTCCTCAAAATAACTCAACACACAGCCAATAATGTCTAAACCGCTGGCAACAAAAGTGAGTACACCCCTAAGTGAAAATGTCCAAATTGGGCCCAAAGTGTCAATATTTTGTGTGGCCACCATCATTTTACAGCACTGCCTTAACCCTACTGGGAATGGAGTTCACCAGAGCTTCACAGGTTGCCACTGGAGTCCTCTTCCACTCCTCCATGAGAACATCACGGAGCTGGTGGATGTTAGAGACCTTGCACTCCTCCACCTTCTGTTTGAGGATGCCCCACAGATGCTCAATAGGGTTTAGGTCTGGAGACTTGCTTGGCCAGTCCATCACCTTTACCCTCAGCTTTCTTAGCAAGGCAGTGGTCGTCTTGGAGGTGGGCTTGGGGTCGTTATGTTGAAATACTGCCCTGTGGCCCAGTCTCCGAAGGGAGGGGATCATGCTCTGCTTCAGTATGTCACAGTACATGAACTGTAGCTCTCCAGTGCTGGCAGCACTCATGCAGCCCCAGACCATGACACTCCCACCACCATGCTTGACTGTAGGCAAGACACACTTGTCTTTGTACTTCTCACCTGGTTGCCGCCACGCACACTTGACACCATCTGAACCAAATACGTTTATCTTGGTCTCATCAGACCACAGGACATGGTTCCAGTAATCTATGTCCTTAGTTTTCTGATGACAAACAGACTGCTTTCTTCCGCATCATCTTTAGGAGAGGCTTCCTTCTGGCACGACAACCATGCAGACCAATTTGATGCAGTGTGCAGCATATGGTCTGAGCACTGACAGGCTGACCCCCCACCCTTTCAACCTCTGCAGCAATGCTGGCAGCACTCATACACTCTATTTCCCAAAGACATGCTCTGGATATGATGCTGAGCATGTGCACTCAACTTCTTTGGTCGACCATGGTGAGGCTAATTGGGCCCAAATTGGACATTTTCACTTAGGGGCTACTCAATTTTGTTGCCAGCAGTTTAGACATTAATGGTTGTGTGGTGAGTTATTTTGAAGGGACAGCAAATCCTCACTGTTATACAAGCTGTTCACTCACTACTTTACATTGTAGCAAAGTGTCATTTCTTCAGTGTTGTCACATGAAAAGGTATAAAAAAATGTTTAAAAAAATGTGAGGGGTGTACTCACTTTTGTGAGATACTGTTATACATTTTTATTTTTGGTTTTAATACCACTTTAACCACTCCAGCCCCGGAAGATTTGGCTGCTCAATGACCAGAGCACTTTTTACAATTCGGCACTGCACTGTTTAACTAATAATTGTGCGGTCATGCAATGCTGTACCCAAACGAAATTTGCGTCCGTTTTTCCCCACAAATAGAGCTTTCTTTTGATGGTATTTGATTGCCTCTGTGATTTTTATTTTTTGCGCTATAAATGGAAAAAAAATGAAAATTTAAAAAAAAATGATATTTTCTACTTTTTGTTATAAAAAAATCCAATAAACTCAATTTTAGTCATACATTTAGGCCAAAATGTATGTCTTTGGTAAAAAAAATGTCAATAAGTGTATATTTATTGGGTTGTCATAGCGTCTACAAACTAGGGTACATTTCTGGAATTTATGCAGCTTTTAGTTTATGACTGCCTATCTCATTCTTGAGATGCTAAAATGGCAGGGCAGTATAAACCCCCTGAATGACCCCATTTTGTAAAGTTGACACCCCAAGGAAATTGCTGAGCCCATTGAATATTTTATTTTTTTGTCACAAGTGATTGAAAAATGACAAAAAAAATAAAAAATTACACAAAGTTGTCACTAAATGATATATTGCTCACACATGCCATGGTTATATGTGGAATTACACCCCAAAATACATTCTGCTGCTTCTCCTGAGTATAGGGATACCACATGTGTAAGACTTTTTGGGAGCCTAGGTGCGTACAGGACCCCGAAAACCAAGCACCACCTTCAGGATTTCTAAGGGCGTAAATTTTTGTATTTTGGGGTGTAATTCCACATATAACCATTCCATGTTTGAACAATATATTATTTAGTGACAACTTTGTGTAAAAAAAAAATGTACTTTTCCCGAAACTTGTGGCAAAATATAAAATATTCCATGGACACAACATGCCTCTCAGCAAATAGCTTGAAGTGTCTACTTTCCAAAATGGGGTCATTTGTGGGGGTTTTGTGCTATCTTGACATTTCATGGCCTCTGAAACTGTGATAGGTAGTGAGGAAGTGAAATCACCATTTTATGCCCTTAGAAAGCCTGAAGGCAGTGATTGGTTTTCGGGGTCCTGTACACGGCTAGGCTCCCAAAAAGTCTCACACATGTGGTATCCCGGTACTCAGGAGAAGCAGGAGAATGTATTTTGGGGTGTAATCCCATATATGCCCATGGCATGTTTGAGCAATATATCAATTAGTGACAACTTTGTGCAAAAAAAAAGTTTGTAATTTTCCCGAAACTTGTGGCAAAATATAAAGGCCCTACAGATTAAAATGGTGGGTGCTACAATTTTTTTTTTCACACAGTATTTGGGCAGCAATTTTTCAAATGCAATTTTTTTGTTAAAAAACTTTTTTAAATTTTAATGCCCTAAAACACACTATATTGCCCAAATGTTTGATGGGATAAAAAAGATGATCTTATGCCGAGTACATGGATACCAAACACAACATGCTTTAAAATTGCGCACGAACGTGCATTGCAGACAAACTACATACATTTTTAAAAGCCTTTAAAATCCTTTACAGGTTACCACTTTAGATTTACAGAGGAGGTCTACTGCTAAAATGACTGCCCTCAATCTGACCTTCGTGGTGATACCTCACATGCATGGTGCAATTGCTGTTTACATATGACACCAGTCCGACGCTTGTGTTCGCACTTGCGCATGAGCACGGGGGGACAGGGGTGCTTTCCCAATGGCGCTGTTTATATCCGGCGAAACCTAAGTCATGAAATGCTTGTAGCTTCTGGTTTCTTAGGCCATAGAGATGATTGGAGCCGTTCTGGTTTCCGATCAGCTCTATAGTCAGCTGGCGGAACCACCGTCTGCATTCTCGGCTTCCCTGTTGGGACAGGAGAGCCCGAGAAAACCATGGAAGACAGTGGGAGGGGGGACTGTAAAAGCAGTCTAGAGGCTAATTAGCCACTAGGATTGCTTTTACATGAAAGCGAACAGCTGGCTGAAAAGAATGATACCAAGATGATACCTAAACCTGCAGGCATCATTCTGGTATAACCACTCAAAGTCCAGCAACATACCAGTACGTGGCTGGTCCTTGTTGAGCATATATTGTAATGTTACACAGTGTTACATAGTGTTCTTTTTTTCATGCAGCCTATCGGCTGCATGAAAAAAATGAGATTGATCGGTGGCTTTGCCCACCATTAAAATTTCGCCCTTCATCCACCACTTCTAATTATGGGCATAAATGCACCATTTTTTTTTAACTGTGGTGGTGAAATCACCTCCTACAGTGCTGGAGTCGCCGATTTTCGTATTTGTATCATGAGAGCAAACGCTGTCGCTGTCAAGATAAATAAATCAGTGCTGCAGCTGAATGGCGTACCTGGAAAGCAAACAATGGTAACGATAAAACATTAACTCAATAAAACAACTTAACGCAATCTGTGCCTAAAGAATATATGCCCAAGCATGGGGGCAATCCGTCCCTAATGTTAGGAGCAAATCGCTCCTCCTCCCCTGCCCCCATGGTTCGGCATATATGCTCTTTTTTTTTTAACTGTGGTGGTGAAGTTACCTCCTACAGCGCTGGAGTCACCGCTTTACGTATCGTGGGAGCAAACGCTGTCGCTGTCAGAATAAATAAACCCGTGCTGCAGCTGAATGGCGTACCTGCTAAGTAAATGATGGTTAACAATAAAACAAAGCAACATTACAGTATAACAGTAACAGTACCATACCTGCAAAGCAAATACAATAAAATATAGTAAAAATAAAACATTACAGTTCTAAAATACAGTAACAACAGTTCAATAGAGCAGACAATAGAGACCGAACATTAGAGAGAGAAGAAAAATAAAACCACAACTATTTTTGGCTTTTTTATTTTTTATTCTTTTGTGTGTTTTTTTTTTGCACTTTTATATAAACTGTAAACTGTGAACGTTCCAGGTTATGGTCTCTCAAAATGTGTTGGCAATTTCATCTTTTGAGACACTGTGTAAGTGTGCCCTAGGACTGTGTAATACTGTACCCTACGCTAATACTCCACTAGTGTGTGGTAGCATTCGAAACATTCACCAATGCAAAGACCAGGTTAGTAAGGACAGGAGGGACAATAAAAGCGGGTGTCATGCCTATAGCCGCGTTTTCTGCAGACACGGCATCTTCTTTGGGGATTTCTTTGGGTAGGGGTACCAGGGAGGACATACGGAAAATGCCTCTTATGCAGCCGGCTCACTGCATTTGGATTGTGAAGTTGGGCCACAGCACCGTCTGGAAACAGAAGGACTGTGATGGTCTCTTCCTGGAATTTAAGGAAGGATCCAGTTCGTCCTGGAGCTTTGTATAGCACATAAGCATTCAGCAGAGCCAATTGGAATAAATATACAGACACTTTTTAATACTAGCGTCTGGCCTTACGGGCAATTAGGTACAGCACCAACAACTGGTCGTTGAGGTCCATCCCTCCCATGTTAAGGTTTTATTCGTGGACACAGAGGGGTTTCTCCACAACACCAGTCACCGTTTGAATTTGGACCATTGTATCTGCGTGAAGGGAGGACAGAACAAAAACATTCTTATTATCCCTCCACTTCACAGAAAGCAAATTATTACATCTCAAGCAGGCTCCAGCCTAAGACAGGAATCTACAAGCCACTGGGGTAAGCCCCAGAGATTAGATCACACGGTGCCACATGCGCCAATTTCATGATCAAACAAGTGACTAAAAAGTGCCATGCTTGTGTAATAATTGTCCACATACAAGTGGTACCCCTTTCTGAATAAGGGTAACACCAAGTCCCACACAATCTTACCAGTGCTCCCTATGTAGTCTGGGCAGTTCTCCGGCTCTACGTAACTATCTCTTCCCCCGTAAACCATAAAACTATATGTATAGCCTGTTGCCCTGTCACAGAGCTTATACATCTTGACCCCATATCTGGCACGCTTGCTGGGAAGATATTGTTTGTATGACAAGCGGCCAGAAAACGTAATCAGGGATTCATCAACACAGACAACTTGATCGGGAGCAAACAAGGCTGCAAATTGCTGGTTGAAGTGGTTTACGAGGGGCCCAGTCTTGTAGAGCCGATTGTATTCAGGGTCACCCCGAGGAAGACAGAGTTCATTGTCATTGAAATGCATGAACCGCAAGATCTGCTCATATCGTGTCACGGTCATGGAGGCAGAGAACACAGCATATGGTGAATTGGGTCAGTGGACCAATATGACCGCAACTCACTTTTTAGTTATGCCCATGAGGAGGGATAGGCCCAGGAAGGTCTTAAATTCGGGGACTGCAATAGGTCTCCAATCTCTGGCAAGGGTCAACTGGGGATTAGCGGCAATTAATCTATAGAGATCTTCCGTGAAAAACAGCGAATAAAAATCAACTGACGCAAAATTAACTGCTTCCTCCTGAATTCCAGGTTGGCCAGTGAATGGAGGAAGTACTGGTGCTGCAGAAGTGGTGGGCTCCCAATTCGGATTTGCAAATGCAGCAGGAAGGGCACTATGGGCTCGACGGGCCTGTCTTTGTCATCTTGGTGGCTGCAGGACACTAGTTGTGCTAGCCACCTCACCAGCTTGAAATGCACTTATGGGACTCGCCACGTCACCAAGTGTTACTGCAGTGCTGGATGTACGACCAGGATTTACTAGGTCACTGGTGCTTGCCAGTTCACCAGAAGGATGAGCGGCCCTAGTACTGGCTCTCTGCTCCATACAAGAGCCCTGTGGTTCTTGCACCTCAGCAACAGCAGAAGAACGGGATCGGGTACACCTGACCTTGGCAGGGACCACTGCTCTGTCGTCAGAGCTATCTGTCAGGGTGCCGCTGCTGTCTACAGGTTCATATTCTGAGCCTGAATCTGACAGATGGGTGAGTTCCTCTTCACTCTCATCTGTCATGCTCAGAAAAGTGTAGGCCACTTTACTAGCCTCTTCACTAGTGTACCTTCGATTGGACATTTTGGCCTCTAAATTTACTGGTACAACTAGTGAGACTCACAGGAAAAAAGAGCACCTGACTGTTATCGACTGCTTTAAACGCTACCAAATATATATACAGCCTCCTACATATATATATCCACTGCATTCCAGTCTAGCCAAGCCTCTATCTGACTGCAGGTCATTCCTGGTGTATGTTTTCAAATATACTTTCAGGCAGGCAGGTGATTCAGTGAGCTGCAGTGCACAAAATATATATACAGTCTCCTACATATATATATTCACTGCATTCCAGTCTAGCCAAGCCTTTATTTGACTGCAGGCACATTCCTAGTGTAGGTTTTCAAATACACTTTCAGGCAGGCAGGCAGGTGATTCAGTGATCTGCGTGGCATTAAATGTATGTACAGTCCCCTACATATACAGTGGGGACGGAAAGTATTCAGACCCCCTTAAATTTTTCACTCTTTGTTATATTGCAGCCATTTGCTAAAATCATTTAAGTTAATTTTTTTCCTCATTAATGTACACACAGTTCCCCATATTGACAGAAAAACACAGAATTGTTGACATTTTTGCAGATTTATTAAAAAAGAAAAACTGAACTATCACATGGTCCTAAGTATTCAGACCCTTTGCTGTGACACTCATATATTTAACTCAGGTGCTGTCCATTTCTTCTGATCATCCTTGAGATGGTTTTACACCTTCATTTGAGTCCAGCTGTGTTTGATTATACTGATTGGACTTGATTAGGAAAGCCACACACCTGTCTGTATAAGACCTTACAGCTCACAGTGCATGTCAGAGCAAATGAGAATCATGAGGTCAAAGGAACTGCCTGAAGAGCTCAGAGACAGAATTGTGGCAAGGCACAGATCTGGCCAAAGTTACAAAAAAATTTCTGCTGCACTTAAGGTTCCTAAGAGCACAGTGGCCTCCATAATCCTTAAATGGAAGACGTTTGGGACGACCAGAACCCTTCCTAGAGCTGGCCATCCGGCCAAACTGAGCTATCGGGGGTGAAGAGCCTTGGTGAGAGAGGTAAAGAAGAACCCAAAGATCACTGTGGCTGAGCTCCAGAGATGCAGTCGGGAGTTAGGAGAAAGTTGTAGAAAGTCAACCATCACTGCAGCCCTCCACCAGTCGGGGCTTTATGGCAGAGTGGCCCGACGGAAGACACATGAAGGCCCGCATGCAGTTTGCTAAAAAAGCACCTGAAGGATTCCAAGATGGTGAGAAATAAGATTCTTTGGTCTGATGAGACCAAGATAGAACTTTTTGGCCTTAATTCTAAGCGGTATGTGTGGAGAAAACCAGGCACTGCTCATTACCTGTCCAATACTGTCCCAACAGTGAAGCATGGTAGTGGCAGCATCATGCTGTGGGGGCGTTTTTCAGCTGCAGAGACGGGACGACTGGTTGCATTCAAGGGAAAGATGAATGCGGCCAAGTACAGGGATATCCTGGACGAAAACCTTCTCCAGAGTGCTCAGGACCTCAGACTGGGCCGAAGGTTTACCTTCCAACAAGACAATGACCCTAAGCACACAGCTAAAATAACGAAGGAGTGGCTTCACAACAGCTCCGTGACTGTTCTTGAAAGGCCCAGCCAGAGCCTTGACTTAAACCCAATTGAGCATCTCTGGAGAAACCTAAAAATGGCTGTCCACCAACGTTTATCATCCAGCCTGACAGAACTGGAGAGGATCTGCAAGGAAGAATGGCAGAGGATCCCCAAATCCAGGTATGAAAAACTTGTTGCATCTTTCCCCAAAAGACTCATGGCTGTATTAGATCAAAGGGGTGCTTCTACTAACTACTGAGCAAAGGGTCTGAATACTTAGGACCATGTGATATGTCAGTTTTTCTTTTTTAATAAATCTGCAAAAATGTCAACAATTCTGTGTTTTTCTGTCAAATTTGGGGTGCTGTGTGTACATTTATGAGGAAAAAAAATGAACTTAAATGATTTTAGCAAACGGCTGCAATATAACAAAGAGTGAAAAATTTAAGGGGGTCTGAATACTTTCTGTTCCCACTGTATATATCCACTGCATTGTAGTCTACCCAAGCCTATATCTGACTGCAGGCCATTCCTGCAGTGGTGGTGCATCCATAGAGGGCGCAGGAGCGCCGCCCCCTCACTCCTGAACCCATCAATCTCCAATAGATAGATTCATGCATGGCATGAATCTATCTATTGTCGCCGCTGCCGACCCCTATTCAGGTGTCCGGCCCCTTGTTGGGCACCGGGCATCTGAATTACAGCGGCGGGGGTGTTTTGGAAGTGCCTGATTAGAGCCGTCAGCTCTAATAGGCGTCCTGATTAGAGAAGTGGGCTCTGATAGGCTTCCAATTTGGTAAACAGCGGGCACACTGCTGTGCGTGTTAGGGAAGCAAATAAATTGCTTCCCTAACACTGACCCGCATCTCAGCCAATCAGGTGCACCTGGTTGCCTGTCACCTGATTGGCTGAAGCGACAGGTGCTGTGATTGGATGCCAGGCGTCCAATCATAGCAGAAGAGGACAGAAGAAGACATCGAGGACTCGGAGGGAGCGTGGAGGACAGCGCTGACCCGAGACAGGTAAGTGCCAGGCGGGGTGGCACACTGGCAGCAATTGATGGGGCAAACAGGCGGCAATAGATGGTGCAAACTGGCGGCAATTGATGGGGCAAACTGGCGGCAATAGATGGTTACAGTAGCTGCGTTTGATGGCACAGTCGCGGCAATTTATGGGTGCAGTGGCTGCGTTTGATGACACAGTGTCTGCGCTTGATGGGCACAGTGTCTGCGTTTGATTGCACAGTGTCTGCGCTTGATGGGGCACAGTGTCTGCGTTTGATGGCACAGTGTCTGCGCTTGATGGGCACAGTGTCTGCGCTTGATTGCATAGTGGCAGTGTTTAATGGCACAGTGTGGCAGTGGTGGCAATTTATGGGTACAGTGGCTTAGTTTGATGGCACAGTGGCTTTGTTGGATGGCGCAGTGGCAGTGTTTGATGGCACAGTGGCTGCGTTTGATGGGCACAGTGGCGACAATTGATGGGCACAGTAGCTGCGTTTGATGGGCACCTTTTTTCAATTGCAGTGAGGCTGGTTTTGATGGGTTTTTTTTTCGTTTTGAAGGCTCCAATGATGGTTCCCAGGTTGAGGAAGACAGTAATGTGAGCCCAGAGAGAGGGGGTGCCCAAGAAGGACAAGAAACTGGCAATCATGTTCCCCCAGCTGCAGCATACTGCCAGGTTTGCTCCAGTGATGAGGAGGGAGGGGATGATGAGGTCACTGACTCTACGTGGGTGCCTGATAGAAGAGAGGAGAAGGGGGTTGAAGGGGGAGGCACATCTCCAACGAGGCAGGATGCCCTCCAGAGGCCAGCTTAAGGGCAGCCACCCGACTGCATCACACCACAGAGCTCCGCATGTGCAGGACGCTGCTGACTCACCGCGTATTTTGAAAAGTTCTTTGGTGTGGGCCTTTTTTGATACATGTGCAGCAGATCGCACCGTTGCTGTTTGCAACATATGTCTGAAGCGTATTAAGCGTGGCCAAAACAGCAGCCGCTTGGGCACCACATGCTTGACCAGATATATGTTGACCTCCCATGCAGTCCATTGGCAAGATAACTTAAAAGACCCACACCAAAGAACAAGGCGGACTTTTCCTTGCTCCTCATCAGCTGGGATCTCCAATCCCACTATACCTTCAGTCCTCTCAGAAACCTGCACTGAGAAGAATGAAGGTGTAGAATTAGGTGTGCCAAGTACTTGCGGGCAATCTGCTATCACTACACCAACATCCGATTGTAGCAGGCAAATTTCCCTACCCCGGTTGCTAAACCATCAAAAGAAATTCGGTCCCAGCCATTCACATGCTCAGTGGCTGAATGCTAGCTTGGCTAAATTGCTAGCACTCAAACTGCTGCCTTTTCATCTGGTAGACTCTGCCCCCTTTTGTGAATTTGTGAAATTTGCGGTAGCTCAGTGGCAGGTTTCCAAACGCCATTTCGTTTCACAGAAGGCCATTCCGGCTCTCTACCAGCATGTCTTGGCCTCATTAGACAGAGCGATCAGTGGTAAGGTGCATATTACCGCTGACTCATGGTCCAGCAGGCATGGACAGGGATGTTACCTTTCTTTCACGGCGCACTGGGTAACTCTGCTGGCAGCTGGGAAGGATGCGGGACAGGGTGCAGTATTGTTGGAGCTTGTTCCGCCACCACGCCTCCAAAATGCTAGTAGTGGTGGTTCTGCCACACCTCCTTCCTCCACCCCCTCCTCTTCTTCTTCCTCTATGGCCTCTTCCTCTGCAGATTTGTCCTCGGAACCAGCGGTGCTCCGTAGGTGTTCTAGGGGCTACGCAAGCACTCAGGCAAAAAGATGCCATGCGGTGCTTGAGTTGGTCTGCTTAGGGGACAGGAGCCACACTGGGGCAGAGATTCTGTCAGCTCTGCAGGAGCAGAGATGGTTGATGCCACACGAGCTTCAGCCAGGAATGGTGGTTTGCAACAATGGCACCAACCTCCTCTCCGCCCTCCGACAAGGACACTTGACCCATGTTCCCTGTTTGGCTCACATCCTTAATTTTGTGGTGCAGTGGTTCTTGTGCAGGTACCTGGGCTTACAGGATCTCCTGAGGTAGGCCAGGAAAGTCTGTGGGCATTTCCGCTGGTCATATAATGCCAGTGCTCGGCTGGCTGACCTTCAAAAGGAATGCAACCTGCCCAAGAACTGCCTCATGTGTGACATGCCTGTTGGAGCACAGGCCTCATGGAATAATGGACAGGGCACTTGAGGCAGAACAGAGGGCGGAAGAGGAGGACTTCCTTACCTCTCAAGGCCCCCTTTATCCAGACAGTATTCCTGCGGGCCCGCCGATCACACAGGAAAAGGAGGAGGAGGGTGAGGATTGTGTCAGCATGGAGGTGGAGCCTAGCACTTAGCATCAGCAGCAGTCTGATGTCCCCAGAAACCCATGGACTTGTACTTGGCTAGGAGGAGGTGGCTGTGGATCATGTCATCCTTAGTGACCCAGAGGACTCTGGATCGAATGCTTTAGCAAACCTTCGCTGCATGGCCTCCCTGATCCTGCAAAGCCTGCGAAAAGACCCTCGGATTTGTGGTATCAAGGAGTGGGATCATTACTGGCTGGCAACCCTTCTTGATCCACGTTACAAGGGTAAGGTTGCAAAACTTACCCAGCCTTCACAGAGGGAGCAGGGGATGAAACAGACCTTGCAGAAAGATTTGTGCAATGCGTTTCCAGAGCCTGGGAGGTTACAATTTCCTCATCCTCCTGGACAAGGTGTTGCTGAGGTTTCGGTCAGTCACAGAAGGAGCGGTGGAGAAGGTGGTCATCTGACCGATGCGTTCAGACAATTCTTTAGTTCGCAGCCCCAAGGTCTGATTGGTTCCAGCAACCATCGCCAGTGTCTGATTTACATGGTGCAGGAATACCTAGGGGCAAGATCAGACTTGGAGATCTTTCCAACCGAAAATCCACTGGGTTACTGGGTCTTGAGGATGGATCACTGGTCAGAGCTTGCACAATATGCAATTGAGCTACTGGCCTGTCCTGCATCCAGCGTTCTTTCTTAACGCACATTCAGTGCTGCTGGAGGCTTTGTAACTGATCACAGAGTGCGCCTGTCCACAGACTCAGTTGATCGGCCCACCTTCATAAAAATGAATCAGTCTTGGATCACCAGCTACTTAATTTTTCTATGAATGTGAGATCCCTTGAAGACTGCCTATGCTGAGTGACTATCCTGTTATGCTGAGTGACTATCCTATTCCTCCTCAATGTTCATGTTGATAGCTTCTAAGAACATTTTTGTTTCAGGGCACCTCCACCAGTGCCTAAGGCCCAATTTTTCTGCCCCTGTTCAACGGGGGCGTGTAATGTCAATTTTTGCTGTAATATTTTGCAGAAGGGTTCGTTCTTGCACTCAACTAGAGTGTCTGTGAGGGGCTGCAGTGTTGTGGCACCACCACCACTGCTTAAGACCCAATTTTACTGCCCCTGTTTAACAGGGGCGTGTAATTACACCAAGAGTAACTGTGGGGGCTTACAGTGTTCTGGTACCACTAACACCTAAGGCCCAATTTTCTGCAGAGTATATAGGGCAGGCCGTATAGTATATACAGGCGGTCCCCTACTTTCAAACATCTGACTTACAAACGACTCCTACTTACAAACTTAAAAAGAGACAACAGGAAGTGAGAGGAAATCTACCCCTAGGAAGGGAAATGCTCTTCTGCAAGAGTTAATATGGGAAAAAGATGTCTCCACTGATGCTTTATCACCAGTCCTTGCTTCCCTAATAACCCCAAATTTTCAAAATCCAATTGTCATTGGGACAGAAAGTGAGTTGAAATCTTCTGAACAGGGGCACAGACAGCAAAACAAATTTTACAGGGGTGATAACCCTTCCCTATGTTATCCAAAAAGCTTAAAAAATGAAATGATTTTTTTGGCTGGAGCTACACTTACAAAATGTACCTGTTCCAAATTACAAAAAGATTCAACTTAAGAACAAACCTACAGTCCCTGTCTTGTTTGGACCACCTGTATACTGCTGTTCAGAGTATATAGGGCCTGGGGGGCCCCATGCCTTTTCTTTTCTTAATTTGGGTGCAGGGTTCCCCTTAATATCCATACTAGACCCAAAGGGCCTGGTAATGGGCTGGGGGGGTACCCATGCTGTTTTTCTCAATAATTTTCATCCATATTGTCGGGACCCGACATTACATTACAGCCGCAAGCAGTTTTAAATGACTTTTATTGCTTTAGAAATGTCATTTTGTGCAGGGACTTTTCACTTTAAGCATTATTAAAATCACTGCTCCAGAAAAATCGTCTGTTTTTAAAACTTTTTTTTGCATTGATACATGTCCCCCGGGGCAGGACCCGGGTCCCCAAACACTTTTTAGGACAATAGCTTGCATATAAAATTCGCACTTTTGGTTTTTCACATTCGGGTCCAATAGACTTTAACGGTGTGAACCGAATTGGGGGGGGGGGGTTTAGCTCATCCCTACTATGTATACACAGATCACAATGGCTCATTGCTGTCTGTTGTGACATCTGTGTTGGAAATGATGATCTCTAGTCTAAGCAGAAGGGTTGCATGAGGTGTTAGCTGGACAAGTTTGAAGCTTTCCTTTTATTATTTAATGTTTTTCCTCAGTATGTGCTGTTCCTTGGCAGAGAATGCTACCAGGTTCATTGCTATTGCTATAGAGCAGAGCATAGACAATTTTTTTCTGCTAAATGAAAGAACCTTACTGTTACAGAGAGTGGTGGTTTTACATGCCCAGAACTGGTCTCCAGCTGCAGTGAGGCCTGATCCACTGATAATTTACTGTGTGAATCTCTCAACTTGTAGTTTGGAGAAGTACCCAGCATAAGACATTACACTAGATTTAGCTTGCTGAGCACTGTGTTTCATAAACAATTGCCATGTTTCTTTTTCATAAATTACTGTTTCCACCATTTTTTCACATCTCAGTACTGGTGATCTCCTCTAGCCGCTTTCATGCAGCTTCTTTCTACATGCTGTAAAGTTCAGAGAATCTAGCGCCTTGGGACTACGTGCAACAGTCGGTTATCTTAAACATAAAAGTCTTTATTTTTATTAACCAAACACAAAGGAGCTTTAAGAAGAAATACAAAACTTCAGGAAATGCAACACAAAAATTTGCCTATGTTCAGCACAACTCTAATGCCATATACAGATGATCAGACATTCTGACAACAAAACCGTGGATTTTATTCCGACGGATGTTGGCTCAAACTTGTCTTGCATACACACGGTCACACAAATGTTGTCAGAAATTCTGAACGTCAAGAATGCAGTGACGTACAACACGTATGACGAGTCGAGAAAAATGAAGTTCAATAGCCAGTGTGGCTCTTCTGCTTGATTCCGAGCATGCGTTGACTTTTGTGCGTCGGAATTGTGTACACACGCTCGGATTTGTTGTCGGAAAATTTGAGAACCAGCTCTCAAACATTTGTTGTAGGAAATTTTCAGACAGCAAATGTCCGATGGAGCATACACACGGTCGGATTTTCCAACAACAAGCTCACATCGAACATTTGTTGTCAGAAATATCGACTGTGTCTACGCGGCAAAACTGTTAAATATGCAAAAGTCAAATAAGGGCTTTTACCCTGGGATTAGCAGTGCCCAGCTTCCGACATATTTGTAGCACACATGCAGCACAGAGCCAGGTCTCCTCTCAACTCCTACTCCTCCCACTAACATTGGGAGTTTCCTGTCTTATGTACTGCTTCCTGGAGGCTCTTAACCTTGTAGGGATCGGGGTCCCTGCAGTCAGGAGTGGAGGCCCTTTTCCCACCTGAATGTCACTCAGGGCCGCAACAATTCTGGGTCCCAAATAAGCCGCTACCAATGCCAAAAGGACTGTGAGTCAGTCCTCTCTTCTGTACAACAGTACCAGAATCCCTCACCCTGTACGGGTGAGACCCCTAAGCAAACCAACCTATCCCTCTTAAAAGGACTACAACCTGAATCAATGCCACATAGCACTCGTCCAGGATCCACTCTTGGCACCCTGTACATCTACCTCAACGTGGAGGAGTTAAAGGCAAAATTTGATACCATACAATGTACTCGGGAGAGGGCATCTGCATTTTGATGCTGTCTCCCGGGTCTGTGCTCTACTACAAAATTGAACTCCTGGCGAGAAAGGAACCATCTTGTCAACCTGGAATTGGTCTGCTTGTTTTGTCTCATCCAGATCAATGGGGTATGGTCTGACACCAGGCAAAACCTCCTACCTAGCAGAAAGTACCGCAGAGAGTCCTGGGCCCATTTGATGGTGAGACACTCCCGCTCTACCACAGCTTAGTTTTTCTCGATCACCATCAGTTTCCTACTGAGGAAAACTATGGGGTGCTCTTCCCCATTGACCAATTGAGACAAGACTGCTCCTAAGCCCTCACTTGAGGCGTCTGCACCAGAAACGCTTTAGAAAACTCAGGAGCCACGAGCATTGGATGCGAGCACAATGCTGTCTTAAGCTTTGGAAAAGCTTCTTTAGCATCTGCATTCTACTTTATCGTTACTGACCTCCTGAATGAATGAATGAATGATTTTGTAAAGCGCTGCAAATGCGAACTGAATCGCCTCAAGGCGCTAGATGCATTCTGTGTTGTCAGCTTCTTAGAAAAGGAAGGTCTTTAGTTTTTTCCTGAAGGCCTGATGTTTTTCTTCCATGCGGATGTAGGTCGGAAGAACGTTCCATAGCCGGGGTCCTTGGACTGCGAATCTTCGTTCTCCCTTTGCTTTGTAGCGGTATTTGGGAATGATGAGGAGGTTTTGGTTAGCCGATCGAAGACTGCGATTAGGTGTGTAGTGTTTTATTCTTTCCCAGAGATATAGCGGAGCGTTTCCTTGTATGCATTTGTGGGTGAGGCAGAGGGTCTTGAATGTAATCCGATTCTTTACGGTTAGCCAGTGTAGGCTCTTTAGGGATGGGGAGATGGATTCCCAGGGTTTTTTTTCCTGTTAACAGTCTTGCTGCCGTGTTTTGGATGAGTTGCAAGCGCGCAAGCTGATATTGGGGTAATCCTACGTAGAGCGAATTTGCGTAATCGAGTCGGGAATTGATGATTGTTCCAACAACTGCCGCTTTGTCCTCTTCTGGGATGAAGGGGATGAGTTTACGTAGCAGGAGGAGGAGATGGTGGGATCCGCTAACTACTGATCCTATTTGTGCATCCATTGTCATTCCTGAGTCAAAGATGACTCCGAGACTCTTGGCTTTGGTGCTTGGAGAGATTGGTCTGTCCGAGGATGGTGGGAGGTGTCCACGGAGTCTTAGTTTTGGAATTTTTGTTAGCGTGTAGGAGAAGAAGTTCTGTTTTTGATCCGTTGAGTTTGAGGGAGCTAATGGTCATCCAGTCATCTATCAAAGTGAGGCATTTCTCTAGTTGCTGATGGTGGTCTTTTTGTCCGGTGATGCGAAAGTAGAGTTGGGTGTCATCAGCGTATGAGTGGAAGCAGAGGTCTGTTTTTCTGATGATATTGAGGAGAGGGCGGATCTAGATGTTGAATAGCACTGGTGACAAGGGTGAGCCCTGAGGGACTCCGCAGGAGATTGCCCGGGTTTCCGAGGTGAATGTTCCTAATTTCACTATCTGAGAGCGATTCTCTAAGAAGGATGCAAACCATTTTAGAGCAGAATCTGTGGCTCCTGCTACTTCTGCGAGGCGGACAAGTAAAGTATTGTGGTCCACTGTATCGAATGCTGCGCTGAGGTTTAATAGTACCAGGAGACACGATTCTCTGTCATCTGCTGCTTCAAGGGCGTCGTCCCATATTTTGAGAAGTGCTGTTTCTGTGCCATGGCCTGGGCGGAAGCCTGATTGCAGAGGGTCCAGAAGTTGGTGTGTGTCCAGGTGGCATTGTAGCTGCTGTACTACTGCTTTCTCCATAATCTTGGAGATGGTGTTGAGGCTTGTTATCGGTCTGCGGCAGTTAGGGTCCTTAGGGTCGAGATTGGGTTTCTTTAGCAGGGGTTTGACGATGCCTTGCTTGAGGGAGGTTGGCACAGTCCCTTCTTTGAATTATTGATTTATGAGGTGTGTTAGGGTAGGGGTCAAGATGTCGGAACATTTTTTCAGGAGTTTTGTGGGAGAGATGTCGTTTGGTGATGTGCTGTCTCGAAGGCTTCTGATGATGTTTTTAGTCGTGTCAGTGGTGATTGGGGACAAAGAGAAATTCGGTGGTTGTGTGCTGTTCATGTCAATATCCTCTTTTTGCTTTGGCTGAGTGAGGTTGGTTGTTATTTTCTGATGAATTGATTTCCGAATGTTGTCGATTTTGTCGATGAAGAAATCTGATAACTCATTGCAAAATTCTTGAGTATCGTTTGCTGGGGGCTCTAAGCAGGTCGGGTTCATTGACTGAGCGACTATTTTTAAGAGTTCCCGCGGACGGTTTAAGGCAGTTGAGATGGTGTCCGAGAAATGTTCTTTTTTGGCTTTGAAGATTGCCTTGTGGTATTTCACAGTGAGTGTTTTGTAGTTAGTATGGTTTTCCTTGGTAGGATTTCTTCTCCATGCTCTTTCAGCTCTTCTACGTTCTTGCTTGAGTAGGGTGAGAGTGCCATTAAACCATCTCGAGTTTTTTTTGCGGACGAGTGTTCTGCGTTTTGGCGCCACTGAGTCTGCTGTTTGTAGTAATACCTTGTTTAGGGAGTTGAGTGTTTGTTCCGTTGAGAGGTTTAAGTTTAGCAAAGGTATTTTTTTGATAATGTAGTTTTGAAGAGTTCGGAGTGTAGTTTCTTCTGAGATCTTTTCCAGTGTGTTGTTGTTGCGCGTTTCTGTTTTTGGAAGGTGGTGTTGGTGGTGATTTTAAATTTGATAGCGTGGTGATCCGTCCATGGTAGTGGAGTGTTGTCAAATATGTTGATGTCCATATTCTGTTTGAAGATGAGGTCTAGAGTGTGTCCTGAACCGTGCGTGGGAGCATTTATCAGCTGTTGAAGGCCTAGTTCTTCCATTTGGTTGACGCAGGCAGTTGCGATAAAGTCTTGGGCAGAGTTTGGAGTACTGGAGGAGGTGAGGGCTGGCTACCACCCTCCTGTTGATCCAGAGGAAGGCGAAAAACCCCTAGCTGTGATGGCCAATAGTGCAGCAGAGGAAAAAATTCCTTCCTGACCCCTGGATCAACTGCTAGTGTACCCCCGGTGGCTTACCTGTATGGATGGTCCAGAAGAAAGACAGCAGGGGGGGTCTGACCACTACTTACTGGTGGGTGGTGCGGTGGCTGCGTCTAGGACGATCTAAGGTGGACTGGCCTCCGGTGAATAACCAGTGCCCCTGCAGTGAGGTCCAGTAGCAGGAGGGGTGATTCCAGGTGTGGAGGGGCAAGGGGCTCTGTTGGACGAGAGTGGGAGGGGGTAATGAGGTGGCTGGCTGGCCGGAGCTAGGCCGCAGCCGTGGTCTGTCTCACCGAATCTAGCGGCTAGAAAATGGGGCGATTAGACTGCGGCTGCGGTGGTGTCCCGAGGGGGGCTATGATAGTGGGGTCCGTGGGTCCAACCGAGAGGTGACGCGGCCGGAGTGCTAGTGGCCTCAGGAGGGAGGACTAAGATGGCTAAGTGCAGTATGTCAAATTTAATAGAGTGCACAAAGGGTTAAAAGCACTTACAAGATTGTTGAGTGTTAAAAGACATGATAAAATCAGGAGTCCTCATCTGTGGCATGTGTCCATCCTCAGCACGGTGGTAGAGAGCAGTGTAGAGCCGTCCAGCAGCTGTAGAGCGTTCTCATGCGTGTTGGAAAGAGGAGGCAGCAGGGAAGCCTGTATTCACTGCGGGACACACAAGGCTGATGGTGTCAGTGTAGAGAAGGGGGTGGTACTCAACCACCCCCTTCTCTACACTGACACCATCAGCCTTGTGTGTCCCGCAGTGAATACAGGCTTCCCTGCTGCCTCCTCTTTCCAACACGCATGAGAACGCTCTACAGCTGCTGGACGGCTCTACACTGCTCTCTACCACCGTGCTGAGGATGGACAGATGCCACAGATGAGGACTCCTGATTTTATCATGTCTTTTAACACTCAACAATCTTGTAAGTGCTTTTAACCCTTTGTGCACTCTATTAAATTTGACATACTGCACTTAGAGGCGCCTTTCTTTTCCTTTTTTATATCTTCAGAGTTGCTTCTCCTCTAACCAAAGTGCTGCCAGAAGTGCCATCTCATCACTATCATCCCTCTGACCAGCTACCCACCTCCACCAGAGCGCCCTTATCACCTCTCTGTTTTAGGACTAAGATGGCTGCGGGCCGTCCGGCACTGGGGAGTACCAAAATGGCCGCCGGATAGGCCCGAGCCGCGGGCTGGCCGGCGCTAGGGAGTATCAAGATGGCCGCCGACTAGGCCCGAGCCGCGGGCTGTCCTAGCGTTGTTGCCCGGACCGTCTGCGATGATGGTGGGCGAAAGGATCCGGTGAGGATAGGTCTAGCAGGAGGGGGGACGCGGGCCTGCCGGTCAGGCTGCCAGTCGGTTGTTGGGAGGAGAGGCGGTAATGTGCTGCCGGGCTAGCAGCCGGAGCTAGGCCGGAGCCGCGGAGTGTCCTGAGCGGCCGGCCGGCTGAACGTGGCATCTGGATGGTATGGACGATTGACGGAATAGGAGGGGGGGTCCCGGTGTACTGCTGCTGGGGGAGTCCGGGATGAATCCAAGGATGGGTGGCCGGATGGCTGGAGCTGGGTGGCCGGAGCTGCTTCACACGAGGTCTGCTCTGTGCAGTGTCAGCACTCAGACTCACACACATGTCGCAGAGTGAGTGGCCTCATGATGCCTTTTGTTAAGTCAGTCAATGGTGCAGCAATGGTGGCAAAGTTGGGGACGAACCTCAGGTAGTAGCCAACTATGCTCGAAAATGCTTGGACCTGTTTTTTCTTTAGGGGACAGGGTCAGTTCTGTATGGCTTCCACCTTATTCATTTGAGGTTTCACTAGCCCCCTACCCACAATGCACCCTATGTACTTGGTCTCCTCCATCCCAACCGTACACTTCTCAGGATTGATTGTGAACCCTGCTTTCTTTAAAGAGTCTACCACCTGAACCTGGGGAAGATGGGACTCCCAATTGGTACTAAAAATTACAATGTCATCCAGGTAGACCAAAGTATATTGTTGATAGGGGCGTAATGTTTTCCACATTGCCCTTTAGAACTTGGCGGGGCAGAGTGTAAGCCGAATGGCATCCTTTTATACTGAAAGTGTCCTTCCGGAGTGGAAAAAGTTGTTTTCTCCCTGGCTTCCTTGGTGGGGGGGAATCTGCCAGTACCATTTTGTGAGGTCCAATGTGGTGATGTACCGTGCAGGACCCAACTTCTCATCTAACTCGTCTACCCTGGGCATCTAATAGGCATCAAATTTATAAACTTCATTAAATTTCCTAAGGTCATTGCAAAAGTACAGGGTGCCGTTGGGTTTTGATACCAAAACAATTAGACTTGACCACTCACTCTGCGACTCTTCAATGACATCAAGCTCAAGCATTTTTTACCTCTTCAGACACTGCCACGCTATGTGCTTCTGGCATACGATACAGCTTTAACCTATTGAGCTCTTTGGATGTACTATGTACGTCCAAAGAGTAAAACCTTAATCACAAGCTGATGACCGCAGCAGCAGCCATCAGCCTGTGTGGGTTTTGTTCAGCCAGCAACTGGCTTCAAAAGTGATGCAGCAGCTTCATAGCTGCTGACCACTTTCACACAGCCGGTCACGCGGTGCCTCACCCCCTCCCGCCAGCAGCCCACCCTCCTCCCCTGGTTTCCGGGCTGTCCTGCACTCCCCGGAGCCCGAAAACACATCCGCTGGCTGGGGGAGAGAGACTGCAGTGAGAGCGAGGCAAATTCATACCTCGATCTCACATGCAAACAGTAAACCTGGAAGTGCTGTCACTTCCTGTTTCAGATGCACCCTTTCCTGGCCAGCACAGCCAAGGGGACACATGTAACAAAGCTGATCTTGCTTGGTTAGATGGTGTGAAGGGCAGGACAGACATTGGGGTCTATTAGACCCCTAATGTCTCCATAAAGTGTACCTGCCACCTGCCTAATGCTATAATATAGGGGTTTATTAACCCCTTGTGATAGCATTTGTAAAAATAAAACAATAAAAAAGTTGAAAAAAATAAAATTATAATAAAATAAAATAAAAATTGCCGAAAACCCCCATAACACCTGTGCAAATGCAAACGCAAGCCCAGGGTGTGCACACACATATAAACAGCAGTCACACCACACATAAGACATATTGCTATGGGAAGTTTTGGGCACCATAGTTTTTGGAGATATTGCAGGCGACGCAATTTTAAGACATGGAATGTTTGGTATCTATTTACTCGATGCAACCTAATTTTTTAGATTTTAACCAAAAATGGGTATTATATGGTGTGGTTTTGCACTAAAATGTATTTTATTATATCTTTCCCTAAAAATTTGCATTCACTAAACAGTTGCACAAATATCATGTGAAACTAAATTTTGCTTATATATCACTTTTTTTTATTTTACAGGGCCTTTGCTTTCAGAAAATATATAATATTCTGGGGGGTTAAATACATTTTATTGCCAGAAATTAAGATTTTTACATGTATGCGAAAAAAAAAAAAAAAAAATTGCTCTGGAGCCAAACTGGATATACAGAGCTTTACATTGGGCTCTGTTAAAATGTCATGCTCGATGACGTTGGGGAGACCAAGCAATCCTGAAAACATGTCTCTGTTTCTTTTTGCTTGTTGTGTTTGTGGCTTAGACATGGTAGCAGCAACCTGCACCAGGTCACCCCCTGCAGGGTCCCCTGAATTGATACCTACCACAGTGCATACCTTTTCTCTGTCTCTCTGGGGTTTTGATAAGTTTATATGATACATTTCGTACGGTTTCCTCTTCCCAGGCTGATGTATCCCATAGTTCACATCACCCACTTATTCCACCACCTCAAATGGACCCTGCTGGCTGCTACTTGGCCAAAAAATAGCTTTCTACAGTGGGGATCAGAACAGCCACCCGGGCTCCCACTTGAAACTGTCTGACTTTAGCTGACCGGTTGTAAACTCTCCTCTGATCCAGCAATCCACTGGGTCTTTGCCCGTATATCAGATCAAACGGAGAGAAGTCCATGGATGCCCGTGGAACCTCCCGGATGGCAAATAACAGGGCAGGGAGCAACATGTCCCAATCTTTCCTATCCTTCTGGACCACTCTTTTTAAGATTGATTTTAGGGTCTTATTAAACGTCTCAACGAGGCGGGTCTGCGGTCGATAGGCAGAAATTCACAACTGCCTTATCTGAAACAGTTTGCACAAGTCCACCATCACCTTCAACAAGAAAGGGGTGCCCTTGTCCTTCAGTATCTCGTTGGGGTACCTGGTTTGTGAAAACATTTGAAATAACTTCTGGGCAATGGCCTTAGAAGAAATTTTCCTTAAAGGGATCGCTTCTAGATACGTAGTTGCGTAATCCAGGACCACTAATATATATTGGTGCCCCCTTACTGACTTTACTAAGGGTCCCACCAGATCCATAGCAATCTATTTAAATGGCACCTCAATTATGATCAAGGGTTCCAGGGGGTTTCTATAATGTGACACCAGGGCAGTTAACTGGCAAGTGGGGCAGGACGCACAGTACATTTTTACCTCAGCCTTCACCCCTGGCCAGAAAAACTGGTTGGTTATCCTGGCCTCTGTTTTTCAGTCCCCAGGTGTCCCCCCAGTGTGTCGTTGTGGGACCCCATTGATAACTGAAATCTGCTTTCGAGCATTGACCAAAGTAGGATTCTGTAATAATTATTATTATTATTATTATTATACAGGATTTAAATAGCGCCGACAGTTTGCGCAACGCTTTACATAAGGGCAGACAGTACAATTACAATACAATTCAATACAGGGGGGAATCAGAGAGCCCTGCTCATTAGAGCTTACAATCTAGGAGGGAGGGTCAAGTTATACAAAAGGATAATAGCTGTGGGGGATGAGCTGATGGAGAAAATAGAAGTGCAGTTGTTAGATGGAGGCAGGATAGGCTTCTCTGAAGAGGAAAGTTTTCAGGGATCGCCTAAAAGTAGATATATTTGGAGAGAGCCTTACAGATTGGGGTAGGGAATTCCAGAGGATGGGCGAGGCTTGGAAGAAGTCCTGGAGGCAGATATAGGAGGAGATGATGAGGGAGCTAGAGAGCAGGAGGTCTTGGGAGGAACTAAGAGGGCGATTAGGTTTGTATTTTGAGACTAGGCTAGTGATGTAGCTGGGGGCAGAGTTGTGGATGGCTTTGTAACTTATTGTTAGTATTTTGAATTTAATTTGTTGGGCGAGTGGCAGCCAATGGAGGGATTGGCAGAGAGGGGTAGCAAACGCTGAGCGGTTTGTAAGGTGGATGAGTCTGGCAGCAGCATTCATGATGGACTGAAGGGGGATAGTCTATTTAAAGGTAAGCCAATGAGGAGGGAGTTGCAGTAGTCAAGGTGAGAGATAACCAGGGAGTGAATCATGAGCTTTGTGGTTTTTATTGGTTAGAAAGGGACTTAGTTTAGAGATGTTGCGGAGGTTGAGGCGGCAAGCTTTGGAAAGTGATTGGATGTGGGGCCGAAAGGAGAGTTCAGAGTCCAGGATAACACCTAGCACGCTGACATGTGGGGATGGGTGGATGGTTGTGCCATTGCTCTTGACAGATAAGTCAGGGGAAGAGGCACGTGGGGGAGGAAATATTATAAGCTCGGTTTTGGACAACTTGAGTTTGAGGAAGTGGTGTGACATCCAGACAGATATGTCAGTTAGTAAGTAATTGGAAGGTGCCAAACGCACCCCTCAATATGTCCAGGTCTGGGTGCACTGGTCTAGAGGAAGTTTCCTCTTCATCCTCCACAACCAGGATCTGCAATGGGGAAAGTTCCTCTTCATCCTCCCCCAACATGCAATAAGCATAGATAGATAAATAATAGATAATCACCTGAACGACCGCAACATACAGGGATATACAATGTAATACTGACATATAATCACACACATAGGTTGGACTTGATGGACTTGTGTCTTTTTTCAACCTCACCTTCTATGTAACTATGTAACTATGTAACATGAACTATAACGAAAAGACTCCCCCCCCCCTCAGAGGTCAGCTCAGTCTTGAGACCTGAAACACGAACAGTATCAACCACATTAACATTTTCTGCAATGTCATTATCAACGATAGGCATCTCAATATTAGGGGTGTGTGTTGTGGAGTGTTCTGGACTGGACCCCTCAGACTTTGACCCTTCATGGCCCAATGTCCCCAGTCCTCTTGGCTGTTGAGGAAGTCCATTCTGCACCTGGTTCCATAGCTCAAGAAACAGCAGACAGTCCCACCCCACTATGATATCACGTATCGGGCTTTTTACCACCCCACCTTCTTGTGTCACTGAGGTACAGCCATAGGCAACAGTCACTGGAACAAGGGGAACGCCCTGGTGTCCCTATGGATACATACTCCCCAGGGAGTCTTACCTACCAGGCCAAGTGACCTGCCAGAAGAAGATGGGTGGCACATGTTCATTGGACATAAAACGAGGCTTTCCTGCTGACCTAACATTCCATGGGCTCCTCCTGAAGTGGGTATTGTACGCAGGTATGTCCCCATGATTAGCAATGCCAACACTGTATGTCCCCCATTCTTTTGACAGGGAATGACCTCTGTGGGTCTAGAGAAGTTGAGGCAGGGATGCAGGTTCCAAGGTCTATCAGGGCTTCCCTCCTAGTCATTACAGCTGGCCTTGCTGCCCTTGGTGTGGGTTCCCGACGCTTAGCAGGCCCAAGCAGGCCTTCCAACATGGTGTATCTTTTGACCAACTTTACCAGCTGGTCCGCGGTTGCCGGGTCTCCATGGCTTACCCAGCGCTGCAGATCATCTGGCAGGGACCGCAGGTACCGGTCTATCACCACCCATTCCACCATTTGAGGGCCTGTCAACTTTTTTGGTTGCAGAAATTTTTTGACCAGCTGCAAAAGTTCATGCATCTGGGACCTTGGTGGTAGGTCAGGCTGGTACCAGTGCACCCTCTGAACCCGGACAACCGTAGTCACCCCCAGGTGGACCAGGATCTCTGCCTTAAGTCGCTAAAAGTCTCTGATGTGCTCGGTTGGCAGGTCAAAATAGGCCTTTTTGCGGGTCACTGGGGAGAAAGGGGGTGATAATGCCAGCCCTTGGTCAGGGGGCCATCCCTCTCTCTCCACTATCCTCTCAAAAGTAGGGAGAAAGGCCACCACATCATCATTGGGTCCAAGTTTCTGCAAGACATGGTTGGCCCTCACAGCTACTTGGTTGTCAGGGGCAACGGCTGCTTGCTCCTGTCCTTGAGCCAGACGCTGTACTGCCTCCTGTAAAGCAGCCACTTGTGCATGTGTGGTTTCCTACTGAGCTGAAAACTGGCAGCCAGCAAGCAAGTATTTTCCTGTTGTGCAGCTACAGCCTGTGTCAGGGCCTACACTGTCTCTTTAAATGTCAGTTTCAGGTTTAAACTGCTTTTGCAGCTGCAATACACTGTGACAACATCAAAAACACCACTTGTAACGTTCAGAGGATCTAGCGCTTTGGGACCATGTGCAACAGCCGGTTATCTTAAACATGAGAGTCTTTATTTTTCTTAACCAAAAGGAGCTTCCAGCAGCAAAACAAAAGTTCAGGAAATGCAACATAAAAGTCTGCTTATCTTCAGCACAACTCAAACTGTTAAACATGCAAAAGTCAAATAAGAGTTTTTACCCCAGGGTTAGCAGCATCCAGCTTCAGATGTTTTTGTAGCACACATGCAGCAAAGAGCCAGGTCTCCTCTCAACTTCTACTCCACCTACCAACACTCGCATTTCCTGTCTTATGTACTGCTTCCTGGAGGCTGCTTAACCCTGTAGGGACTGGAGTCAGGAATGAAGGCCCGTTTCCTACCCGAATGTCACTTAGGGACTCCAAAATTCCAGGTCCCAAACAAGCCGCTACTAATTCCGAGAGGACTATGAGTCAGTCCTCTCTTCTGTATAACTGTCCCGGATTCCCTGACCCCTGAGTACACTAACCTATCTCTCTTAAAGGGGACACAACCTGAACATCAGTGCAACATAGCACTTGTCCAGGACCCACCCTTGGCATCCTGTACAATGCACTTCCTCCAGCTGCAGGTCATTGCTCGGGACTGGCTGTTAGTGAAAATGGAGTACCTGGCTTGCATAATGTGTGTTGGTAGGGCCATCTGTAGTCCTCAGCAGGGGTGAAAGTGATAGAACAACAATGCAGGGGCACAACTTTGAGAGAAAGTGCCTGAACAAGGACCTTCATGGCAGGATCCAGGCTCCTCCAGTGAGAGTGGGAGGGAAGCCAAGGGGAAGGAAAGGAAGATTTTGGTGGCTAGAGGACTCAATTCTCAGAAGGACAGAGAGGGCAATCTGTCACAAGGACATGAAGCGCCAAACTGTATGTTGTCTACCGGGTGCTTGGGTTTGGCACATCACGGATCTGGTGGACAGATTACTGGGGGGGTCAGGGGGGGCTGGGGAAGACCTGGCTGTCATGGTGCACATTGGCATCAATGACAAAGTCAGAGGAAGATGGAGTGTCCAAGGTAGTATTTTCAGAAATACTACTGGCCACACCAGAAAGGCAGCGGGAGATTGGGGAAGTAAATCGGTGGCTGAGGAGCTGGTGTAGAAAGGAGGGGTTTGGGTTCCTGGAGAACTGGGCTGACTTTTCAGTCGGTTACCAGCTCTATAAAAGGGACGGACTGCACCCAAAGGAGGAGGGTGCAGATCTGCTGGGAGTGAAAATGGACAAAAAGTTAGAGAGGCTTTTAAACTAGGCGATGGGGGAAGGGTCCAAAACATAGAGATAGCCAGTGTGGAACATATTTCAGTGGGTAGTATTGGGGGCATTAGTGGTAGGTTGACTAAAACACCTAAACCCATGGTAAGTATAGTAACAAGTCCTATTTGCAACCTCAGAACACCCAATAAGGAGATAGTATGTGTCCGGACAAAACTAAGAGGTATGTTCACTAATGCCAGGAGTCTGGCAGGCAAGATGGAAGAACTAGAGCTGCTACTGTATGAGGAGGAATTAGATTTTGTGGGAATTTAAGAGACCTGGTTCAATAGCTCTCATGATTGGCTGGCAACCATTCAAGGTTATTCCCTATATCTCAGGGACAGGGAGGGTAAGAAAGGGGGAGGGGTATGCCTGTATATCAAAATGATATACAGGTGAATGTGAGGGATGATATCACTAATAGAGCAAGGGAAGAGGTGATAACCTTATGGGTAGAGTTACAAAGGGAGGAAACCAAAGAGAAAGTAATAATGGGAGTATGCTATAGGCCCCCTAACCTGAGGGAGGAGGGGGAATTGGACTTCCTATCACAGTTTGGAATGGCGGCAAGGGTGGGAAGTGTCATTATAATGGGGGAATTTAATAATCCAGACATAGACTGGGCAGAAGGAACCGCGCATTCATCTAAGGCTCGCCATTTCCTAAATGTCTTACAGGACAAATTCATGGGTCAGATGGTAAATGCACCTACAAGAAACAATGCATTACTAGACCTACTGATTACTAACAATACACACTTGATCGCGGATGTAGAAATACGGGGCAACTTAGGAAACAGCAATCACAGGTCAATAAGTTTCAGCATAAATCACACAAATAGGAAACATAAGGAGAATACAAAGACACTGAATTTCAAAAGAGCCAACTTCCAGAAACAACGCTTCTTGCTAGAAGATACTAAATGGCATAAAATCCTAGGCTCAAAGAGCACAGAGGAAAAATGGATGTGCTTTAGGAGCATATTAAATAAGGGTATTAGCCAGTGCATCCCAAAGGGTAATAAATTTAAAAGAGCTAATAAAAGCCCTGAGTGGCTTAACACCAATGTAAAATTTCATATACAAGCAAAGGAGAAGGCCTTGAAAAAATACATGGCTGAGGGGTCATCATCAGCATTCCAACTGTACAAAGAATGCAATAAGAAATGTAAGGGTGTAATCAGGGCAGCTAAGATAGAACACAAAAGGCACATAGCAGAAGAGAGTAAAAAAAAAATCCCAAGAAATTCTTTAAGTATATAAATAGTAAAAGAGGGAAGACAGATCATATTAGCCCCATAAAAAATTATGAAGGGAGTGGTTACAAAGGATGGTGAGATGGCGAAGATTTGGAATGTATTCTTCTCCTCAGTCTTTACAAGGGAAACGGGGGGGCTCAGTAACCAAAACTGCAATGTTTATCCTCATGACACATCACAGGAAGCACCCTCATGCTTAACAGAGGATAAAATTAGAAAGAGACTATAAAAACTTAACATAAATAAGTCACCAGGACCAGATGGTTTGCATCCGAGGGTCCATAAGGAACTCAGCCAAGTAATTGCCAGACCTTTGTTCCTAATTGTTAGGAACAGTCTACTGACTGGTATGGTACCAGCTGTTTGGAGAAAAGCCAATGTAGCACCAATCTTTAAAAAAGGGCCAAGATATATCCCTGGGAACTACAGACCAGTTAGCCTAACAACAATCGTATGCAAGCTCTTGGAAGGGATAATAAGGGACTATATACAAAACTTTAGTAATGAAAACTGTATCATTAGCAGTAATCTGCATAGATTCATGAAAAATCGTTCTTGACAAACAAATCTTTTAACCTTCTATGAGGAGGTGAGCTGTCATCTAAATTAAGGAAGGCCCGTAGACGTAGTGTATCTGGATTTTGCAAAGGTATTTAATACAGTTCCCCACAAACGTTTACTGTACAAGCTAAGGTCTATCAGCATGGACCAAAGGGTGAGTACCTTGATTTTAAACTGGCTACAAGGACGAGTTCAGAGGGTAGGGATAAATGGGGAGTACTCGGAATGGTCCAATGTGGAAAGTGGGATCCCTTAGGGTTCTGTCCTGGGACCAATCCTATTTAATTTATTCATAAATGATCTGGAGGATGGGATAAACAGCTCAATCTCAGTATTTTCAGACAATACTAAGCTAAGCAAGGCAATAGCTTCGCCGCAGAATGTGGAAACCTTGCAAAAAGATCTGAACGAATTAAGGGGGTGGGTAACTACATGGCAAATGAGGAAAAATGAGGAAAAATGTATAATAATGCATTTAGGTGGCAAAAACATGAATGCAATCTACTCACTAGGGGGTAATAAAACTCTGGGGGAATCTAGGATGGAAAAGGACCTGGGGGTCCTAGTAGTTGACAGGCTCAGCAACGGCATGCAATGCCAAGATGCTGCAAGCAAAGCCAATAGAATATTGGCATGCATTAAAAAAGTGGGGAAATATATGTTCTAAATATAAACACTCGCACTAATGGTATGAAAACATAAAAAAGATTGTGAATGTAGCTGCTATACACAAAGTGCTAAACACTTGAAAAATGTAAATAAATAAATACAGCGCTCACAAGCATCATATACAAAAATATATAAGAAATAGCTGACATAAAGACAGCTATTTCTTATAAGGTGACTAAAGTGACTAAAGTGTTCAAAACCACTGTGAAGAAAGTGCGAAATACTTCAGAGATTTTCAGGTGTACATCGACACCCCCTCATGTGTCCCCACTCACCGGATCAGGACGACGACCCCCAGCTTTTCAGTCTAGGGGTGACTTCAGACTTATTAATGGTATCCAGAGATGGCAGATTCAGTGTCAGATCATCAAATAAAAAGGCTTCTTTAAGGTGATCCTCAGCAGTAAAACAGGTACCCAAAATGAAAAAGATGGACTGATAGTGAAGTACAGCAAATAAAAGGTTTTATTGCGCATGGGGATGCAAGAAAAGAAAAAAGAAAAAATATATAAACAAAAAATAGGAAAAAAGAAAAAAGAAGAATAAAAGTAAAATAAAAATAATAAATATAAATAAAAAGAAAAATAGAAAAGAAAAAGAAAAAAATAAATAAAAAGAAAAATGAAAAAGAAAATAAAAATAAATATAAAAATAAAATAAAGATAAATAGAAATAAAAAGAAAAAGAAAAAGAAAAGAAAAAGAAAAAAGAAAAGAAAAGTTAAAAATAAAAATCAAAATAAATACAAATGAAAAAAAAAATGGAAATAAAAAAAAAAAGTAAAAATAAATAAAAAAGAAAAAAAGAAAAAAAAAGAAAGATCAAGGGAGAAGAGAAAAAAATTACCAGAAAAATTGAAATAAAAAAGAAGAAAAAATAAATAGAATGAAAAATAGAAAAAAGTATAATGAAAGAAACAAAAATGAAAGAAATATAAATCCTAACAGAACCTAATTAAAAATACTAAAAATTAGACAGGAAACAGTTTAGATCCAACTCGATGTTCAAGCCAAGGGGACTCATCGTCCTAAGATGATGGATCCACTGAGTTTCATTGCGAGAGATGGCTCTCTTAAGATTCCCTCCTCTCCGATGTCCCTCGACTCTGTCTATACCACAGAAGGTGAGACCACTTGTGTCCCTTTCATGGAATAACCTTAAATGATTGGACAAACTATGATGTTTGAAACCCTTTTTAATCCGGTTGACATGTTCACGTAGTCGGACTCGCAATGCTCTGTTGGTCCTACCCACGTACTGACATGGTACGTGACGTGGGTAGTACCGCACGTGATAAATTTGTTAATTTTGAAGGACCCACTGGAGGAATGGGCTGTGAACTCTAATGTCTTTCTCACCCTGTGTTTGGATGTTTTGCACAGCTGAAAAAACTCACCTGACCCAAAAAGTACACGTCCTCTTGGGGGGATCAACAACATTAGGTGCCAATTTTAGCCTTAGGGTGGGGGGCTTGGTGTAAATGAACAAAGGTCTTCTAGATAAGGTTTTGGCAAGATCATTGGTCTTCAACAACAAATGCCAATGTTTGCGGATGATTTTTTCCACTTGTCTATGTTGCTGAGTGAAACCTGTCATAAAGCCAATTCCAAAATCTCTCTCACCTGCCTGCTTTTTCTTGAACAAATCGTCCCTATTCATGCTTCTTACTGTTGCCATTACTGTTTCACCTGAAAGTCAAAGTCCTCAATTTTGGCGCAGTTGCGCCTGACTCTAATGAACTGACTTTTGGGAATTGAGCTAAGCCAATGAGGGTGGTGGCAGCTCCCCAAAGGAATATAACCATTACGGTCCACTTCCTTAAAATAGGTTTTAGTGGACAGCTGATGGTTATCTTTGAAGATAACTAAATCAAGGAAGTTGATACTCTGATCGTCAGAAGTTGCTGCTAAAATGTTTTTTGATATTTATTTTCCTCATACATTTCTGAAAATCAATAAAAATGTCAAATTTGTTAAGATCTTTGTTGGGAGCTTATTTGAGCTCATCTGGAGTGAAGGTAGCATCACTTAGATTGAAGATACCCTGCATTAGGTCTCTCTCTTTCTTTTTCCTTTTGCCTCCTTTACAACCTCTCTGTTTACCATGCCTGGTTCTGACCTGTATGGTCTCGGAGGTGCCATGGAGTGCCAAGGTTTCCAATCCCCTCCTCCATTCATCTGGGGATATTGGCCTCTCCCCCTCCCTCTGGGGTATTGGCCCCTCCCCTTCCATGGTGGGCTACCATAACCCCTTTTTTGAAAACCTCCCCTATATTTAGTACCAGGGTGTCCTCTCTGTGCTCTTGGGGGTGGACCACCTCTGGATTGGGACAGAGCCCAACTTGGGCTACTCCAGCCACGATTATTATAATCCGGCTGGTTGTAACCCTCAGGAGAATAATATTCCTCCTGTTGTAGGGGTTCATACCTATTATAGAAACTCCATAGGCATTTGCTTCAACATGGGACCTAACAGTGTTATTACCCTGTTGTGATGACTGTGGAGTTGGCCCATATTGGCCCGATGAGGTATATGATGTTGTGGGGATGGTATCTCTGTCATCCATTGAGATCACAGGTGTAGCCTCTTCGATTAAAATGGCATCCTGCCATTTATATACCTTATTGGTTTTGTAGTCATTGGTATCCCTAAAATATTTTTTCATCTTTTTCTTTTGGGTTTCTTTGACAACTTTTCCGACAAAGTCCTGTAGGTGTTTAGGGAGCTGCCACCACCCTCGAAGACTTAGCTCAATTCCCAAAAGTCAATTCATGAGAGTCAGGCGCAACTGCTCCAAAATTGAGGATTTTGACTTTCCTGTTTGACAGATTCGTAGAAAAAGGCTACACCCCGCGAGAATTGAATAAAACTACGTCAACATTGAAAAGCATGAAAAGGGACGATTTGTTCAAGAAAAAGGAGGCAGGTGAGAGAGATTTTGGAATTGCCTTTGTGATAGGTTGCACTCGGCAACATAGACAAGTGGAAAAAATCATCCACAAAAATTGGTATTTATCACGTGTGGTACTACCCACATCACGTACCTTCTGTCATGTCCATGTAGGCTACAGTACGTGGGTAGGACCACCAGAGCATTGGGTACTGACTTCGTGAACATGTCAATCAGTTTAAAAAGGGTTTCAAACATCATAGTTTGTCCAATCATTTCAGGTTATTGTGGTATAGACAGAGTCGAGGGACTTTGGAGAGGAGGGAATCGTAAGAGAGCCATCTCTCGCAATGAAACTCAGTGGATCCATCGTCTTAGGACGATGAGTCCCCTTGGGTTGAACATCGAGTTGGATCTAAACTGTTTCCTGTCTAATTTTTTGTATTTTTAATTAGGTTCTGTTAGGATTTATATTTCATTCATTTATGTTTTGTTCATTATACTTTTTTCTATTTTTCATTCTATTTATTGTTTCTTCTTTTTTATTTTAATTTTTTCTGGTATTTTTTTTTCTCTTCTCCATTGATCTTTCTTTTTTTTCCTTTTTTAATTTTTTATTTATTTTTACTTTTATTTTTTATTTTCATTTTTATTTTTCATTTTTATTTATTTTTATTTTTAACTTTTCTTTTCTTTTTTATATTTTTATTTTTATTTCTATTTATCTTTATTTTGTTTTTATATTTATTTATTTTTATTTATATATATATTTTTTTATTGTTCTTTTCTTTTTTATTCTTTCCTATTTTTGTTTATATATTTTTTATTTTTTTTAATTTTTTTTTGTTTATTTTCATTCTTATATGTGTTTATAGCCTTTATGATTATTATGCATATATTTTTAATGTTGTTCTACTATCAGTTCCATTAACCAGAATTGTCATCAAGTTTTATTAGAAGTTCAGTTGGATTGTATCCAACCCGTAATATGTAATTTCTGTCTCTCCTGTGGATTGTGCTCTATCCCCAGGAGCAATGTTTTTTTTCTAACCAACAAGATGGCAGCCATGCTAAAATTGATTGGCTGTTTTTGGCCCTCCCCTTGGTATTTAAAAATGGTCTGTTCAAACTGGAAATTAGGTCCTTTGATGACGCCCTGTGGGAGGAAGAAACGCAATTTGGTTGCAGGAAAGAAATTTGCACCGTCTATTACCTGCCTAACTGGAACTGAAAGTTTGTGAGGGTCTTGGAAGAACAGGAGGGGGGAGGGAGACAGATGGGGGAGAGAAGGGAGAGGGATGGAGATAGGGACAGTTCAGTGATTACAGTGTACTGAAGTGTGCACACTCACCTGCGGGTCGAGGCTGGAAGCAGGCATCATTGACACACAGAGGAATCTGCAGCTGCTGATCTTCATATTTCCCGCCCACACATCCCCTCTCTTCAGATACAGCTGTACACCGTGGATAGTGTGGGCGAGACAGGTAGACACAGGAGGAGCAGAGGTAGGAGGAGGAGGAGCTGTATTCCTCTCTGCTCTCCCTTCCGTGAGGGGAGTGAGGGGGGGTGGGTGTATTTGCTAGGCTGTGTAAGAGTGTCACACACACTCACAGACGCTCGGCTCAGCCTGCAGTAGTCACCAGTTTCAGAATTTAAATGCTGATTCAATCTGTCACTGAGATAATGGGAGGTTTGGGCCCCCCCACAGTGCTGGTGGAGCCCTTCTTGCAACTCGCTCTCCTCCCTGCCAATGAGGATGCAGGTGGAGGGAGCAGATCGGGCGGCCATGGCTGTGTGAGCTCCTCTCACATTATGCATTGCACAGTGTCAGTGAGCAGAGGGAGGAGGAGAAATCCCCCGCAGGAGCTGTCAGGGATGCTCTGCCTCTCAGTGTCTGTGTTAACTCGGCAGCTGCCCCAGCAAGATGCAGGGCACCCGCTACATATACAAAAAAAAAATGTGTTTTAATTGGGGGGGCAGATGGTGGGGCACAGTATAATGTTGGGGAGTCATGGCCCCCTTTGCCCCCCCTAGTGACGCCACTGCCTGGGTGGGCTTCAGTCCCATGCTCTGCGACCTGAGCCCATCCTATTTTGAAGCCTATTAGAGCCTCTGGCTCTAATCAGGTGCTTAAAAAAAAACCTAGCATCTGTAATTCATGTGCCCCGTGCCCTGAAAGGGGCCAGACACATGAATAGGGGGCGGGCACGGCGGCTGTGGATAGATTCATGCTATGCATGAATCTATCCACTGCATATAGGGGGGTGGCGAGGAGAGAAGGGGCGGGTTCTCATTCAAATCTGATTCTTTTTTAGCAAAAGTTTAGCGATGGGCAACCAAAATGATAGGAGGTATGAAGGAATTCGGCAATGAGGAAAGATTAGCTGAACTGAATTTATTCTTGCTTGAGAAGAGGCATTTAAAAGGATATGATCAACATTACATGTACAATACATTAGCTGTCCATATAGTGAACTTGTTATTCACTTTCAGATCATTACAGAAGACAAAGGGAAGACTTTTTACGTTTGGGGGGGGGGGGGGGGGTTTAACCCTTTCATGCCTAAGCCTAAGACATTTGTTGCTTACAAGTTACAAGTTAAAATCCATATTTTTTGCTAGAAAATTACTTAGAACCCCCGAACATTATATATATTTTTTTAGCAGAGATCGTTGCAAACTTTTCATGTCACAAAAATGCGTCTTTCAAACGCATTTTTTGGGTGGGGAAAAAAAGACACTTTCATGAATTAAAAAAACAAACAAAACAGTAAAGTTAGCCCAATTTTTTTGTATAATGTGAAAGATGATGTAATGTTAAGTAAATAGATACCTAACATGTCATGCTTTGAAATTGCACAAAGTCGTGGAATGACGACAAACTACAGTACTTAAAAATCTCCATAGGTGATGCTTTAAAAATTTCGACTGGTTACCAGTTTAGAGTTACAGAGGAGGTCCTGTGCTAGAATTATTGCTCTCACTCGATCGTGGTGATACCTCACATGTGTGGTTTGAACACCGTTTACATTTGCGGGCGAGACTTATGTATGCGTTTGCTTCTGAACACGAGCACGAAGGGACGGGGCGCTTTACATTTTTTTATTATTATTTAACCAGTTCAATACCGGGCATTTTCACCCCCTTCCTTCCCAGACCAATTTTTAGTTTTCAGCGCTGTTGCACTTTAAATGACAATTGCGCGGTCGTGCAACGTTGTACCCAAACAAAATTGATGTCCTTTTTTCCCCCACAAATAGAGATTTCTTTTGGTGGTATTTGATCACCTCTGTGGTTTTTATTTTTTGCGCTATAAACAAAAGAAGAGCAACAATTTTGAAAAAAAACACAATATTTTTTACTTTTTGCTATATTAAATATCCCAATTTAAAAAAAAAAAAAAATGTTTTCCTCAGTTTTGGCCGATATGTATTCTTCTACATATTTTTGGTAAAAAAATCGCAATAAGCGTATATTGATTGGTTTGCGCAAAAGTTATAGCGTCTATAAAATACGGGATAGATTTATGGCATTTTTTTTTTAATTATTTTTTTTTTTTTTTTTACTAGTAATAGCGGCGATCGCAATTTTTTTTCGTGACTGCGACATTATGGCAGACACATCGGACACTTTTGACACATTTTTGGACCATTCACATTTATACAGCGATCAATGCTATAAAATTGCATTGATTACTGTGTAAATGTGACAGGACGTGGATCTCTGTGTTTACACACAGCGATCCACGGTCCGGCCCGGTTAACGGGCAATCGCGGGTGCCCGGCGGACATCGCGGCCGCCGGGCACAAGCACTGGGTCCCGAGCAACACGGCGCGCGCGCGCCCCCTAGGTGGCCGGGAACCCGAGGCCGTCATATGACGTCCACCCAGGATGGGAGATCCCATCTGTGGACGTCATATGTCTATAGACGGGTAGGGAAGTGGTTAATTTTTTTTTTTACACTGTTTTTTTAAAAAAAAATTCTGATCATTTTTATTGCTGTCACAAGAAATGTAAACATCCCTTGTGACAGTAATAGTCAGTGACAGGTACTCTTTATGGAGGGATCTGGGGTCTATAAGACCCCAAATCCCTCCTTTGCATTTAAAAGTATTCAAAATGCCAAAATCAGCGTTCTTGAATACTAGGAATTTTTTAATTGGCAGCCAAGTAAACCGGAAATTATGTCATGACATAATGACCTATGTCCGGGCTACTAGATAGGAGACCCGATTCCAGCTTCATTCGGGTCTTTGGCCATCCGGCGGACGTGTCGGCTGGTCGCTCGTGCCTCCCGGTGGGATGGGCGTGGGAGCCGCCGGTAACGGCACAGTACAACTGAAGCAGCGACACGTTCGTGCCATTGCTTCAGTTTGCTTAAGTGCGCATGTGCCGATGATGTTGGCACATGCAAATACAGGGATATCTCCTAAACCATGCAGGTTTAGGAGTTATCCAGTGTAGCTACAGGTAAGCCTAATTATAGGCTTGCCTGTAGTATAAAGTGGTTGTAAAGGGTTTACAACCACTTTAACACTTTAGTTCCCTGCATGCTTTTGCTTGGCTACTCTTAGGGCTCCTTCACATGTGTGGAGTGACTGTTGCTCCTCTGAAAAGATCCATGCTTGGATCGCTTTTCAGAGCTGTTAAAGAGGTGGTGAGGAGGCAATATGTTGCCTCCTCACCACCTGATTTAACCCAATAATTTCTATACGGTGGCCACATTGAAGGACATTATTCTATTTGACAGCACCACCCTCTAAAAGCAACATGCTGTTTAACAAGTTCTATCAGTGGGTCCAATCAGGGCGTCCACACGTGTCCTCTATGCAGCCCAGCTCCAAGCATTAGGTGGTACACCGGCTTCTTGCATCACAGCCTCATTAGGAAGAAACAGGGCTCCCATAGTGTAGTAGTTTAAAAAGGCTTTATTAAAAGGCTTGATTAAAAACTGTTTGTAAAACAATCGTTCCCCCCAAATAGGGGCAGCCAAAAAAACACACTACAACGTATAGTGGATAGCATAGACTAAGGAGCTATGAGAAAAGCCGGCTGATTGGCGTGTGCCTCAGCTGCGCTCCAAGCTCCCTGTCACTACCGGGTATGACGTAAGTGCGTGGCTCCGGCTTACGCGTTTCGTCAGTAGTGATTAACCTCTTGCCGACCAGCCGCCGTCATAATATTGCGGCAGGTTGGCACGATCCCGTGAGCTGTCGTAGCTATACGTCGGCTCGCGGGATTGGGATAGCAGGCGCACGTGCCTGCTGCACTGCGGGGGTGCCGATGCTCGTGGGTGACGGTCGCAATGACCGCTGGCCATGAGCGATCACAGGCGCGAGAGGCATAACAGGGATGTGTGTGTGTAAACATTCAAATCCCTGTTCTGTTCTGTGAGGAGAGACAGATTGTGTGTTCCTAATAGATAGGAACCACGATCTGTCATTTCCTCTAGGTCAGTCTCCTCCCCCTTCTGTTAGAAACACACACAGGGAACACAGTTAACCCCTTGATTGCCATCTAGTGTTAACCCCTTCCCTGCCAGTGACATTTTTACAGTAATCAGTGCATTTTTATAGCACTGATCGCTGTATAAATGCCAATGGTCAATGTGTCAAAAGTGTCCGATGTGTCTGCCATAATGTCGCAGTCCCAATAAAAATCGCAGATTGCCGCCATTACTAGTAAAAAAAAAAAATTATAATAAAAGAAAATATAAATCTATCCCCTATTTTGTAGACGCTATAACTTTTGTGCAAACCAATCAATATACGCTTATTGTGATTTTTTTTTACCAAAAATATGTAGAAGAATACATATCAGCCTAAACTGAGAAAAAATTTGTTTTTTTTTTTTAAAAAATGGGGGTATTTATTATAGCAAAAAGTACAAATTATTGTGTTTTTTTTCAAAATTGTTGCTCTTTTTTTTGTTTATAGCGCAAAAAATAAAAACCGCAGAGGCGATCAAATGCCACCAAAAGAAATCTCCATTTGTGGGAAAAAAAGGACATCAATTTTGTTTGGGTGCAGTGTCGCTTGACTGCGCAATTGGCAGTTAAAGAGACACAGTACCGAATCGAAAAAAATGGCCCGGTCATTCAGCAGCCAAATCTTTCGGGGCTAAAGTGGTTAAATAGCACCAAAAGAAAGCTCTATCTGTGTGAAAAAAATGATAAAAATGTTATTTGGGTACAGTGTTGCATAACCACGCAATTGTCATGCAAAGTGCGACAGCGCTGAAAGCTGAAAATTGGCCTGGGCAGGACAGGGGTGAAAGTGCCTGGTAGGCAAGTTGTTAAGCACACCAACATAGCATAAAGATGTTATTGTGCCCATAAAGCTGCTGTTGTACCCATAAAGATGCTATTGTGCCCATATAGAATTTAAGATCTCTGCTGGCTTAAGCCAATGCTGCACCATGCAGGTGTTTTTTTTGTAAATGATCAATTGCCTAATTGTACAGTGGAGCAAAAAAGTATTTAGTCAGCCACCAATTGTGCAAGTTCTCCCACTTAAAAAGATGAGAGGCCTGTAATTTTCATCATAAGTATACCTCAACTATGAGAGACAAAATGTGGAAACAAATCCAGACAATCACATTGTCTGATTTTTGAAAGAATTTATTTGCAAATTATGGTGGAAAATAAGTATTTGGTCACCTACAAACAAGCAAGATTTCTGGCTCTCACAGACCTGTATCTTCTTCTTTAACCACTTGCTGCCCGCCCGCCGTCATATTACGTCGGGACGGTGTAGCTGTTGTTCTGGGCCGCCGTCATATGACGGCGCAGCCTTCCTGGCAGCCCAGGGGGCGCGCGCGCGCCCGCCGCATCTCTCCGGTCCCGGTGCGCGTGCCCGGCGGCCGCTCGGTAACCGAGCAGGACCGTGGATCTGTGTGTGTAAACACACAGATCCACGTCCTGTCAGATGGGAGGAGACCGATGGTGTGTTCCTTGTACAGAGGAACACCGATCGGTCTCCTCCCCTTGTGAATCCCCTCCCCCCACAGTTAGAATCACTCCCTAGCAACACGATTAACCCCTACAGCGCCCCCTCCTGGTTAACCACTTCATTGCCAGTCACATTTATACAGTAATCAATGCATTTTTATAGCACGGATCGCTGTATAAATGTGAATGGTCCCAAAAATGTGTCAAAATTGTCCGATGTGTCCGCCACAATATCGCAGTCATGATAAAAATCGCAGATCGCCGCCATTACTAGTAAAAAAATAATAATAAAAAAAATGCTATAAATCTATCCCCTTATTTTTTAGACGCTATAACTTTTGCGCAAACCAATAAATATACGCTTATTGCGATATTTTTTACCAAAAATATGTAGGAGAATACGTATCTCATTACCTGTATTAATGGCACCTGTTTGAACTTGTTATCAGTATAAAAGACACCTGTCCACAACCTCAAACAGTCACACTCCAAACTCCACTATGGTGAAGACCAAAGAGCTGTCGAAGGACACCAGAAACAAAATTGTAGACCTGCACCAGGCTGGGAAGACTGAATCTGCAATAGGCAAGCAGCTTGGTGTGAAGAAATCAACTGTGGGAGCAATAATTAGAAAATGGAAGACATACAAGACCACTGAAAATCTCCCTCGATCTGGGGCTCCACGCAAGATCTCATCCCGTGGGGTCAAAATGATCAAGCTGTTGCCAGTAAAGGACTATTCGCCGTCTTACCAGGGACGCTTGAGGACAATACCACCATGAAGATTGGAGGAGCTCAAGGGATTCAGCGGCAGTCAATCAGAGGGTCTGGTGAGAGACCGGGAGCTCAGTGTATTGAAGAACTACAAGGAGAAGTTGTAGTGAAGGTGAAAGAACTGTAGCGCTTTGTGTTAAGAGCTGTTAAAGACTATGGCCATAGGAGACAGCATTCCTGTACAAGCAGATGTGGCGTCTTGCTGGATGCCTTTCCCTGCATGGCTGTCCTCCTATCGAAGTCTTGGAGTCTGCCAATTAATCTTGCAACTACCTAAGGGTGTCCTGGCCCTGACTCTCTCTCCCCCCAAAAATACAAAAGGACTGTTAAGATAAATAAAACCTCTTTTGCATCCAAGAAGTGTCTGGTGCCCAATTACTTTAACCATCTTACACCAACTATGCCTCACAACCCACCACATACAGAAGGATGTCAGCTATCCCTGGCCCTAGAGGTTCTTATCAGACCAAAGGATGCCTGGGACCTTGCTACAAGGGGTTAAAGTGTGAGATTGTAAAAAATAAACACATATATATTCACCTCCATGCTGCAGCATCAATATGATGCTGCAGCTGTACCCCGCAGGCTCTAAGCCCAAGAACTGATTGGTCACATGACTGCTGACTGCTTAGGTCTTGATCAGCTTTGAGCAGGGACTGTTAGCCAATGTGATCTCCTCTGCCCCTCCAGCACTCACTGGGGCACAAGGCAGGAGAGGGGGTGGAAACAGCTGGCTCTGGCTCTAAGCCGAGTGTTACAGAGGCTAAGCCAGCTACTGCTCAGGCATCTGGGTAGATCCGGACAATGTGAGGTAGATTTACTAAAACTGGTGCATTCAGAATCTGTGCTGTTGTGCATGGAAGCCAACCAGCTTCTAACCTCAGCTTGTTCAGATTAATTTTTGGCAAAAAAAAACTGAAAGCTGATTGGTTTCTAAGCAAAAGTGAGCCTGATTTTGCACTCTCCAGCTTTAGTAAATAAACCCCTATGGTCGGGATCCTTCCAGAGCCTGGAGCAGCTCTGTAATGTCAGACAACAGTAGGCTTTAGCCCCCTGTCAGCTGATTCTGGGTCACAGGAGAGCAAAAGGAAGTGTACTCCTGTGAACCAGAAGAGAAGTATGGCCAGAAAACAGCTCTGGCTACAATACTCACCTTCTCTCCAGAGCTGTTCCCAGCAGTAATTCCTGTCAGCTACTAGATGTCCTAGGTATCATTTAACCTGGAAAAATGAGGTTATCCTATGAGTAGAGGGCATTACCATGGTGTCCTGCACTCATATACAACGATACAAAAGAACTGATTTGTTTTCACAATGTCAGCGCTGTTCTTTGCAATAATTAGAGACTGCCCAGCCTAGAGAAGAGGCAGAGGAAGATAACTCTGCACGTCATGTGACTACTAGCCTGAACACATCTGGAAAAGGTAAGTATAAAATGAAAAAAAAAAAAAAGAAGCAAAAATACACAAAAAAGCACTGGGGTTGGGAGGATGAGCCTGGAATTAGGATTTTAACAGTAATGCTGCGTACACACGTGCAGACTTTTCGACTGGACTGGTCCGACGGACTATCCGGCGGACTTTCAGCGGATTTCCAACGGACTGTCCTAACGAACGGACTTGCCTACACATGATCACACCAAAGTCCAACGGATTTGTACGTGATGACGTACGACCGGACTAAAATAAGGAAGTTGATAGCCAGTAGCCAATAGCTGCCCTAGCGTTGGTTTTAGTCCATCGGACTAGCATACAGACGAGCGGATTTTTCAACCGGACTCAAGTCCGTCGGAAAGATTTGAAACATGTTTTGTTTCTAAGTCCGTCGGACTTTTGGGAAAAAAAAGTCAGCTGGAGCCCACACACGATCGAATTGTCCGGCGGAGTCTGGTCCACCGGACCAAGTCTGCCGGAAAGTCCGCTCGTGTGTACGCGGCATAACAATCTTCTGTCTGCTGCAATTATATAGCAGACACACAACGCAGGTTGTTGTTGTACATGAACAAGAAGCATCCCGATGACCTCACCATTTGATCAGCATACTGCCTCCCTTAAACAGGACACAGGAGCATTATGCCCTGTACACACGGTCAGATTTTCCGATGGAAAATGTGCGATTGGAGCGTGTTGTCGGAAATTCCGACCGTGTGTGGGCTCCATCGGACTTTTTCCATCGGATTTTCCGACACACAAAGTTTGAGAGCAGCCTATAAAATTTTCCGACAACAAAATCCGATCGCGTCAATTCCAACTGTGTGTGGACAATTCCGACGCACAAAGTGCCACGCATGCTCAGAAGAAATTTCGAAAACGGAACAGCTCGGTCTGGTAAAATTAGCGTTCGGAATGGATATAGCACTTTCGTCAGGATGCAATGTTTAAAATTGTTTAATGCAGCACACTCTCTTCTTCTTTATAATGCTAGAAAAATTAAGTAGTTTTGCTGCTCATATTCACACAGACTTCTCACAAACTTCTTTCTTTATTATTTATCGTGATTTCATAAATATATTTTGATTTGTCACATCTGACAAAAAAAGATTTATGGGTTTTTTTTGGGTTTGTATTTTTTTCAAGCCTGATCGTGCTTTTATTTTTTTAATTTTTTTTTTTTATTTCACTCCAGAATATTTTTGGGTGTATTTTGTGGGTCAAGTTACCACAACACCATTATTATCTTGTATTATTTAATCTCAAGAAGGTTGCTTGATGTTGGTGTCTCTTGTTAATTTCACATTGTATTTTTGAAATGTACCTGCCTCCTCACAAACAAACTGTCCTTTTTGAATGAAAACCCACATAGGCGAGTATAATTGAAACAAAAAATCCTTTATTAAGGGCTCATAACCAAACAAAGAGGGAGGCAACGCTCGAGAAACAGCAGAAATTGGCGAAGCCTTTGGCCCCCAAGGCACACATCAATTATTTTACTGCAAAATTGGTGGCCTGAGGAGTCCATATCTAAGGGAGTGCAGTCTGGTCCAGAAGTCCAAGAGATCCTGAACAGCAACAGATGACATGTATGTTCCCAGGCTGTGGTCATACAAGAGCCTGCATCTTTTGTCAGACCAGACTGAACCCAGGTCATCACTCTCTGGTCTTCCTTCCACTCTGTGGATCTGGTGGTGGAGTTGTGGCAGGAGGAGGAGGAGGAGGAGGATGGTCCAACTCACACAGGTGGGTTTTGTGTGTGATTTTGCCCCTCACCCCCTTAGTTAGTGTTTTGTAAAGAAGGTCCTCACACATGAGGCGTTGGCCCTCCTGCATGCCCTGCAGTTTGGTGGCAGTCATGCAGGCAAAGGCCTCTTCAGGAGAGGGGGTGGCTCTGAGGGACGCAGAAGCCTCCTGAATCAGCCTGAGTGCTGAATCCTGCACGTTACTCCCCTTCCTGGGTCTTTTGTTTGGAAGGGAGGAACCTGCGATTCAGTCAGGCTCCTACTGGGCCCGGCCTTCTCCTGGCTGCCACTTAGCCCCGCCTCCTCCTGGCTGCCACTAACCCCCGCCTCCTCCTGGCTGCCACATTCCACAGCCTCCTCCTGTGTGCCACATTCCAGAGCCTCGTTCTGGCTGAGGTCTTCCTGTGTATGAAGAAGGGACATAGTTTTAGTTTTTTCTTCATCAATCACACACAATTTTCACCTCATGACTGTTGCTAATTGAAAGTTAACAAATATAACAGACTATCATTCTGAGCTCAGCATTTTTCATTCTTGTCCCAATTATTTTTGCTATACCTGGCTCCAGCTGGGCTCCTCCACTTCTTCCTGGCAGGAAGTCCCAGGTTGGACATCAGAAGCCTCAGCTGGGGTGGAAGATAGGGTAGAAGGAAGAGTGGAAGGAAGGGTTGAGAGGGATTCCCTGACTCCAGTCTGGTCTGACAGAAATCGCAGTCTCTTATAGTACCACAGCCTGGGGACATAAACGTCATCTGCTGCAGCTCCGGATCTCTGGGAATCCGTGACCTTCTTGCACTCCCTAAGATAAGTGCTCCTCAGGCCACCAATTTTGGCTTTTAAATAGGGGGTGGCTGCCGTGGGGACCACAGGCTTCACCAACTCCAGCAGTTTCTCCAGCGCTGCCTGCCTCTTTTGTTTATTATTATATTGTGGGCGTTTCACCTGCCACAGACAGGGCAGCTCCCTGTACTTGTCTATGAACAGGAGGAGGAAGTTGTGGTCATTGAAGCCATCCATTTTATCTGCAAGACACACGACAAACCCTAATGTCAGGCTAAAGTCTCCTAATCTTGTTACAATATAGGCCTCAATCCAGAAGCAGTATAGGCCCAAGTTTAGATCTTACCTTGTTATCACGATCGGCGCCTCCGATACTCCTTCCTCTGCTCACTGATCGTACGTACTACACACGCGTGTTACGCTTTATATACACTGTGCATGCGTGAAACTCTGCCCGCCCCTGACGTTCTTTCTAGTCTATTCCCCGCCCCTTCTCGTTCGGCGCAGTGGGGGAGAGCACATGGCGGAGAGCAGGTGCGTGCTAATTACAGAAACGAGGAGGAGGACAGCCCGTAGCCAGAAACGAAGAGATGATTTAAGGCCTCAAATATGTCCTTTGGGGAGATGTTGGAGATGGTCAACATAATGAAGAGGGCTGACTATGACGGGAAGTATGGACCATACCCCAACCCCAATGTCAGAAAGGCCAAGATCATAGCTAAAGTGGTCAAAAGTCTGCAGAAGAATTTTGGGGTACAATGATCCAAGGATCAACTGAGGAAGCAGTGGTTGGACTTCAAATTAAGGGAGCACGATCAGTACAGAAGGATCAGGAGAGTTCTGCAAAAAAGTAAGTAGTTGTGCTGTGTTCCTATTCTTTATTTTGATTATGTTCGTGCTGCTCCATGTGTTTTTCTTTACTGTTGTACAGTTTAAAATGGCAACTTTCATGTTCATGGGCACATTGTTCGTTCGTATGAAACATTGTTCGTTCGGCATAGAAAACACCATTGTTTTGGCCATATATATTTGAATACATTTTTGCTAGCCTACTTCTCTTAAAATGATTTAGGAGTCTAGATGGGTTTGTAACTAGAATGTAATGCAAACTAGATTCTGTGTAAGGAGAGGACACTAGCAGCTGTTTACACATCTGGACGCTGGAGCACTAGCGTGGGACAAAAGAACACCCTTTTTATTAGGGGGCCCCACACAGGTGTTCCAGTGTATACTATAGGGGTGTCTCCATCTGAGAAGCTTGTACAAAACAGGTAAGTATTCAAGCTTGACAAAGGACAAAAGTATTTCTTCATCTTGGAACTCAAAATAGACAATAGAACCAAAATAGACAATTGTACCCCACTTCCAAGCAATGTTTCATATTCCTATTTCTGCCATCAAATATCTGTGTACTAAGTATACCTATTTTTTTTACATAGGGGAGAAAAGACTCGGAGGACACCCCTCATCAGAGGAGACAACAGACCCCCCACCTCATGAAGAAGGTGAAATCCCCCAAAGCCAACAGGAGGAGGAGGAAGGAGACGTGGTGGAAATTGTCACCACAACAGGTGAGTGTCTGCGACCACAGGCTCAGGTAAGAGATGGATGTCGGCATATTTATAATACATGGCATGTTTTTGTTTCTATATTTTTAGGTGATAGTGATGTTGTGGATCCAGGTCATTTCTCCGGTGAAAATGTTCGGGGAGATCATGGGGTGCAATAGGGACATTTGTTTCGGTAAAATTGTTGTTGTCAGTGACAATGGGGGTTATTTCCTAAGGGCAAATCCACTTACAGTGCAGGCTCAAGTGCACTTGTAGTGCAAAGTGTATTTTCCTTTAGTAAATAACACCCAACAGTGCTTTCTAATGTTACACAATCACGACATTTTCAGGACTCCCCTCATTTCTGTCAGAGTCAGCTAAAAGAAACACAAGCAGTAAATGTCACCAAAGATTTTAGTAGTTAAAATGATTTTTTTATTTTAAAAATGTATTAGACATTGTCTGGCATATTGATGCCCCCCCCACCTGCAAAGTAATCAAGGTATCTAAGATGGACCTCGCGGGCACTCAGGGGGGGCAAGCCAGGACGGCCAGCCTCAAGCGCTGTCAGGGTTGGTTCATTTACTTGAATTCCGGCCTCAGGCCCAACTGAGGCAGCATATTTGGCAGAATTTCACCTTAAAAAGTTGTGGAGAACACAGCAAGCCAGGATGATATGATTCAGTTTATACTCCACCATGTGTATGGGTGTAAGAAGTAGGCGGAACCAAACTTGTTCTCCACCACTCTTCTGGCTCTGGCCAGCTGGTAATTAAAAACCCTCTGGTCCGGGGTGAGGGTCCTCATAGGGAATGGCCGCATAAGATGGTCCCCGAGCGCAAACGCTTCATCCGCAACGAAGACGAATGGGAGTCCTTCCACATTGTCTTCTGGAGGTGGCAAGTCCAAGCTGCTATTCTGGAGACGCCTGTAGAACTCCGTTTGGGCGATGACTCCACGATCGGACATCCGGCCATTCTTCCCCACGTCCACATACAGGAACTCATAAGTAGCTGACACCACAATACTATTGAACCCCTTGTAGTTGTAATAGTATGACCCCGAGTTGGGTGGTGGGACGATGTGGACGTGTTTCCCATCAATTGCCCCTCCGCAGTTAGGAAAGTCCCACCGCTGGGCAAAGTGGGAGGCCACAGTCTGCCATTCCTGTGGCTTGGAAGGAAACTGTGGAGCCAAACAAGAAAAAGAAATTAATCATTTTGCACATAAACATGGAAAGCAGATTAGACACAAACATTCTTGGCCAACATCAGTATAACATTTATATTTGGGAGTATTTAAAGACCAAGGTACAAGGTCCACCTATCAGATCCCCCCCCCCCCCCCCATGGGCCATTTGTAAAATTTTATGGGTGGGATGTTTTGGACAGGTAACCCTCTCCACTTCATTGAGAGATGAATGCCTAAATAATGTGTATTACTTTGGCCAGCCCCTCCTTACTTTACACTATTGGCAGCCCACTGGACAGGTAAGAAGTGTCATAATACAAAGATAAATACACACTGTACACATTTTAGCACATTTTTACATTCTGCTATTACCTATCAAGATAATATTAGGAAACAAAAACTTCAAACAGTACCATTTGAAAGTATTCAGGTAGGCCCTTGCACTACATGCTTTGTGGAATTCATCCATAAATATGACCACTAAAGAGGTGGGTATAGTGTGTATGGGTTTGGCAAAGTCAGCAGATAGAGGATTGTTATCAGCTGAGTTAGCAGTTGGTGGGAGGGAGGGTTCCAAATGATTTTGGGACAAAAAAAAAGCCTCTGGCACTCTGCCTGAATTTCAAACACACATCACAATTTTCTACGTTTTAGGGGGTTTTAGGGTAAAGCACTACTATGGAGTTGACAAAATACATTGTTAATTGAGTAGACGAGGTGGATATAGGGCCAGGAGAGCATGCTGGGGAGGTAAGTGAAAGCAAATATGTATGAAGGACAAAAAAAATACCTAAAATTACAGCATGCATGAGGACAGAGAAAATTGAGTACTGTCCGTGATACTTTTTTTATTTGCACTAACATACAATTTTTCAGGACAAGCTTTCGGGGTATGTCCCCTTCTTCAAGGTCCAAGCAGTACTGCTTGGATCTTGAAGAAGGGGACATACCCCGAAAGCTTGTCCTGAAAAATTGTATGTTAGTGCAAATAAAAAAAGTATCACGGACAGTACTCAATTTTCTCTGTCACAATTGCACTAATACGGCTACAATCAAATCAAGTAGCATGCATGAGGACAAAGGGGACATTCACAGCAAATTACAATCATGGTAATTAGGGAATGAGGAAAGAAATACAATATATTAACAAACATTCTAGACAATAAAATTTGATGTGAAAGGATAAAAATCTTACCTTAATATACTCCTTCTGCTGGACGATGGCAGAACAGGTCTCCGGGATAATGATCCCCAGAGCCTGGGGGGAGATGCCTGTCGAGAACTTGAGGTCCTGCAGGTTTCTCCCCGTCGCCAAGTACCGCAGGGTTGCGACTAACCTCTGCTCCGGAGTGATGGCTTGCCTCATGCAGATATCCTGCCGGCTGATATAGGGCGTCAGCAAAGCCAACAAATGGTGAAATACGGGGTCCGTCATCCAGAGAAAGTTCCTGAAATCATCAGGATTATTCTCACGGATCTCACGGAGCAAAGGCATGTGACAGAACTGGTCACGTTGGAGCAACCAATTCTCGTCCATGAACTCCTCCCCACCCTGTTCATGGACTGGACTTGGGTCAAGGTAAGGACCCCAACACCAAGCCCCCGCACAGCACGAACTCTATGAGGAGTACGTATACGCAACATGGCTAGAAAACGGTCGGCTGCTCAGAATGAAGTAACAGAACGCACTGAAGAACAGCAAGGCCTGTGAAGAGCGACCTGAAAAACAGCAACGAGTGGACAAGAACGCACTGAATAATCAAATACGAACACACTGCACGCACTGAAGACCAGATACAAACCCGCAAGCACAAACTGAACAGCAGAAAACGATCTGAAAACCACGAGTCTGAAAAAGCACGAATTGTCTTTCACCAAACTTTTACTAACACGAGATTAGCAAAAGGAGCCCAAAGGGTGCCGCGCTTGGTTCTGAACTGCCCTTTTATAATCTCGTCGTACGTGGTGTACGTGACCGCGTTCTTGATGATCGGAAATTCCAACAAGTTTGTGCGACTGTGTGTATGCAAAACAAGTTTGAGCCAACATCTGTCGGAAAAAATCCATGGATTTTGTTGTCGGAATGTCCCATCAATGTCCGATCGTGTGTACAGGGCATTAGAGCTTTGTAGTTCTATTACCAACAGGTTTTGCTATACTTGTGAAATTTTTAAAGAAACATACATCTTTCATGCAAAATGCGTGCACATTTCTTGTGCATGGGAGCATCTGTAAGTACTGTTGCAGGTATAGTTTGTGAAATAAGTAGGATTGTTAGTGAATGAAATGATTGTTTGTATGAAAGACCTTCCACAGGTCTGACAAGTGCTGTCTCATGTCTTCGGTTGGCCTGAGAGCAGTAACTAACAAACACCAGCCATATACAGCTATCTGGGGAAATCCCTGCTGTTCCACAAAATTTGCTTTACAACCCAGAGCCAGATGCACACAGTACAACCAAAAAGTAAAGCAAATATTTTCTTTGTCTGGAGGGTAACAAGTAGAAAAGAACATGGCTGTTATGTCGGTAGCCTTTTTAATTACAGTGTGTGATATACTGGCTTATTTCTATACCATGGTCTCTGATATGTTAAAAGGGAGAAAGATACGACGCAGCACTTGCAGATGAAAAATTCCCATTGGCACTTAAAATAAACAAAGCTTGATTCAGTATCAAATCTGATCTAAAGCAACTGAAGCTATATAAATTAAACTATATAGCCAAAGAGAATGTTTTTTTTTTTTTTTTTTTTAGTTTGGGTAGCATAGGGTATGGTTAAACCCCTCTCAATTTATTTTTGCTGTGTGTCCTGTTGTGGTGATTTCCCTTTTGGAGATACAACAGGAAGTGGAAGAAATTCTCCTGAAATTAAGAGTAATTCATCTCTTAGATAGTTGTCCCCAAAACAAGTGTCCACAATGGAAGATTTCCCATCAGCTATTATTCTACATATTTTCGGTAAAACAAAACACAATAAGCCTATATTGAATGGTTTGCGCAAAAGTTATAGTGTCTACAAAATAGGGGATAGTTTTTTTTTTTACTAGTAATGGCGGCGATCAGCGATTTTTATCGTGATTGCAACATTATGGCGGACACGTCGGACAATTTTGACACATTTTTGGGACCACTGATATTAATACAGCAATCAGTGCAATTAAAAATGCATTGATTACTGTAAAAATGTCACTGGAAGTGAAGGGGTTAACACTAGGGGGCAATGAAGGGGTTAATGTGTGTCCTAGGAAGTGTTTTACCTGAAGGGGGATGTGGACAGTGCAGGGAAACTAACAGATCATCTGTTCATACTATGTGCTAAGGATGAGCTCCAGCGTGTTCGCACAGCCCACGTGCCGAGCCCGCCAGGAAGTCGGCACTGCGCTAATCACAGGCAGTGGGACTTTTCCCAATCTCTGCAGCCACGCATCGGGTAAATGTCTCACTGCCTGTGAATAGCGCAGCGCAGTGCCGACTTCCTGGCGGGCTCGGCACATGGGCTGTGCGAACACGCCGGAGCTCATCCTTATCCGTACACACACAGTTCCGGGTTCTCCGTGTGCCCCGAGCGATCGCGGGAGCCCGGCGTTGATCAAGACCGCTCGGCACTCGCATCGCCTCGGGGGGCGAGCGGGGTACCAACGTACCATGATGGCGATTTGCGCAGCCGAGCCATGTTGCCGCAGTATAACTGCGGCGGCTGGTCGGCATGCAGTTAATGAAATTAGTTTTTCTAGTTAGAGCTACTAGTTAGAGCTACTGTGATTGATAAAAGACACTCAAACATTTTAAGATTGCTGTTTATTATAAGAAGCATGAGCTTACAGTGAGGGAAAAAAGTATTTGATCCTCTGCTGATTTTGTACGTTTGCCCACTGACAAAGGAATGATTAGTCTATAATTTTAATGGTTGGTTTATTTTAACAGCGAGAGACAAAATAGCAACAAAAATATCAAGAAAAGCGCATTTCAAAAAAGTTATAAATTTATTTGCATTTTTATGAGTGAAATTCCTTTTTGACCCCTTCCCAAAACATGGCTTTAATATTCGGTGGCAAAACCCTTGTTGGCAATCACAGAGGTCAGACGTTTATTGGAGTTGGCCACCAGGTTTGCACACATCTTAGAAGGGATTTTGTCCCACTCCTCTTTGCAGATCCTCTCCAAGTCATTTAGGTTTTGAGGCTGACGTTTGGTGGCTTGAACCTTTAGTTCCCTGCACATATTTTCTATGGGATTAAGGTTTGGAGACTGGCTAGGCCACTCCAGGACCTTACCGTGCTTCTTCTTGAGCCTCTCCTTTGTTGCCTTAGCTTTTGGGTCATTGTCAAGCTGGAATACCCATCCACGACCCATTTTTATTGCCCTGGCTAAGGGAAGGAGGTTCTCCCTTTGACGCGGTGAAGTTGTCCTGTCCCCTTAGCAGAAAAACACCCTCAAAGCATAATGTTTCCACCTCCATGTTTAACGGTTGGGATGGTGTTCTTGGGGGTCATAGGCAGCCTTCCTCCTCTTCCAAACACTGCAAGTTGGGTTGATGCCAAAAGCTGGATTTTGGTCTCATCTGACTACAACTGTCAGGATGTACATGCCAGCAAACAGAATCCCTCTTGAAGAACTCTTGGGCACAAACTAAAACTGATTCCCTTTCATGCTCGTAAGAATTGGGCATTAGCTAATAGATATGCGCATGCGCGAACTCGCGTGCAAACACAAGCCGTTGCGCATCCCTGTGCATGCAGACGCTTGTTTGCACCTGTGACAGACGCTAGCACCAAACAGACTATTTAAACCCAGCCAGTGCTCAGATTCAATGCTGCCTTGTCTTCAGCCTCCTGTGTATGTAGCATCCTGTGAACCTGTATCCTGCTTCCAGTTATCAACCTGGCTTGTCTTGACTATTCCCTGAACTCCACCTGCATCGACCTTGGCTTGTCCAGTGACCATTCTTCTGTCTTCTCCTTTGGCTCCAGTTCCACTGATCCGGCTTGCTTCCAGACTACGTTCCTTTATGTGACCTGTACCTGATTCTTCAAGTCTGTGTATGACCCAGCCTGCCTGACCCCGCTACCCTGCCTGCTGTCACCAGCACCAGCTGCCTGCCTACCTGTATACCTGCTGAAGCCATCTGACGACTTCACCTGCCCAGCAAGGACATCTGCCCTGTTGTTAGCAAGACTTTCTGGCACTCATGCGACTCTGCACTCCTGCGCCTCCTGTCTACACTATTAGGGGCCCAGAGTCAGAGGTGTAAGAGAGACCTTCCTCACCCTATCAGGCTCTGCTATCAGGTATGTGATAACAACGCTTTCACCCAGTTCTCCTCTGAATCATTCAGATGTTCATTAGCAAACTTCAGACGGGCCCTTACATATGCTTTCTTGAGCAGGGGGACCTTGCGGGTGCTGCAGGATTTCAGTCCGTCACGGCATAGTTTGTTTCCAATTGTTTTCTTGGTGACTATCGTCCTGTCTTGAGATTGTTGACAAGATTCTCCCGTGTAGTTCTGGGCTCATTCCTTCCGTTCTCATGATCATGAGATCATGATCCACGAGTTGAAACCTTTCATGGTGCCCCAGACTGAGGGAGATTGACAGTTATTTTGTTTTTCTTCCATTTGCAGATAATTGCAACAATTGTTGTCACCCTCTCACCAAGGTGCTTGGCGATGGTCTTGTAGCCCATTCCAGCCTTGTGTAAGTCTACAATCTTGTCCCCGATATCCTTGGACAGCTCTTTGGTCTTGGGCGTGGTGGAGAGATTGAATCTGATTGATTGCTTCTGTGGACAGGTGTCTTTTATACAGGTAACAAGCTGAGATTAGGTGCACTCCCTTTAAGGGAGTTCTTCTAATCTCAACTTGTTATCTGTATAAAAGACACCTGGGAGCCAGAAATATTGTTGATTGATAGGGGATCATATACTTATTTTACTTATTTCAACATTGCTTTGCACCTGAAGTTTGCCAAAGAGCACCTTGGCCAATCACAAAGCTACTAGGAAAATATTTTGTGAATTGATGAAACAGAAGTTGAACTTTTCGGAAAGAATACCCAGCACTATGTATAGTACACAAAGGGCACAGCTTACCAACATAAAAACAGAATCCCAATGGTGAAGTATGGTGAAGGAAACATCATGATGTGGGCTTGCTTCACTGCCTCAGGGCCTAGACCACTTGCCATCATCTTGGGGAAAATGGATTCCCAAGTTTACAAAAATATTCTACAGGATAAAGTCAGAGTGGCTCTCCGACAGCTGAAGCTTAGTAAAAGTTGACTGATACAGCAGGACCATGACCGTAAACATAAAAGTAAATTCAATAAAGATTGGATTCAGAGAAAGAAAATGCACCGTCTGGACTGGAGTAGCGCAGCAAGAGCCCAGACCTTAACCCTATTATAGAGATGCTGTGGAGTGACCTCAACAGAGCTGTTCACCCCAGATATCCTACACATCTGTCTGAGCTGAAGCAGTTTTGTAAAGAGGAATTATCAAAAATTCCTCCTGAACCAATGTTGCGCAGGTCTGATCTAGAGCTACCAAAAGCACTTCCTTGAAGTCCCTGCTGCCAAAGAAGGTTCAACCAGCTATTAAAGCAGTATTAAACCCAAAACCAAAAATGCAATAAATTGCAGCTTACCAATCATTAGATTTACTGGCTTTATTAATTTTCTTGTTTTAACCACTTCAATACCAGGCACTTTCGCCCCTTTCTGCCCAAGACCATTTTCAACTTTTAGCGCTGTCGCACTTTGACAATTGCACGGTCATTCAACACTGTACCCAAACTAAATTTTTATCATTTTCTTCCCACAAATACAGCTTTCTTTTGGTGGTATTTGATCACCTCTGGGGTTTTTATTTTTTGCTAAACAAACTAAAAAGGACCGAAATTTTTGAAAAAAAAAAATTATTTTTTCTTAGTTTCTGTCATAAAATTTTGTTTTCTCCTTCACCGACGGGCACAGATGTGCACTGATGAGGCAGCACTGATGATTTGGCACTGATAAGGTGGCACTGATGAGGAGGCACTGATGTAGAATTTATGGGCACTGATATGCAGCACTGATGGGCACCGATAGGCGGCACTGATATGCAGCACTGATGGGCACTCAGAGGCGGCTCTAGGCTTTGAGAGGCCTTAGGCAAAACTTAGACATGAGGCCCCACTCACGCCCATAATGGGAAAAATACTATAAATGAACTGGGGTATGGGTAAGGCAATCATTGGGGGTTCAGGGGTGGGGCTAACAATTTAGGTGTGGTGTAACCTGTAGTGTTCAGATCTACAGCTCACAGAACATTGGCATGATCAGCGAGCTGTGATATAAAAACATTTTTAAAAATAGCATTAAAGGGGTTGTAAACCCTTGCTTTAAAAAAAATAAAATAACAAACATATACTTACCTCCACTGTGCAGTTCGTTTTGAACAGAGTGGCCCCGAACATCCTCTTCTGGGGTCCCCCAAAGACGCTCGCGGCTCTTTCCCGCATTGGGAAACCACCTAGGAGAAGCGCTCTCCTGGGGGGTTACCTTGCGGGCGTGCTCCCGTGACCAGCATTTGCGTCCATAGACACAGAATGCCGGACTCAGCCCTGCTCCCCGGGTCCTTGGAATTGATTGACAGCAGCGGGAGCCAATGGCTGCGCTGTTATCAATCTATCCAGTCAAGTGCCGAGAACCCCCCGACCAGAGAAGTAGAGCGCTACTCCGGAATGGGGACGAACGGGCTCAGGTGAGGAGAATGGGGGGCTGCTGAGTGACAGAAGTTTTTTCACACTAATGCATAAGGTGCATTAAGGTGAAAAAACATGAGGGTTTACAACCTCTTTAAATAATAGAAACAAATCTTAGAACTTACCTATTTTATGTGATATTTGTGCTTTTTTTTCCCACAGATGCTCAGTTCTGGGTTTAACTTGAGATAAGCAGTGTACAGGGGGCAGCAGGGCAGAGCACAGGAGGTCAGGAGACAATAGGGGGGGGGGGGGCAGAAGGGCACATTATGGGGCACACAGCAGAACATGGGGCACACAGCAGAACATTAGGCACATCATGGGGCACACAACAGAACATTGGGCACATCATGGGGCACATCACATCATGGGGCACACAACAGAACATTGGGCACATCATGGGGCACACAGCAGAACCTTGGGCACATCATGGGACACACAGCAGAACATGAGGCACATCATGGGGCACACAGCAGAACATGAGGCACATCATGGGGCACACAGCAGAACACTGGGCACATCATGGGGCACACAGCAGAACCTTGGGCACATCATGGGGCACACAGCAGAACATGGGGCACACAGCAGAACCTTGGGAACATCATGGGGCACACAGCAGAACATGGGGCACATCATGGGTCTCACAGCAGGGCATAGGACACACAGCAGAGCATGCGACACATCACAGGGCACACAGCAAAACATGAGGTACATCATGGGGCTCACAGCAGAACATGGGGCACTTTAAGGGGCTCACGGCTGGGCATGGGGCAAGCAGCATAACATGGGGTACACAGCAAGGCTTATCACAAGGCGCACAGCAGGGTACAGGGCACACAGCATGGTACAGAGCACAGCAGGGTACATGGTGCAGCAGGGTACAGGGCACATTAGGGTACATGGTACACGGCACAGTAGGGTGCATGGTACAGGGCACATCAGGATACAGGCCACAGGGTATGGGGCACATCAGGACACGGGCACAGCTGTTTATCGTAAATCGGAGGAATCTCTGGAACTCTGCGTGAATCGGGATATGCAAGTATGCATCTCGAAGATCGATTGAGAGCATCCAGTCTCCCCGATTTATCGCCTGGAGAATTGATTGAAGGCTCTCCATCCTGAATGTTTCTACCCGAATTGACCGGTTGAGTTTCTTTAGATCCAGGACGGGACGAAAGTCCCCTGACTTTTTCCTTACCAGGAAGAGTGGGGAATAGAAACCTTGACCTCTTTGAGATGGTGCGACCTCCACTATTGCTTGTTTCCTTAACAGGTCCTGGATATACTGGACCAAGGACAGCCTTTTCTCTCTGGAAGGAGGAAGTTTGGTTGCGCAGAAGTGACCCCTTGGAGGGCGGTTCTTGAACGACCACCTGTGCCCGACCCGGATGGTGGATACTGTCCATGGATCTTTTATCAATTCCGCCCAAACCAAACCAAACTTGAAACTTGTGAGCCTGGCACCCACTACCGCTGGTTGGGCGGGCGTACCTTCAAAACGGTTTCTGTTCATTGGAGGCCGGGGTCTTGGTTTTTTGGAACTTGAGGAAGGACGTCTGAGGGTTCTTCCAAGTTCTCCTGTACTCCTTCCCAGGTCTATAGGATTTTGCATCCCTGTATCTTTCCGGGAGATTGCGCTTGAAGGGAGGCGCTCTTTGCTGTTTTGGTCTTCTGTCTGAAGGGATAAGACCAGACTTCCCACCTGTCACTTTGGATATTGCTGTATCCAGCTTTGCGCCAAAGAGGTTAATTCCATCATATGGAATCCTGCACCAGTTGGACTTTGAGGCCGGGTCGGCTGACCAGGGTTTAAGCCACAACGCCCTCCTGGCCATTACCGTGGCTAACACAGATCTTGAAGCGGACCTAATGGTATCCACCGAGGCTTCTGCCACAAAGTCTCCTGCGAGACTGAGTTCCTGTAGGGCTTTAACGATCTGGTCATGATCTGCGCCTTCAGCCACGAGTTTCGCAGTGTTTGCAGACCACCCGGAAATAGCTTTCCCGACGGCGGCCAGTGCCACTGCTGGTCTGCAGGCACCCCCTGCGAAAACGTAAGCCCTTTTAAGGTCCGTATCCACCTTTCTGTCCAGGACATCCCTGAACGTCACTGCGTCCTCAATGGGAAGCGTCACATGCCTGGCTAGGCGCATCAAAGAGGCATCCACCACTGGAGGGGAAACCAGGGGAGATACCCTGGGTTCTTTTAGAGGATACAACTTGGTAAGCCTGTTAGAGAGACTAACTTTCTTCTCTGGATTCTGCCATTCATCTTTAATAAGCTCATCCAGTTCCTCTATGAATGGAAAGGCTTCAGGTACTTTCTTGAGATTTGGAAAATACTTCCTTTGTTTCTGTTGTACCTCTTCAGGTTCTTCCCAGTTAATCGCTTCCTTGACCGATTTCACAAAGGGGCCTATGAGCGAAAAATCAAAGCCTGCTGCCGCCTCCAGTTCTTCCTCATCTGACGGTAATTCTTGTTCCCTAGATGTACTGGGATGGGATGGGGAGGTGCTTAGGGCTGTAACCTCCACGTCTGGAGTTGAGATATGCGTAGCAGGGACTCCGGTAGGCTCTACAGTGACCAGTTCTTTCTCTCTGGTGGCTTCGTCCATGCACTTGCGGCAGGCTAATCTGTCTGGTAGGGCTGTGGCCCCGCATACCCAGCAAGCATTCCCTGCCGGCCGGGAGGGACGTGCAGGAGACTGACATCTACGTGCAGGGGATCTCCTGTGATAGGAACGCCTATGCCTGGAGTAGGAACGACTCCTCCTACGGCTTCCTCTGTGGGCTGAGCGACTTCTGCCGCGTGAGCGGCTTCGCCTATGGCTGGAGCAGCTTCTCCTGCGAGAGGTCTCTCTTCGTCTTGATTTTGACGACCTTGATGACCTGGTAGGGCTGACCAATTAGGCAGCATTAGTATGATCCTGCTCTCTTTTTCAATCTTCACTACTTACCATGGAAATCCCCCCCCCTTACCTATTGGACTGATGGTGATCTGCTGGGGCAGCGGTCTCCATGGAAAGGAAACTGTGATAGACCTGGCAGAAATATAGGCAGGTATAAACATGCAGTCAGCCAAACACAGGTACCAGATAGACCTGGCAGAGATATAGGCAGGTATAAACATGCAGTCAGCCAAACACAGGTACCAGAAGAAAGGAGAAACCACTTACCCCAAGGGGGAACGCCAGAAGGAAAAACAGAGCTGATAAAGCAGTCAGGGTGTCTTCAGGAACCAGAGGTATCATATAATGACAGATTGAGGCTTTTAAAAGAACCACCATGGCCGCCGAGGTCACAACCCACCCGCACATGCTCAGTAGCGGCGCGCCCCGCTCTGCGCCATCTTGGAACCTGGCGAACCGACCAGGCCGCCCTGAGAGTGTGCACCGCACACACAGAAGGAATGAAAAGTGTAATGGAGACCGCTGCACACAACTAAGCCTATTTAAGGCTTATACTGGAGCCGCAACATACCCCTGAGATCACCAGAGTGGGGTTCCTTCCATCTAGCTCATTTAGAGGCTGTACAGGTAAGGACTTCCACCCAGGAGAGGCTAGAACCTGGCTGGGGCGAATTCGGTAAGGGGGTGCTTCTGACATCTTCAGTCCTTCAGGTGAGGAAAAATAAGAGAATACTGGGGCGGGGGCCATCTTTACAACTTATAGCTATGTGGTCCTATCAGGTTGTGAGGGGCGGAGTCACAACCCAAAGTGTATGCTGCCATGATGCGACAGGAAACATTTTTTTCCTTTTGGGATAAAGGTTTTACATAAATAAATGAAAGCTGATCATTTTAGCACCCCTGCAAGTGTTAAATGTTCTCTCTCTCATCTGTAACTGCAAGAGAGCTTTTCTGTTGAAAAAAAAAACAGACTTACTGGTTGGATCACCAGATGAAAACAAAAGAAACCAAGCCTAAAAAAGAAACAAATACAGCCTTCACATTTAAGAATTAGTACAATGCAATATAAAAAATCTTTGCTTCTGGGTTGAATATGGCTTTAATGCCAAGGGATCACTTACTTTTTTCCTTCCGCACTGTGAATATTTTATGGGTGTGTTCAATAAAGACACAAGAAATTAGAACTGTTTGTGTGTTATCAGCTTAAGCACATTGTGTTTGTCCAATATTGTGACTTAGATGAAGATCAGATCACATTTTATGGCAAATTACTGTAGACAAACAGTTAATTCCAAGGGGTTCATGTACAGTATATTACCAAAAGTATTGTGACGCCTACTTTTATACGCACGTAAACTTTAACAGCATCCCAGTCTTAGTCCCTAAGGTCAATTTAGTTGGTCCACCCTTTGCAGCTATAACAGCTTCAAGTCTTCTGGGAAGATTGTCCACAAGGTTTAAGAGTGTGACTATGGGAATGTTTGACCATTCTTCCAGAAGCACATTTGTGAGATCAGACAGAGGCACTGATGTGGACAAGAAGGCCTGGCTTGCATTCTCCGCTCTAATTCATCCCAAAGGTATTCTATCAGATTGAGGCCAGGGTTTCGTACAGGCCAGTCAAGTTTCTTCACTCATCCATGTCTTTATGGACCTTGCTTTTGTGCACTGGTGCACATGCTTTGTGCACTGGTGCACAGTCATTTTGGAACAGGAAGGGGCCAATCCCAAAGACATGGATGAGTGAGTATGGGGTGAAGGAACTTGAATGGCCTGCACAGAGTCCTGACCTCAACCTGATAGAACACCATTGGGATGAATTAGAGCGGAGACATTCTGGAAGAATGGTCAAACATACTCAAAGATTTACTCCTAAACCTTGTGGAAAGCCTTTCCAGAAGAGTTGAAGCTGTTATAGATGCAAAGGGTGGGCCAACTCAATATTGAACCCTACAGACAAAGACTGGGATGCCATTAAAGTACATGTGCGTGAAAAGGCAGGCGTCTCAATACTTTTGGTAATATAGTGTACATTTTCTAGCCACTCCATATGATCTATAGCAGCGATCCATAACCTTTTTTGGCACCAGGGGGTCCAGTTTCACGGCAGCCAACTTTCCCAGGGACCGGGGAGTGAAAGGGGAGTTGGGGAGATTGGCTGATGGACAGGTCGGGGATGGGGTAGTCACAGAGTCTTTTCTGAGCCCCCCTTTACATCACAGTGCCTCTTTATATTAATGTAATGGGAACTGCTCTGTAAAGGGGCACCACTGTAATGTAAAGGGGGGTTGTGATGTAAAGAGGACTGCGCTGTTAAGGGGGGCTGTGATGTAAAGGGGACTGCACTGTAACGTTGGCACTGTTATATAAAGGGGACTGCACTGTAAAGGGGCACTGTAATGATTATCTATCCCCTTTACAATGCAGTCCTCTTTATATTACAGTGCCCCTAGCAATCACAGCCTCCTCCATCACAGTGCAGTCTGCACCCCCCCCCCCCTTTCCTCTCTAACATCACACTTCCCCATTCTAATCTCTGCCTCCCCTGCACAGGACTCCTACCTTTGGCAGGGCAGAGGATGTGATTAGTCCATGTGTCCTCTTCTGGCTCCTCCACCCGCCCGGCCGACGATGTAATCCTATCAGCAGGGCAGGGGACAGTAGGAGCTCTATATTCCGATCTGCAGCTCCTCCCACCCCCTGCTCTGCTGATAGGATGACATAGTCGGCTGCAAGGGCGGAGGAGCCGGGAGAAGTCTGTGATAGCCCTGTGCCGACCGTGATCGATGCTCTCCTGCTGTGCGGCCCGGTCATCAACAGGCCACAGACTTCCACCAGTCCACGGCCCTGGGGTTGGGGACCCCTAATCTATAGTATATACTTTTATAAATATCTATAATATATGCACTAGTAAAACTACAGAATAGTGCATACTTTTTCTTACCATGAGGGTTAGATAGTAGAAGGGTAACAGAAAGCAACACCATCCTTACCAGACGAAGAACCAACGCTAGATGCCTTACTGAACACATGCCTTACTGAGCATGGGGCAGATTACAGTATGTATATTACAGATTCCACTGTAATGCAGAACTACCCAGATGTAATGCATAGTACATATACTGTAATAGATAAGTGTAAGTATATTGTTATCAAAATATTTCTACTGCAAGACTGTCATCCTGTATCCTATCAGTATGTTCATTCTGGCGGACTCTAATAATTATGACTGGTACCTTAGTCATGGACATTTCCATTACCTAATTGCAAAATAGATTATACGTCTAGTGAAAACGTTATTTTTCGTTTTTCATAGATTAGAAAAGGATTAGAATCACTGTCAGATTTTTTTATTGTGGTGTCTCTGCTAGATATCGTAGATTACCCATCTCTGTATTTCATGGCGACCACTGTGACTGAAACAAAGTGATGGAAAATCAAACATATTTTTCATCATATACTGTATTTTTGCTAAGTTATTCTTTTTGTAACAATCTGTAGAAGACTCCAGCAGGTCAAACCTAACTATTCTTTGCCTGGCTTCGAAGGCTTCCAAGGTTGCTAGGCAATCTGGGACATATAATCCCACCATAATGATTTGGGTCTTCTTCCAGGTTGCATGCGTCTTGTTGTGAGATGGCTAAGCAACTCAGCTGCCAGCTCTAAATTCCAGTAGTGGCTGCGCTCCAAAGTGTCCCCAGATTGCTGTGTTCTTTAACCTATTCTGGAGAGTAAGCCCAGCATTTTTGTGGAGACATCTAGTACTACTTGTAGCTGAAACATAGGGATGTAGACTTATAAGCAGCTTTGTTGAATAACTTCAATAAATGCTTCCCTGTAAAGGTACAGATACAACGTCTAAAGATAATTATTCCAGCTAAATGTACAAAAATCTTATTTAACAGGTATGAAGGATTTTGAATGTTTCACAATATCTTTAGTATTTTTCCATAGCTCTTTCCTTATGAAAGTGCTGAGTAAGGATGGGGGCACACCTTTGGGCACCCCAAGGGGGTTAATAATAAAGTGTATTATAGAAGCTGCAGTGAAAAGTAGGTGTGACAGAATTGTGGGAGGAGCTAAAAGTGACATGGTTAACCACTTGCCATCCGTAGGATGTCATATGACATCCTAGAATTTCATTGAATATACCAGGGAGATGCCTGCAGCTGGAGGTGTCATTCCAATATCAAAATTTTCAGCCGGCAATTCTCTTTAATGTAGAAGTGATTTGAGTGGCTATACAGCCACTCGATCACTTCTACAGGCGATGGAAGGGTGTCCCACCTCTCCAGTCACCACCACCTTTCCTCTCTTCCATTTGGGGTGCCCAGTAACGATATGACTATTTTGGTTGCATTCCCTAGGAAGAGTGGAAGGAACGGAAGTTCCTGCCCTTCCTCTGTGACACCAGAAACTGGAAGTGATTAGGATTTTGTAACTTCCGGTTTCTTTGTTGACAAGCCGTTACATGCTTGTACAGCATCTGATCAAACCGTTCTTTGTTTGATTAGACACTTTGGAGACCAGAGGAGTGATCTGGGGTCTAAAAATTCCCATTTTATTACAAGGGATGTTGTTCATCCCTTGTGATAGCAATATATTTGATAAAAAAAATAAAGCTACAGTGTCAAAAAATAAATTTAAATAAAATAACAAGGGATGGGCCAAACACCCCCGGTTTGGTTCACATCCAGAACATACGAACGGACTGAAAGTTTGCGCGAACATTCGAACACCATTAAGGTCTATGGGACTCGAACGTGAGAAATCAAAAGTGCAAATTTTAAAGGCTAATATGCAAGTTATTGTCCTAAAAAGGGTTGGGGGACATGTGTCAAAATTGACATGTGTCAATTTTCCATTGACACATGCCCCAGGGGACATGTGTCAATGGAAAAGAAAGTTTTAAAAACTAACGTTTTTTCAGGAGCAGTGATTTTAATGATGCTTCAAGTGAAAAAATAAAAGTGAAATATTCCTTTAAATATCGTACCTAGGGGGTGTCAACAGTATGCCTGTAAAGTAGTGCGTGTTTCTCGTGCTTAGAACAGTCCCTGCACAAAATTAAATTTCTAAAGGAATAAAAGTCATTTAAAACTGCTTGAGGCTTTAATGTAATGTCGGTTCCCAGCAATATGGATGAAAATCAGTGAGACAAACGGAATGGGTACCCCCCAGCCCATTACCAGGCCCTTTGGGTCTTGTATGGATATTAAGAGGAACCCCGCACCCAAGTGAAAAAAAAAAAAAAGCGTTGGACCCCCAGGCCCTATATACTCTGAACAGCAGTATACAGGCGGTGCAAACAACCCAGTAGATTTTCGGTTGGAAAGGTCTTCAAGTCTGATCTTGCCCCTAGGTATTCCTGCACCATGTACAACAGACGCTGGCGATGGTTGCTGGAACCGATCAGACCTTGGGGCTGCTGAATAAAAAATTGTCTGAACGCATCGGTCAGACGACCACCTTCTCCACCGCTCCTTCTGTGACTGACGAAGCCTCAGCAACACGTTGTCCAGGAGGACCAGGAAATTGTAACCTCCCAGGATCTGGAAACGCATTGCACAAACCATTCTGCAAGGCCTCCCGAAGATGTTTTATCCTCTGCTCTCTCTGCGACGGCTAGATAAGTTCTGCCACCTTACACTTGTAACGTGGATCAAGAAGGGTTGCCAGCCACTACTGATCCCTCTCCTTGATACCATGAATCCGAGGGTCCTTTCACAGGCTTTGCAGGATCAGGGAGGCCATGCAGCGTAGGTTTGCTCAGGCATTCGGTCCAGAGTCCTCTGGGTCACTAAGGACGACCTGATCCGCAGCCACCTGCTGCCAGCCACGTACAAGTCCATGGGTTTCTGGGGCCTGAAAATGATCCCTTGAAAACTGCTGCTGATGCTGAGTGCCAAGCTCCACCTGCATGCTGACACAATCCTCCTCCTCCTCTTCCTCCTACTCCTCTTCCTGTGTGATAGGTCGGGCCTGCAAGAATACTGCCTGGATAAAGGGGGCCTTGAGAGGTAAGGAAGTCCTCCTCCTGTTCTGCATCAAGTGCCCTGTCCATTAATCCAGGCAACGTGTGCTCCAACAGGTAGACAAGAGGGACAGTATCACTGATGAATGCACTGTCACTGCTCACCATCCTCGTGGCCTCCTCAAATGGTGACAGGACAGTGCATGCATCCTTGATCATGAGCCACTGGCGTGGCAAAAAAAAGCCAAGCTCCCCTGACCCTGTCCTGGTGCCATACTCGCACAGGTACTCATTGATGGTCCTCTGCTGCGCGTGCAGCCGCTGCAGCATTGCCAACGTTGAGCTCCACCTGGTGGGCATGTCACAGATGAGGCGGTTCTTGGGCAGGTTGCATTCCTTTTGGAGGTCAGCCAGCCGAGCACTCACATTATATGACTGGCAGAAATGCCCACAGACTTTCCTGGCCTGCCTCAGGAGATCCTGTAAGCCCGGGTACCTGCACAAGGACTGCTGCACCACCAAATTAAGGATGTGAGCCAAACAGGGAACATGGGTGAAGTGTCCCTGTCGGAGGGCGGAGAGGAGGTTGGTGCTATTGTCGCAAACCACCATACCTGGCTGAAGCTGGCGTGGCCTCAACCAACTCTGGGCCTGCCCCTGCAGAGCTGCCAGAATCTTTGCCCCAGTGTGGCTCCTGTCCCCTAAGCAGACCAACTCAAGCACCGCATGGCATCTTTTTGCCTGAGTGCTTGCGTAGCCCCTAGAACACCTATGGAGAACCGCTGGTTCCGAGGACAAATCTGCACAAGAAGAGGCCATAGAGGAAGAACAGGAGGGGGTGGAGGAGAGAGGTGTGGCAGAATCACCACTACCAGAATTTTGGAGGCGTGGTGGCGGAACAAGCTCCAACAATACTGAACCCTGTCCTGCATCCTTCTCAGCTGCCAGCAGGGTTACCCAGTGCGCCGTGAAAGAAAGGTAGCATCCGTGTCCATGCCTGCTGGACCATGAGTCAGCGGTAATATGCACCTTACCGCTGACCGCCCTGTCCAACGATTCCAAGACATTGCCTTCCACATGTCGGTAGAGAGCCGGAATGGGCTACCAAGAAAAAAATTGGCATTTGGGAACCTGCCACTGAGGTACCGCACATTCCACAAATTCTCCAAAAGGGGCGGAGTCTACCAGCTTTTAGACATGTGCGATTAGTTTTGTACGAAACGAAAATTCGTACGAATTTCCGAAAATTCGTACATTCGGAAGCATCCAAAATAGGAATTGCTATGCTTCCGAATTTTATATGAAATACGAATTTTCGTTGACGAATTTTGGATCCAAATTCCGTTACAACAGAAACCCGCGGAACACCCTTTAAAAGTCTATGGGAGAAATCAAACGTGCTAATTTTAAATGTTAATATGCAAGCTATTGTCATAAAAAGTGTTTGGGGACCTGGGTCATGCCCCAGGGGACATGTATCAATGCAAAAAAAAGTTTTAAAAACTGACGTTTTTTCGTGAGCAGTGATTTTAATAATGCTTAAAGTGAAACAATAAAAGTTAAATATTCCTTTAAATTTCGCACCTGGGGGGTGTCTATAGTATACCTGTAAAATAGCGCATGTTTCCCGTGTTTATAATAGTCCGAGAGCAAAATGACATTTCTAAAGGAAAAAAGTCATTTAAAAGTGCTAGCGCTAGTGCCGGCTATTAATGAATTGTCGGGTCTCTGCAATACACATAAAAGTCATTGAAAAAAATGCCCTGGGGTCCCCCACAGTGCATTACCAGGCCCTTTGTGTCTGGTATGGTATGAATATTAAGGGGAACCCCGAACCAAAATTTAAAAAAAAATGCGTGGGGGTCCCCCCAAATTCCATACCAGGCCCTTCAGGTCTGGTATGGATATTAAGGGGAACCCGGCGCCAAAATTAAAAAAAAATGGTGTGGGGGTCCCCCTCAAAATCCATACCAGACCCTTCAGGTCTGGCATGGATTTTAAGGGGAACCCCGAGCCAAAATTTTTTTAAAAATGGCATGGGGGTCCCCTAAAAATCCATACCAGACCCTTATCCGAGCACGCAACCTGGCAGGCCACAGGAAAAGAGGGGGGAAGAGAGATCGCCCCCCTCCTGAACCGTACCAGGCCACATGCCCTCAACATGGGGAGGATGTCCCCATGTTGATGGGGAGCAGGACCTCATCCCCACAACCCTTGCCCGGTGGTTGTGGGGGTATGCGGGCGGTGGGCTTATCGGAATCTGGAAGCCCCCTTTAACAAGGGGACCTCCAGATCCCTGCCCCCCCCGTGTGAAATGGTAATGGGGTACAAATGTACCCCTACCATTTCACAAAAAAGTGTCAAAAATTTTAAAAAAGACAAGAGAAGGTTTTTGACAATTCCTTTATTAATGTCTTCTTCTTTCCCCGTTTCTTCTTCCATCTTCTTCTGGTCTTCATTCGGTTTTCCTCTTCCTCCATCTTGTTCTTCCCCGATGCTTCGATCTTCCTCTGCTTCTTCCTCCGGTCTTCTCGTCCAGGAACTTCCTCGGTTTCTTGTTCCCCACTTCGTCCTTGATCCGCCTTGGTGGGAGTCTCCCCCTGTGTGATGTTTCTGTTCTTCGGACAGTTCTTATATAACTGAGCGGGGCCACCCGGTGACCCCACCCCCCTCTGACGCACGGGGACTTCCCTATGGCTTTCCCCGTAGTGTCTGAGGGGGGCAGGGTCACCAGGTTACGTAACGGGTGAACCTGCCCCCTCTGACCACTGGGAAAGCCATAGGGAATTCCCCGTGTGTCAGAGGGGGGTGGGGACACCGGGTGGCCCTGCCCTCAGTTATATAAGAACTGTCAGAAGAACAGAAGCGTCACACAGCGGGAGACAGTTCAGGAGGGGGGGGACGCTCTCTCGTCTCCCCTCTTTTCCTGCGGCCTGCCAGGTTGGGTGCTCAGATAAGGGTCTGGTATGGATTTTTAGGGGGACCCCCACACCATTTTTTTTTAATTTTGGCACGGGGTTCCCCTTAAAATCCATGCCAGACCTGAAGGGTCTGGTATGGATATTGAGGGGGACCCCCACGCCATTTTTTTTTAAATCTTGGTGTGGGGTTCCCCTTAATATCCATACCAGACCCTAAGGGACTGGTATGGAATTCGGAGGGACCCCCACGCATTTTTTTTTTTACATTTTGGTTTGGGGTTCCCCTTAATATTCATACCAGACCCAAAGGGCCTGGTAATGCACTGTGGGGGAATCCCAGACTGTATTTTTCAATGACTTTTATGTGTATTGCAGAGACCCAACAATTCATTAATAGCTGGCACTAGCGCTAGCACTTTTAAATGACTTTTTTTTCCTTTAGAAATGTCATTTTGCTCTTGGACTGTTATAAACACAGGAAACATGCGCTACTTTAAAGGCATACTATAGCCACCCCCCAGGTATGAAATTTAAAGGAATATTTAACTTTTATTGTTTCACTTTAAGCATGATTAAAATCACTGCTCCCGAAAAAACGTCCGTTTTTAAAACTTTTTTTGCTTTGATACATGTCCCCTGGGGCATGACCCGGGTCCCCAAACACTTTTTATGATAATAGCTTGCATATTAACCTTTAAAATTAGCACTTTTGATTTCTCCCATAGACTTTTAAAGGGTGTTCCGGGGCTTTCGAATTTGGTATTTTTTGCTTTTTAAATTCATCATAACGAACGTTCGTAATTGTTACGAAAAGTTAACGAACCTAACGGAAATTCATATTTTGTATGAATCCGAATTGAATTTCGGACACGAATTACGAAATACGAATTAATTCTAATACGAAACGGAATGGAACAAAACAAAACAAATTTATTGATGGCACACATGTCTACCAGCTGAAAAGGCAGCAGTTGGAGTGCTAGCAATTTAGCCAAACTAGCATTCAGCCAATGAGCATGTTGATGGCTGGGATCGAATTTCTTTCACTGGTTTAGCAACTGGGGTAGGGAAATTTGCCTGCTACAATCAGATGTTGGTGTACCGCTAGCAGATTGCCCGCAAGTGCTTGGGACACCTAATTCTACACCTTCATTGCTCTCAGTGCAGGTCTCTGAGAGGACTGAAGTTATAGTGGGGTTGGAGATCCCAGCTGATGAGGAGCAAGGAGAGGTCCACCTTGTTCTTTGGTGTGAGTCTTTTAAGTACTGTTGCCAACGGACTGCATGGGAGCTCCACATATGTCTGGTCAAGCATGTGGTGCCCAAGCGGCTGCTGTTTTGGCCACGCTTGATACGCTTCAGACATATGTTGCAAACAGCAATGGTGCGATCTGCTGCACACGTCTCAAAAAAGGCCCACACCAAAGAACTTTTGGAAAAAACGCAGGATCAGCAGCGCCCTGCACATGCGGAGCTCTACAGTGTGATGCAGTTGGTTATTTGCCCTTAAGCCGGCCCCTGGAGGGCATCCTGCCTCTTGGGGATGTGCTTCCTCCTCCTCCTCCTCTCTTCTATCTGGCACCCACGTAGAGTCAGTGACCTCATCATCCCCTCCCTCCTTGCCACTGGAGCAAACCTGGCAGTATGCTGCAGCTGGGAGAACATGACTGCCAGTTTCTTGTCCTTCTTGGGCACCCCCTCTCTCTGGGCTCACGTTACTGCCTTCATCCTCAACCTGGGTACCATCATCAGAGCTTTCAAATCGCTGCGCATCCTCCTGCAGCATGTACCCTACATTGTGGTCGAACAGTTCGGGGGACTCTTCAGGGCATGATGGTGGGGCTAGGGAAGGAGTGACTGATGACATTGAGCTGATGGAAGAGGCCGCTTTGGCAGCTGCATTGGCAAAAAAATTACCCTGAGCCTGGTCGACAAAGGATGAGGAGGATGAGGACGGCTTGGTCATCCACTCTACCAACTCTTCTGCATGTTGTGGCTCAACACGGCCAGCTGCCGAAAAAAAGGACAAGCGTGCCCCACGGCCACGTGCTGAGGATGCAACGTGTCCACAATCAGCACTGTTGGCTATAGACACAGAGCCTGCTTGCCCTTTTTTAGTGGCCTGTGAGCGTTTGCCTCTCCTTGGTGGCTTTCCAGACATACTGTACAATTAGATTAGCAAAACAACGCCTCAAGTCAGGTATAGGATTGCCTAGACTATATATATACAAGCCTGTGTATATATATATATATATATATTAAATGAACTGCAGCTCACTGAGTCACCTGCCTGAAAGTGTCTTTGAACACGTACTCCAGGAATGGCCTACAGTCAGGTATAGGCTTCGCTGGACTACAATTCAGTGGATATATATTTTATGAACTGCACCTCACTGAGTCACCTGCCTGAAAGTGTTGTTGAACACGTACTCCAGGAATGGCCTACAGTCAGGTATAGGCTTTGCAGTGGATATATATTTTATGAACTGCACCTCACTGAGTCACCTGCCTGAAAGTGTTGTTGAACACGTACTCCAGGAATGGCCTACAGTCAGGTATAGGCTTTGCAGTGGATATATATTTTATGAACCTGCACCTCACTGAGTCACCTGCCTGAAAGTGTCTTTGAACACGTACTCCAGGAATGGCCTACTGTCAGGTATAGGCTTGGCAGGACTACAATGCAGTGGATATATATTTTATGAACTGCACCTCACTGAGTCACCTGCCTGAAAGTGTTGTTGAACACGTACTCCAGGAATGGCCTACAGTCAGGTATAGGCTTTGCAGTGGATATATATTTTATGAACTGCACCTCACTGAGTCACCTGCCTGAAAGTGTCTTTGAACACGTACTCCAGGAATGGCCTACAGTCAGGTATAGGTTTGGCTGGACTACAATGCAGTGGATATATATTTTATGAACTGCACCTCACTGAGTCACCTGCCTGAAAGTGTCTTTGAACACGCACTCCTGGAATGGCCTACAGTCAGGTATAGGTTTGGTTGGACTACAATGCAGTGGATATATATTTTATGAACTGCACCTCACTGAGTCACCTGCCTGAAAGTGTCTTTGAACACGTACTCCAGGAATGACCTACTGTCAGGTATAGGCTTGGCTGGACTACAATACAGTGGATATATATTTTATGAACTGCACCTCACTGAGTCACCTGCCTGAAAGTGTCTTTGAACACGTACTCCAGGAATGGCATATATATATATATATATATATCTATATATAGATATATCTATATCTATATATAGATATATATATATATATATATAGATATAGATATATATATATATCTATATATAGATATAGATATACAAGCCTGTATATCTATTTATATATATATATATATATATATATATGAAATACACTGCAGCTAACTGAATCAACTGACTGCCTGAAGTATATTAGAAACAGTACAGCAGGAACGGTCTGCAGTGAGATCTAGCTAAGCTGGATACAGTGGATATATATATATATATATATATATATATATATATATATATATATATATATATATATATATATATATATATGTAGCGCCAACCTACTTAGGTGAGTGCTAGATTAGATAGTTAGGTGTAGAAATAGGCCAAATTACCAGTGTTTTACCCTGTGGTGTAAGCTGGTGGGTTTGATTTGCATGGGAGGTTGATTAGAATAGAAGAAGGTGTGGCAACTTACACTCTGCCTGTGTAGTTTCCTTCACTTCTCATGACCTGATCTGGGAAGTGGGAGGAATACAGGAAAAGAGTGGCAGGTAGTCTTCTGGAGACCTCTCTGGACCAATCATTAATCTGTTTGGGGCGGAGGCGGGACTGCTATAAAAGGCTTGGTGACATGCTTCTTGTGGTTGTTCGGTTGGAGTTTGGAAATCCAGAGAGAAGGATCTAGAGACGAGTACAGCTTTGGTGCTCTCCCCTGCGGGGGAGGGGGAGGGAAGTCTGTATGTGGAGAAGAGATTACAAGACATTCTTCTTGGCGGTTGCTAATACTGACAGACACAAGGATTGAGAGAGGATCCTCTATGTGCTTCATGGATGGTCGCTCGGTAACACACGTGAGTGTAACCCAGGAGAAGAGTGCTTCTAAAAGACTTTATAGGGATTAGTGTGCAGTTTCAGGGGAACAGAGCTGGTCCTTAGAGAACTAATACCCTGGAGGAATCCAAAAGTCATCTCTTGGACTTTATTCAGAGTATCGTCCATAGAGTTAAACTAGAAGTGCTGTGTAGTCAGGAAAAGGTGACTAACAGGAGGAAGAGGAGATGCATTACACAATTTGGAACTGGTGCAAGATGGAAGTTTTATTCACAAAGGCTTCATATATTCTGGATTGAATGTTGTATTCTCATCGCATATATCATTGGAAGTTATTCAGAGTGGCTTTTCAATGTAATGCAGCATTAAACACCAGAAGCAAGAATAAAGTTGTATAAAGTTTAACTGTTCATGGACTGTCTGTCATGTCACTTTAATGAGGGATAGGGGGTAACGGGAACACACTTCAGGGAAGAACGAACTACCCAGCAGCTCCTACGGGGGTAGTGTGCTTCATATATATAGCAGTCTGACTGTATATATATATATATATATATATATATATATATATATATATATATATATATATATATATATGAAATACACTGCAGCTAACTGAATCAACTGCCTGCCTGAAGTAGATTAGAAACAGTAGAGCAGGAACGGTCTGCAGTGAGATCTAGCTAAACTGGATACAGTGGATATATATATATATAGCAGTCTGACTGTGTGTGTGTGTATATATATATATATATATATATATATATATATATATATATATGAAATACACTGCAGCTAACTGAATCAACTGCTTGCCTGAAGTAGATTAGAAACAGTATAGCAGGAACGGTCTGCAGTGAGATCTAGATAAACTGGATCAACTGCCTGCCTGAAGAAGATTATAAATAGTACAGCAGGAATGGTCTGCAGTGAGATCTAGCTAACTGAATAAACTGCTTGCTCAAAGTAAATGAAATGACACACTCTCTCTCTATATATCTATCTCTCTATAATGCCAGCAAAACACTGCACAGGGCCGACGTGCAGGCGGCCTTATATAGTGTGGGGCATGTACTTAACCCCCTGAGCCATAATTGGCCAAAGGCACCCTGCCTTTGGCCAGTTATGGCTCTGTTTGCTTACGGCACTGTGATTGGCCAAAGCATGCGGGTCATAGTGCATGCTTGGCCAATCATCACCCAGCAAAGCACTGCGATGACACAGTGCATTATGGGCCGTGACGCACAGCTCAAATTTGGCGCAAATGGCCCATAATGTTCGATCTTCGTCGAGCGATCGAACAGCCGATGTACGAGTCGAACTCATGTTTGACTTGAACAGTCAGCCCATCCCTAAAAATAACTAATGAAATTTTTTAAAAAATGTAAGCACCCCCAACCCCCTGTGCTCACAGGCAAATATAAACACGCATGTAGGTCTTGCACACATATGTAAATGGTGATTGTAGCACACATGTGAACAATAATTCTAGCACCAGACTGCCTGTATAATGCTAAACTGGTAATCTGCTTTTAAAGCGTTGCCTATGGAGATTTTTAGGTACCGTAGTTTGGCGCTGTTCCATAGGAATACACAGTGGTAAAGAGTGACATGTTAGGTTTCTATTTACTTGGTGTGACATCATCTTCTATATTTTACAAAAAAATTGGGTATTATATTGTGTTTGTGTTCACTCAAACTCACTAAATTAAATTTTTTCCAAAACATTTGCATACTGTGTTTCATATAACAAATTGTAACACCCACCATTTTATTCTCTAGAGCCTCTGCTAAAAAAAAAATATACATAATGTTTGGAGGTAGTTAATTTTCTAGCAAAAAAAATTTGTTTTTTACATGTAGGAGAGAAATGTCAGAATTGGCCTGGGAGTAAAGTGGTAAATAAAACTGAGCTTTCTTGTATCCCTAAAATATGCTTTAAATGCTGTGCCACAAGCGAGAGTCTTACAAACATATATAAACCTCAGCATAATCATTTAAAAAAGTGAAACGCTACCATTACATATGCTTTTGTGCACACAAATAGTCAGGGACTGCTTAGCAACCAGCAAAAAAACAAAAAACTATTAACACTAAGAAGTAGGTAATGTACACTAAAGTGTATTTAGTTCTGGAGCCTGTAGTGCACAGAGTGAAGAGTCAGGAATTTATAATGCAAAGGGTGCAAGTGTGCAAAGGGTGCAAGTGTCAGATTGCACAATACACAGATTGCTGCAGTCAGGAGTACCTAATGCACAGATTGTTACAGAAAGGAACACATAGTATACATCGATTTAGGCTTAGGAGTATAAAGCACAGAATGCAGGGGTCAGAGTACTTAATGCATAAAGTGTAGGGGATGTGTAGTGCAAAGAGTGCAGGAGCAGAGGTTTGTAATGCACCATGTGCATGTGTCAAGAGTGTATCATGCACAGAGTGCAGGGGTCAGGAGTATGTAATGCACAGCGTGCAGAGGTCAGGAGTATGTAATGCATAGAGTGCACACAGATGGCAGGGGTCAAGGTTGTGTATTGTTTAGATTCTATAGGTAAGGAGAGTACAAACTTCGTACCCACAAGCAATACTCTCTCCCACTTTCTATTCCCAGCAAAAATCTCTCTCCTCCAAAAAAATAAAAAATCCAACACTAATTTACAGGCTCCTCCTCAGTACAAATATCCCCCTTCTGCTGAAACCCAGGGCATAGAATGCATTAACAACTGCTTTAAAGATGAACTCTAGGCACAGAAATGTTGTGCCTAAACTTTGTTAAAATAATATTCCTTGCTAGCCAAAAGGGATATACTGTAAAAGCACATCATCACTGTGCTGCACCTAGCATGTGCAAGGAGAAGAGCTGTAGGTGGAACCCAGCAGATCCACCCATGTCAGGCTAAATGCAGAAAACTACAGGAGGGGGGGCAGATACAAGACCAGACACCCTGCAAAAGGATCGGGAGCAGTAGTGACCGGTCTTTATTACTGAAAGCGCTTGCAAAAATGCAGTTTCACATTGGATTACTGCACAGTTACATAATTAGTCAGGTTGAAAAAAGACACAAGTCGTCGGCAGGAGGCGGAGCCTAGCAGAGCAGACATGCATTGTTAGAGCTCCACACCGCTGAGGAGAGAAGAGAAGGACAAAGCGGAGCCTGCAGGCTCAAAAGGTATCCATTTGAACCTTTTTGCCCCAGGGAACAAACTGTGAAAGTTTGGGCAGGAAATATGGTACTGGGAGGAAACCGTGGCAGAAATACAAAATCACCTCACAAAAAGCTCACAGGCACTCACTGCAGCTGAAGCAGCTCCAGTCACCTCACAAGATACAGCATCAGGGCGCTCTCACAGACAGAAAATGTCACAGCAAGACTCTCCATTTGAGTCAGATACAGAACAAATCCTCTCACAAACTTCTCCACAAGCCTCCTCAGTATCCCCAGTAATATTATTACAATTTGAAAAGATGCTTCATAAGGCTTTAAAACAAACCTCAGACCAAATAACAAAAAGCCTAACCAAAGAAATAAGAGAGCTGGGAAACCGCACCGCAGCCTTAGAAATAAAAATGGATGAAATTGAAATTACAACCCAAGAAAATGACCTATCCCAACTTACTATTACTAAAAGACGATCCATGAAACCCCAACTAATGGAACTGCAACGCCACAACATTATGTATCAATGGGGCTTCCCCTTTTCAGTCAGATTTAACTACCAAGGTACAATTTACAGAAGCAGATCAGCAGATGAACTACAACAAACCCTTTTAAAATTAAATCTGACAGAACCCACAAGCAGCAACACTCTCACACGCAGAAGAATGGCATCATCTTCACCTTCAGGCAGCACCCAGAAAATTTCAGAACAAAATGGGAATCATCATTCTCACAAAAGAGGCCGTTATGCCACATCATCCATGGACCAAGAAGATTCAATGGACTGACATCCTAATTCCTGATATCTCTTCATTTATTATACCAAGAGATGGTTCTCTATAAAAAACCTATATTTATAACTGAATGTAACTGCATTCTGATAGTCACACACTGTGTGGGATCATGTTACATTACAGTTATATTTCTTATTACTTCTGATTCATATAGCCTTAGAATATATAAGTGAAATAAGGAAATTCTTGTTCAGTTATATATTATCAGGTAATAACAATAGATTTATTACTTTTTAGGACAAATATGTTCAATAATCCAGAAGTAATGGAAGCTTTTTCTTTCTTTTCTTAAAACAAATATATTATTACCTAACTAGTTCGTAGAATTATGTTTTTGTTTATTCTAATCTGAAGCAATACAACCTCAATTTTACGAGTTAACATATCTAAACAGTTACATATGAATAAAATATGTAATTGTTTACTCTAAAAGGGTTAAAATCCCAAAATAATTCAAACTATCTTCATCAATACCAAAGTTATTAACAGTACCTTTCTAACTGAATTATTTAGCCTAGGGCAAGACTAACCATATACAACCACCCTGGAATAAATAATTTCAACAAAAACTATATTCTGCACTCCAATTAATGAAACATCATTTTGATGTCTTTTGACATAGCAAGCGGAAGATCCGTGTACCCCCATTAGCCCTCCTCATTCTCCCAACCATATTATGTGGGAGTGTGACGAAGGCACTTATTCCCCTGAGAGAGATATTTATTCTCTTTCACGGGTAAATTGTGATTACTTGCAAAAAATAATTTATACAATGTATCATCTAATCTCGTATGTTTTTTGTTTACTCTTTACTCCAGAATTCACTGGTTTCTTTTCTATCTATTCATCTCTTCAGTCCACACAGGTTGATCTGCGCAGTCAGCTCTGCATAACAAAAAGTAAGTCAAAACTATTTGATCTATTGCCATGGCACCACTGAATATACTTTCCCTGAATGTTCAGGGAATAAATGTCCCTCAAAAAAGGACCAAAGCCTTCCGTACTTTCCATAACAAGAAGGCTCACATAGTATGCCTCCAAGAAACACACTTCACCAAAGATTCTACTCCAAAATATATTTCTCCTTTTTATCAACAAATTTACACGGCTTCTGCCTGTACCAAGCAAAGGGGAACTCTAATTGCATTTCACCGATCCACACCATTCACCTTATCATCAGAAATTAAAGACCCAGAAGGTAGATACCTGATACTCATGGGTTATATAATGGATACAGCAATCACGGTGATTTCCTACTACGCTCCTAACAAACAACCTACACCATTCCTCTCACATATATTACAAGTGATTAATACACACAAAATAGGAACAGTGATAATGTGTGGGGATTCGAACCAGGTCCTCCTCCCATTTCTAGATAAATCACCTTTTACACCATCCAAAATAACCTCTAGATTACCTTTTTCTCAACTTCTTTCCAAATACAATCTGGTAGATTCATGGAGAGAAAGTAACCCAATGAAAAAGAAATTCACTTATTTCTCACACCCTCATCAAACCTTCACCAGAATAGATCATATTTTTCTAACAATAGGAATGATACCAGAAATTATTGCATCAGATATAATTCCGATTCCGTGGTCTGACCATAATGCAGTATACACTACTATAGCCTCAGCCATACCAAAAGCGCATGACCCAACGTGGTACTTACTGGACATAATGCTCAAACACCCACTACATCAGATGGCCATTGAACAAGCTTTAAAGGAATACATATCAATTAATAATACAACAGACATCTCCCCAATAACACTGTGGGAAGCTCATAAGCCTGTCTTGCGTGGTACAATACAAAGACAAATGGCCCTATTTAAACGGGAACGCAAAAATCTAGCAAAAAAACTAGAACTCAATTTTAATGCAGCCTACATATCATTTCAAGATAATCCATCTCAGAGTACAAAATCTCATCTGGAAAAATCTAGATTGGAATACGATCTATTTCTCACTGAATCAGTTGATAAATCCCTCAAACGCTCCAAACACAATTTCTACATGAATACAAACAAACCAGGTACATAAATTCAACTAACAAATCTTTCAAACCAATACGTTTGAAATTATCAAAAAATGTTTACACTTGTAATCCAGTTAAAATAGTCCATAAATTTCACTCACATCTCGCAACTTTATACAAGACAAACAATGAATTTAATCCTACAGAAGCTGAATCCTTCTTCTCAAAAATAACCTTACCTGAGTTATCTCAGAATCAAAAAAGCAGTTTGAATGAGCCTATAACTGTTGCTGACGCCATAAAAGACCTAAAACTTAACAAAAGACCAGGCCCAGACGGCTACTCGGCTTTATACTATAAAACATTCTCAGAAATACTCTCTCCCATTCTCACTGAAACTTTTAACAAACTTCTAGATGGACATTCTTTTCGGCAAGAAACACTAATGGCAATTGTTTGTATGATCCCAAAACCCCTTTCTGATGATACTTCCTGTGTGAATTATAGGCCTATCTCACTGTTAAACCTCGATATTAAATTATTAGCAAAAATAATAGCAAAACGCCTCAATAGCATTATAGGAAAATTAATACATAGAGATAAAGTAGGCTTCATGCCAAATAGACAGGCAGGCGATAATATACGCAGGGCAGTGTTATTGGCACATATTGCTAAAAAACGGAAAATCCCTTTATGTTTTCTATCTCTCGATATTAAGAGGGCATTTGACACAGTATCCTGGCAATATATGCAATATTCATTACAAAAATGGGGTTTTGGACCCCACTTTTTAACATGGATCAAAGCATTATATAACAAACCCAAAGCCTATATAAAATATGCTGGATACAAATCTGAAGCCTTTAATATCGAAAGAGGTACCCGACAGGGTTGCCCATTATCTCCCTTATTATTTGCCCTTATACTCGAACCCATGGCCCAATACATCAGAACAAACCAAACTATAACTGGCATTGAAGTAGGAGGTATTACACACAAATTATGTATATTTGCAGATGATATATTACTTTTTCTATCATCACCACAGGTCTCTGGTCCTAACTTAATACCAGCTCTTGATGGATTTGCAGCCCTATCTGGCCTTATGATTAATCCTAAGAAATGCCTAGTGCTTAATATTTCTCTCACAAACATGGAATTGATCCCGGCTAGGGCTGCACTCCCATTCACATGGGCAGAAAAATCAATCCCATATCTTGGAATTCATTTAACAGCATCTCATTCTGACTTATTCTCAACCAATTATCCTCCTGTATTAAGACAGATCACAAATCTAATAAAACAATGGTCGCAACTTCCTTTATCCTGGATAGGGAAGATTAATGCAATCAAAATGACTATTCTACCCAAATTGCTTTATCTATTCAGAGTCCTCCCTATTCCAATTCCTTCCTATTTTTTGAGAATAGTACAAAAAAGAGCAACTTCGTTTATATGGGGCTCTTCTAAACCACGTATACCTATACACACACTACATCTTCCCAAAAATAAAGGAGGCCTGGGATACCCTAATTTTACTAACTACTACAGAGCAGCACATTTGGCCAGTCTGTCCAAATACCATGCAAAACAGGAAATCCCATTATGGGTATTTATAGAGGCTTCAGAAAATGACCCTCTATTAATATCAAATTTATTATGGCTTGATCCTAAAGACCGCTTTAAAATTCATAATCCCATAACTAAACACTTCTTATCTCTCTGGGATAAACTAAAAACCAAATATCAGTTACAATCTCCACACAATCCTCTCCTTTCTTTTATCAGAAATCCGGCCTTTTATCCGGCATGGATCTACCCAAATTCTTTTAAAGCTTGGACAACATCAGGCATTCAGACACTAAATGACTTCATAGCATCTAAATCATTCCTTTCATTCCCATCGCTTAGAGAAAAATATGATCTACCAAACTCTGAGATATTTAGATATCTCCAAATCAAAAATTTCTATACACCATTCCTAAAGGGGGATACACCATTATCCCAATTATCCATTTTTGAATCAATCTGTACAAAAGATCCATTTGCTAAAGGTACAATTTCATCACTTTATAATCAATTATATGGAGTAGCAAATCTTAATAGACCCTCTTACGTTCAGAGGTGGGAGGAGGACCTGGGACGAACTTTAGAAGACACGGACTGGTCTAACATATGGCTCACATCTAAGTCATCTTCACCCAACATCTTAGCACTGGAGACAAATTATAAAGTCCTAACTCGCTGGTACCTTGTACCCGCTAGAGTGGCAAAATATTCACCTAATACCTCAACTCTTTGTTTTTGAGGATGCCCAGAAATAGGCACATATTTACACATATGGTGGACGTGCCCAGTAATCCAAACCTTCTGGAAGGAAGTCTTCGTGATTGCATCTAAAATATTTAAAAAAATAATACAACCAGATCCATATTTAACTTTGCTTAATCTAAAACCGGAATGGTTAACACTCTCTCAATTCAAACTTATGATCCAACTAATAACGGCTGCAAAACAAACAGTGGCCAAGGCATGGAAATCTCCTACATTGGTACTAGCAGAAACAATTCACAGAATGAATAATACAATGTCCCATGCTAAGATGGTAGCCATCGATCAAAATCAAATTCCAAAATTTGAAAAACTTTGGCATCCTTGGATAAAACAACAGTTCCTGTCAAACTTCAATGACTCTGTCCTGTTGCCATGGTAACAGATTAAATGACTTACAGAGACACCCATTCTAAGGCTTCAAAGAGAACTAAAAAGAATAATAAACTGACGAGCGGGACAACCTTGTGGACCATACCTCTACCTTTCAACCCTTTTTCTTCTTTCTCTTTCCTTTTCTCCACCTTACGATTAAAGCTCATTATCAGAATTTATTTGACCTATATACACTCTACTTGTAAACAATATGTATAGTAGGTATAAATAATTTAAATACCTACAAAAGTAACTAAGGAAATGATATATATCTTTAATTTAGGTTTACGTGAACCCAATGTTTAATATTTGAAATTTCATGATATTTACCTATATAAACCCTACTGTAAAACAATGAGCTTACTTTATAGATCCTTGTAAACTTACTTTATGTATCTTTATAACATTGTATACTCAATAAACTTCTTTTGACAAGGAAAAAAGACACAAGTCCATCTAGTTCAACCACAGATCTCAAAGAAATACACAAAATTCAGTTTTGGTTGGTGGTTCTTAAAAAAAATTAAAAAGAGTATATTTATTAACCGCTTGCCGACCAGCCCCCTTCATCATACTGCGGCAGGTCAGCACGATCTCGTGAACTGCCATAGCTGTACGTCGGTCCCTTTAAGCGGGATAGCAGGCGCGCCCGCCCGCTGCACTGCGGGGGTGCTGATGCGCGTGGCCGGCGGTCGCGACCACACGCGATCGTGGGCACGAGAGTCATCACAGGGAGGTCTGTGTGTAAACACACAAATCCCTGTTCTGTGAGGAGTGGAAAGACAGATCGTGAGTTCCTACTAGCTAGGAACAATGATCTGTAATTTCCTCCAGTCACTCCCATCCCCCTACAGTACAGAACACATAGTAGGGAACACAGTTAACCCCTTGATCGGCCCCCTAGTGTTAACCCCTTCCCTGCTAGTGACATTTACACAGTAATCAGTGCATTTTTATAGCACTGATCGCTGTATAATTGTCAGTGGTCCCAAAAAATTTGTGTCAAAAGAGTCCAATCTGTCCACCATAATATCACACTCCCGATAAAAATCGGTGATCACCGCCATTACTAGTAAAAAAATAAAATAATTATAAAAATGCCATAAATCTTTCCCCTATTTTGTAGACGGTATAACTTTTGCGCAAACCAATCAATATACGCTTTTGCGATTTTTTTTTTACCAAAAATATGTAGAAGAATATATATTGGCCTAAACTGAGAAAACAAATGAGCTTTTTTAAAAACAAATTGGGGATATTTATTATAGCAAAAAGTTTTTTTCAAAATTGTCGCTCTTTTTTTGTTTATAGCGCAAAAAATAAAAACCACAGAGATGCTCAAATACCACCAAAAGAAAGCTCTATTTGTGGGAAAAAAAGAATGTCAATTTTTTTGTGTACAGCGTCGCACGACCGCGCAATTGTCATTTAAAGCGACGCAATGCCATATCGCACAAAATGGCCTGGTCATTGAGCTCTCTATGGAGCCAAATCACATATCTCCATGGCATCCTGTGCATCTTTGGCTCCGTTTCAGAGCCAAATTCAAGCAAAAATTTGTCCCTGATTCATCCCTGAAATGGAGAACCGGGACGCACCGGACCCCCTGCTGCTATCCGCGGCCGTCTGCAGTGTGAACCCAGCCTAAAGTGAATCTCATCATTAAACTTTTATAATGAGGAAAGTTGCCATGTGAGTTGGGGGTGCTTATGTATCAAAATTCATAATTTCCATATCCAGTTTAGGAGGCTCCAGGGCAAATTAAATGTACCTATGGCACAATATGTGACTGCAGTTTTGAATTTATTTTAGGACTCGTTCAAAATGTCAGCTTTTAGTTACAGTTTTTGTTAACTTTATTTGAAGTGATACTTCATGACATTTGTAGGACCAGCCCAGTATCTTGATCACACCTTTTTTCCCCAAAACTCCCCCCCCTCCAAATCCTTCACAAAATGACTTGACCAGGTTTTTGAGTAAATGGCCTTGACGGCCTTATTATTAACAACTTATAAAATTAAATAAATAACATCTTCATAAATAACCATTAAACTTTAAATGTACTTTTAATGTCATAAATGGAAACAACATACCACTGATCACTGCAAATAACTTCTTTTAAACTTTAGGCCTCCAGTCGGAAACCTCTGACTCGGAGGCGGTACCCAACCTTCACAGTGACCTACCCTTTTTAACCCTTCCAGGTTAACCCCTCGTAACCTGAAAGTGCCAGAAACAATCCCCATCCCATGGATAGGTACCAGAAACAACCCCCATCCTTTCATGGCTGGGTACCTAAACAACCCCCATCCTTTCATGGATGGGTACCAGAAACAACCCCCATTCTTTCATGGATGGGTACCAGAAACAAAACCCATCCCATGGATGGGTACCAGAAACAACCCCCATCCCATGGATGGGTACCACATGTTCCATACATGTTACATAGTTACATAGTTACATAGTAGGTGAGGTTGAAAAAAGACACAAGTCCATCAAGTCCAACCTATGTGTGTGATTATGTGTCAGTATTGCATTGTATATCCCTGTATGTTGTGGTCATTCAGGTGCTTATCTAATAGTTTCTTGAAGCTATCAATGCTCCCCGCTGAGACCACCGCCTGTGGAAGGGAATTCCACATCCTTGCCGCTCTTACAGTAAAGAACCCTCTACGTAGTTTAAGATTAAACCTCTTTTCTTCTAATTTTAATGAGTGGCCACGAGTCTTGGTAAACTCTCTTCTGCGAAAAAGTTTTATCCCTATTGAGGGGTCACCAGTCCGGTATTTGTAAATTGAAATCATATCCCCTCTCAAGCGTCTCTTCTCCAGAGAGAATAAGTTCAGTGCTCGCAACCTTTCCTCATAACTAAGATCCTCCAGACCCTTTATTAGCTTTGTTGCCCTTCTTTGTACTCGCTCCATTTCCAGTACGTCCCTCCTGAGGACTGGTGCCCAGAACTGGACAGCATACTCCAGGTGCGGCCGGACCAGAGTCTTGTAGAGCGGGAGAATTATCGTTTTATCTCTGGAGTTGATCCCCCTTTTAATGCATGCCAATATTCTGTTTGCTTTGTTAGCAGCAGCTTGGCATTGCCTGCCATTGCTGAGCCTATCATCCACTAGGACCCCCAGGTCCTTTTCCATCCTAGATTCCCCCAGAGGTTCTCCCCCCAGCGTATAGAATGCATTCATATTTTTGCCACCCAAATGCATTATTTTACATTTTTCTACATTGAACCTCATTTGCCATGTAGTCGCCCACCCCATTAATTTGTTCAGGTCTTTTTGCAAGGTTTCCACGTCCTGCGGAGAAGTTATTGCCCTGCTTAGCTTAGTATCATCTGCAAATACAGAGATTGAACTGTTTATCCCATCCTCCAGATCGTTTATGAACAAATTAAATAGGATTGGTCCCAGCACAGAACCCTGGGGCACCCCACTACCCACCCCTGACCATTCTGAGTACTCCCCATTTATCACCACCCTCTGAACTCGCCCTTGTAGCCAGTTTTCAATCCATGTACTCACCCTATGGTCCATGCCAACAGACCTTATTTTGTACAGTAAACGTTTATGGGGAACTGTGTCAAATGCTTTTGCAAAATCCAGATACACCACGTCTACAGGCCTTCCTTTATCTAGATGGCAACTCACCTCCTCATAGAAGGTTAATAGATTGGTTTGGCAAGAACGATTCTTCATGAATCCATGCTGATTACTGCTAATGATATCGTACGTATTACTAAAATCCTGTATATAGTCCCTTATCATCCCCTCCAAGAGTTTACATACTATCGATGTTAGGCTAACTGGTCTGTAATTCCCAGGGATGTATTTTGGGCCCTTTTTAAATATAGGTGCTACATTGGCTTTTCTCCAATCAGCTGGTACCATTCCAGTCAGTAGACTATCTGTAAAAATTAGGAACAACGGTCTGGCAATCACTTGACTGAGTTCCCTAAGTACCCTCGGATGCAAGCCATCTGGTCCCGGTGATTTATTAATGTTAAGTTTCTCAAGTCTAATTTTAATTCCGTCCTCTGTTAACCATGTAGGTGCTTCCTGTGTTGTGTCATGAGGATAAACACTGCAGTTTTGGTTACTGAAGCCCCCCGATTCACTCGTGAAGACTGAGGAGAAGAATAAATTCAATACCTTCGCCATCTCCCCATCCTTTGTAACCAGATGTCCTTCCTCATTCTTTATGGGGCCAATATGGTCTGTCCTCCCTTTTTTACTGTTTACATACATACATGTAACCTCTATCTTCTCCTTCTCCAGCAACCCAACACTGCTGGGTCATCCTGACCTGTCCCTTACCCCCTTTTTCACCAACTCAGGGCGGGGGGGGGGAAATCGCTTCCTCCTCCGCTCTTCGACTGACGTCACTTCCCCCTCACCTTTACTCTCTTCAGGTCTGAGCACCGCCTTCTCCCAGACCCTTCCCCTTTTCTAAAAGGGGAAACACCGCTCTTAAAACGGCAACTGTGCTGTCCAGCAGTGTCATGCCGTCCCTGCGCCCATTTCTCTTCTGTCCTTAGCTCCGAGACTCTCTTGACATTTGTAGGACTTAAGCCCAGTATCTGGATCACACCTTTTTTCCCCAAAACTTCCCCCCCTCCAAATCCTTCACAAAATGACTAGGTTTTGGAGTAAATGGCCTTGATGGCCTTTTTATTAACAACTTATAAAATTAAATAAATAACATCTTCATAAATAACCATTAAACTTTAAATATACTTTTAGTGTCATAAATGGAAACAACATACCACTGATCACTGCGAATAACTTCTTTTAAACTTTAGGCCTCCAGTCGGAAACCTCAAAAAAAAAAAAAAACTCAGAGGCGGTACCCAACCTTCACAGTGACCTACCCTTTTTAACCCTTCCAGGTTAACCCCTCGTAACCTGAAAGTACCAGAAACAATCCCCATCCCATGGATGGGTAACAGAAACAACCCCCATCCTTTCATGACTGGGTACCTGAACAACCCCCATCCTTTCATGAATGGGTACCAGAAACAGCCCCCATCCTTTCATGGATGGGGTACCAGAAACAACCCCCATCCCATGGATGAGTACCAGAAACAACCCCCATCCCATGGATGGGTACCACATGTTCCATACATGTAACCTCTATCTTCTGCTTCTCCAGCAACCCAACACTGCAAGGGGGCACGAAAGGGGTAACCCCTTACCCTTGCGTGCGTCCCCACACTCTCAGCCCTCGCTGTATGCCTACCTGAAGGTCCAGTGCCGACAAAATCCATCCCCACATCATTCAGATGTACCACATCACTTTGCCGATACCTCCATGTATCCACCTCCAGTTCTCTGTGGCGTATGGCCAACCCCCTTTTTAGATGAAAAACCTGCTCACCTCCTTATACAGGCCTTGTCCACCTTCTTAACTGACCGCGCCCACTGCCGTGACATCCTGCCCACCATAGCAGACCGTACTATAACCATACCTGGGAAAGCCGCTCATAAACATAAATTCACAAGTTTACGTCACGAGTAATGTCCCTCATAGATATGGCTCCCATACAGTTTACCCCCACATGTAACATCAAAAATCTCCGGGGCCCTGTCCAAACGGAGAACCTGTGTATTAGCCCAAACACCCTGTTCCACCACATGCCTGGGACCCCGATGCACCTGACCTGAGCCTCCAGCTTGGGGATACATGACTGCCTACCGTTCGGCTGAACCACCGCTCTTCTGACCCCCCAATAAACTTAGGAATGACCAAGTATACCAACTAGGCCCACCTCGCGACCTGTGAACAAAATTAAATGACAGCACAAACCACCTAAAATATCAATCACCAATACATTATAACAACAGCCCAAAGTCCTGTGAAACATATTACTTCATCAGCTGTGAGCGAATGCACCACTTACATCTATCTGAGTCCCATCTACCAATGTGCCAGACTGAGTCCTGTCTCAGACCTGCCCTGGACGCCTCTGTGGCTGCCCCCATCCGAAAGGAATGAGCAGAGAAAAACTTTCCGGAACATACCCAGCTGCTAACCCCATCTTCTGACCCTGCTACACCCTGAAACTTTGATAAGGAAGCATCTGTCCTCATGTAATAGAAAAGAAAACCGCAACCCCCCAGGCCGCATGTCCCGACCAAAGAAAGCTAGTGCAAATGCTGCCCGCAATAAAGCTCATGCATAAAGAGAACTGTAGACCTTTTCAAAACTAGAATACAAAGCCTGGAACATCTCCAAGGAGACCGGGCGCCTCCCAACCCTCTTCATTGTGCCCATCCTGTACCCTTATATCGTTTTTTTTCTGAAAACTCTGTGGTATGGTACCGTTGCCTTCGTCACTTAAAAGAAAGGCCAAACCAGCCAACTTGTGGTAAATGGCAGCTGCCGAGATACCCCATTTTGATACCATATTAATAAAATAGAGAACTGCATCGACCACGGCATGGCCTTACGGGGCCATCCATTCCTGTAAAGCAAACAAACCATTCCTGCCATGCCTTTTGAAGTAGGCATACTAAGTAGCCTTACTGACAAGTTGCTTGAACCTCTTTGCTGCAGTCCCAAGTAAAAACCCGCTTCTGATGCCAAACTCCCGGACCCTGTCCCACTGAAAACGCGACAAAGCGTCAGCCAAAGTGTTAACAATACCTGATAAGTGTACAGCGTAGATGAATGCATCCCTTGTAAGCAGCGCAATACCCAATGGCGCGACACCCTGACCACCAGCGGGTGCCGCTGTCAGTCGACTAACCACCTGTACTACCCCCAGATAGTCCCCATTCACAACAGACCCTTTTGTTGCGGAAGGATTCCACCCCATATTTTTTAAGGCTACTACAATTGGAACAATTTCACAAGAAAAACAGGTTCTGCAGCCACCCGGCCCCGAAACAAGCTGGGGGCCACCGAGCATCACTCAATAGTCCCCTGAAACAAGGCACCAACCCCGTGGAGCCTGTAGAATACGTGAATAGTTCCAAGTCACAATCGCTGATGGGACACGACATCCCAAAGCACGCCCGCTGAACTATTCTAGGAAATACTGCAACACCCGCAAGTACACCCTGTACCCCTTATTAAGGCCCACAAAGTGAGTGGGAGCCCGTAATCCTGCAGTTGCTACCGCCAGCCGAAGGCAAATTGAACCATACCCATGGGGATTATGCAGCAAGCAACATTCAATTTCCCTAGCCCATATTGTAGTTGACGTAATTGTACCTTGTGTACTCTAAAAGTCCCTTCACCTCATCTTTTAGCCTCTTTATCTATGTCCCTAGGCAGCACGAATTCCATCCCAAGAGAATCCATTTCAATTCCCAGGAATGTAATGTTTGCCGTGGGGCCCTCTTTTTTCCCCGGAGCTAAAGGAACTACCGAAACGTTCCGGCAGACGTTGTAACGTCCCAACAAGACGGCGCAAATATTGGAACCCGCCGGGCCAACACATCCAAACCCATCAAGGTAAGGCATGACCGAGTCAATACCCGAAACATCCCGGACTGCCCTTAAGAAGTTGCTGAACGTTTAAAAGAAGGCCCACTTGATGGGGCAACCTATCAGCAGTCAATGATCCACATATTATGCCCCATTATGTGCAGCCATCAGCCAAAAGCTGGCTGCATGCCTAGCAATATCCAGAAGGCCAAGTCAATGTCCCATTCAGGCAACGAATGACCCTTACCCATACCGCCACTCCCATGCAACTGCTGCATCGAAAAAAAAGTACATTACTTCCCCCCCCACTCTTCAGGAGCAATTTGATGCACTGACCGACCTACCTTTCGGAAAGGCTAGGTGATGAATAATCCGAACTTGTTGGGCTCTTTCTAGGGAACCACTTCCAGTGGAGAGACCACCCATTCAGGAAGCAGCCTACGAAAAAAAGGGGGGGGGGCTGGCCATGAAGCCTAAAGTAAACTCCTTCCCCAGTGTCCAAAACCACTGCTGGATGAAGCAGGGCCGCCCGAAAAGTCTCAGCCTCTGGTGGGACTGTCATCAATGAACCAGTTCTTATAAAACCGTTAGTGAAAAACCGGCCCCTAACATTTGAGCCGCTGCTCAGTAAGGGTATCTACTGAGTACAGAAGGCATCCTTACCAAACGCACCGGCGTAGTCCCTCTTACTCCCCAGACCATCCTACACTTACTTTTCCTCTCTTAAAACCCTTGTACAGTGAATGGGATCCCGCTCCGCCTGAACACAAGTGTTTGACTCGACAGTTTGTCCCAAATTTACACTTGCCTGAAAAAATTTATTAGGAGCCCCACAACGCTGTAATCAGCTTCATTCACCGGCTGATGTCATCATGGGCCAGCGTAGGGACGATCGGACGGCCATCCGTTGCCAAACTATTCATCCTACCTGAGCCAAGCCACACCGCCATAAGTCTTGTGTGCATCACTAATGGCCTACCAATAAACGAACCGAGCCAAACCATGTTAGGGTGGTCTTTTACCCCTATCACGCTCGCCCATATGGTAAACGCCAAGTGGTAAAGGTACGAAGAATCAACCGATATCTCCGTTGTTCCTAGTCCTCCTTCTTGCTTCCTTCTAGTTTCAACCTGGCCAGGTTGAACTTCTCCGAAGGCGGTAACGTGAATATCTCTACTCATCCACCTTTCCAAATTTTCTATTATTTCTATCTGCATATGGGGCCCCCAGGGGGCCCTCCAAACAAATGTATACTTCACTTTTAGCGGAATCCGACCGCTTCCTCTTTTTCCGTCCCCTGTCTTGCCCCGGCTATCCGGAGCCCATGCGATAAACCGGGGGACTAACCTACCACCGTAGCTGTCCCCGTAGCTGTTGCAGCATTATCACCTGCAACCCTGGGGGGGGGGCCCGCTGCCAGAGGTGTGGCATGCGTCGGTGCCCATGCCTACCCCCGACTACTTCCTGTGCCTGGCTCAACGCGCTGCAACAACGCCTTCAGCCCAAACGCTAACTCACCTAGCCCACCTGATGGCCCCAGTCTACCACCCTGCCCCAATAGACTATGCATTAAAGTAGAAATAAAAGTAAAGATTTACTCACCAGGCTGCCCAGGCCAGGGCCCACCAGCCGTTACTGCGGGAACCACTGTCGCTGGATGTCCTTGTTCATCACCACCCTCCAACCCGGACCATTCACCTTCAGATCTCTCGCTGTCCATTTCCATCCGACCGACAGCCGGCTGCATCCCCAATGGACCCGCTCCGTTTGCCGTGGGTCTGCGGTGCTGTTCTCACCCTACTCTCCGACCCATCCCGCCAGACCCCGCTCTTTGTCCCTCGTGACTCCTGCTCCTACTGCTGGGCTGGCTCCTCATCACCCAACCTCCGCCGGCGCTCCCCCACCACCCTGTGCTCCTCGTGGACCCTCTACCAGGCTGCGTGTGGGTGTGGGCCATGCTGGCTGTCTGGCCCCCATCCTGAAGTTCGGTGTTCTTTCGCTGGGCTGGCTGCCCCGATCTTCCCCCGCAGCCCCGGCCACCTGCACTGTGCATCCGTGACAAGCCATGGGAGAAGAGTCGTGCTCTGTACCGGGCTCCCCACCCCACGCGCCCCAGCTTGTCTGCTGGGTCCCTCTCTACTCACTGCATCTGGTCCTCTGTCTCCACTGGGCTCTGGGGGTCGGGGGTTCACTCCCCTCTGCTTCTTGATGTCTCAGCTTATGAGCCTGCAGGGCCTGCAGCTGAGCTGTACCTTACCAGCGGCCGTGGCCGCCGTGCACGGGGTGCCGCCGCACCCCCCCATCTGTCACCTCTCTGCCGTCCGCTGCCACATCTGACATCAGGGATCTCAGCCGGGCCGCACCGAGTGCGGCAACCGCCGCTCTAAACTGTTTGTCACAGCCCACCATCGCCGCCATGCTGCCTCTGAAATGCTGGGACCAGGAGCGGTGAGGGTGAGTCGTCTAATCGCTTCCTCCTCCGCTCTTCGACGGCACTTCCCCCTCACCTTTACTCACTTCTGGTCTGAGCACCGCCTTCTCCCAGACCCTTCCCCTTTTGTAAAAGGGGAAACACCGCTCTTAAAATGGCAACTGTGCTGTCCAGCACTGTCATGCCGTCCCTGTGCCCATTTCTCTTCTGTCCTTAGCTCCGGGACTCTTTCATGTCACCTCCCAGCAGTTCACTGGTGGGTTGTGTGGTGTTATGTTGCTTCTCAGTCGCCCTTGGTAAAATGCTGTCTGCATTTTACCACAGCTTACCACACCAGCTGTGAGGCAGTGTGAACTAGGCACATAGAAAGCATGTTTTCTATGAGTCCTAGTGGTGGCTGGTGTTTACCCAATGCCAAACAACGCCAGTCACTGCACTATGTGTGAACAAGCTATTTCTTTTTCAGCACAGGTTTACTTAGGATGACACTAACAGAAATAAAATGTTTGCAATCATCTACTTCCTTCTCATTTGCATTTTATAACTAGAACTCTTTAAAGTGGTTGAAAGGCAGAAGGTTTTTTTTTATCTTAATGCATTCTATGCATTAAGATAAAAAGCCTTCTGTGTGCAGCAACCCCCCTCATTCTTACCTGAGCCCATCTGAATCCAGCGATGTTGCAGGAGAGACTTGGCTGCCTGGAATCCTCCCCCCTCATTGGCTGAGACACAGCAGCAGCACCATTGGCTTCCAGTGCTGTCAATCAAAGTCAGTGAGCCAATGAGGAGAGAAAGGGGGCAGGGCCCAACCGCAGCTCTGTGTCTGGACAGACAGAGCAGCGGCTCAGTTCGGGTACCCTGATAGCAAGCTGCTTGTTATGGGGCACTCGGCAGGAGGGAGGGGCCAGGAGTGCTGGCGAGGGACCTGAGAACAGGAGGATCCAGCCAGCTCTGTGCAAAACCACAGCACAGAGCAAGTAAGTATAACATGTTTGTTATTTTTAAATGAAAAAACTGAGACTTTAATATCACTATATTACTTTAAGGTATGTCAAATGTAGTGCCATACCAAGGCTCCTTTCACACTAGTGGACCCAACAAGTCCGCCTGTCAGTTTCTCATTATCCTATATGGAGCGATGGATGTAAACAGACATGCGTCCCTTTACACTTGCTGGCATCCGATCCGCTTAAAACAGATGGATGGGGATACATTCCCCATTTGTCTAGCAAATCGGAAGAATGTTGGGCCCGTTTACATCTGACCAGTTGCGGCTGGTGCTCCAGCCGGGGGGGGGGGGGGCGGCAAACAAGCCACCCGACCACCCACCCCCCCGGTGGGTGGTACTCACACGGTCAGACGGCGATGCAGAGCAGAGAGATCACTCCAGGCGGTGATGCAGAGCAGAGAAATCACTCCGGGCGGTGATGCAGAGCAGAGAGATGACGGTGGCCATCTTCCGTATCTCCCTGTACATCCTTTATAGTACCGGGCAATACGATCACTTCTCCTCTCCGCTAATCATGCTCGATCGAGGAGAAGAAGCTAAGAAGACGCCGCGGAGGAGATGCCGGACGAGAACACCAGAGGAAGAACCAGAACAACCAGAAGAAGATGGAGGAAGAAACCGAAGGAAGATAGAAGATAGAAGAAAGAAGAAGCATTTAAATAAAGGAATTGTCAAAAACTGTCTCTTGTCATTTTTAACATTTTTGACAGTTTTTTTATGAAATGGTAGGGGTACTTTTGTACCCCCTTACCATTTCACACAGGGGGGAGGGTCGGGATCTGGGGGTCCCCTTGTTAAAGGGGGCTTCCAGATTCCGATAAGCCCCCCGCCCGCAGACCCCCACAACCACCGGGCAAGGGTTGTAGGGATGAGGCCCTTGTCCCCATCAACATGGGGACAAGAGGTGTTTTGCGGGGCTACCCCAAAGCACCCTCCCAATGTTGAGGGCATGTGGCCTGGTACGGTTCAGGAGGGGGGGCGCTCTCTCGCCCCCCCTCTTTTCCTGCGGCCTGCCAGGATGCGTGCTTGGATAAGGGTCTGGTATGGATTTTTGGGGGGACCCCACGCCATTTTTTTTTTTTGGCGCGGGGTTCCCTTTAAATTCCATACCAGACCTGAAGGGTCTGGTATAGATTTTGAGGGGGACCCCACGCCATTTTTTTTTTTTTCATTTTGGCCGGGGTTCCCCTTAATATCCATACCAGGCCTGAAGGGCCTGGTATGGAATTTAGAGGGACCCCCACGTCATTTTTTTTTTAAATTTTGGTTCGGGGTTCCCCTGTGGGGAATTCCCAAGCCGTTTTTATCAATGAACTTCTATGTGTATTGTTGGATCGGCAATTCATTAATAGCCGCGAGTAGTTTTAAATGACTTTTTTTCCTTTGAAATGTCATTTTGCTGTCAGACTGTTCTAAACACGGGAAACATGCGCCCCTTTACAGGCATACTATAGACACCCCCCAGGTACGAAATTTAAAGGGATATTACACTTTTATTGTTTCACTTTAAGCATTATTAAAATCACTGCTCCCGAAAAAACGTCCGTTTTTAAAACTTTTTTTTGCATTGATCCTTGTCCCCTGGGGCAGGACCCAGGTCCCCAAACACTTTTTATGACAATAACTTGCATATAAGCCTTTAAAATTAAACTTTTGATTATTCATGTTCGTGTCCCATAGACTTTAACGGTGTTTGCGTGTTCGAACAAATTTTTTGCCTGTTCGCAAGTTCTGGTGTGAACCAAACAGGGGGGTGTTCGGCTCATCCCTACTACTGAATATGGTGAGACCACATGTGTGAGACTTTTACACAGCGTGGCCACATACAGAGGCCCAACATGCACGGAGGCGTTCTGGAGCACCCAGGCCAATTCTGACATTTATCTCCTACATGTAAAAATCATCATTTATTTGCTAGAAAATTACATAGCACCCCAAAACATTATATAAGTTTTTTTTAGCAAAGACCCTAGAGAATACAATGGCGGTAGTTGCAACTTTTTCTCTCGCGCAGTATTTGCACAGCAATTTTATCACCGAGTATTGCAGAGTATGGCTGGGTATTGCAGAGTATGGCTGGGTATTGCAGAGTATGGCAGGGTATCGCAGGGTATTGCAGAGTATGGCTGGGTATTGCAGGGTATTGCAGAGTATGGCTGGGTATTACAGAGTATGGCACGTTATTGCAGAGTATGGCAGGGTATGGCTGGGTATGGCAGGGTATGGCTGGGTATGGCAGAGTAGGGCTGGGTATTGCAGAGTATGGCAGGGTATTGCAGAGTATGGCAGGGTATTGCAGAGTATGGCAGGGTATTGCAGAGTATGGCAGGGTATGGCAGAGTATGGCACGGTATTGCAGAATATGGCAGGGTATTGCAGAGTATGGCAGGGTATGGCAGAGTATGGCACGGTATTGCAGAATATGGCAGGGTATTGCAGAGTATTGCAGAGTATGGCACGGTATTGAAGGGTATTGCAGGGTATAGCAGAGTATTGCAGAGTATTGCGGGGTATTGCAGGGTATTGCAGAGTATTGCGGGGTATTGCAGAGTATTGCAGAGTATTGCAGAGTATTGCAGAGTATGGCAGGGTATTGCAGAGTATGGCTGGGTATTGCAGAGTATGGCACGGTATTGCAGAGTATGGCAGGGTATGGCTGGGTATTGCAGAGTATGGCTGGGAATGGCAGAGTATGGCTGGGAATGGCAGAGTAGGGCTGGGTATTGCAGAGTATGGCAGGGTATGGCAGAGTATGGCACGGTATTGCAGAGTATGGCAGGGTATTGCAGAGTATGGCAGGGTATTGCAGAGTATTGCAGAGTATGGCATGGCATTGAAGGGTATTGCAGGGTATGGCAGGGTATAGCAGAGTATTGCAGAGTATTGCGGGGTATTGCAGAGTATTGCGGGGTATTGCAGAGTATTGCAGAGTATTGCGGGGTATTGCAGAGTATTGCAGAGTATTGCAGGGTATTGCAGAGTATGGCAGAGTATTGCAGAGTATTGCAGGGTATTGCAGGGTATGGAAGAGTATTGCAGAGTATTGTAGGGTATTGCAGAGTATTGCGGGGTATTGCAGAGTAGTGCAGGGTATTGCAGAGTAGTGCAGGGTATTGCAGAGTTGCGGGGAATTGCAGTATTGCAGAGTATGGCAGAGTATTGCAGAGTATTGCAGAGTATTGCAGAGTATTGCAGGGTATGGAAGAGTATTGTAGAGTATTGCAGGGTATTGCAGAGTATGTCAGAGTATTGCAGGGTATTGCAGAGTATTGTAGGGTATTGCAGAGTATCGCGGGGTATTGCAGAGTATGGCAGGGTATGGCAGAGTATGGCACGGTATTGCAGAATATGGCAGGGTATTGCAGAGTATGGCAGGGTATTGCAGAGTATGGCAGGGTATGGCAGAGTATGGCACGGTATTACAGAATATGGCACGGTATTGCAGAGTATTGCAGAGTATGGCACGGTATTGGAGGGTATTGCAGGGTATGGCAGGGTATAGCAGAGTATTGCAGAGTATTGCGGGGTATTGCAGGGTATTGCAGAGTATTGCGGGGTATTGCAGAGTATTGCGGGGTATTGCAGGGTATTGCTGAGTATTGCAGGGTATTGCTGAGTATTGCAGAGTATTGCAGAGTATTGCAGGGTATTGCAGAGTATGGCAGGATATTGCAGGGTATTGCAGAATATGGCTGGGTATTGCAGAGTATGGCACGGTATTGCAGAGTATGGCAGGGTATGGCTGGGTACTGCAGAGTATGGCTAGATATGGCAGAGTATGGCTGGGAATGGCAGAGTAGGGCTGGGTATTGCAGAGCATGGCAGGGTATGGCAGAGTATGGCACGGTATTGCAGAGTATGGCAGGGTATTGCAGAGTATGGCAGGGTATTGCAGAGTATTGCAGAGTATGGCATGGCATTGAAGGGTATTGCAGGGTATGGCAGGGTATAGCAGAGTATTGCAGAGTATTGCGGGGTATTGCAGGGTATTGCAGAGTATTGCGGGGTATTGCAGAGTATTGCAGAGTATTGCAGGGTATTGCAGAGTATGGCAGAGTATGGCAGAGTATTGCAGAGTATTGCAGGGTATTGCAGGGTATGGAAGAGTATTGCAGAGTATTGCAGGGTATTGCAGAGTAGGTCAGAGTATTGCAGGGTATTGCAGAATATTGTAGGGTATTGCAGAGTATCGCGGGGTATTGCAGAGTAGTGCAGGGTATTGCAGAGTAGTGCAGGGTACTTCAGGGTATTGCAGGGTATTGCAGAGTATTGCAGAGTTGCGGGGCATTGCAGAGTATTGCAGGGTATGGCAGAGCATGGCAGAGTATGACAGAGTATTGCAGAGTATGGCAGAGTATGGCAGAGTATTGCAGGGTATAGCAGAGTATTGCAGGGTATAGCAGAGTATTGCAGGGTATAGCAGAGTATTGCAGGGTATTGCAGGGTATTGCAGAGTATTGCGGGGTATTGCAGAGTATTGCAGGGTATTGCAGGGTATTGCAGAGTATGGCAGAGTATTGCAGGGTATTGCAGGGTATTGCAGGGTATTGCAGAGTATGGCAGAGTATTGCAGAGTATGGCAGAGTATTGCAGAGTATTGCAGGGTATTGCAGAGTATTGCAGGGTATTGCAGAGTATTGTGGGGTATTGCAGAGTAGTGCAGGGTATTGCAGAGTATTGCAGAGTATTGCAGGGTATGCGGTGTATTGCAGAGTAGTGCAGGGTATTGCTGAGTATGGAGGGATGGTTATGGATGGATGGATGGCTGGATGTGACTGCATTTGTCACAGAGCAGTGCTGTGGGCACTACAGATCCAGCCCACAGCTCTGCTGCCATCCGATCTCTCCCCCGCTGTACCGATCGGTACACAGAGGGGAGAGAGGAACCGGCGTCATGTTTACATGTGATCGCTCTGTCATTTGACGGAGCGATCACATGGTAAATGGCCGCGATTAGGCCTTTAACTGTGATCCTCTGGACCCAGCAGTCACGGATGTTCTCGGGTGCGCGCCCCGGATGCACACCCGGGGGCACGCAAGAGTGGGATTCTGGGAGGATGTCATAGTACGCCCTCCCAGATTTAAGCAACCACCCTGTAGCCGTCATTCGGCTATGGGCCGGTTGCTAAGTGGTTAAGCAAAAAAAGGATATTTCTAATGTCAAACCTAAAAAAAAAAAATAAACCAAAGATGTTGGTTTGTTCAAAAGCCCTTTTCTAACGCACATGTGAATGTGCACAGAGTAAAATGTTTTATACTCAACAATGTCTGGCTTCTTCTTTCAAAGCTCAATACCAGTTTTTGGAGTAAGTTGGGGTTTACAGTGGCAATGGAGGTTATTCACTAAAGGCAAATCCACTTGGCACTACAAGTGCACTTTCAATGCAGTTTCAGTGCACTTTCAAGTGCACTTGCAGTGCACTTGTAGTGCAAGGTGGATTTTTCTTTAGTAAATAACCCCCACAGTGCTGTAAAATTTGCCCCAATCAGGCCATTTTCGTGCTGAAAAGGATGATTTTTTTTTTATCATTAATGCATTACATACATTAACAACAATGTGTGTAGCAGACCCACATCAAAATAGTTAGGGATGAGCTTTCTGTTCGGGTCAAACATGAGTTTGACTCAAACATTGGCTGTTCGCCTATTTGTCGAAAACCGAACATTATGTGCCGTTCGCGCCAAATTCGAGCGGCGTGTAACGGCCCATAATTTTGGAGCGCAGTGCATTACTGCATGATGATTGGCCAAAGCATGCACCATGACCTGCATGCTTTGGCCAATCCCAGCGCCCTCAGCTAAGAGAGCCATAATTGGCCAAAGGCAGGCTGCCTGCACATCGGCCCCATGTAGTGTGTTGTTGGGCTGGACGGAGAGAGAGTGTCATTTAGATTGAGCAGGCAGGCAGGTTATTCAGTTAGCTGCTGTGTATTATATATTTATATATATATATATATATATATATATATATATATATATATATATACATATACAGACAGTCTCGTGTATATATATATATATATTCAGTTAGCTGCAGTGTATTTAATAAATATATACAAACAATCTCGTATATATATATATATATCCACTGCATACAGTTTAGCTATATCTGACTGCAGGCCGTCCCTGGTGTACTTTTTCTAATATACTTCAGGCAGTGTACATAGTAGACAGTACTATGCACCCATAGTGCAGTTGCTACTACTTTTCTGGTGGTGTACACAGTACACAATACATACAGTGCACCCATGGTTGCTATTAGACTTCTGGTGGTGTACACAATACCGTTCACCCCTAGTGCAGTTGCTACTACTTTTAAGGTGGTGTACTCAATACAGTACACCCATAGTTGTTATTACACTTTGGTTAGTGTACACTGTACTGTGCACACCGAGTGCAGATGCTACTACTTTTCTGGTGGTGTACACAATACAGTACACCCATAGTTGTTATTACACTTTGGTTAGTGTACACTGTACTGTGCACACCTAGTGCAGATGCTACTACTTTTCTGGTGGTGTACACAATACAGTACACCCATAGTTGTTATTACACTTCTGTTGGTGTACACAGTACCGTGCACCCCTAGTGCAGTTGCTACTACTTTTCTGGTGGTGTACACAGTACACAATATATATACAGTACACCCATAGTTGTTAATACACTTCTGTTGGTGTACTCAGTACCGTGCACCCATAGTGCAGTTGCTAGTGCTACTACTTTTCTGGTAGTTTACACAGTACACAATACATACAGTGCACCCATAGTTGTTATTAAACTTCTGTTGGTGTACACAGTACTGTGCACCCCTAGTGCAGTTGCTACTACTTTCCTGGTGGTGTACACAATACATACCGTGCACCCATAGTTGTTATTGCACTTCTGTTTGTATACACAGTACCATGCACCCCTAGGGCAGTTTCTATTACTTTTCTGGTGGTGTACACAATACAGTGCACCCATAGTTGTTATTACACTTCTGTTGGTGTACACAGTACCGTGCACCCGTAGTGCAGTTGCTAGTGCTACTACTTTTCTGGTGGTGTACACAGTACACAATACATACAGTGCACTCATAGTTGTTATTACACTTCTGTTGGTGTACACAGTACCATGCACCCCTAGGGCAGTTTCTATTACTTTTCTGGTGGTGTACACAATACAGTGCACCCATAGTTGTTACTACACTTCTGTTGGTGTACACAGTACCGTGCACCCGTAGTGCAGTTGCTAGTGCTACTACTTTTCTGGTGGTGTACACAGTACACAATACATACAGTACACCCATAGTTGTTATTACACTTCTGTTGGTGTACACAGTACCGTGCAACCATAGTGCAGTTGCTAGTGCTACTACTTTTATGGTGGTGTACACAGTCCACAATACATACAGTGCACTCATAGTTGTTATTACACTTCTGTTGGTGTACACAGTACCATGCACCCCTAGGGCAGTTGCTATTACTTTTCTGGTGGTGTACACAATACAGTGCACCCATAGTTGTTATTACACTTCTGTTGGTGTACACAGTACCGTGCACCCGTAGTGCAGTTGCTAGTGCTACTACTTTTCTGGTGGTGTACACAGTACACAATACATACAGTACACCCATAGTTGTTATTACACTTCTGTTGGTGTACACAGTACCGTGCAACCATAGTGCAGTTGCTAGTGCTACTACTTTTATGGTGGTGTACACAGTCCACAATACATACAGTGCACTCATAGTTGTTATTACACTTCTGTTGGTGTACACAGTACCATGCACCCCTAGGGCAGTTTCTATTACTTTTCTGGTGGTGTACACAATACAGTGCACCCATAGTTGTTATTACACTTCTGTTGGTGTACACAGTACCGTGCACCCGTAGTGCAGTTGCTAGTGCTACTACTTTTCTGGTGGTGTACACAGTACACAATACATACAGTTCACCGATAGTTGTTATTACACTTCTGTTGGTGTACAGTACCGTGCAACCATAGTGCAGTTGCTAGTGCTACTACTTTTATGGTGGTGTACACAGTCCACAATACATACAGTGCACTCATAGTTGTTATTACACTTCTGTTGGTGTACACAGTACCATGCACCCCTAGGGCAGTTGCTATTACTTTTCTGGTGGTGTACACAATACAGTGCACCCATAGTTGTTATTACACTTCTGTTGGTGTACACAGTACCGTGCACCCGTAGTGCAGTTGCTAGTGCTACTACTTTTCTGGTGGTGTACACAGTACACAATACATACAGTGCACCCATAATTGTTATTAAACTTTTGTTGGTGTACACAGTACCGTGCCCCCCCAGTGCAGTTGCTACTACTTTCCTGGTGGTATACACAATACATACAGTGCACCCATAGTTGTTATTACACTTCTGTTGGTGTACACAGTACCGTGCACCCCTAGTGCAGTTGCTACTACTTTTCTGGTGGTGTACACAGTACACAATGCATACAGTTCACCCATAATTGTTATTACACTTCTGTTGGTGTACATGGTACCGTGCACCCCTAGTGCAGTTGCTACTACTTTCCTGGTGGTGTACACAATACATACAGTGCACCCATAGTTGTTATTACACTTCTGTTGGTGTACACAGTACCGTGCACCCCTAGTGCAGTTGCTACTACTTTTCTGGTGGTGTACACAGTACACAATACATACAGTACACCCATAGTTGTTATTACACATCTGTTGGTGTACACAGTACCGTGCACCCCTAGTGCATTTGCTACTACTCTTCTAGTGGTGTACACAGTACACAATACAGTGTAGTGTGGTTTTGCTAAACAAAATTTACAGCATGTCCGGAAGGCCACCAAGGAGAGGCAGACACTCACAGGCCACTAAAAGGGGGCAAGCAGGCTCTGTGTCTACAGTCGACAGTGCTAATCATGGACACGGTGCATCCTCAGCATGTGGCCGTGGGGCACGCTTGCCATTTTTTTCTGCAGCTGGCCGTGTTATTGAGCCACAACATGCAGAAGTGTTGGTGGAATGGATAACAAAGCCCTCCTCATCCTCCTCATCCTCTGTCACCCAGGCTCAGAGTAGTTTACCTGCCAATGCAGCTGCCAAAGCGGCCTATTCCATCGGCTCCATGTCAACAGTCACTCCTTCCCTAGCCCCACCATCATGCACGGAGAAGTCCCCCGAACTATTCGACCACAGTGTCGGGTACATGCTGCAGGAGGATGCGCAGCGATTTAAAGGCTCTGATGATGGTACCCAGGTTGAGAAAGGGAGTAACGTGAGCCTAGAGAGAGGGGGTGCCCAAGAAGGTCAAGAAACTGGCAGTCATGTTCCCCGAGCTGCAGTATACTGCCAGGTTTGCTCTGGGGATGAGGAGGGAGGGGATGATGAGGTCACTGCCTCTACTTGGGTGCCTGATAGAAGAGAGGAGGAGGAGGCACATCTTCAATGAGGCAGGATGCCATCCAGGGGGCAGCTTAAGGGCAGCCACCCTATTGCATCACACCACAGAGCTAAGCAGGTGCAGGGCCCTGCTGACTCCCCATATATTTTGAAAAGTTCTTTGGTGTTGGCCTTTTTTGACACCTGTGCAGCAGATCGCACCATTGCTGTTTGCAACATATGTCTGAAGCGTATTAAGCTTGGCCAAAACAGCAGCCGCTTGGGCACCACATACTTGACCAGACATATGATGACCTATCATGCAGTCCATTGGCAACAGCACTTAAAAGACCCACATCAAAGAACAAGGCAGACCTCTTCTTGCTCCTCATCAGCTGGGATCTCCAACCCTACTATACCTCCAATCCTCTCTGAAACCTGCACTGAGAGGAATGAAGGTATAGAAATAGGTGTCACAAGTACTTGCGGCCAATCTGCTAGCGGTAGACCAACATCAGATTTTAGCAGGCAAATTTCCCTACCCTAGTTGCTAAACTGTCGAAAGAATTTCGGTCCCAGCCATCCACATGCTCAGCGTCTGAATGCTAGCTTGGCCAAATTGCTAGCACTGCAACTTGTGCCTTTTCAGCTGGTAGACTCTGCCCCCTTTCGTGAATTTGTGGAATGTGCGGTACCTCAGTGGCCAAATGCCATTTCTTTTAACAGGAGGCCATTCCGGCACTCTACCAGCATGTGGAAGGCAATGTCTTGGCCTCGTTGGACAGAGAGGTCAGCAGTAAGGTGCATATTACTGCTGACTCATGGTCCAGCAGGTATGGACAGGGATGTTACCTTCCTTTCACAGCACATTGGGTAACTCTGCTGGCAGCTGGGAAGGATGCAGGACAGGGTTCAGTATTGCTGGAGCTTGTTCCGCCACCACGCCTCCAAAATGCTAGTGGTGATTCTGCCACAGCTCTCTTCTCCACCCCCTCCTCTTCTTCTTCCTCTATGGCCTCTTTCTCTGCAGATTTGTCCTCTGAACTAGCGGTACTCTGTAGGCGTTCAAGGGGCTATGCAAGCACTCAGGCAAAAAGATGCCATGCCGTGCTTGAGTTGGTCTGCTTAGGGGACAGGAGCCACACTGGGGCAGAGATTCTGGCAGCTCTGCAGGGGCAGGCTCAGAGGTTATTGACGCCACGCCAGCTTCAGCCAGGAATGGTTGTATGCGACAATGGAACCAACCTCCTCTCCGCCCTCCGACAGGGACACTTGACTCATGTTCCCTGTTTGGCTCACGTCCTGAATTTGGTGGTGCAGCGGTTCTCGAGCAGGTACCCTGGCTTACAGGATTTCCTGAGGCAGGCCAGGAAAGTCTGTGGTCATTTCCGCCTGTCATATAATGCCAGTGCTCGGCTGGCTGACATTCAAAGAGAATGCAACCTGCCCAAGAACCGCCTCATTTGTGACATGCCCACCAGGTGGAACTCAACGTTGGCAATGCTGCAGCGGCTGCACATGCAGCAGAGGGCCATCAATGAGTACCTGCGTGAGTATGGCACCAAGACAGGGTCAGGGGAGCTTGACTTTTTTTCGCCATGCCAGTGGCTACTTATCAAGGATGCATGCACTGTCCTGTCACCATTTGAGGAGGCCACAAGGATGGTGAGCAGTGACAGTGCATGGATCAGTGATACTGTCCCTCTTGTCTTCCTGTTGGAGCACACGCTTCGTGGAATAATGGACAGGGCACTTGAGGCAGAACAGCGGGAGGAAGAGGAGGTCTTACTTAGCTCTCAAGGCCCCTTTATTCAGATACTAGTATTCCTGCAGGCCCGCCGATCACACAGGAAGAAGAAGAGGAGGAGGAAGAGGAGGATTGTGTCAGCATGGAGGTGGAGGATAACACTCAGCATCAGCAGCAGTCTTCAAGGGATCGTTTTCAGTCCCCAGAAACTCATGGAGTTGTACATGGCTGGGAGGAGGTGGTTGAGGATCATGTGATCCTTAGTTACCCAGAGGACTCAGGATCGAATGCCTCTGCAAACTTACGCTGCATGGCCTCCCTGATCCTGCAAAGCCTGTGAAAGGACCCTAGGATTCGTGATATCAAGGAGAGGCATCATTACTGGCTTGCAACCCTTCTTGATCCACATTACAAGAGTAAGGTTGCAGAACTTATCCAGCCTTCACAGAGGGAGCAGAGGATGAAACATCTTCGGGAGGCCTTACAGAAAGGTTTGTGCAATGCATTTCCAGAGCCTGGGAGGTTACAATTTCCTGGTGCTGGACAACGTATTGCTTAGGCTTCGTTCAGTCACGGAAAGAGCGGTGGAGAAGGTGGCCGGCTGACCGATGCCTTCAGACAATTCTTCAGTCCTTAGCGCCCAGGTCTGATCAGTTCCAGCAACCATCTCCAGCGTCTGAATTACATGGTTCAGGAATATCTACTGGCAAGATCAGACTTGGAGACCTTTCCACCAGAACATCCACTGGGTTACTGTGTCTTGAGGATGGACCACTGGCCAGAGCTTGCTCAATATGCAATTGAGCTACTAGCCTGTCCTGCATCCAGCATTCTTTCTGAACGCACATTCAGTGCTGCTGGAGGCTTTGTAACCGATCACACAGTGCGCCTGTCCACAGACTCTGTTGATCGGCTCACATTCATAAAAATGAATCAGTCTTGGATTACCAGCTACCAAGCACCTGATGCTGATGTAACCAATTGATTTTTCTATGGGACGTGGGAAGACTGCATATGCTGAGTGACTATCCTCTTATGCTGAGTGACTATCCTATTCCTCCTCAATCTTCATGATGATAGCTTCTAGGAATATTTTCAGTTCAGGGCACCACCACCACTGCCTAAGGCCCAATTTTTCTGCCCCTGTTTAACAGGGGCACATAATTACGATTTTTGATCTAATATTTCACAGCAGGGCCTGTTCCCACGCTCAACAAAAGTATCTGTGAGGCTTTACAATGTTGTGCCACCACCACCACCTAAGGCCCAATTTTTATGCCCCTGTTTAACAGGGTCACGTAATTACAATTTTTGATCTAATATTTCACAGCAGGGACTGTTCCTGCGCTCAACAAAAGTATCTGTGAGGCTTTACAGTGTTGTGCCACCACCACCACTGCCAAAGGTCCAGTTTTTCTGCCCCTGTTTAATAGGGGTGTGTAATTACAATTTTTAAACTAATATTTCACAGCAGGGCCGTTCCTACGCCCACCAAGAGTAACTGTGAGGGCTTACGGTGTTGGGACCAGCCACGTTGTCTTCTGCAGGTGGCAATCCCAAGCCACCATTCTGGAGCCGTCTGTAGAACTCAGTCCGGAGCGATGACGCCACCATCCGACATCCAGCCATTGTTCCCCACGTCCACATACAAAAACTCATATGTCGCCGACACCACCACCAACATCACTATACTATTAAACCCCTTGTAATTATAATAGTATGACCCCGAGTTGGGGGGGGGGCGATGTGGATGTGTTTCTCATCTATTGCCCCTCCGCTGGGCAAATTGGGAAGCCACAGTCTGCCATTCCTGTGGCGTTAAAGGAAACTGTGAAGTCAAACAAGAAAAAAAAATTGTACTTTTGCACATAACATTGCAAGCAGATTAGACACAAACATTCTTGGCCAACATCAGTATAACATTTATTTTAAGGAGTATTTAAAGATAAAAATATAAAGGTACACTTATCAGATTCCTCACCCCCTCTGATGGCCCATTGTAAAAAATTTAGGGTGGTGGGAGATGTTTTGGACAGGTAACCCTCTCCACTTCTTTGAGAGCTGAATGCATACATAATGTGGGGTTGATTTACTAAAGGCAAATCCACTTTGCACTACAAGTGCACTTGGAAGTGCAGTCGCTGTAGATCTGAGGGGGACATGCAAGGAAAATAAAAAAACAACATTTTTACTTGTACATGATTTGATGATAAAATCAACAGAGCTTCCCCTCATTTCAGATCTTCCCCTCAGATCTACAGCGACTGCACTTGCAGTGCACTTGTAGTGCAAAGTAGATTTGCCTTTAATAAATCAACCCCTGTGTGTACTCAGGCAGGCCCTTTCACTACATGCTTTGGTGAATTTATCCATAAATAGGAACACAAAAGAGGTAGGTGTAGTATGTATGGGTTGGGCAAAGTCAGCAAATAGAGGATTGGTATTGGTTGACTTAGCGGTTGGGGGGGAGGGAGGATTCCAAATGAGTTTGGGACCCCCAAAAAAAGCCTCTGGCACTCTGCCTGAATTTAAGGACAACAATAACATTTAAACACATTTGAGGGCTGTTTAGGGTAAAGCACTACAATGGAGCTGACAAAATGCATTGTCAAGTGACTAAGCTAGGTGTGTATGGGCGTAGGATTCTGGGGAGGTTAGTGAAGGCAAATATGCATGAAGGACAAAAAAGGAACTTTAAAAACTTCCAGCATGCATAAGGACAAAGGGGATATTCACGGCATATTACATTAATGGTAATTAGGGAATGATGAAAGAAATACATTAAATACATAGAATGTGATGTTAAAGGAGAAAACGTACCTTAATATAGTCCTTCTGCAGGACCTGAATGATAGCAGAACTTGTCTCTGGAATAATGATCCCCAGAGCCTGGGGGGAGATGCCTGTCGAGAACTTGATGTCCTGCAGACTTCTCCCCATCGCCAAGTGCAACGTGGCGACTAGCCTCTGTTCAGGAGTGATGGCTTGCCGCATGCAGGTGTCCTGCCTGGTAACATAGGGGGACAGCAAAGCCAACGAACGGTGAAAAACGGGGTCCGTCATCCAGATAGAATTCCTGAAATCATCAGGATTATTCTCACGGATCTCCCGCAACAAAGGCATATGAGAGAATTGGTCACACTGGAGTAACCAATTCTTCGTCCATGAACTCCTCCCCATCCTGTTCATGGACTGGGCTTGGGTCAAAGTAAGAACCCCAACACCAAGCCCCTACACAGCATGAACTCTACGATGAATAAGTACCTGCAACATGGCTAGAAAACGGTCGGCTGGTCAGAACGAACTAACAGAACGCACTGAAAAACAGAAAATCCTGAGAAGAGCGAGCTGAAAATCAGAAACGAGCAGACAAGAACGCACTGAAAACCAGATACGAACTGACTACACGCACTGAAAAACAGATACGAACCAACAAGCACAAACTGAAGAACAGTAACGGACTGAAAAGCACGAGGCTGAAAAGCGTAAATCGTCTCTCACCAAACTTCTACTAACACGAGATAAACACGAGATTAGCAGAAGGAGCCCAAAGGGTGGCGCACTTGGTATTGAACTTCCCTTTTATAGTGCCGTCGTACGTGTTGTTCGTCAGCGCATTCTTGGCGTTCGGCATTTCCGACAATATTTGTGCGACCGTGTGTATGCAAGACAAGTTTGAGCCAGCATCCATCGGAATAAAATACAGGATTTTGTTATCGGAATGTGCGATCGTGTGTACGTGGCATAACAGTAAAGAACCCTCTACGTAGTTTAAGGTTAAACCTCTTTTCTTCTAATTGTAATGAGTAAAGATGTGTTTTGTTAAACTCCCTTCCGCAAAAAAGTTTTATCCCTATTGTGGGGTCACCAGTACGGTATTTATAAATTGAAATCATATCCCCTCTCAAGCGTCTCTTCTACAGAGAGAATAAGTTCAGTGCTCGCAACCTTTCCTCATAACTAATATCCTGCAGACTCTTTATTAGCTTAGTTGCCCTTCTTTGTACTCGCTCCATTACCAGTACATCCTTCCTGAGGACTGGTGCCCAGAACTGGGCAGCGGTGCTGCCGGACCAGAGTGTTGTAGAGCGGGAGAATTATAGTTTTATCTCTGGAGTTGATCCCCTTTTTAATGCATGCCAATATTCTGTTTTCTTTGTTAGCAGCAGCTTGGCATTGCATGCCATTGCTGAGCCTATCATCGACTAGGACCCCCAGGTCCTTTTCCATCCTAGATTCCCCCAGAGGTCCTCCCCCAGCGTATAGATTGCATTCATATTTTTGCCACCCAAATGCATTATTTTACATTTTTCTACATTAAACTTCATTTGCCATGTAGTTGTCCACCCCATTAATTTGTTCAGATATTTTTGCGAGGTTTCCACATCCTGCAGGGAAGTTATTGCCCTGTGATTCAACTTTATTAGACCCAGTGCAATGGTTATAAACTGCCATCACATTATTTGATTTCTGCAGCTCTACACAGGTCTGTCAAGGCAGACGCCAGAGATTGCTAACCCATGGGCTAAATTGATCAACTGATAAAAATGTAAATAATTAAAAATTGTCAAAAAAACAACAAACCAAATGTAAAACGTTATTAAAATTTTTGCTCATGGGTTTTGGTCATGAAGGTGAAAGAAGTCTCTAAAGTGAAATTCCGTACAGCAAAATACACAGTTGAAATACTGCACAGGCCAAAAAATTTGTAATTCTGTACAGCTGATCTTGTGATTTATGTATCTCTGCCACAATGCACAGCCAGGAAAATAATCCTACTACCTCATGATTCAGCTTGACTGCTTCCTCGATCACAAAATATAAAAGCCAACTCCATTTACCAATGATTTGAAACATAAAATAACTGTTTGTGACTGTCTGTAACTGGTAACCCCCCTTTTTTTTCCATTGCTCCATATTTGCTTGTACTGTTGTAACATTTGTCCTAAGTGCTTATCCCACTCGGTGCCTGCCCTCTCATGGTTGTGGTCCGCTATTTTGTAGTTATTTACTTTTTTGGTTTCTATTTCTGCTTTGTTAAACTTTAATAAACATTGATTATAAAAAAAAGACTTATGCCATGTACACACGAGCGGACTTTACAGCAGACTTTGCCCGGCGGACGGGATTTCGTCGGACAATTCGATCATGTGTGGGCTCCAGCGGACTTTGTTTGCTCAAAAGTTTGACGGACTTGAAACATGTTTTAAATCTATCCGACGGACTCTTCTTTCTAGCGGACAAACTGGTCGTGTGTGCGCTAGTCCAACTGACTCAAACTGACGCATGCTCTGAAGCAATTATAAGACGGAAGCGCTCGGTCTGGTAAAACTAGCCTTCGTATTGAAGCTAGCACATTCCTCTTCTGTGATCTTTTAATACAGCGCTTTTTTTTTTCTTTATAATGCGAGAGGAATGAAGTTGTTTTGGTGCTTTATATTCATACAGAGTTTCTCACAGAACTACTTTCTTCATGATTTATCCTCATGCCATGACTAATATGATATTTTTAAAAAGCCAGATCTCCATAAATAAAGTATTAAATTAGATTTTGGACTCATCTTTTTTTTTTTAGATTTAAACACTATCTATTTTCCAATGTGTGCTAAATTATATAAAATGTTTTTTTTTTTTATTTTATTTTTGTAGTTTCAAGTTACCACAATAACCTTAATATTTTGTGTTGTTTTAATGAACCTTAATGAGGTTGGTGTCCCTTGTTAATTAGACATAGGGGGGTTTATTTTCCAAAGGCAAATTCATTTTTCACTACAAGTGCAAATTGTACTTTGAATTGCACATAAAGAGCATTTGGAAGTGCATTTGCTGTGGATCCGAGGGGCACATACAAGGAACCACAAAAAAAAAAAACTTTTTCTTGCACATGATTGTATGATAAAATCAGCAGAGCTTCCCCTCATTTCAGCTCTTCCCCTCAGGTTTACAGCGACTGCACTTCCAACAAGTGCACTTGCAGTGCAATTTCTAAAGTGCACTTTTCACTAGTACTTTGCACTTGATTTTCTAAATGATTTAGCCTTTTGGAACAAACACACATAGGGGTTGATTTACTAAAGGGAAAAAGACTGTGCACTTTGCAAAGTGCAGTTGCCCTCTGCAAGAGCAGTTGCTCCAGAGCTTAGTAAATGAGCAGAAGCTCTGCTGACTTTCTTCATCCAATCATGTGCAAGCAAAAATGCTGTTTTTTGAATTTTCCTTGCACAGGATTGGGTATTCTTTGCTTACCTCATTTACTAAGCTCTGGAGCAATTTCACTTGCAGAGGGCAACTGCACTCTGCAAAGTGTAACAAGTTATCGGCGCAAATTAGTGACAGCTGTATCCATATCAACAGTTATGTACAGAAATGAATTTGTCATTAACATTAAAAAATAATAAGTCCGTGCTGTGACACTACAAGTGGAGGGGGTAAAAAAATATATTGTGTGAAGTCCACATTCAGGGCAGCCTTCCGGTAGGGGTGAAAGCCTTTATCCCAAGAGTACTGCAAAACAAGAGAGAGGAGGCGCCTCTGGGTGCAGACGTTTAAAACAATTTATTAAAAAGCAGTAACAGCTGGTAATACACTCATATTTATGTGGTGGATATCAAACATAGCAATGTCCCAGGTCAATCCAGGGGGTCCGTGGAGTCATCTCTCTCGGCTGGTAGATGTAAGGGGTCTGGGTAGTCTCAAAGCGCTGGATGTCCTCGGCCGAACAGCGGAGACAGGCACCAGAACGAGGCTTGGGTTACAGCCGATCCTGTCGAGGGATGATGACGTCACACGATGTGCGACGCGTTTCCTAAGCTAGCACGCCGTGAGCGGTATGACGGCGGCGCTCCTTTGTCAAGCCAAAGGAGCTTGACAGGAGGTGCCTGTCTCCGCTGTTCGGCCGAGGACATCCAGCCCTTTGAGACTACCCAGACCCCTTACATCTACCAGCCGAGATGCAAAGTCTATTTGCTTTTAGTAAATCAACCCCATAGTCTTTTTGACCTGTACCCGCCTACTCCCAAACAAAATGTCGTTTTGTAATCAAAACACATAGTCAATAATGTAAGGTAACTAAAAATTCCATTTATTTTGGTAAAAAAAAAAATTAGGAAGGCAACACTGGAGACACTTTTTGGAATCTGTGAAGTCTTTCGTCCCCCAGGACACACATCAAGTTTGAGGACAAGAAAATTGGTCTCTTGCGACTAGGGAGCACAGGGAGCACAGTCAGACCAGACAGAAGCCAGGCAATCACTTTCGACTCTTCCGTGGAGCCTTCCCTGCACGCTTCTCTGCAGCCTTCCCTCCACGCTTCTCTGCAGCCTTCCTTGGAGGCTGTGCCTCTGGTGGTGTACTTGGGGCAGGAGGAGTGGCTTCATCTGCTAGATAGGTTGTAGCAGTAAGCTGCCCTCTTAAGCCCTTCTGATAGGCCTGCCAACTCAGACCATTACAGAGGAGGCGTTGCATCTTTTCCAGTTCCAGCAATCTGCTGGCTATATATGTCCCATACGCCTCCTCTGCATTGGGTGGTGTGCTTATTATTTTGCTTGCTTCACGAATGAGGGCTAGGGATTCCTCCTCAGTTTGTGTCATTCTTCTGGGCCTTTTGGTGATAATGCGGAGGGGAGGCACCTGACACTCCGTGCGGCTTCTACTGGGCCCAGCCACAGCCTCCTCCTCTCTCTCACTGGGCAAGGCCTCCTCCTCTCTCCCACTGGGCAAGGCCTCCTCCTCTCTCCCACTGGGCAAGGCCTCCTCCTGGCTGAGGTCATCCTGTGTCAAAAAAAGGGACATAGTTGTAAATTTGGGTTACGCAATCACACACAATTTTCAGCTCATGACTTGCAAATCTAATTCTAAACAAATAGTAAAGGCTATCTATTTGACCCCACCATTATTACAGCTGATCAACAATATCTGAAGTACATAGGCATGCGCACAGGGTGTGCCAGGGGTGGGCACACCCTAATCGCCTTGTGTGGTGCATATTCCCCCCTGTTTAGACCACTGATATTTCATCCCCCCAAAAAATTTTACAAAATAAAATAATTTAAAAAATAATCTAATAAAACTACTGACACTGTCCACTGCCCTACTGACACCATCAGTACATATACACATGCATATGTATTTGAGCTTTGGGGTGCACACCCTAATGCAAGAGGCTGTGCACACCTATGCAGAAGTATATTTTTGGCCACTACTGTCTAGTGATATGTCTACATATTAATATTTGTGATTGTGATTTTTTTATGAAGCACTTAAAAATGTGAGATGTTAACATCATTAATATTTACACAATCACAAATTCAACAAAAAAGGATACCTGGCTGAAGCTGGGTGCATCCACTTCATCGAGGATGAAAAGGCCCAGTTCTTCCTGGGACTCCTCAGCTGGGGTGGAGGTGGATGGAAGGCTGAAGGGAAGAGTGGGGGGAAGGCTGGAGGGAAGAGTGGGGGGAAGGGTGGGGGGAAGGGTCGAAAGTGATTGCCTGGCTTCTGTCTGGTCATCCAGGAATCGCAGTTTGTGGTAGTACCACAGCTTGGGTACATAAACTTGGTTGGCTGCTGCTCCGGATCTGAGCGACTCCTGGATTTTATTGTGTTCCCGCTTATACATGTTTCGCAAGATACCAATTTTCTTGTCCACAAACTTGAGGTCTGCCTGGGGGACTCGAGACTTCACAAATTCTAAAAGTGTGCCCAGTGTTGCCTTCCTTACATCTCTATTGTAATATAATGGGTGTTTGACCTCCCACAGATTTTTGTTTTCCTGATATAAATCTATAAATCTGGACAAAAAATCTTCCTCCTTAAAGGGATTCATTTTTGCTGGAAGACAAGACACAAGATCAAAATTGTAATGTCAGTCAGAACTCCCAGGATTATTTTTTGAAGAATCTAGGGGACACATATACACACACACACACACACACACACACACCAAACACATTCACCAAACACACACACACACACACACCCCCACTTTTATTCTTACCTTTGTTTCTGACGCTCGCTACTACCGCACGGACATACGTAGGCCATCGTAATTGCTTTATATACACTGCGCATGTGTCATGCTCCGCCTGCATCGCCCGCCCCTGACATTCTTTAGTACGATTTGTCCCCGCCCCTTCACTCTTCAATGCGCAGTGGGAGTATATCGAGAAAGATGGCGGAGAGATTAAGTGAAAGTAGCGCGGAGGAAAGCCCGGAGCCACAAGCATCCACATCCAGGAGGAGATATAAGGCCACCAACATGGCTTTTGAAGAGATGGTGGAGATGGTGTCCATATTGAGAAGGGAGGACTACGATGGGAAAAAAGGACCGTACACACGACCGAATATGCGTAAGGACAAAATAATGTCCTCAGTTGTAACCGCTCTAGAAGCAAAATTTGGCACTAAACGGTCGAAAGAACAATTGAGGAAGCGGTGGTCTGACATCAAAAGTAGGGAGCCAGAACAATATTGGCGAATAAAGAAGCTGCTTAAAAAAGTAAGTACTTGTTGTGTGTTCCTAGTGAGATACTTAACTTGCATGCTGATCCATATTTTTTTCGTTAATACAGCATCGTTCGTAAAGACCGTTCTTTGTAAAATACATATGATACTAAGAAAATGACGTTAGTTTTTTGCCAAATACGATGTTACAGGGTTGGACATACATTTAGGTCTTGATATTTTGTCGTATTCCCAAAATTTGGTGATGTGGTGTAGATGTGTTTGAAAATATAATGCTTCTTCAAAAATGATTCAGTGTAATGTAAGGACAGGACACGGCAGCTGTTTCCACATCTGGACTCACGAGCACTAGTGTACTATGTGACCATAAATACATTTTTGAGGGGTAATACACATAGGAGATCATTGAGGTGTCTGCATCTGTGAAACTTGCATGAAAATGTGTCTTGTTTAGAATTGTTGTTCAGAGGGAATTTAGATCCTGTCTTCTAAATTTTTGTGGACTAAAAAAGGCAATTGTCCACAACTCATAACCAACGTTTCATATTAATTTTTAACATAAAAAATATGACTGTTTTAACTATACCTTTTGTTTAATTATCATAGGGGAGAAAAGACTCAGACAACAGTCCAAGGATCCCAGCCTGAAGTTGAAGATATCCCAAGCCCCAGCCCAAGACCACACCCACCTGACGAGCTGGAGGAAGGAGAGGTGGAGAAAGTGTGCGAGCTTTTAAACCCACCAAGTGAGTGACTGACACCCCAGCATGAGGTAATCTATTTAAGCGTGCATATTTTAACCCATTTTTTTATCCACACATTTTAGGTGAGGTTCTGGTTGTGGAAGGCCAAGCGGAAGAGCCATTCAGCACAGACAGTGCACAACGCCTTATTGGCCAGATAATTTTGTGGAATGGCCAAATAGATCGAATGCGTGACCAAACTGAGAGCATGAAAATGCGGCTGGACACCATCAACAGGAAATGAAGAACATGATTGATGTTTTGGGCAGAATATAATGACGTTTTGCCTAAAAACATCAATCATGTTCTTCATTTCATTGTCAAGTTTGTTTTTGTTACAATTTGGAAGTTTTTCCATTAAAAATAAACCAATTTGCAGATGCACACTTCCCACATGACATGCACACATGACGTCACTTCCCGTTTACTCGGCTGCCAATGGCGCCGTTTTTAAAAAAGTACACAGTATTCAGAATCGACGTTTTCTGCGATCTGAATACTTTGAAGTGTAAAGGAGGGATGGGGGGTCTTTTAGACCTCCGATCTCTCCATAAAGAGTACCTGTCATCACCTATTACTGTCACAAGGGATGTTTACATTCCTTGTGACAGCAATAAAAGTCATCAAAACATTTTTTTTTTAACACAATTTATGAATTTTAAAATAAATAAGAAAAGAAAAAAAAATTTTTTTAAAGCGCCCCCGTCCCCGCGAGCTCGCGCAGCAAAGAAAACGCATACAGAAGTCGCGCACACATATGTAAACAGTATTGCAACAATCTTCATTTTATTCTCTAGATTCTCTGCTAAAAAATATATACATAATGTTTGGGGGTTCTAAGTAATTTTCTAGCAAAAAATATGGATTTTAACTTGTAAACACCAAATTTCAAAAATAGGTTTAGTCATGAAAGGGTTAATATGCTTTTTGTTAGTTTAATTATAAAAAACATAAAGCCCACTTATAAGATTACTCACCCCCTCTGATGGCCCATTGAAAAATTTTAATGTTGGGGGAGGGGTACTAATTAGGGTAAAAAACACACCTGACAGTTTCAAACATTTGAGGGGGTGAGGGAGGGGTACTAATTTGGTTAAAAAACACACCTGACAGTTTCAAACATTTGAGGGGATGGGGGAGGGTCAAACAGTACAATGGAGCTGACAATATACATTGTTCAAGGAACTATAGGCTAGAGATATAAATGGACCCAGGATTGCATGGTGGGGGGGGTATTGAAGCTAAATATGCATGTAGGGCAAAAAAGGATTAATATAAAAAAACAGGCATGCATGACGATAAAGGGGACATTCACAGCATATTCCAAGCATGGTAATTAGGTAACGAGGACATTTAGACAATACATTAGCAAACATTTAATACATATCATGTAATGTTAAAGGATAAAACTTACCTTCATATAGTCCTTCTGCAGGACCTGAATGATGGCAGAACAGGTCTCTGGGATTATTATCCCCAGAGCCTGGGGGGAGATGCCTGTCGAGAACTTCAAGTCCTGAAGACTTCTCCCAGGCGCCAAGTAACGTAAAGTGGCAGTGATGGCTTGCCTCATGCAGGTATCCTGCCTGCTAATATAGGGGGTCAGCATAGCTAGCAGATGTTCAAAAACGGGGTCCGTCATCCGGAGATAATTCCTGAAATTCTCAGGATTATTCTCACAGATCTCACGGAGCAAAGGCATATGCGAGAACTGGTCACGCTGGCGCAACCAATTCTTCATCCATGAACTCCTCCTCGCCCTGTTCATGGACTGGACTCGGGTCAAAGTATTAACCCCAACACCAAGTCCCCATGCAGCATGAACTCGAGAACGAGTACGTACACGCGACATGGCTTCAAAACGGTCGGCTGCTCAAACAAACAAACTTATAACAAACGCACTGAAGAACAGCAAGGCCTATGAAGAACGACCTGAAAATCAGGAACGAGCGGACCAGAATGGCCTGCTAGGCAGGTTACGAACTGACCAACACACACTGAAAAGCAGATACAAACCTCACAAGCACAAACTGAACCGCAGAAAACAATCGAAATAAGCTGAAGTGTGAAAAGCGCGAATCGTCTCTAACCAAACTTCTACTAACACGAGATAAACATGAGATTAGCAGAAGGAGCCCAAAGGGTGCCGTAGTGGGGCTTGAACTTCCTTTTTATAGTCCCGTCGTACGTGCTGTACATCACCGCGTTCAAAACCAGCGGACTTTTGGAGTGATGGTGTGTGTGTCCAAGTCCGTCCGTTTTTAAGTCCGGCGCACCTAGCGGACAAAGTCCAGCGAAAAGTCCTCCGAGCAAAGTCTGCCGTAAAGTCCGCTCGTGTGTACGCAGCAATAGAATCAGAGGGGGATATGATAACCATGTATAAATACATAAGTGATCTATTAAGTGAACCTGGTGTAGAGTTATTCACTTAACGTCATTACGGTGGACAAAGTGGCACTCTTTACATCTACAGCAGGGGTCTTCAAACTGTGGCCCTTTGGTTGCCTTTATTTGGCCCTTGGGGCACTATTCATCCCACTGATATGATACAATTAGGAAGCTAGTTGTACAAAATGGAAAATGACATATGTGAGAGTCGACTAGGCTGCGCACCCCAAAAATATACAGAAAATAGAAGAGTTTCCCCGGGGGGGGGGGGGGTTAGCAGCGAAAACCTTTATGAGAAAAATTATTAATTAAAAATCTTTTATTCAAACAGAGAATAAATACAATTGAACAGCAAATTTAAATAATATGTTGTGGTTAGCGATACAGACAACAAACACCAAACAAGAGCCATCGCCAATGGCAAAGAATACACCAAGGAAACCATAGTTTATCAAATACATTGTGACATTTCTATCCACATGAATACCCCGATGCATTTCAACCCTTTCATTTCTGGTCTTCTTCAGGGGGATTTTTAGTTCTAGAAGATATATCAAAAAGTTCTAATGTTAAACAACATTATTAACATTTTGTAGTATACAAAATATCATTGGACATTTCATAATGTTCAAAGGTATATTTCCATATATACGGTAGTATATTTACCATTACGGAGATGGAAAGGTGAGAATGTATCGCCTAACCAAGATTGCTAAAAACAGCTGCATTCAATGTTCCCAAAATGTCCGCATGTTCCCTCCGCACCCTCCAGGAGAGCCCATGATCCACAGTCCACAGGGCTTGCAAAGAGTCACGCTTTGGGACCTGGAGAGAAAGGTATAGGGCGAGGCACCTGTAGTTGGGTATTGGGGAATCTCAATAAGTAATCAGCAAGTATTCTAAAACTATACAATGCTACTGTGCGACCTAGGGCTGGTCGATACACTGTCAAATATTGGAATTGTATGGACTCATGTTGCTATATATTAATTTCATAGTGTGTTTAATTGATTAATTCACAAATTACTTTATATTGACGTTCATGTTATGAAATAGAGAAAATTGAGTACTGTCCATGATACTTTTTTTTTTTGCACTAACATACAATTTTTCAGGACAAGCTTTCGGGGTATGTCTGTCAGGGCTGGGCTCAGCCCTTCCTTCTCTGAGCTGGCAGCTCAGCTGTCGGCTAATTGCCAGCTTCTTTCTCTCCACAGTGACTCAGCTGTTGATGATCTGCTCGACAGTCCTGCCTACTTAAAGCCGTCCAGCTCACTTCATCTCTGCCTTCGCCTTTGGTCACAATTCTGAGACTTTCTTCTGCGTTCCTGTTGAAGACTTGCTCGGCTGACGTCCCTTCTGGCTCCTGATCCTGCTTGCTGTACTACTACGTTGATCTCTGTCTCTCTGACATTGGCTAACTACCCGATCTGGTTACTGAACTCTGGCTATGTACTGACTACGTTTACTCTGTTTACCTTTTTATTATTATTAAACAAGTGTGATTAACTGTACTTCTGTCTCGGTCTGATTCATGGTTTCTGAGAGTAGGCGAAGGCCATGAATTCAGAAGAGGCAGTCAGTCCACTTGTTGGTAATATTTTTTCCAGATTGGATGACCAGGATCACCACATGGATCAAATTGTCTTGGCGTTACAAACGCTCCTGAGTCGCACGGCTAACCTGCAATCTTCCACTATGGCTGCTCTGGTACAACCAGTGTTGCAGGCCATCCCTGCTGCTGTTCCAGTCTCTGTGCAGGCACCCGCCTCGAGTATTACCTCTATAAGAGGCATGTCTGATTCTGCTCCGCTTCCCCAGCGATTTAGGGGTGACCCAGTTCAATGCAGAGGGTTTCTCAACCAGGTTGAGATTTACTTTGAGATGCTGCCCCAGGCGTTTCCCAAGACAGAAGCAAAGTAGGTTTCATGATATCTTTGCTTTCTGAGAGAGCCTTGGCCTGGGCAAACCCTCTATGGGAGACGCAAAAAACAGTGGTCCTGAGTTACCCAGAATTTGTGGCTTCCTTCAAAAGGGTATTTGACGTTCCCGCACGCTCCGCTTCTGCTGCTAAGAGCCTCATGTCCATCAAACAGAGTACGAGAACTGTTGCCAATTAACTGTTGCCAATTATGCCATTGAATTCCGTACCCTGGCAGCAGAGGTTGCTTGGAACAATGAGGCCCTCGTGGCTGCCTTCTCTCATGGTCTCTCGGATAACATCAAGGATGAGATAGCAGCCCAAGATATACTCACTGAGCTGGAGAGGTTGATCACATTTTCCATCCTCATTGACTCCAGACTCAGAGAAAGACTCTCTTTTAAGGAGCGCTGGCGCAAGCCTCCTGTACATTTGTCTCCGAGCTTTGCAGTCCCACCCTTGCCTCCCTCACCTCCCATGCCTCCTGGTACCAAGTCTGTGAAGATGAACCCATGCACTTAGGCTTCACGTGTCTCTCTGCGGATGAGAGAGCCCTTAGGAGGAAGGAGAGATTGTGCCTTTGTTGTGACCAGGCTGGTCACTTTTTGAAGTCTTGTCCTACCCATCCATGGAACGCCCGAACCTTGAGGTCGTGTCACAGACAGACCTTAGGTGGTGTTGTTTTGTCTCTAGTTTCCCAGGAAGATAAGCACCTGGTTTCGGTTACACTGTCTTGGGCTGAGTCATTCGTCGAGATACAGGCTCTAATCAACTCTGGGGCTGCAGGCCTGTTCATTGATGCTGCCTTTGTATCGAAGCACTCGATTCCACTGCAGCTGCGTGACACTCCACTTGCCACTGAGGCTCTTGACGGGAGACCTCTACAGCCTGCCCATGTGACTCATGAGACTGTTCTGTTGTCCTTGGCCATAGGGGCCCTTCACCATGAGATAATCCAATTCCAAGATATTTCCTCACCTAAGTTACCGCTGGTTATTGTTTATCCTTGGTTACAGAGGCACAACCCTTCTTTTGATTGGCTCTGTGCTGAGGTTCTGTCCTAGTTGCCACAGTGCAGTGAGAGAGGCTTCCAGAAGGTAGCCAAGGTCCTGTGCACCTCTTCACTCTTCTCCCTGCCAGAGGAGTACCGCGATTTTAGCGATGTCTTTGGCAAAGGTCAAGCCGGTACTTTGTCTCTACACCGGTCGTATGATTGTGCAATTGACCTTCAACCTGCTGCCATACCCCCTCATGGCCGGGTTTACCCTTTGTCGGTCTTGGAGGATAAGGCCATGGAGGAGTATGTTGCATAGGCACTTTCTCGTGGTTTCATTTGCAAATCCTCGTCTCCTGCTGGTGCTGGTTTATTTTTTGTGAAGAAGAGTGGTGAACTGAGACCTTGTATCGATTATAGGGGTCTCAATCGTTTCACGATTAAGAATGCCTATCCCATTCCATTGATTACGGAGTTATTTGACCTCCTCAAGGGTGCAACGGTTTTCACAAAGCTTGATTTGAGAGGGGCATACAATCTTGTCAGGATTAAGGAGGGCCACGAGTGGAAAACTGCGTTTAATACCAGATCAGGTCATTAGGAGTGTCTCTTAATGCCTTTTGGTCTTTGTAACCCTCCGACAGTTTTCCAGGAGTTCATTAACGATGTCCTCTGAGATTTGTTGCAGTTATGTGTGGTGGTTTATCTTGATGATATCCTCATACTTTCCAAGTCCCTGGAGAGCCACCACACAGATGTCTCTCGTGTGCTTCAGAGACTACGAAAGAACAATCTCTATTGTAAATTGGAAAAGTGTGAATTCCATTGTGAACAGGTGAAATTCCTGGGCTATGTCATTTCCACTGCTGGTTTTTCGATGGACCCAGAGAAACTTTCAGTGGTCCTACAGTGGCCCCGACCCATGGGTTTACGACCTCTGCAGCATTTTCTTGGCTTTGCAAACTATTATCGGAAATTTATTCGTAACTTCTCGTCTCTGGTCAAGCCCCTGACTGATATGACCAACCCACAGAGTTGGTCTCCGGAGTCCATTAAGGCCTTTGAGAGTCTCAAGGTTGCCTTTGTTTCTGCTCCTGTGTTGGTACACCCTGATCCTACGTTGCCTTTTATCCTAGAAGTTGATGTTTCCCGAGACTGGAATTGGCGCCCTTCTGTCTCAATGTCCTAACACTGAGTGCGCTATGCATCCATGTGGCTACTTTTCCAAGAAATTGTCACCAGCAAAGTGCAATTACGAGATTGGTGACAGAGAGCTGCTGGCGATCATTTTAGCCCTGAAAGAATGGAGACATCTCCTTGAAGGTACCACTGTGCCGGTTCTCATTCTTACTGACCATAAGAATCTCACATTCTTGTCTGAGGCTAAGCGCCTCTCTCCCAGAAGGGTGCGATGGGCTCTTTTCTTGATGAGTTTTAATTACATTGTCTCATTCTTACCCGGTACTAAGAATGTAAGGGCTGACGCCTTGTCATGACAATTTTCCTCCACTTCCAAGATGGAGTCGGTTCCGGTTCCTGTGATTCCTCCTGATCGTATTCTGGCTACGATTCACACCAGTCTTACTTCTCCTTTGGGTGACAAAATTCTTGCTGCTCAGGTTGACGCTCCTCCTGAAAAGCCTTGTGACCGCTGCTTTGTTCCCGAGAGTCTCCGTACTGCCGTACTCCACACTTACCATTCTCCCAAGGCTTCTGGCCACCCTGGGAAGAATCAACTCTTTTGGGCCATTTCCCAACAATTCTGGTGGCCTAGTCTACGTGCTGATGTAACCGCCTTCGTAGCTGCCTGTTCCGTGTGTGCTCAGAGTAAGACTCCACGACACCTTCCAGTGGGCCTCCTACAACCCATAACCAATGGAGAGAGGCCCTGGGCCCACCTGTCTATGGATTTCATTATGGAGTTACCCAACTCCCAGGGCAACACAGTTATCCTTATGGTGGTTGACCGGTTAACGAAAATGTTGCATTGTATTCCAATCAAGAAGTTGCCTACTTCTAAGGAACTTCTATTTTTGCTCGGGAGATCTTCTGCTTACATGGGCTACCCAAGATGATTGTCTCAGACAGGGGTAGTCAGTTTGTGTCCCGGTTCTGGCGAGCCTTTTGTGCACAGTTGGGTATTCAGCTTGCTTTCTCCTCTGTGAATCACCCGCAGTCTATTGGGGCTGCAGAACGAGCCAATCAGCTCTTGGAGCAATTCCTACGTTGCTATATTTCTGACCATCATAACAACTGGTCAGACCTCTTACCGTGGGCGGAGTTTGCTCACAATAGTGCCTTGAATTCAGCTTCCCGTTTGTCCCCGTTTATGGGGAACTAGGGTTTCCAACCTTTTGTGTTGCCTTGGGCACAAGTTCAGGAGGCTTTGCAACTTGCTAATGATAGGTACAGACTCCATGCTGACCGCAGACGCCTGCCTGCGCCTTCCTACCAGGTTGGGGACAGAGTCTGGCTGTCATCTTGCAACCTCCGACTTCGTGTTCCTTCTTTGAAGTTCGCACCTCGGTTTATTGGGCCTTTCTGTATCCTTCGCAGGATTAACCCAGTGGCTTACGCGTTGGACCTTCCTCCTAGTATGTGCATCTCTAATGTGTTTCATGTCTTCTTATTGAAACCTTTGGTCTGCAACCGCTTTACCACCTCAGTGCCACGTCCTCACCCTATACAGGTTGAGAACCATGAGGAGTATGAAGTACAATCCATTGTTGACTCCCGTAGGTTCCGTGGGCGCATACAGTACCTTTTGCAGGGGCACGGTCCAGAGGAACGCTCTTGGGTCTCATCCTCGGACGTACATGTCCCTGTCCTCCTCCATGTTTTCCATAGACGTTTTCCCCTCAAGCCTGGTGGTCCTCCGAGGGGGAGGGGTCCTTAAGGAGGGGGTACTGTCAGGGCTGGGCTCAGCTCTTCCTTCTCTGAGCTGGCCGCTCAGCTGTCGGCTAATTGCCAGCTCCTTTCTCTACACAGTGACTCAGCTGTTGATGATCTGCTCGTCAGTTCTGCCTACTTAAAGCTGTCCAGCTCACTTCATCTCTGCCTTCGCCTTTGGTCACATCTCTGAGACTTTCTCCTGTGTTCCTGTTGAAGACTTCCTCGGCTGATGTCCCTTCTGGCTCCTGATCCTGCTTGCTGTACTACTATGTTGATCTCTGGCTCTCTGACATTGGCATTGGCTGACTACCCGATCTGGTTACTGAACTCTGGCTATGTATTGACTACGCTTACTCTGTTTTATTATTATTAAACAAGTGTGATTAACTATACTTCCGTCTCAGTCTGATTCATGGTTTCTGACAATGTCCCCTTCTTCAAGGTCCAAGCAGTACTGATTCACATTTTTTTTTTAGCAGAATGTTAAAAAAAAAAAAAAAAAAAAAACACAATCTCTGAGGGAAAGGAGAAAAAAATAGAAATAGAATATAACATAGAAAGTGATGATATTACCTGATTAATGTGAGGGTGACTGCGCAGTCTAGTTAAGTGATGTGTATAGGGATGAATGAATGCTGAAAACTAATGTGGTCAAAAGGCATTAACATGAATATGTGAAAACCAAAAACGCTGGTGAGTGCAGGGATGTGTGCTAGGCTCATAGAGGTGAACATTTAAGGCCTTAACTATTAAGCAATTAAAGAAAATCATGATTATAATACTACATGTTTGCATAAAACAAATGATAAGAATAAATATTCAATTTTGTACGTTTTGTTTAATACATGTCTGCTTCATGGTGAACATCCCATTGCACTGCTATGTTTGTACCTATTAGATATGACCACAACATACAGGGATATACAATATAATACTGACATATAATTTTGTCTTTTTTCGTCTTTTTTCAACCTCACCTACTGTGTAACTATGTAACTTAATAACAATATTCTGCCCTCTGACACCAAAAATGGGGCAAAATTCTTGCCACTGTCATCAACAATGGGGTACCATTTCTATCACTGACACCAACAATGGGGCACTATTCCTCCCCATAATATCAAAGATGGGGAACTGTTTAATCCCACTGATGACAGAAAAATGTTCTATTCCCGCTGGCCACAGTCCAGCCCCTCTAAAGTCTGCAGGACAGTAAACTGGCCCTTTGTTTAGAAAGTTTGGAGACCCCTGATATAGAGGAAAAGCGATTTAACCTCCACATTAGGGATGAGCTTCGAGTTCGAGTCGAACTCATGTTCAACTCGAACATCGGCTGTTCGCCAGTTCGCCGAACAGCGAACAATTTGGGGCGTTCGCGGCAAATTCGAAAGTTGCGGAACACCCTTTAAAAGTCTATGGGAGAAATCAAAAATGCTCATTTTAAAGGCTTATATGCATGGTATTGTCATAAAAAGTGTTTGGGGACCTGGGTCCTGCCCCATGGGACATGGATCAATGCATAAAAAAGTTTTAAAAATGGCCGTTTTTTCGGGAGCAGTGATTTTAATAATGCTTAAAGTGAAATAATAAAAGTGTAATATTCCTTTAAATTTCATACCTGGGGGTGTCTATAGTATGTCTGTTACGTAACGGGTGACCCCGCCCCCCTTTGACGTCACGGGGAATGCCACAGGGAAGTCCCCGTCAAGTCCCCGTGCGTCAGAGGGGGGCGAGGTCACCGGGTGGCCCCACCCCCCGTTATTTAAGAACCGTCAGAAGAGGATAAGCATCACACAGCGGGAGCCTCCCATCATGCCATCATGTATGCAGAGTGGCCCGAGGAGAAGAAGGGAAGAAGACGCCGCAGGGGGAAGATGCCGGACAAGAACACCGGAGGAAGAACCAGAAGAACCAGAAGAAGAAGAAGATGGAGGAAGAAACTGAAGGCAGATAGAAGATAGAAGAAAGAAGGTAGAAGAAAGAAGAAGCATTTAAATAAAGGAATTGTCAAAAACTGTCTCTTGTCATTTTTAACATTTTTGACAGTTTTTTTGTGAAATGGTAGGGGTACATTTGTACCCCCTTACCATTTCACACAGGGGGGAGGGTTGGGATCTGGGGGTCCCCTTGTTAAAGGGGGCTTCCAGATTCTGATAAGCCCCCCCGCCCGCAGACCCCCACAACCACCGGGCAAGGGTTGTGGGGATGAGGCCCTTGTCCCCATCAACATGGGGACAAGGTGTTTTTGGGGGCTACCCCAAAACACCCTCCTAATGTTGAGGGCATGTGGCCTTGTATGGTTCAGGAGGGGAGCGCTCTCTCGTCCCCCCCTCTTTTCCTGCGGCCTGCCAGGTTGCGTACTCGGATAAGGGTCTGGTATGGATTTTTGGGGGGACCCCACGCCATTTTTTTTTTAAATTTTGGCGCGGGGCTCCCCTTATAATTCATACCAGACCTGAAGGGTCTGGTATAGATTTTGAGGGGGACCCCACGCCATTTTTTTTTTAAATTTTGGCCGGGGTTCCGCTTAATATCCATACCAGACCTGAAGGGCCTGGTATGGAATTTAGGGGGACCCCCCACGTCATTTATTTTTTTAAATTTTGGTTCGGGGCTCCCCTGTGGGGAATTCCCATGCCGTTTTTATCAATTAACTTTTATGTGTATTGTCGGACCGGCAATTCATTAAAAGCCGCGAGTAGTTTTAAATGACTTTTTTTCCTTTGAAATGTCATTTTGCCGTCAGACTGTTCTAAACACGGGAAACATGCGTGCCTTTACAGGCATACTATAGACAACCCCCAGGTACAAAATTTAAAGGAATATTACACTTTTATTGTTTCACTTTAAGCAATATTAAAATCACTGCTCCCGAAAAAATGGCCGTTTTTAAAACTTTTTTTGCATTGATCCATGTCCCCTGGGGCAGGACCCAGGTCCCCAAACACTTTGTATGACAATAACTTGCATATAAGCCTTTAAAATTAGCACTTTTGATTATTCATGTTCGTGTCCCATAGACTTTAACGGTGTTCGCATGTTCGAACAAATTTTTTGCCTGTTCGCAAGTTCTGGTGCAAACCGAACAGGGGGGTGTTCGGCTCATCCCTACTCCACATACAAAAAGGCTTCTTCAAATTAAGAGCCATGTGTAAAAGGCTCCTTCGAGATTTAGTTCTGGTCAGCTCAATAGATGGTTTAAAAAAAAAAGCTGGATGCACTCCTAAATGCACAAATATAACTGGATCTTAACATGTATTTGTAATAACACCAAGGATTGTTGATCCAGGGAATATCTGATTGCTGCTTGGGGGATTAGGAAGGAATTTATTTTTCTTGCTGGACCAAAATGGATCAGGCTTTATATAGAGTTTTTTTCTTTCCTTTGGATCACCTATGGGTATATGATTGTGTACATGAAAGTTTCCTATTTATTCAATTTTTTTTTCAGTTGGTTAAACTAGATGGACTTGTGTCATTTTCAACCTAATTGTACAGCTATAACAAAAAAAAACAGTGTGTTTTGCATTATAATGTCCATGTAAGTGGAACTTTCAGAAACTTTACAAATCACTATAAATACATTCCTGAGATGCCACAATTTAAAATAAAATAAAAACGTTGGCTTTTATAATTAGAAAGCCATCCGTACTCTCCAGACAGTTGCTTTGTTTAGCCTGAGATAATGCTATCAATCTGCTGCAGGCTGGAGGAAGCAGTCTCTTTTCCCTAAGTGATCAGACTACAATGATTTAAAGTGATTGTAAAGGCTAGTTTTTTTTCCTACAAAAACAACAATGTTATACTTACCTGCTCTGTTGCAGTAGATTTGCACAGAGCAGCCCCGACCCTCCTCTTCTCGAGGCCCTCTTCTGTGATCCTGGCCCCTCCCTCCTGTTCAGTACCCCCACAGCAAACAGCTTGCTATGGGGGCACCCGAGCCGCAGACACGGAGCCCCGACCTGGCCCCACCCGCTCTCTCCCCTGATTGGCTAGCTGACTTTGATTGACAGCAGCGGGAGCTAATGGCATTGCTGCTGTGTCTCAGCCAATCAGGAAGGAGAATCTTGGACTTCTGAGACACTTGTGGACATCGCTGGACAGAGAGGGATCTCAGGTAAGTATTAGGGGGGCTGAGGGGGGTTGCTGCACACAGAAGGCTTTTTATCTTAATGCATAGAATGCATTAGGATAAAAAACCTTTTGCTTTTACAACCACTTTAAAGAGGTATTCCAGCCTGGAAAAAAAAATGTAAAGTCAGCAGATACAAATACTGTAGCTGCTGACTTTTAATATATGGACACTTACCTATCCAGGGAGCCCACTATGTTGGCATCCCAGCCAATCTTCGGATCGGCTGTCGGGTGCTGCTGCCGCTATCTCCACTGAGGGAAACCGGCAGTGAAGCCTTCCGGCTTCATAGATGGCTCCCTACTGCACATGCACGAAGTGCACTGCTCTAATTGGCCCGGCGGCGGAGGAAGGAGTAGGGGGGGGCCGAACTTCAGAGGGACAGCGCCGCGCTGTCAAAAACAGGTTACCTGTCCCCCCCTCCCCCCTGAAAGGTGCCAAATGTGGCACTGGAGGGGGAAGGAAGCAAATAAGTGGAAGTTCCACTTTTGGGTGGAACTCCACATTAAATTTGTAGCAAGTCGCAAGGCAGGAGGTAACAGCAGAGGCTGATCTATGCCAGACTTTGTGAACACAGCTAAGAAATGCATAGGCACCAGGATTTACACGATCCTGTTATCTTTGAACTGACACCTCAATCTAGAATGTAGGTAGTGATTTTTACACATTACTTAGCATGCTGCACACACAAAGGAAGAAAACATATATCTAATGCTAGATCCACTTTAATAATAAAAAATGAACATTATAAATGAATTGATGAACTACATGCATCTGGTAAAACGTTGTCCAATATGTAGCTGATCAAACGCATGCTCATAGGTAGCAGTTCACAGCAACACTGCAACTCCAGAAATACATTTAAATGCTAATGAAACTGAGATGTTAGCTAAGCTTTCACATCTGTGAGACTACTGCTCTTTGGAGATTATAAATCAAATGAATTTAATATGTGAATTCACATCCATTTACACAGTTTAGCAAATAGTTCCAATGTGTCTAGCAATCCTCACATTGCAGTTGCAGTGATTTAAAGCCAAAGCTAAGAAAGCTATAATGGGCAGGGTTAGCAGATTGTTGGTAATAAAATTTCCTTCCGAAAACACCAAGACAATGCCATCCTGCAGTCCCCCAAATTAGCCCCCATGTCCTGCTCACCCGAGCAGTGCGTGACAGCAGCTGAAAATAAGGGGAAGTGAGTGCTATAAACAGTGATCAGTTCCAGAGTGCACAGGCTCGCTCTTCGTGACTAAGAGACCCCCTTCTCTTAAACTGCCAATATCCTAACACGCAAATTTCAAGTGAAATCCTGGCCTGCTCTGCTTATTACAAGAGGGGGTCAAGAGCAGGGAGGAAGAAAGTGGGGGGGGGGGGGGGTGTTAAATTGTCTCTGCCGGCTGGTAATTCCCAAAATACTCCAGTAACACAAAAACGAGGAGGGGAGCGCTCTGTGCTATATTAAAAAAAAAAAAAAAGTATAATCGCAAACACACATAAGTGAGCTGGGAGTAATTATGAATGGGAACGCTTTAGTTGAACGGTTAGGATTAAGTTACAAGAAGTTATTCTGCTGAGAGGATCTGATGTTGACTCATAACTGCCCCTTTTACTAGCTGAACATGATGGTTCCTGTAAGGGGGTCCTTGTGCAGTTACTGAGCTGAAAGACTCATCAACCTTATGAAATTATACATTCTCTTTCTCTAAAACCTTACACAACAGACACAAGTTATAACAACATGAAAAATGTTCTGACATCCAAATCCACTAGTTATAACAAACCCATCAACCATCAATAAGATGTGCAGCTATTCATTCATTAAATTCACAAAAATATCTAAATATACAGTATATATATATATATATATATATATATATATATATATATATATATATATATATATTAGGACGCCTGCCTTTACACACACATGAACTTTAATGGCATCCCAGTCTTAGTCCGTAGGATTCAGTATTGAATTGGCCCACCCTTTGCAGCTATAACAGCTTCAACCCTCCTGGGAAGGCTGTCCACAAGGTTTAGGAGTGTGTCTATGGGAATGTTTGATCATTCTTCCAGAAGCACATTTGTGAGGTCAGGCCCTGGTGTTGGACGAGAAGGCCTGGCTCGCAATCTCCTCTCTAATTCATCCCAAAGGTGTTCTGTCGGGTAGAGGTCAGGACTCTGTACAGGCCAGTCTAGTTCTTCCTCCCCAAACTTGCTCATCCATGTCTTTATGGATCTTGTTTGGGCACTGGTGTGCAGTCATGTTGGAACAGGAAGTGGCCATCCCCAAACTGTTCCCACAAAGTTGGGAACATGAAATTGTCCAAAATGTCTTGGTATGCTGATGCCTGAAGAGTTCCCTACACTGGAACTAAGAGGCCAAGCCCAACCCCTGAAAAACAACCCCACAGAATAATCCCCCCTCCACCAAATAATTTCTCTGGATCATAACACTAAATAGAAAATCTTAGGTTATAAACAGCAAAGCTATTCAGCAGCTGACACTATACCCTGATACCAGGCATTAATATAGCATATAAACAATCCTCTGAATTGTTTGCACAGCATAGCATTGCTTTATATGTAATGTCATCCTTGCAAAAAAAAACTTAGACCGTGTTCACATATGTGCAACCGCGGCTTTGTGCTCACCAGTTCAGTTACGATTCAGGTCTGAATTTTTGCCTGAATTCGCACCTGAACTGGACCCAAACACACACAGGACCCTTTTGCAATCCACTCCGCGGCCGCCCCGGACCTGTGAAAACCAACTCTATTGAGAGCCAGTCGCACTCACATGTAATGCGAATTGAGTGCATGGAAACCCGCATCCAATTCGCACATATAAATAATCCTATATTGTGGGATTACCCTATTGAGAGTATGGCTCTGATTTATTTATGGATCCTATTTGAATGACATGAATTTGTGTCAACCTACACCATGATGGATATTGTCTTGTAAGTCCTATATAGGATTTAATACCATAAGGGAGCGTGAAAAAAGAAGATCTCTTGATAAAACATTTTTGTTGTTTTTTTTTTTCTGTACTTTAAAATATATTTCTGACTATAGGGGTTATTTACTAAAGGCAAATCCACTTTGCACTAAAGTGCACTGCAAGTGCACTTGAAAGTGCATTAAAAGTGCACTTGGAAGTGCTTTCACTGTAGATCTGAGGGGGACATGCAAGGAAAATAGAAAACAGCATTTTAGCTTGCACATGATTGGATGATAAAATCAGCAGAGCTTCTCCCTCATTTCAGATCTTCCCCTCAGATTTACAGCGACTGTACTTCCAAGTGCACTTTCAGTGCAATTTCAAGTTCACTTGCAGTGCACTTGTAGTGCAAAGTGGATTTGCCTTTAGTAAATAACCCCCTATGTGTCAGTTTTGTAACACACACTGGGGGTTATTTACTAAAGGCAAATCCACTTTCCACTGGAAGTGCACTTGGAAGTAAAGTCGCTGTAGATCCGAGGGGGACATGCAAGAAAAATAAAAACAGCATTTTCGCTTGCACATGATTGGATGATAAAATTAGCAGGGCTTCCCCTCATTTCAGATCTACCCCTTAGATTTAGAGCGACTGCACTTCCAAGTACACTTTCAGTGCACTTTCAAGTGAACTTGCAGTGCAAAGTGGATTTGTCTTTCGTAAATAACCCCCACTGGGGTTAATTTACCCTAGGTTCACAATTCTGTGTTTTGTGCGGGCCGTGTTTGCGTGGGCACAGCAGCCCATTCAAAAGAATGGGCTGCTGGACCTGTGTTTCCGCAAAAACAAGGTGCATGCACCTTTTCAAAAACGCAGTCTTTTTGGCCATCAGCTTTGAGGTTTTTTCTTCAAAGCTTAATTTGAACAAGCTGAAGTTAAAAGCTGATTGGCTACCATGCACAGCAGCACCAGATTTTCAGTATCCAGTTTAAGTATATCAACCCCCCTGTTAAAAGCTATATTTTATGGTACTTGTCGCTGTATTCTCACTTTTTTTTTTGAAACACCTGATAAAAAAAACACCAAGATATAAAATATTATGTTATGCACGTGTTCTGTAATTATTTGCATCCAGAGCCACTTATCTGTCCCTAATCGCACATAACTGCTTGATATGTGGTTACATGTGAACAGCCTTCCTGGCAGTGACTGATTGCAAACACATGTAAACTCCGCTGCAGAAGTGCAGTGATTCTTGGTGGTGCATGGCCCTGTGTAAATGAGGCCTAAAGGTTAAAGCCCAGCTCAACATTCAGTTTAAATTAGTTAAGTACATACTACGTATGTTTTCAAAGTCTTACAAGTGGTTTTCTTTAGAAAGCAGCCACAGCCTGAGTAAAAAAAACATATCCCCTTCCAACCTTCTGCAAAGAAAGACTTTGTGTGGAAGCAGAGGTCTCTCTGCAGAGGTAAAAAAAACTCCCTGCTGAGCTAGAGCTCTACAATATCATGAAGCATATGTTTGATACACCTGGAATGTATTTAGCTGATTTAGACTGAAGGTTTAATTGGGCTTTAGGGAGTTCAAAAATCAAAACACATCAGTGGCTTTAATTACATACAGTACATTTGCAACTAGGTTTGAAAATTGTGCGAGGTTAATAGAGCTATGACAGGTACTCATCAAGAGGGCCAGCTATGCCCATATTTTCGTCTCTTCCTCAATTTATAGAAGTGTACCGCATTGTAGCTTCTATGAATGAAATGTAATTTATGAATGGATCAAAATCACCTTTCAATCACCAAGCGAAAGTACGACTTCTATGAATGAAGGAAAGAGCCGAAAGGGTAGGCATAGTCGAGTGCCTGTCATAGCTCCTCAGGGCAGCCATCAGAAATTTTGGGACCCCTTACACAGCTTTAGGCCTGCCCCACCCCCCAATACTCCCCAGGGCCCACCAACTGGACATCCCACTGAATCCACCCACTGGCCATCCCACCATTTCCTTCAGTGCACCCACTTTTTTTAACACTCCTGCAGTTTAAAGTGGTATTAAAGGCTTAATTTTTTTTTTTTATTTTACGAAAAATAACAAACATGTTATACTCACCTGCTCTGTGTAATGATTTTGCACAGAGCAGCCCCGATCTTCCTCTTCTCAGGTCCCCGGCCAGCACTACTGGCCCCTCTCTCTTGCCAAGTGCACCCAGAGCAAGTAGCTTGCTATGAGGGCACCCGAGCAGGCGCACTCCCAAGCCGCTGCTCTGCATGTCTATTCACACAGAGCCGCGGCTCGATCCCGCCCCCTCTCTCTCCTCATTGGCTCACTGGCTGTGATTGACAGATGACATAATGATTGATCAGCCAGTGAGGAGGTAGAGTCCTCGGAGAGCCGTGGCTCTCATACACATCACTGGATCGCGATGGGTCTCAGGTAAGTCTAACAATTTGCCTCCAGATCAGTCCACAGTGAGCACTGAACAGTCCTGCAGCAGCCCCCTCCCCCACACACACACACACCCCTATACGCACTAAGCCCCCTCGCACACCTGTACACACTCAGCCCCCCCACACACAAACACACATCTGTAAATGCACACAAAGCTCCCCCCTGTACACAAACAGCCCCCTTCCCTGCTTGTAAAGGAGGTCTTCTTAGTCCCAGGTCTTGTTTCCAGAAAAGCTGACACATGTCCCTGAGAAGAGAGAAAGACAGGGCAGCCATGTTCCCCCCTCCTGATGCTTGGCTTCCTACATGTGTATTGACTGTTCACCCCTGATGGTGGCCCTGTAGCTCCTTCACCTCTATTAACCCCCAGTGAACATTACGGTGGCAGGGGTGGGGGAATGAGAGGAGGAGGATTTCTACTTAACCAGAAGACAGCCGTACAAGGGACACATCACACTGATGGTCTGATGTCCCTTTGCTGATTTTTTGTTTTTGTTTTACTAAATAGGCTTTAAGTAAAGTGGGACATTCCACACACTATTATTTATCAGCGATAGTGTTCAGGAACAATGACCCTAAGCAGAAACTGACACTTTCTGACAATTATTATGGTTCCATACTCTTACTCTTGGACCTCTCCACTGCCTTTAAAACAGTTGATCACCCCCTCCTCAAAAAAACTCAATTTGCTTGGTATCCATGGCTGTGCTCTCCGTTGGTTTGAATCTTACCTATCTCACTGCACCTTCAGTGTCACTTACAACTCTACTTCCTCCTCCCCAACACCTCTTACCGTTGGGGTCCCCCAAGGTTTTGTCCTTGAACTTCTACTATTCTCGATCTACACATCCTCCCTGGGTCAGCTCATAGCCTCCCATGGCTTCCACTACCATTTATATGCCGATGACACCCAAATCTATCTCTTTACCCCTCATCTCACCCCATCAGTCTCCTCACACATCACTGATTTACTAACAGACATATTAGCCTGGATGTCACACCACTTCCTCAAACTGAATATATCTAAAACCAAGCTCATAATATTTCCTCCCCCACGTGCCCCTTCCTCTGACATCTCTGTCAAGATCAATGGCACAACTATCAGTCCGTCCCCACATGCCAGGGTGCTAGGGGTAACCCTAGACTCTGAACTTTCCTTTCAGGCCCACATCCAATCCCTGTCCAAATCATGCCACCTTAACCTCCGCAACATCTCTAGAATACGCCCCTTTTTAACCAATGACACCACCAAGCTTCTAATTCACTCCCTGGTTATCTCTTGCCTTGACTACTGCAACTCTCTCCTCATTGGACTACCTTTACATACACTATCCCCCCTTCAGTCCATAATGAATGCTGCTGCAAGACTCATCCACCTTACCAACCATTCAGTGTCCTCCACCCCTCTCTGCCAATCCCTGCACTGGCATCCACTCACCCAATGAATAAAATTCAAAGTACTAACAATAATTTACAAACCCGTCCACAACTCTGCCCTCAGCTACATCACTAACCTAGTCTAAAAATACCTCCTGCTCTCTAGCTACCCTGTCACCTCCTCCCATGCTCTCCTACAGGATTTCTCCAGAGCTTCTCCCATCCTTTGGAACTCCCTACCCCAATCTGTCCGACTGTCCCCTAATCTATCCATCTTTAGACGATCCCTGAAAACCCTTCTCTTTAAAGAAGCTTAACCTGCTTCTAACTAATACACTTTTACTTTCTCCATCAGCTCATCCCCCACAGCTATTACCTTTTGTATCAATTGACCCTCCCTCCTAGATTGTAAGCTCTAGCAAGCAGGGCCCTCTGATTCCTCTTGTGCCAAATTGTAATGTAACTGTAATGTCTGCCTTCATTTTGTTAAGCGCTGCGCAAACTGTTGGCGCTATATAAATTCTGTATAATAATAATAATAATAATTATTATGTGAAAAGCAGGAAGAAACCTACATACAGTGCCTTGCAAAAGTATTCACCCCCTTGGCATTTTTCGTGTTTTGTTGCCTCACAACCTGGAATTAACATGGATTGTTTGAGGATTTGCATCATTTAATTTACAGAACATGCATTTTTTTTTTATTGTGAAGCAAACAACAAATAGGACAAAATAACAGAAAAATAAATGTGCTGTGGCAGAGCAAAGCTCTGTCCCTATGAAAATGGGGTTAAAGTGGACACAGAGTCTGCATATTGGCTGAGTGCAGAGCTACAGAGTGTAAATTTGAAACGGAGAAAACTGCTCTGGCAGTTTTCTCCAGGTTTTGCTAGTTCCTTATGGGGCTCTGTAATTTGGAGATCCTTCAGAGTCTTGGGTGGGACGGGATCTCCAACCCTGTGTCCAGGTCTTGTGGACAGCCAGCAGGGTGTGTGCCCAGGTGCACACAGCCCATATAATGAGGGGCTAGTGAGAGCAGAATGTGGAGGAAGGTGAAGTTGGAGCAGTGGCTGCTAGTAAGTGTCTCTGTGTGCATTGAAGGGCTTCACAGCTGTGTGCGTCCAAGGAGCCAGAAGCTGTGTGCAGCCAAGGAGCCTAAGACTGTGTGCATCCAAGCAGCTCGTTTGAAGGGCCTGTACCTAATAGCAGCATTACTGCTGAAGAGTAGCCAGGTGGGCTAGCATTGTCATTTGGATTTTGTGTATTTAATTGAAGCTTGGACCCCTGCGTGGGATTCCTGGATGGACTTTTGTTTTGTTTTTCCCTTTAATAAACGTGGGCTACCAGGCCCTTAACTATAAATGCCTGTCTGATGTGGACTCACTTCACCAAAACGCATCTATCCACTTGAGTTGAACAATCCCCGAAGTCACAGTGCATAACTATTCACCCCCCCTAAAGTCAATACTTTATAGAGCCACCTTTTGCGGCTATCACAGCTCCAAGTCGCTTTGGATAAGTCTCTATGAGCCTGCCACATCTTAACACCGGTATTTTTGCCCATTCCTCCTTGCAAAACTGCTCCAGCTCCTTCAAGTTGGATGGTTTGCGCTTGTCAACAGCAATCTTTAAGTCTGACCACAGATTTTCTATTGGATTGAGGTCTAGGCCATTCCAACACATTTAGATGTTTCCCCTTTAAACCACTCAAGTGTTGCTTTAGCAGTGTGTTTGGGATCGTTGTCCTGCTGGAAGGTGAGCCTCCATTCTTAGCCTCAAATCACACACAGAGTGGTACAGGTTTTGTTCAAGAGCATCCCTGTATTTAGCACCATCCATCTTTCCCTCAACTCTGACCAGTTTCCCAGTCCCGACTGCTGAAAAACATCCCCACAGCATGATGCTGCCACCACCATGTTTCACTGTGGGGATGGTGTTCTTTGGGTGATGTGATGTGTTGGGTTTGCGCCAGACATAGCGTTTGCTTTGATGGCCAAAAAGTTCAATTTTAGTCTCATCAGACCAGAGCACCTTCCTCCATACATTTTCGGAGTCTCCCATATGCCTTTTCGCAAACTCAAAACGTGCCATTTTGTTTATTGCTGAAAGTAATGGCTTTCTTCTGGCCACTCTGCCATAAAGCCCAACTCTATGGAGCGTACAGCTTATTGTTGTCCTATGTACAGATACCCCAGTCTCTGCTGTGGAACTCTGAAGCTCCTCCAGGGTTACCTTAGGTATCTGTGCTGCCTTTCTGATTATGCCCTCTTTGCCCGATCCGTGAGTTTTGGAGTGCGGCCGTCTCTTGGCGGGTTTGCTGTTGTGCCATGTTCTTTCTATTTGGTTATGATACATTTGATGGTGTTTCTAGGGATCATCAAAGATTTGGATATTTTTTTATAACCTAACCCTGACTTGTGCTTCTCAACAACATTGTCCCTTACTTGTTTGGAGAGTTCCTTGGTCTTCATGGCAGTGTTTGGTTAGTGGTGCCTCTTGCTTAGGTGTTGCAGGCTCTGGGGCTTTTCAAAAAGGTGTGTATATGTAATGACAGATCATGTGACACTTAGATTGCACACAGGTGGACATCATTTCACTAATTATGTGACTTCTGAAGGTAATTGGTTGCGCACAGTGTGCCGAAAAATGTTTTCAAAGAAACTGAGCGTGCCAATTTTATAACAATTTTTTTTTTTTTTTTCATAAAGTAAATGTTATAAACTACTTTAATAATTTCTCACTATCATCCTGCACCCTCACACCTCAGATCAGCCCCAATTCATGCACCATCACACCTCAGATCACTGCCCCCCCTGCAAATCTGCCCCACCACTGTACCCCCCCTGCTCATCTGCCCCACCACTGTAACCTCTTGCACATCTGCCCCACCACTGTAACCTCCTGCACATCTGCCCCACCACTGTACTACCCTGCACATCTGCCCCACCTCTGTATCCCCTGCTCTTCTGTCCCACCACTGTACCACTCTGCTCTTCTGTCCCACCACTGTACCTCCCTGCACCTCTGCTCCACCGCTGTACCCCCATGCTCTTCGGCCCCACCACTGTAACCCCCTGCTCATGTGTTCCACATATGTACCTCCTTTCTCCTCTGCGCCACCCTGCTCCTCTGCCTCACTGCTGTAACCTCCTGCTCATCTGTCCCACCAATGTACCTCCTTTCTCCTCTGCCCCAACACTGAACCCCCCTGCTCATCTTTCCTGCCACTGTAACCCCCTTCTCATCTGGCCCAACACTGAACCCCCCTGCTCATCTGTCCCACCACTGTAGCCCCCTGCTCATCTGCCCCATCACTGTACCCCCCCTGCTTTTCTGTCCCACTACTGAACCTCCTTCTCATCCCTTCCACCACTGTACCTCCTGCACATATGCCCCACTACTGTACCCCCTTGCTCTTCTGTCCCACCACTGTAACCCCTCTGCTCATCTGCCCCATAAATGTACCCCCTTTTCTCATCTGCCCCACCACTGTACCTCCCTGAACATCTGCTCCACTGCCATATCCCCATGCTCTTCTAACTACTGAATCACCTTCTCATCTGTCCTAACACTGAACCCATCTGCTCATCTGCCCCACCACGGTTACCCGCTTTCTCATCTGCCCCACCAATCCTCCTGCACATCTGTCTCACCTCTGTACCCCCTGCTCTCCTGCCCCACCACTGTAACCCCCTACTCATCTAGCCCACCAATATACCTCCTTTCACATCTGCCCCACTGCTCTATCCCCCTGCTTTTCTGTCCCACCACTGAACCCCCTTCTCATCTGATCCAACACTGACACCCCTCCTGCTCATCTGGCCCATCACTGAACCCTCCTGCTCATCTGGCCCATCATTGAACCCCCCTGCTCATCTGGCTGACACTGAACCCCCCCCCCCGCTCACCTGGCCCAACACTGAACCCCCCCCCTGCTCATCTGCCCCAACACTGTATCTCCCTGCTCTTCCGTCCCACTGCGAACCACCTTCTCATCTCTTCCACCACTGTACCTCCCTGCACATCTGCCCCACCGCTGTACCCTCCTGCTCATCTGCTCCACCACTGTACCCTCTTCTCATCTATGATATGCAGAGTGGTGAAAGGAAGCAGAGATGAGACACATCTACCTGTCCTGGCACACTCATTCTGCTGATCCACCTCTCACATCCAGCCCACGTGCTTGTAGGTGATGTCACATACAAGCATCTGGAATGGATGTGCAATTATGAGCTCAGGTAAAGGGCATTTTTTGAAAGCAGTGGGCCTGTGTGCAGGATCATAAGTTGGGCCCTCGCAGCTGAGAAAAAGTGCGGCGCTCTGCACCACAGGAAAAGTTGGGTGTGAATTTTTTATTTTTTTTTTTATTGCGCTGAATACTGGCTGTGGCTTAAAGGGACAGAGTGCAGGGGTTCAGTAGTAAATGATGCAAGGGTTTAGGAATAATTTCAACAAAATTCCCAGAAGCTCAACAGTAATTCCACAAACTGTCACCTCATTGTGGTTTTCTCAATCACAGTGAAATCCCTTCTTTCTGATATTGGTAGTGGCAACCAAGCGAGTCATCTTCCTCCAGATGGTGGGCGGGTCTAGCAGGACTGTGATTGGCTTTAGCAGTGGCCAATGACAGACAGTCCTTCTCCTCCTCGAAACAGGGACCGCCCCCACCCCGCCCCAGCAGAACTGCACCCAATCTCTTCCTCATCACAAAAGCTGACAATTGCAGCTACAGCAAAGTTAGAGAACCAAACAATGTTTCCCATCTTTTACAATGTGTGGGGGCACAGTGCCTCCCCCTCAGTGCAGGTGCGGCGTGGGGAATTCTGAAATTGGAATGCATTAGTGTCTCACCAACACTTTCCTGCGCTGCTCTGCTGATGGGGATGGTGTCGAGTGCCGGCAAACGAGGCTTGGTGTGCTGGGGGTTGCCTACCCCTGAGGTAAACTCCACTATAGTTGGTTGACATACTTATTATGCTGATATTAGGCTCCAAATCAGCGGTAGATTAACCATAATGTTACACTATTGAAAAGAGCACCAAATATACTAGCGACTCTACATAAAAAAAAAAAAAAATAATATATATATATATATATATATATATATATATATATATATATATATATATTCGATTCTTGTTTAGATAGATAACTATTAATTTATTGCATTGATCTGTCTTAATTTATTTAACTAAACAATCATATGGGACTAGAGATATACTTTCCTGTAATAAGATTATCTTAATGTAAAATTTTTCTCTTTACTCATTACATTCAATGTTTTCTGATAATCTTCAACAAAATACTTGAACAAGAAATATCACATTCAGATAGATCAATTAATTCATTAAATAATTAATTACACTCAATTCTTTTGAATTGTGGGCATGTAAAATACAGGACTTCAAACAATGACAACACTTTACTAACCTGAACCAATCACCTCGCCTAAATCTAAACACGCACAAACTTGGAAAGCACAATTTTATTATACTCTGTCAGCCATCAATAATATTTCATAATAAATCATACAGCTTCTAAATATAAAGGACCATTATTACAGAGTGTGAGACAAGGATCCCAACCTGCTGTCTCGCTCCAAAGTCTAATATCTAAAGAAACATCTCTGGGAAAGTTGTGCTTGAACAAACATATATAAACACAGAATTTGATGGCAGATGGGAAACTTTTGGTCTGAAGCTCAAGCAAGTTACATCAGCAACTTGACAACATTAGAAGCAATTCTTACTGCCAAAGTATGTACCATACATACTATATAGTTCTATAGTCTGGTTGACAAGACACAAGTCCATTTAGTTCAACCAATAGGAAAAAAAGGAATAAATAGGGTAACTCAATAAATAGAAAACCTCCATATACAGAACCTTATATCCACAGTTGCTCTACAGGAAGGCAAAAAATAACACTTCAAAAGCAAGGTTCAATTTGCTCCAACGGGGTAAAAAGTCCTTCCTAATCTCCTAGGACAGTGATGGCGGACCATGGCACCACAGATGTTTTAGAGCTACATTTCCCATGATGCAAAACTACACTGCAGAGTGCATGAGAATCATGGGAAATGTAGTCCCAAAACATCTGGGGTGCCAAGGTTCGCCATCACTGTCCTAGGACAATTGGATATTCCCTGGATCAACAATCTCTGTTGTTATTTCTTATTCTACTATGTAATATATGTTCATGTCCAGTTATATTCTGTGCAATTACTAATGCCTTTAAAATGTCCTTTGAGTTAAAACATGTTGGGACGAGCTGTCCTGAGTACGCACATACAGGAATCTCTCGTGGGCAGGGAAACTCCAGAGTCCAGGTGAGAAATGCCATTTATTTTACCAAATAAAGTACTGCAAAGGATCTTTATCCAGCTCTTACAGTTGCAATAAAAAGTATGTCAACCCTTTTGGAATGATAAGGATTTCTGCACAAATTGGTCATAAAATATGATCTGATCTTCATCTAAGTCACAACAATAGACAATCACAGTCTGCTTAAACTAATAACACACAAAGAATTAAATGTTACCATGTTTTTATTGAACACACCATGTAAACATTCACAGTGCAGGTGGAAAAAGTATGTGAACCCTTGGATTTAATACCTGGTTGAACCTCCTTTGGCAGCAATAACTTCAACCAAACGTTTCCTGTAGTTGCAGATCAGATGTGCACAACGGTCAGGAGTAATTCTTTTTGTAGAAATCCATATCATTTCAAAAGGGTTTACATACTTTTTACTGCAACTGTATATAGTTACATAGTCAGGTTGGGAAAAAAAACACAAGTCTATCTAGTTTAACAATAAGGCCTCATGCACACTTGATGTTAAAATAACGTTATAAAAACGCCAGTAGCTTTGCAGTGAGTTTTTCAATGTTTTTTTCAACGTTTTTGCAATAGCGTTTTTAAGCGTTTATTCACTTCTTTTGCATTTTTCCGCGTTAGCGTTTTAAAAAATATTAGGGCTGTTACTGATTAAAATTTTCGTGTTCGATTAATCTTTTTTTTTTTTAATCAATTAATCGACTAATTTTGATTCATTCTAACGCACATACAGATCCAAGTACTTTTAGCTGATTTAGCAACGTTATTATGGCAACGGCCGAAGCCGGACATAGCGGGGCATGGCTAGGACGTCACACGTCATAAAGTCAGCCTCACCGTGCCCATAAAGTCAGCCTCACCGTGCCCATAAAGTCAGCCTCACCGTGCCCATAATGCAACCTCACTGTGCCCATAATGCAACCTCATTGTGCTCATAATGCAGCCTCACCGTGCCCATAATGCAGCCTCACCGTGCCCATAATGCAGCCTCACCGTGCCCATAATGCAGCCTCACCGTGCCCATAATGCAGCCTCACCGTGCCCATAATCGCAGCCTCACCATGCTCATAATCGCAGCCTCACTAGTCAGTGCCTGTGCCTGGATTACACAGTCTGCAGGCATCTCCTGCTGTGTGTCTCAGAGCTGAATGTGAAAACTTGGACCGCGCTGTGAGAAAAGTCCCGCCCTCCTCCTAGATCAGCTCATGTGATAGACAGAACACTGCATCTATCACACGAGCTGATCTAGGAGGAGGGTGGGACTTTTCTCACCATGCAGCCAAAGTTTTCACACTCAGCTCCGAGACACACAGCGGGAGATGCCCGCAGACTGTGTATGACATATAGTGGAGGAGGGAGCGGAGCACTGCGCTGCAGCCACAGCTTGGCCCAAAGCGGCCCCAGGGCAGGCAGCCTACCGATCAAAAAAATTTTGATCCATCAAAAAAATTAACGATTAATCGAGGAATTAATCTTTAATTTCCCCAGCCCTAAAAAAATATATATATATATAATTTTTTTTTTTTCCAATGGATCAAAACATTAAAGGGGTAGTAAATAACATTAACAACAGTAAACAACATTCTAATGTAAATATCTATTTTCAATTAAATGGGCACTAAGAGCATGCCCAAAAATCGTTCTTACTGTTTTTATTGTTTTATATTCTAAACGCTCATCATCGATATTAGCTGCCTCCACAGGGACTGGGGTCTTCCAGGTTCTGTGTTCTACTTTACTTCTGCCCGCAGTAGCTATTGTCCCTAATCTCACGCATGCGCAGTAATAGCGCTATTCAAGGTGTCCACGATCCTCTTCACATTACAGAAGTACAGTCAAGTCTTGCGTGATGTCGGGGCTGACGTCAACGCACGGAAATGATGCAGCCCCGGTATAGACCCTGCATTTTTCCAGCAGGGTCTCTGCTTGCTGGAAAAATAGAAAATAAGGTGCATGCACGGGTGAGGTCAGAAGTGAAAAATATACAGAATACGGGAAAGGCAAGCAGGTAAGGAGATTTTCACATAGCTCAACTCGTTTTAAAACCTGCAATTGTCCATTTACATAAAAGTCGTCAAAATGGGTATACAACCACTTTAAAAATACTGGTGAGCCAGGTTTTGAGCACTAATCGACGTTCAGCAGCCTTTTTTGACGTTAGAGCATTTTTACAGCTGAAAACAGCCGAAAAATTCCTCTCAGAACCCACTAGTTTTGGGCCTCGTACTGTAAAAAAAAAAAAAACTAGTGGGTTCTGAGAGGAGTTTTTCAGCTGTTTTCTGCTTTAAAAACTCTCTAATGTCAAAAAACGCTGATAAACAGCGATAAACACTCAAAAACAGTGTTTTTTTTAACATTTGTGATCCATTGAAAAAAAAAAAAAAAAAAAAAATATAAATATATATATATATATATATATATATATATATATATATATATATATATATATATATATATATATATATATATATATATATATATATATATATATATATATATATATATTATAAAGGAAAAATAAACGCTAAAAAATGCTGTTGCAAAATTGCTGAAAAACTCACTGCAAAGCTATTGCCATTTTTATAATGTTATTTTAACATCCAGTGTGCATGAGGCCTTGGGGTTTTTTTAACCACTTGACCACTGGACACTTAAACCCCCTTAATAACCAGACCAATTTTCAGCTTTAGGTGCTCTCACATTTTGAATGACAATTACTCAGTCATGCAACACTGTACCTATATGAAATTTTTGTCCTTTTTTCACACAAATAGAGCTTTCTTTTGGTGGTATTTAATCACAGCTGTGTTCTTTATTTTTTGCGCTATAAAAGAAAAAGACCGAAAATTCTGTAAAAAAAAAAATGCATTTTTCATCGTTTCTGTTATAAAATTTTGCAAATTAGTAATTTTTCTTCATATATTTTGGCCAAGATTGATACCGCTACATATCTTTGGTAAAAATAACCCAAATCTGTGGATATTATTTGGTATTTGTGAAAGTTAGAGTCCAAAAGCTATGGTGCCAATATCTGAAAATTGATCACACCTGAAGTACTGACGGCCTATCTCATTTCTCGAGACCCTAACATGCCAGAAAAGTACAAATACCCCCAAATGACCCCTTTTTGGAAAGACATTCCAAGGTATTTAGAAAGATGCATGATGAGTTTTTTGAAGTTGTCATTGTTTCCCACAATTCTTTGCAATATCAAGACTTTTTTTTTTTTTCTTTTTTTTTTTTTTTTCACAAAATTGTCATATTAGCAGGTTATTTCTCACACACAGCATATGCATACCACAAATTACACCCCAAAACACATTCTGCTATTACTCCCGAGTACAGCGATACCACATGTGTGAGACTTTTACACAGCATGGCCACATACAGAGGCCCAACATGCACGGAGCACCTTCAGGCATTCTGGAGTGCCCAGGCCAATTCTGACATTTTCTCTCCTTCATGTAAAAATCATCATTTATTTGCTAGAAAATTACATAGAACCCCAAAACATTATATATGTTTTTTTTAGCAAAGACCTTAGAGAATACAATGGCGGTCGTTGAAACTTTTTATCTTGCACGGTATTTGCGCAGCAATTTTTCGAACACTTTTTTTTTTTTTTTTGAAAAAAAACAGTTTTGTGCTTTAAAAAAAAAAACAAAACAGTAAAGTTAGCCCACTGTTTTTGCATAATGTGAAAGATGAAGTTATGCCGAGTAAATAGATACCTAACATGTCACCCTTCAAAATTGCACACACTCGTGGAATGGCGCCAAACTTCGCTACTTAAAAATCCCCATAGGCGACGCTTTCAAATTTTTTACTGGTTACATGTTTTGAGTTACAGAGGAGGTCTAGGGCCAAAATTATTGCTCGTGCTCTACCGATCGCAGCGATACCTCACATATGTGGTTTGAACACCATTTTCATATGCGGGCAGGACTTACGTATGCGTTCGCTTCTGCATGCAAGCACACGGGGGAAATTTATTTTTTTTTTTTTTATTCATTTTACTTTATTTATATTAGTTTGATGCTTTTGTCCAAAAAATACATTTTTTGATCACTTTTATTCCTATTGCAGGGAATGTAAACATCCTTGTAATAGGAATGTGGCATGACAGGTCCTCTTTACAGTGAGATATGTGGTCAATAAGACCCCACATCTCACCTCTAGGCTGGGAAGCCTGAAATAAAAAATAAAAAAATACGTGGCTTTGATCGTAGCGACGAGTCGGTAGAGGCACCGGAGGGCTGCAGGAGGGGGGGGACATCCCCTCTCACCTCCCGTAAGAACTATCAAGCAGTGGAACAGCAGCTATGATCATTCTTATGGTGTAGGGAATCACCGGCTGAAAAAGCTGATATCTGAATGATTTCTGTAGCTGCAGGCATCATTTAGATATCCCTGCACAAAGTCAAGGACATCGTATAACGGCCGGCGGGCAGGAAGTGGTTAAAATGCATTTTTTTAACACAAAGTTGTTCATTTATACAATATTTCTAACACATAGCATGTACATACCAAAAATGACACCCCGAAATAGATTCTCCTACTCCTCCTGAGCACGGCGATACCACATGTGTGAGACTTCCACAGCCTGGCCACATACAGAGGCCGAGTACAGCTGAGCATGGCTGGGTACGGCTGAGCATGGCTGGGTACGGCTGATCATGGCTGGGTATCACCGAGTTATTGCAGGGTATGGCAGGTTATTGCAGGGTATTTCAGAGTATTGCACAGGGAATTGCAGAGTAGTGCAGGGTAATGCTGAGCATGGAGGGATGGCTGAGCATGGATGGATGGATCCATGGCTGTGACTCCACATGTCACTGAGTAGCGCTGTGGGCACTACACATCCAGCCAACAGGGCTGCTGCCATCCGATCCCTCCCCCTCTGTACCGATCGGTACATGACATCGGTATATGTCATGACGCCGCTTTGTTTACATGTGATCACTCCGTCATTTACCGTGATCCGTGATGCGCCGGGTCCTCTGGACCCGGCAGTCACGGATGTTCCCATGTGAGCGCCCCAGGGGGCGCGCGGGAGCTGTTTTCTGGAATCGCGTCATAGTACGTGATCCCAGAGTTATCCAACCGCCCTGCAGCCGTCATTTGGCTATGGGCCGGTTGGTAACTGGTTAAAGCCAAAAAATGCCCCAGCCAAAAACAGTTGATAGGATAACATGATGGGGAGTTTATTGACTGTAGAAAAAAACGTCTGAAGCCAAAAATAGCAGCTGCAAAAACGTCCAGTGTGCGTGAGGCTTTAGAAAAAAAAAAAACTATTGGAAAACCTCCATATACACAATCCTGCAACCACAGTTGATTCAGAGAAAGGCAAAAAAAAACAGCTCTCTCTTCATATTTATGCTTATGAGGTGTACAGGAACCATAGCTGTTGAACGTGGTATTCCTGATGTATATACAGGCATGGAGATGGAGATACTCTTGCAAATATTTTCATAACCTGAAAAAGGAAACCTGGGGCAGTGATCGTGGTATCAGCTTAACTGGAACATAGGCAAAGACTATAAGATAAAGAAGCTGCATACCCTGTAAGGCCGGACCGTACACAATTTGAATTATGCTGAACCGGCCGAGATTCAAACCGGTAATGGGCAGGCTGAATGTACCAAGTTTATCAATCGATCAACTTGGGTCCAAACAACCTGCTGGATTCTCTTGTGATTATCGATAGTGATAATCACTGTCTTCAGTTAATTAACACTTTAACACCCAAACAATGAATAACGTCATTAAAGTGTAACTCCACCTTTGTTGGGGAAAAAAACATTCACCGCTGGGTAATCTATGTACATTGCAGGGATTGTAACAAACTTTGTTGCAGATTCCTACCTTTTGTTATTCTGAAAAAAAATCCCTGTATGTTTGCCTGTGCCCATGTGCACAAGTGAGTCTAATGGGAGTGGTTTCTTAATTATCAACCGGATGCTGCACCTGTAGAGATATAGATAGATATCTATCTATCAATCTATTTTTTTCCCCCACAAACGTGGAGTTACCCTTTAACCTTTTAGTTTATTTGGAGAACATGGATGTGGGACCTAGCACTGGTTTTGACATGAATGTGTTTGGAAGAGAAAACATAGAGAATAGATGAAGATGACATGGAGAAGATGCACTGGGGTTGATTTACTAAAGACTAGGGATGAGCCGAACACACCCCGGTTCGGTTCGCACCAGAACCTGCGAACGGACCGAAAATTCGCACGAGCGTTAGAACCCCATTGACGTCTATGGGACTCGAACGTTCAAAATCAAAAGTGCTAATTTTAAAGGCTAATTTGCATGGTATTGTCCTAAAAAGGGTTTGGGGACTCGGGTCCTGCCCCAGGAGACATGTATCAATGCAAAAAAAAGTTTTAAAAACTGCATTTTTTTCGGGAGCAGTGATTTAAATGATGCTTAAAGTAAAAAAATAAAATAAAAAAAAAGCGAAATATTCCTTTAAATATCGTACCTGGGGTGTGGCTATAGTATGCCTGTAAAGTGGCATGTGTTACCTGTGCTTAGAACAGTCCCTGCACAAAATGTCATTTTTAACCTCCCTGGCGGTATGATTATTTCAGATTTTAGGTGCTGAAAGCGGTACCATTATTTTGCACAGAAATTTGGCGCTTTATATTGTAGGCCTGTAATTCTTAGGAATAGTTCACTTAAATCTGTCCAAACCAGAGTCTAGTAGACATCCCGGGTATGATAAAGTTTGAAAAACGAAATAAAAAATTATAATATAATAAATAATTATAAATAATTATAACAAATATTAATATAATAATAATAAAAAATATTCAATAATGTGATCAAATCAAAAACACTGAAATTTGCTCAGTTGCAGAATTGTCGCTTTCGTTACTTTTAGTGTTTGGTAACGGATTTCCCCACAAATCACTATCGCTCAATTCTGCGAGTGATTCTAATTTATTATTGCTGTTTTCTAGCTGGTCTAAAGCCACTTTTGATGTAAAGAGACAGTTTTGGTTGCTATGGACAATCTCCAGTTTCCAGGCAGAAAGAACAGTTTTTATAATAAAAAAACTGCATGCAGTACACTGGACAGACCACTAGGGACAAAGGGGATGTGTAATTATTTGATACAGTACTGTAATCTGTAAGATTACAGTATACTGTATCTGTACTGTTTCACTTTTTGAATTTGCCGCCGAACTCCGTCCCCGTGCGTCGCAACGCTCGCAGGGAACGGAGCTCGGCACTGTGAATTGAGTGAGACACAGCGGCTCGCCGATCACAGCGAGGAGACATCGCAGGATCCAGGGGACAAGGTAAGTAAACTCTTCCTGGATCCTGCGATGCGATCCCGAGTCCAAGTCGGGAATACCGCCAGGGGGGTTAAAGGGAAAAAAAGTCATTTAAAACTGCTTGCGGCTTTAATGTAATGTCGGGTCCTGGCAATATGGATGAAAATCAGTGAGACAAACGGCATGGGTACCCCCAAGTCCATTACCAGGCCCTTTGGGTCTTGTATTGATATTAAGGGGAACCCCGCACCCAAATTGAACGGGTACATTTTTAACGTGTTTAGCTCCAGCCAAAAAATTTATTTTAAGCTTTTTTGGAAAACTTAGGGAAGGGTTATCACCCCTGTGACATTTGTTTTGCTGTCTGTGCTCCCCTTCAGAAGATTTCACCTCACTTTTTGTCCCAATGACAAATGTTTTTTGAAAATTTGGGGTTTTTTTGTGAAACAAGGATTGGTGATAAAGCATCAGTGGAAAGGAGAAAAGTTTTTCCCATATTAACTCTTACACGACAGAATTTCCCTTCCTAGGGGTAGATTTCATCTCACTTCCTGTTGTCTCCTTCCGTTTGAAAGTAGGAGTCGTTTGTAAGTTGGATGTTTGAAAGTAGGGGCCTGCCCTATATACTCAGCAGAAATTTGGGCCTTAGGTGTTGTTGTGGCCACAACACTGTAAGCCCTCACAGGGCCCTGCTGTGAAATATTAGATCAAGAATTGTAATTACATGCCCCTGTTGAACAGGGGCAGAAAAATTGGGCCTTTGGTGGTGGTGCTACAACACTGTAAGTCCTCGCAGATACTCTTGGTGGGCGCAGAAATGTGCCCTGCTGTGAAATATTAGATCAAGAATTGTAACAGGGGATGAAAAATTGGGCCTTAGGCACTAGTGCTGGTGCCACAACACTGCAACCCCTCACAGATACTCTAGTTGGAGCGCAGGAACTAGCCCTGCTGCAAAGAACTGCATGAAAAATTGTAATTACATGCCCCTGTTAAACAGGGGCTGAAACATTGGACCTTAGGCACTGGTGGCGGGACTGGCGGCGCCCAGAACCAAAAATGTTCTTACAAGCTATCATCATAATCATTGAGGAGGAAGAGGATAATTACTCGGTATAACAGGATAGTCACTCAGCATCAGCATAGGCAGTCTTTGAAGGGATCTGACATTTCAAAAAAGTTTATTCGGTTCAGCATCAGGTACTTGGTAGCTGGTGGTGATCCAAGACTGATTCATTTTTATGAAGGTCAGTCGATCGACCGAGTCGGTGGACAGACAAAGCCTCCAGCAGTACAAAGCCTCCAGCAGCACTGAATGTGTGTTCCGAAAGAACTCTGGATGCAGGACAGGCCAGTAGCTCAATTGCATACTGTGCAAGCTCTGGCCAGTGATCCATCCTCAAGACCCAGTAACCCAGAGGATTTTCGGTGGGAAAGGTGTCCAAGTCAGATCTTGCCCCTAGGTATTCCTGCACCAAGTAAAACAGACGCTGGCGATGGTTGCTGGAACCGATCATACCTTGGGGCTGAGGACTAAAAAATTGTCTGAACGCATCGGTCAGACGGCCACCTTCTCCCCTGTTGAATAGTGTCAGAAAAATTGGGCCTTTGGTGGTGGTGGTGCTGGTGCCACAACACTGTAAGTCCTCACAGTTACTCTTGGTGGGTGCAGAAATGGGCCCTGCTGTGCAATATTAGATCAAGAATTGTAATTACAGGCACCTGTTGAACAGGGGCAGAAAAATTGGGCCTTTGGTGGTGGTGGTGTTGCCACAACACTGTAAGTCCTCACAGTTACTCTTGGTGGGAGCTGGAACGGGCCCTGCTGTGAAATATTAGATCAAGAATTGTAATTACATGTCCCTGTTGAACAGGGGCAGTAAAATTGGACCTTAGGCACTGGTGCCACAACACTGCAACCCCTCACAGATACTCTAGCTGAAGCGCAGGAATGAGCCCTCCTCCAAAATATTGCATCAAAAATTGTAATTACACGTCCCTGTTAAACAGGGGCTGAAAAATTGGGCCTTAGGCACTGGTGCTGGTGCCACAATACTGCAACCCCTCACAAATACTCTAGTAGAGTGCAGCAACGAACCCTCCTTGCAAAATATTGCATCAAAAATTGTAATTATACGCCCTTGTTAAACAGGGGCTGAAAAATTGGGCCTTAGCCACTGGTGGCGGCGCCCAGAACCAAAAATATTCTTACAAGCTATCAGCATGATCATTGAGGAGGAAGAGGATAGTCACTCATAACAGGATAGTGACTCAGCATCAGCATAGGCAGTCTTGAAGGGATCTGACATTTAAAAAAAAATTATTCGGTTACATCAGCATCAGGTGCTTGGTAGCTGGTGGTGATCCAAGACTGATTCATTTTTATGAAGGTCAGTCGATCGACCGAGTCGGTGGACAGGCGCACCCTGTGATTGGTTACAAAACCTCCAGCAGCACTGAATGTGCGTTCCGAAAGAACGCTGGATGCAGGACAGGCCAGTAGCTCAATTGCTGTCAGAAAAGAGCCTGTCAACATCGGAAGGTTCCTGTGCATTTGCGCGGCGGAGCCGCGCTTCGGCGCATGCGCGTTAGCAAAGTAGCGGCACACACGGGTTCACTACACGGCGTAACGGCGTAATGGCGTACGAACGTTCGCTCGTCAGCGCCACGCCCCCTTTCTGGCCTATATAAGGACTGACTTGTGCCCTGTTTAATTGCTGGTTTGTCTTTCAGCTTCCAGTGTTCCGTTCCTGATTCCTGCTTCTTGTGTTTACCTGTTTGACCCGGATTTGCCTGACCTACCTTGTCTCTCTCCAGCATTTTGACCTCGGCTTGTTTAAAGGACTTTCCCACGATCTGCTTCCAGTGTTTGACCCTCTGCCTGTCTCCGGATTCTCCTGCCTTCTCGTGTATGACCCCGGCTTGTTTAAACGGACTTCTCTGCTGACATCTCCAATCCCCTACCTCTGGCTTGCCTTCAGGATTCCTCTACTTACCATCTGCTGTGTTTGACCCTCGGCCTGCTTCAAGGACTTCCTCATCTACCAGTCTCCAGTATTAAGTTATCGGTCTGCATCATAGACTCTCCACTACTGGGTTCTCAGTGCCTGATCTCCTGCACTTATCCCAGCTCCCATTGTGTTTGCGGGTTAGAACCCCGGCCGGGTCTTCGTCTCCAGCTCTGGGTCAGAGCCACCATTGCTCTCATCTCTGCGTGACTGAAGTCCTCCTCTCAAGAAGCTTCCTGCCTGCAGGCGACCCGTGCCTCTCTGTGCCCTACACCCTCTGTACCACTACCAGGGGTGTGGTGCGCTTAGCCGCAAGGGAAGCCACTCCCAGCATCTCGGCCTCGGTGAGTACCCGTGATAGTACAAACCAGCCAGATGTCTGAGGCCGACAGAGTGGGTTCCCCTCTCGAAGCTCTATGCCAGCAGGTAACGACCCTTACGCAAGCAGTCCAGAGGCTACAAGATGGCTATTTCCAACTAGAAGGTCGTCTCCAGCACCTAATCTTATCTCCCGGGGATGCAACTTCCACATCCCCCAGTGGGGCCAGCTCTTCACAAGATCACTCCAGCACAGCTCCTGCAGTTGTTATGACTCTCCCAGAACCTAGGGTGCCCACACCCGAACGATTTTCCGGAAATCGGAAGAGGTTTAGAACATTTAAAAACGCCTGCTTGTTATACCTGGCTCTCCAACCTAAGACTTTCAGCTCTGAGACAGTAAAAGTAGGGTTCATCATTTCCTTGTTGTCCGAAGAACCCCAAGCTTGGGCTCACAACCTCCTGGAGCAGAAAAGTCCCTTACTAAACTCCGTGGAAACCTTCTTTGAATCTATGGGAAGATTATATGATGATCCCCAACGCATAGCCACGGCCGAGTCCATCTTACATACCTTAGTCCAGGGAAAAAGACCGGTGGAGGACTATACGGTCGAATTTCGGAAATGGTCAGGGGACACTGGATGGAATGAGGCGGCTCTCAAATACCAGTACCGCCAGGGACTCTCAGAGACTCTCAAAGACGAATTGGCACGTGTGGATTCTCCTTCCACCCTGGAGGAGTTGATCCAGCTAGCCATAAAACTAGACCGACGTCTACGGGAACGACGTTCTGAACGTCTTCAATCTCCTCGGTCTACATGGATGCTACCCAGGGTCCCCACAGGTCATCCCCTTCCTGCAGTCCCTTCCTCCTCTACCTTGGAGAGCGAGCCAATGCAACTGGGACTGATCCGGGCTCCACTTACACCTGATGAGAAACAACGCCGGCGGGAGGCCAATCTCTGCCTATACTGTGGAGGGTCAGGCCACTTTTTGCGCAACTGTCCTATAAGACCCAGTAAGTCCCAATTACAAACAGCTATGAACTTTCAAGTCAATGGTTCAAGTACAACTCATCTTGTCCTTCCTGTCTCCCTACAGGTGGCAGGCGAGGAGATCCGGCTACCAGCCATTATTGATTCTGGCGCCTGCAGCTGCTTCCTGGATACATCCCTATCTCGAAGTTTACGCATCCCTCTGCAAAATAAAAGACAAAGGCTCCAAATCCACCTGGCCGATGGATCATCCCCCTGTTCCGGGCCTGTTACCCAAGAAACTAAACCCATTCTCACCATCACAGATTCTGGACATCAAGAATTTCTGTGCTTTGACATCATCTGCTCCCCCATGTTCCCTATCATCCTGGGACTTCCATGGCTGCAAGCTCACAACCCCCATATCAATTGGAGTGAGAAGAAGATCTCCTTCTCTTCGGCTTACTGCTCCCAGCACTGCTTCACCTCAGGTCCTGTCTGCACAGCTTCCTGTCTAACTGTCCAGCCAGTTCCTGATCACCTTCAGCACGTCCCTGCAGCCTACCATGAATTCATGGACATTTTTGACAAAAGGAAAGCTGACAGTTTGCCTCCTCACCGACCATACGACTGTCCCATTGATCTCTTACCTGGTTCCGAGATTCCTTTTGGTCGTATATTCCCTCTATCAGAAAAGGAGTTGGAGGCTCTGCGGTCCTACATCAACGAAAACCTTGAAAAGGGATTCATTCGTCCTTCCTCTTCTCCGGCTGGAGCAGGGATTTTCTTCGTTGAAAAAAAAGATGGTACTTTAAGGCCTTGTGTGGACTACAGGGAGATCAACAAGATCACCATCAAGAACCGTTATCCACTTCCCCTCATCCCAGAACTGTTCCAACGGTTTCGAACCTCACAAGTTTTCTCTAAACTTGACCTAAGGGGCGCCTACAACTTGGTGCGGATACGCCCAGGGGATGAGTGGAAAACGGCTTTTAGGTCTAGGTTCGGACATTTTGAATATCTAGTGATGCCATTCGGTCTGTGCAATGCCCCAGCTACATTCCAACACCTAGTAAATGATATTTTTCGTGAATACTTAGATGACTTTGTGATTGTTTACCTTGACGATATTCTGATTTTCTCTACAACCATTGAGCAACACCAGGTCCATGTGAAGAAGGTACTCACGATCCTCAGGAAGCACGGACTTTACCTAAAGGGAGAGAAATGCGAATTTGAAAAAACAGTAGTCCAATTCCTAGGGTTCATTATCTCCACTGAAGGGGTCTCAATGGATCCTCAGAAAGTGAAGTCTATCCAAGAATGGCCAGCCCCTACAGACAAAAAGGGGGTCCAACGATTTGTGGGCTTTGCCAACTTTTATCGCAGGTTCATAAAAGGATTTTCATCGATCATTTCTCCCATAACCCAACTGACTCGCCAGCAAAGTCGATTCCAGTGGTCCTCAGAAACTCAGGAAGCATTTGATAAACTGAAGAATCTATTTACTTCTGCCCCGGTACTACTGCATCCAGACCCCGCTTTTCCCTATGTGTTGGAAGTAGACGCCTCAGAATCCGCTTTAGGAGCAATTCTATCCCAAAGACGAGGCCAGAAGGCCCTTCTTCATCCTGTGGCATTTGCCTCCCGGAAACTGTCCCCGCCGGAAAGGAACTATGACGTGGGGGAGCGTGAACTACTGGCCATCAAATTTGCTCTTGAGGAGTGGAGATATCTTTTGGAGGGCGCTTCTCACCCCATTATGATCTTCACAGATCACAAGAACCTGGAGTACCTCAGAACAGCAAAACGCCTCAGACCCCGGCAAGCCCGCTGGGCTTTGTTCTTCTCCAGGTTCAACTTTCACATTTCCTATCGGCCTGGTTCCAAGAATGGGAAAGCGGACGCCCTATCTCGAATGTTCCCAGAAACCTCTCAAACAGCAGAACCTGGTACTATTCTATCCTCACAGAATTTTCTTTGTTCAATCCAGCCAGATCTAAGAACTGCCATTGAACAGGCCTCCAGCCAATGCTTAAACCCTGAAGTACCCACACTGAGGAAACAGGATGGTTTACTATGGGCCCAAAACAAAATATTTGTTCCAGCGCAAGTAAGACCCTTGGTACTAAAGACATTTCATGATAACAAATTTGCAGGACATTTCGGGGTACAAAAGACCTCGGAACTAATACATCGTTCCTTCTGGTGGCCAGGGTGGAGTCAGGACTGTAAGAACTACGTAAACTCTTGTATTATTTGCCAGCGCAGCAAGGGATCCAATGCAAAAGCCTGGGGTCTATTAAGACCATTACCCATTCCAGAGCAACCCTGGAAGGAAGTGGCTATGGACTTTATCGTTGACCTACCACCTGCTGAAGGATTCTCCACCATTCTGGTAGTGGTCGACCGCCTTTCAAAAATGGCCCACTTCTTACCCATGAAGGGCACACCCTCTGCCTCAGATACCGCGGATATATTCATCAAGGAAGTGGTTAGGCTACATGGAGTACCCGTTAGCATTGTGTCTGACAGAGGAGTCCAGTTCACCTCAAAATTTTGGAGAGACCTTTGTAAATCCCTGGAAATCAAGGTATGCCTATCTTCAGCATATCATCCTCAAAGTAATGGCCAAACAGAGAGGACGAACCAAACGCTGGAACAATATCTGCGCTGTTTCTGCTCGTGCTCTCAAGACAACTGGGTTTCACTCCTCCCCTGTGCAGAATTTGCCTATAATAATTCCATACATACAGCAACCAATCAAACTCCTTTTTGGGCTAATTATGGATTTCACCCCTCTTTTTTGCCTAATTCTTTTTCAGAAGTATCAGTTCCCGCGGTGCAAGACCGAATAAATTCCATTCAAGCCAATTTTCAAATAATTCAGGAAACTATGAAGAAGGCTCAGGACAGCTACAAGAAATACTATGACAGGGGGAGGAGGAGCAACCCAATTTTTAAGATTGGGGATGAAGTCTGGCTATCTGCAACAAACCTCAAACTTTCTTGTCCTTCACGCAAATTAGGCCCAAGGTTTATTGGTCCCTTCAAGATAAAGAGAGTAGTGAACCCCGTGGCCTTTGAACTCTCTTTACCCAGCTCTTACAGAATTCATCCTGTCTTCCATACTTCCCTTTTGAAACCAGTAACTCCCAGTTCTTTTCCAGGAAGGGAGAAGTTGCCACCTCCTCCAATTAATATTGAAGGCGAAGATGAATTCGAGGTTGAGGCTATAATGGACTGTAGAAGGAGGGGGGGTCATATCCAGTACCTGGTCAAGTGGAAGGGGTACCCCCCAGAAGATAATTCTTGGGAACCCTCCTCCAATATACACGCCCCACGGTTAATACAAACATTCCACAAGAAATATCCGGGAGTACTGGCCAGATTGGGCACCCGGAGGTTGCCCTTTGGGGGGGGGCACTGTCAGAAAAGAGCCTGTCAACATCGGAAGGTTCCTGTGCGTTTGCGCGGCGGAGCCGCGCTTCGGCGCATGCGCGTTAGCAAAGTAGCGGCACACACGGGTTCACTACACGGCGTAACGGCGTAATGGCGTACGAACGTTCGCTCGTCAGCGCCACGCCCCCTTTCTGGCCTATATAAGGACTGACTTGTGCCCTGTTTAATTGCTGGTTTGTCTTTCAGCTTCCAGTGTTCCGTTCCTGATTCCTGCTTCTTGTGTTTACCTGTTTGACCCGGATTTGCCTGACCTACCTTGTCTCTCTCCAGCATTTTGACCTCGGCTTGTTTAAAGGACTTTCCCATGATCTGCTTCCAGTGTTTGACCCTCTGCCTGTCTCCGGATTCTCCTGCCTTCTCGTGTATGACCCCGGCTTGTTTAAACGGACTTCTCTGCTGACATCTCCAATCCCCTACCTCTGGCTTGCCTTCAGGATTCCTCTACTTACCATCTGCTGTGTTTGACCCTCGGCCTGCTTCAAGGACTTCCTCATCTACCAGTCTCCAGTATTAAGTTATCGGTCTGCATCATAGACTCTCCACTACTGGGTTCTCAGTGCCTGATCTCCTGCACTTATCCCAGCTCCCATTGTGTTTGCGGGTTAGAACCCCGGCCGGGTCTTCGTCTCCAGCTCTGGGTCAGAGCCACCGTTGCTCTCATCTCTGCGTGACTGAAGTCCTCCTCTCAAGAAGCTTCCTGCCTGCAGGCGACCCGTGCCTCTCTGTGCCCTACACCCTCTGTACCACTACCAGGGGTGTGGTGCGCTTAGCGGCAAGGGAAGCCACTCCCAGCATCTCGGCCTCGGTGAGTACCCGTGATAATTGCATACTGTGCAAGCTCTGGCCAGTGATCCATCCTCAAGACCCAGTAACCCAGAGGATTTTTGGTGGGAAAGGTGTCCAAGTCAGATCTTGCCCCTAGGTATTCCTGCACCAAGTAAAACAGACGCTGGCGATGGTTGCTGGAACCGATCATACCTTGGGGCTGAGGACTAAAAAATTGTCTGAACGCATCGGTCAGACGGCCACCTTCTCCACCGGTCCTTCTTTGACTGACCGCCTCAGCAACACATTGTCCTGAAACAGGAGTTTGTAACCTCCCAGTCTCTGGGAATGCGTTGCACAGACCTTTCTGCAAGGCCTCCCGAAGATGTTTCATCCTCTGCTCCCTCTGCGATGGCAAGATAAGGTCCGCAACCTTACCCTTGTAATGTGGATCAAGGAGGGTTGCCAGCCAATAACGATCCCCCTCCTTGATACCACGAATACGAGGATCCTTCCGCAGGCTTTGCAGGATCAGGGAGGCCATGCAGCGTAGGTTTGCTGAGGCATTCGGTCCGGAGTCCTCTGGGTCACTAAGCACGACCTGATCTGCAGCCACCTCCTCCCAGCCACGTACAAGTCCATGTGTTTCTTGGGACTGTAAATGATCCCTTAAAGACTACTGCTGATGCTGAGTGCCAGGCTCCACCTCCATAGTGACACAATCCTCCTCCTCCTCCTGCTCCTCCTCCTCTTCCTGTGTGATCGGCGGGCACGCAGGAACACTGTCTGGATAAAGGGGGCCTTGAGAGCTAAGGAAGTCCTCCCCTTCCTGCCTCTGTTCTGCCTCAAGTGCCCTGTCCATTATTCCACGCAGCGTGTGCTCCAACAGGTGAACAAAAGGGACAGTGTCACTGATGCATGCACTGTCACTGCTCACCATCCTCGTGGCCTCCTGAAATGGTGACAGGACAGTGCATGCATCCCTGATCATGGCCCACTGGCGTGGGGGAAAAAATACAAGCTCCCCTGACCCTGTCCTGTTGCCATAGTCGCATAGGTACTCATTGATGGCCCTCTGCTGCGTGTGCAGCCGCTGCAGCATGGCAAACGTTGAGTTCCACCTGGTGGGCATGTCACAGATTAGGCGGTTCTTGGGCAGGTTAAATTCCTTTTTGGAGGTCTGCCAGCCGAGCACTGGCATTCTATAACCGGCGGAAATGCACACAGACTTTCCTGGCCTGCCTCAGGACATCCTGTAAGCCCGGGTACCTGCCCAAGAACCGCTGCACCACCAAGTTAAGGACATGAGCCAAACAGGGCACATGGGTCATTTGTCCCTGTCGGAGGGCGGAGAGAAGGTTGGTGCCATTGTCGCAAACCACCATTCCTGCCTTAAGTTGGCGTGGCGTCAACCACCTCTGAACCTGCCCCAGCAGAGCTGACAGAACCTCTGCCCCAGTGTGGCTCCTGTCCCCCAAGCACACCAGCTCAAGCACCGCATGACATCTTTTGGCCTGCATACGTGAGTAGCCCCTTGAACGCCTACGGAGCACCGCTGGTTCCGAGGACAAAGCACAGGAAGAGGCCATGGAGGAAGAAGAAGAGGGGGTGGAGGAGAGAGGTGTGTCAGAATCATTAGTAGTGGCATTTTGGAGGCGTGGTGGCGGAACAACCTCCAACACTACTGCACCTTGTGCCGTGAAACTTAGGTAACGTCCCTGTCCATGCCTGCTGGACCATGAATCAGCGGTAATATGCACCTTACCGCTGACCGCCCTGTCCAGCGAGGCATGGACATTGCCTTCCACAAGCCGGTAGAGAGCCGGAATCGCCTTCCGTGAGAAAAAGTGGCGTTTGGGTACCTGCCACTGAGAAACCGCACATTCCACAAACTCACGGAAGGGGGCAGAGTCTACCAACTGAAAAGGTAGCAGAAGTGCTAGCAATTTTTCCAAGCTAGCATTCAACCGCTGGGCATGTGGATGGCTGGGAGCGGTGCAGCAGCTGGGGCGGGGAAATTTGCCTGGTACAATCTGACGTTGGTGTACCAAAAGCAGATTGCCCACAAGTACTTGGCTGTGACACACCTAATTCTACACCTTCATTCCTCTCAGTGCAGGTCTCAGAGAGGACTGAAGGTATAGTGGGGTTGGAGATCTCAGGTGATGAGGAGCAAGGAGAGGTCCTCTTTGTTCTTTGGTATGGGTCTTTTAGCCAACGAACTGCATGGCAGGTCAACATATGTCTGGTCAAGCATGTGGTGCCCAAGCGGGAGATGTTTTGGCCACGCGAGATACACTTGAGACATATGTTGCAAATAGCAGCGGTGCGATCTGATGCACTCATCTCAAAAAAGGCCCACACCAAAGAACTTTTGTAATAATGAGCAGAGACAGCAGCGCCCTGCACATGCGGAGCTTTGCGGTGTGATGCAGTCAGTGTGCTGCCCTTAGGCTGGCCCCTGGAGGGCATCCTGCCTCATTGGTGATGTGCCTCCTCCTCCTCCTCTCTCCTATCAGGCACCCACATTGAGTCAGTGACCTCATCACACCCTCCCTCCTCATCACTGGAGCAAACCTGGCAGTATGCTGCAGCAGGGGGAGCATGACTGTCAGATTGCTGTCCTTCTTGGGTACCCCCTCTGTCTGTGCTCACGTTACTGCCTTCATCTAGCTCAGTATCATCATCAGAGCCTTCTAAATGCTGGGCATCCTCCTGGAGCATGTACCCAACACTGTGGTCAAACAGTTCGAACGACTCCTCAGGAGGATATGGTGAGGCTACGGAAGGAGTCACTGATGCCATTGAGCCGAAGGAAGAGGCCGCGTTGGCAGCTGCTTTGCCAAAGTACCCTGAGCATGGGTGAGAGAGGATGAGGAGGATGAGGACGGCTTGGTCATCCACTCGACCAAGTCTTCTGCATGTTGCGGCTCAACATGGCCAGCTGCCGAAAAAAAGGCCAAGCGTGTCCCACAGCCATGTGCTAATGAGGATGCACCATCTCCACGACCAGCACTGTTGCCTCTAGACACAGAGCCTGCTTGCCATGCTTGCCCTCCTCTATTGGCTTGTGACTGTCTGCCTCTGAACACTGTGCAGAGGTCGCACTACACTAACGTGTAAATAATGTAGCTGCCTGCGGTAGTGATAGGATCAGGAAAACGCCACCAACCTACAGGTAGCTTTAGCTGAACACTGTGCAGAAGTTGCACTACACTAACGTGTAAATAATGTAGCTGCCTGCGGTAGTGATAGGATCAGGAAAACACCACCACCCTTCTACAGGTAGCTTTAGCTGAACACTGTGCAGAGGTCGCACTACACTAACGTGTAAATAATGTAGCTGCCTGCGGTAGTGATAGGATCAGGAAAACACCACCAACCTTCTACAGGTAGCTTTAGCTGAACACTGTTCAGAGGACGCACTACACTAGCTTGTAGCTTTAGCTGAACACTGTGCAGAGGTCGCACTACACTAACTTGTAGCTTTAGCTGAACACTGTGAGGAGGACGCACTAAACTAACTTGTAGCTTTAGCTGAACACTGTGAGGAGGACTGTCAGAGAGGATCCCAGAGAGGGTTAATGTAGGGCACTCTGGTGCACGCCGCTTCGCGCCGGCCCGCCAATCGCCCTATTTAGTGTGCTGGTGCACTTTGCTCGGTGCTGTCCGATCTGCAGCTCCCAGTTCCCATACTTCCTGTTTTCCTGTCTGAAAGTTTGATCTCCCTATGACCCGGCTTGTCTATTGGATCCTTCCCTGCTATCTGCCTGCATCTGACTCCCTTGTACCGTGCTGACCGCCTGCTGCCAACCCTGCCTGTGACCTGGGCTTTGAATCTGCCTGCTCCCTTGGACTGTGCTGACTGCCTGCTGCCAACTCTGCCTGTGACCGGACCTGCCTACTCTGCTCCTGCTCTGCACCAGTTAGCTGTGCTCCAGCCTACCAAGTACCTCCAATCCGCTTGCAGCAGGACCCTGGGCCTTATCTCCGCAAGTCACCCGCCAGGCTCTCATACCACTCTGCGCTCCCGTGCCTTCTGTTTACACTACCAGGGGCCAGGAACCAGATACATAAGGGAGGCCTTCCCCTGCTATATCTGGTTCATCAGTCAGGTACGTGAAAGTCTGAGAAGGACGCACTACACTAATTTGTAGCTTTAGCTGAACACTGTGCAGGGGTCGCACTACACTAACTTGTAGCTTTAGCTGAACACTGTGAGGAGGACGCACTACACTAACTTGTAGCTTTAGCTGAACACTGTGAGGAGGACGCACTACACTAACTTGTAGCTTTAGCTGAACACTGTGAGGAGGATGCACTACACTAACTTGTAGCTTTAGCTGAACACTGTGCAGAGGTCGCACTAAACTAACTTGTAGCTTTAGCTGAACACTGTGAGGAGGATGCACTACACTAACTGTAAATAGTCTAGCTGCCTGAGTGTGGTACTAATAGGATCAGAAGAACACCAGCAATTTTCTTCAGGTAGCTGTAAATACTGTAACAACACAAGCCTGCCTGTCAGTAGGAAAATAATAACAGGAACGGATCTAGCTAAACTGAATACAGTGTGTGTGTGTGTGTAATATATATATATACACTGTAAGTGCAGCTAACTGACTGACTGTCCTGCCTAATCTATCTAACTTAAATCAAATGACACTGTCTCTCTGTCTCTCAACGCTGGAACACACTACACAGGGCCGCCGTGCAGGCGGCCTTATATAGTGTGGGGCGTGTACTAAACCCCCTGAGCCATAATTGGCCAAAGCCACCCTGGCTTTGGCCAATTACAGCTCTCTCTACAGATGGCGCTGTGATTGGCCAAGCATGTGGGTCATAGTGCATGCTTGGCCAATCATCAGCCAGCAATGCACTGTGATGCCGCAGTGAATTATGGGCCGTGACGCGCCACACTAATTTGGCGCGAACGGCCCATATCGTTCGCAATTCGGTGAACGGGCGAACAGACGATGTTCGAGTCAAACATGGGTTCGACTCAAACATGAAGCTCATCCCTACTAAAGACAAAAAGGCTTTTAACTTTGCAGGGGAATTTTACTTTGTCTTATGCCTCGTTTGCACTGAGCGGATCGGTTCGGGTCGGTACAGTTTGAATGGCCTAGAATGGTCCGGTCTATTCTGGTGAGCGTTTCCACTGCAAGTGGAACCACAAGGGGCCATACAGGGTTTAGAAAAAATGCCTCAGCATAGCACAGCAGAGGGTTTTCTGTCAGCCAATCAGTGGAATGTATCGTAGCTCCACCCTAACCGAACCGTTCCATTTTCTATGGCCCCACATCTGAAGCAGGACCCTGAATGGAACGGTTCGGTTCGGTTGTATGGGCCGCTTTCATAATGGAAACACCCAAAATAGCGTACCGTACCAAACCAAACCGATCCGCTCAGTGGAAACGAGGCATTAGTGAATGAGACGAAACTCTGCTGACTTTCCTCATTCAGTCATTTCCAAGCAAAAATATATATTTTTTTTAATTTTTCTTGTGTGTGATTGAGTATCATTTGTACAGTTAATTTTGCAGAGAACACAGTTCAGCTAATCTTTCCTCATAGCTGAGCTCCTCCATGCCTCTTATCAGTTTGGTTGCTCTTCTCTGCACTTTCTCCAGTTCTCTGATATCTTTTTTGTGAACTGATGCCCAAAACTGAACTGCATATTTCAGATGAGGTCTTACTAAGGATTTGTACAGGGGCAAAATGATGTCTCTCCCTTTGCGGTCTATACCTCTTTTAATACAAGAAAGTGTCTACCAGAACACCCAGATCCTTTGCCACCATTGACCTGACTCCCCCAGCTTTTCTCCTCCTAGAATATATGATGCATGTATGTTTTTAGCCACCAAATGCATAACTTTACATTTATCAACATTAAAGTGTTATTAATGTAAGTCACATAAAAAAAAACATAACTCACATGTATTTTATTTATTTTTTTAAGTTTCTTCCTTGTTTCTTCTGCAGGACTTCCTTTTACAATTGTCACCTGGTAGCACCACTGTATTTTAGTATGAGGGTTCTTCAAAAAGTTTCAGCACTTTTTAAAAACTATTTTTATTAAAAAATGGATCACTTTTACTAAACAGTAAGGTCAGTCGGCTTGCCAGACAGACTAGTCACTTTCAGACATGACCAATTACTACTGCTTCCGCCCTCACAGTTTCCAATGCAAATATAGAAAAACTGAAACTTTTTGAAGACCCCCTCTTATACATCTTTCCGAAGCAAGAACAATCACCGCTATATTTCACTTCTCTCTGCGCCCCCTGTGCTGCCAGGACCTATGTAGACCTGTGTAAGTTTCCGCAATGTGCGAGCTCCCACTCCTTAATGCAACTCAACGTTCAGCCATTCAGATCACTGCACAAGCAGCCTGTGCAAGAGGACACAGAACATAGAGCAAAAGCCGCACTTTACCCCTTCCTCCACATCAGTGATTGACAGTGGCTCTGGTTCCCTATCATCATGCTGGCTGCATGTGCAGTGCTCTGAATGACAGCACATATAGTTGTAGTACAGAGCAGGGACATGCACAATTTGAAGAATCACACAGGACTCCAAAGGTCCCGGCAACAAAGGGGCAAGAACAGGAATATAGTGGCATGGCCAGGGGACAATTGAAAAAAGAGGCTCTAAGGAGAGAATCAAATGCATGTATGTTATGTTATTTTTATTTGGTTTAGGAAATGCATTTTTTATTTTATTACCACTTTAAACCTCATTAACACAATAAAATAAGTTGCCCCATCCAGCATCAGACTCTGCTTCTAAGTTGGAGGCATCCTGTAAGGACATTATTCCACAGCATAGCTTGGTGCCTTCTGCAAATACTAAAGAATCATTCATACTCATTTAGATCACTTTAATCACTATCATTAAGCACTGCTCTCTGAATACAGTCTTTTAGCCAGTTTTCTAGCCATTTACAGGCTGAATTTTCGAAGCCTGTATACTTTAACTTACACATTAGTCGTATGTGGGGAACTGTATCAAATGAGGCCAGGTGACAAATGCACACCGTAGGGGTCAGGAGTGCACCACTAAGGTAGTGGGCCCTATGGCTGACTGCTGCAGATGGAGTTCTGGGTGGTTCAGTAAGGAGGTTGGAACACCAACACGGATCACACTGGGAGCTAGAGCATGAGATTCTCCAGGGCGCGGAGTCTAAGGGCCAACAGATGTTCACCAGAACCTCTAGTGATGAGGATGGGTTTGGCTGCAGTTGATTCCAGGTCGCGGCCCCCCGGAGTCACTCAGCTCAGGCTCACGGACAGGCTCGGGTGGACAGAGTGGAAGTAGCAGTCCAGGGCAGTAGGGGATAGTCAGGAGATAAGCCAAAGTTTGGGGCAACGAGCAGACAGGGATAGACAGGAAAACACGCCATAGGTGTATCAGGCAGACAGGGATAGTCAAGGACAAGCCAAGGTTGGTAAACAGGATCAGATGTAGAGCACACGGCAAGAAGCACACAGGAAGTCAAACGCACAATATTGATCAGCAAGGCTTGGCATGCAGTACACAGGTTAATATAGTGTTTCCTGTTAGAATCTGAGGTGGAGCTATGCTTGAGGGAAGATTGCTTAAGCACAAAGGTGAACAGTGATCTGTCTCTAAGCTGAACACAACAGAGAGGTAAGCAGACACAGACACGAACATTACTGCAGATTCATGACACATAGCCACTCCTTTGTCTAAGTTTGCTTTATTTTTGATTTAAACAAAGATTTTGAATAATTTGCAATAAACATATTAACTGCTCTGTCTGGCCTATTGTAATATGAGGACCGAGTGGAAGCCCTGTTATCCTGGGAGGATGTCATATGACATCCCTCCAGAATTGCACTTTGCATGCACCCCATGGGCTGTGTTCTGGTGCGATCTGTCACCCGCTGTGTCCAGCGGACACAGTGGATGACAGATCATTGTGCCGCTGCCTGTACCATGTAATCACTGTGACCAGTCACAGCAGATCACATGGCAATTGTACACAATGAATGGCTTTGGTGTTTGCCATTCACTGTGTACTATTGTGATGAGCTCTGTGATTGGTCACAGTGATCACATGGTGCAGACAGGGTCATTCATAGCCCATCCATACCATGTGATTAGCTGTGGCCAATAACCGCTAATCACAATAGTAAACATTGAATCAAAAAATGTTTGCTTATAAGTGTAAAATTCACAGTTCTAAGCAATCATAGTGTGTAAAAGAAAACCAAACAATAAAAAAAAATCCTGACTACACCTCCCCAGAGTAGTACAGTGTTGCTATGGTAATATTATATTGCTTTGGTCACTGTATATAAAAAGAAAATTGTAAAAAAAAAAAAAATATTTTTTAAAAATGACAAAAAAAATTACACATTTTTAGTTTTTTTTTTTTTTACATACTGTCACCAGGCAGTGTCCCTGATGACGACCACACCATTAATATGATGACACTTATGGTACTGGGGACAATATGTAAAACATTTTTAACAATTGCGAAAAAAGAGAAATTTAATTTCTTAATTTTCCAAAAAATTGTGACAAAAAAATTCAACTTCAAAAAAACTCACTATGCCTCTTATCTTGGACTGTCTACTTTTCAAAAAGGGGTAATTTGGGGGATATTTGTACTGTCCATTTTCGGGCCTCAAGAAATGAGATAGGATGTTAGCACAGGATTGATCAATGTTCATATATACAGTTGGGACAGAATGTATTCAGATCCCCTTAAATTTTTCACTCTTTGTAATATTGCAGCCATTTGCTAAAATCATTTAAGTTCATTTTTTTTCCTCATTAATGTACACACAGCACCCCATATTGACAGAAAAACACAGAAATGTTGACATTTTTGCAGATTTATTAAAAAAGAAAAACTGAAATATCACATGGTCCTAAGTATTCAGACCCTTTGCTGTGACACTCATATATTTAACTCAGGTGCTGTCCATTTCTTCTGATCATTCTTGAGATGGTTCTACACCTTCATTTGAGTCCAGCTGTGTTTGATTATACTGATTGGACTTGATTAGGCAAGCCACACACCTGTCTATATAAGACCTTACAGCTCACAGTGCATGTCAGAGCAAATGAGAATCATGAGGTCAAAGGAACTGCCTGAAGAGCTCAGAGACAGAACTGTGGCACGGCACAGATCTGGCCAAGGTTACAAAAAAATTTCTGTTCCACTTAAGGTTCCTAAAAGCACAGTGGCCTCCATAATCCTTAAATGGAAGACGTTTGGGAAGACCAGAACCCCTTCCTAGAGCTGGCCGTCCGGCCAAACTGAGCTATCTGGAGAGAAGAGCCTTGGTGAGAGAGGCAAAGAAGAACCCAAAGATCACTGTGGCTGAGCTCCAGAGATGCAGTCGGGAGATGGGAGAAAGTTGTAGAAAGTCAACCATCACTGCAGCTCTCCACCAGTCGGGGCTTTATGGCAGAGTGGCCCGACGGAAGCTTCTCCTCAGTGCAAGACACATGAAAGCCTGCATGGAGTTTGCTAAAAAAACACCTGAAGGACTCCAAGATGGTGAGAAATAACATTCTCTGGTCTGATGAGACCAAAATAGAACTTTTTGGCCTTAATTCTAAGCAGTATGTGTGGAGAAAACCAGGCACTGCTCATTACCTGTCCAATACAGTCCCAACAGTGAAGTATGGTGGTGGCAGCATCATGCTGTGGGGGTGTTTTTCAGCTGCAGGGACAGGACGACTGGTTGCAATCGAGGGAAAGATGAATGCGGCCAAGTACAGGGATATCCTGGACAAAAACCTTCTCCAGAGTGCTCAGGACCTCAGACTGGGCCGAAGGTTTACCTTCCAACAATGACTCTAAGCACACAACTAAAATAATGAAGGAGTGGCTTCACAACAACTCCGTGACTGTTCTTGAATGGCCCAGCCAGAGCCCTGACTTAAACCAAATTGAGCATCTCTACAGAGACCTAAAAATGGCTGTCCACCAACGTTTACCATCCAACCTGACAGAACTGGAGACAGAGGCGTAACTATAACCTTCAGGGCCCCAGTGCAAGAAACCATGAAGGGCCCCTGACCCGCAGTATGATGGGGGGGTATTGTGAAAGGATGAGGGGCAGTATGACGGGGTATTTTGACCAAAGAAGGGTATCTGGAAAGTGTGACCAGAGGGGGGAGTGTGAAAGAAGGGGGGCAGTGTGACAAGAAGGGGCAGTACAATGGGGCAGTATAACAGGGGGGCAGTGTGACAGGGGGATATTGTGACAAGAGGGGGGCAGTGTGACAGGAAAATGATACCTGGGAAGTATTACAAGAGGGGGGGCAGTGTAATGAGGGAGCACTGTGAAAGGAGGGGGACTGTTTAACAAGAGGGGGGTAGTGTGACAGGAGGGGGGTAAATATGACAGAAGGGGCAGTGTGACGAGGGGGCAGAATGATGGAGGAGCAGTGTTACAGGAGGGGGCAGTATGACAGGAATGTATTGTGCCAGGGGGGCAGTGTGACAGGGGACAGTGAGACAGGTGGGGGCAGTATGATGGGGAAATAGTATGACGTGGGCAGTGTGATAAAAGAGGGGCTATGTGGCAGGTGGGGGGCCAGTGTGAGAGGGGACAGGTGGGGGGCCAATGTGAGAGGGGACAGGTGGGGGCCAGTGTGAGAGGGGACAGGTGGGTGGCCAGTGTGAGAGGGGACAGGTGGGGGGGCAGTGTGAGAGGGGACAGGTGGGGGGGCAGTGTGAGAGGGGACAGGTGGGGGCAGTGTGAGAGGGGACAGGTGGGTGGCCAGTGTGAGAGGGGACAGGTGGGTGGCCAGTGTGAGAGGGGACAGGTGGGGGCCAGTGTGAGAGGGGACAGGTGGGGGGCCAGTGTGAGAGGGGACAGGCGGGGGCCAGTGTGAGAGGGGACAGGTGGGGGGCAGTGTGAGAGGGGACAGGTGGGGGGGCAGTGTGAGAGGGGACAGGTGGGGGGGCAGTGTGAGAGGGGACAGGTGGGGGCCAGTGTTGTGCTTAACTAACATGAGAAGCACATATGGAAGAAGCAGCATGCTTCCTTGTGATGTCCGCAGGATGTCCCTCCAGGCAGCACAGTTCACTTCCCGAGTATTATTGTATCCAGTGGAGAGGGGTGGGGCCTCTGACCCGAGCGTGTATCAGCAAGACTCAGAGTGTACAAGCAGAGGGACAAATTTGTGCACTGAATCTGGTGTCTGCTTGGGTCAGAGGCCCCTCCCCTCTCCATTGTACGCACTGATATTCGGGAAGTGAACTGTGTGCTGCCTGGAGGGACATCCCGCAGAGCGCAGACATCACATAGCTGCCGATTGCCCCCTCCCGCCCCCCCTCCTGTATAGTTAGATGCCAGCCAGGGGAGGTGCGGCGTCTTGGGGCCCCCCCACACTGGCAGAATTCCAGGGCCCAGTCGCAAATGCGACTGTTGCGACCCTGGTAATTCCGCCACTGCCTGGAGAGGATCTGCAAGGAGGAATGGCAGAGGATCCCCAAATCCATGTGTGAAAAACTTGTTGCATCTTTCCCAAAAAGACTCATGGCTGTATTAGATCAAAAGGGTGCTTCTAATAAATACTGAGCAAATGGTCTGATACTTAGGACCATGTGATATTTCAGTTTTTCTTTTTTAATAAATCTGCAAAAATGTCAACAATATTGTGTTTTTCTGTCAATATGGGGTGCTGTGTGTACATTAATGAGGAAAAAAATGAACTTAAATGATTTCAGCAAATGGCTGCAATATAACAAAGAGTGAAAAATTTAAGGGGGTCTGAATACTTTCCGTCCCCACTGTATATACCATAGTTTATGGACTTGTTGACATTTTGGCCTAAATTTCTGAAGAAAGATTATTTATTTGCAAAATGTTATAACAGAAATGAAGAAAAAAAATCGTTCTTTTTTCATTTATTTAGCAAAAAATAAAAAGCCCAGCAGTGATTAAATACCACTGAAAGAAAGCACTATTTGTGTGAAAAAAATTATAAAAATGTCATATGGATACACTGTTGCATGACCATGCAATTGTGTGACAACACTGAAAGCTGAAAATTGGTCCGGGCAGTTTTATTTTTTAAAGTTTTTTTTTTTTTTTTTTTATTCTAGACATTTTTCTTAAAAGTAGGTATACTGGGAGGACATTTATCAATTCTGTCTCACTGCCAGTAATGCTAAACAGGAGCATTAAGACATTAAGATATGAGAGAGATTTTTTACAATATTGCAGATTGATTCATAAGTTCTTTTCTATGTTGCTCTAAAATGGCACCGAGATAAAATAAAACCTGGGTATGGGTAAACAAATTGGTATATTAAAGGTTTATATGTGATGGACTGAAGCCAAAAATATGAAAAATATTGCTATTAATAAAATGGTATAGACATCTAGCCATGTATAGGTTGTTGGAAAGTAAATTGTAAATGTGGTCACAAATCCGCTTTCTAAATTCTTTTTTGGTTTTACCAATGCAGTGGGCACCGCATCCATAAATGAACAAATAAATAACCCCTTTGGAATTGCATTTACTAAAGTGGTTGTCATGAACAGATTTTCTATTGCCAATTCAAACCCCAATTCCCCTCCAAGTATCTTGAAACTTTTTATTTCTCAACATGCAAATATAATGCTCTGGGGTGGCCCAAATCTAGTTCAGCTACCTGGACCTTCAATGTGTTAATGTGGGGATGTAGCAAAATACTGAAAGACCTCATTAAAAGGTACATTTGATTGAAAAACATATAACATCTTTCGTGCCTGATCAGCACTTTCTCATACAGTATGTGTGGTGTAACACAGACTCTTTCTTCATCCTCTACTTGCGACACCGAGAATGCAGAAAAACTGTGTGTTACAAGCTGAAGACGCAGAAAACTGAAAATTTCCTATCAAATACTTACAGTAATTTTCCTTTCCTGATAGACTCCATGGTAGCAACGTGTGGGTTAGCCCCATCTCCATAACTACTCTATAGGACACCTCTCCCATAAATATTTGCTCTAGGCTGCTATCCATGTTCCGTAACTAGCCTACTCCAGACATTTGGGAGGAAACTCCTACTGCCATGGAGTCTATCAGGAAAGGAAAATTATGGTAAGTATTTGATAGGAAATTTTCTGTTTTCCTGACAGACTCCATGGCAGCAACGTGTGGGAAATAACTCGCCATACACACCCGGGCGGGCAAAATGTTGAGCAAAGAAACCAAAAATGTATTTAACATTGTCAACCTACAAAACTTATAAACCAAAACTAATAGATGACAAGGCAGCTGGTTCAACACAGTAGTGAGAAACAAATGTGTTAATAGAAGACCAGGAGGCCGCTCTACAGATGATATCAGGAGCGACATGCAGAGAAGCTGCCCAAGAGGTCGAGATACTGCAAGTCGAATGAGCTGTCACTGCCTCGGGAGGAGCCAAGCCCTTTGCTCTGTAAGCCCTTTGAATGGTCTGTACAATCCAAGCAGAGATGGTTCTAACTGAGGCCTGCATCCCTTTGTTTTTACTATGAAGGCGGATAAAATGAAACTCTGATTGTCTGAAGGGAGCCGTTACCTCCAGGTACTGCTTCAGAGTGTGGCCCACGTCAAGAGGATGAACAACCTGATTTTTCGTTGACCTGAAAGTGGGAATCACAATCTCTTGATTTTCATGGAAGACTGAGGTCACTTTAGGGTTTGACCCTAAAATGGGAATTAACACTGCTCAGGAATAAAGTTAGAAAAGGCTCCTCCGAACCTAAATTACTAATTTCAGAAACCCTTTTGGTTGAAGTCACAGCTACCAGGAAAGTAGTCTTGAGTGTGAGATCTTTTGCTGAAAGGTTTGTCAGGATCTGATCCGAGATTGGAGAGGAAATCCAGAACAAGAGGGAGATCCCATTTGGGAAATCTTGGCTTCCTCTGAGGCCTAAGCCTGATACCACCCTTGAAGAACTGCCGGACAAGGGAATGATTTGCCCATGAAACTCCAGTGAAGGGCCGAGATGGCTGATACTTGCACCCGAAGGGAGCTTACTGCCAGAGACAGGTCAAGCCCTGTTTGCAGAAAACTCAGGATGTATTGGACTGCTGGCGAGTTACAAGGATTCGATCTGGAAGACGTGTGATCATTAAACCTGGACCATATCCATTCATATACTCTATTAGTGCTTTTTCTTCTGGCATTCAGAAGGTTCGGAATGGCTTCTTTCGGGCACCCTAGGACTTTGAGCCTTCCCCTCTCAAAAACCAAACCCTGAGGTGTAAGTAGGGTTGACAAGGGTGTAGAGTTGTGCCTTGAGATAGTAGTTCCAGCCTGAAAGGTAGGGGAACTGGGTCTCGATAACTGAGGAGTGTTAAAAGAGGGAACCAAGGTCTGTTGGGCCAGAAAGGAATCACCGCTATGATCTCCACCTTCTCTGTTCTGAGCCTCCGGAGAAATTGAAGTATTACCAGTACCGGAGGGAAGGCATAGGCTTTTTGAAACCTCCACTGGTCCATGAGAGCATCTATCCCATACGCCTGAGGGTCTCGAAACCTTGAATATGTTTAGAGACCACTCGTTGTTGTTCATTTGAACACGAGAAAGAAAGTCCGCCTGTACATTCTGAATCCCCGGAATATAGACCGCAGAGATGTTGGACAAGTTCTTCTGAGCCCAGCTCATTATTGGCTCCACCTCCTGAAGCAGGGACTAGCTGCGAGGTCCGCCCTGCTTCCTTACATAGGCCACCGTGGTTGTATTGTCCAACCTGAGCATTACTGATGAGTTCATTATTAGATGGCGAAATGACAGGGGTGCCTGAAAGGTGGCCCTCAGTTCCAGTATGTTGGAGACAATCCCCAGAGAAGGGGAATTCCATCTGCCCTGAGTCACTTCCATCAGGCAAGGCCTGATTGCTGGCATCTGAGGTTATTGTGACCCATGTGATGGAGACGATTGAATGGCAATTGCACAGATTTTTCCCTTGAAGCCACCAAAGGAGAGATACTTTCATGGTTGGAGTAAGGTATATGCACTGGTTTTTGCTGAAAGAATTCCATTGATGTAGGAACCCTTTTTGGAAGGGCCGTATGTGCCATTGTGCCCACTTCACCATGGGAATAGTGGCTGTCCTCGTGCCGATCACTTTCAAACATTTGAGAGCGGAAAGGTGAGACGCAGCGAGGGTTGAGCGGATTCTGACTCAAATTACTCCAATCTTCTCTTCTGGAAGGTAGATCGTGCCTTCCAACGTATTGAAGTGAGCCCCTAGATACACAAGTGATTGTGTTGGCTCTAGATGGCTCTTCTCCAGATTTAGGAGCCACCCAAATTCTTGAAGGGTGGAGATGACTAGGCTTCTGTGCTCTAAAATTTGATCTTTGTCTTGAGCTAGGAGAAGAAGGTCGTCCAGATAGTGGTGAAGACGAACCTCTTTGACCCGAAGAAGAGCAACAACAGATAGTAGAACTTTGGAAAAGACATGAGGTGACGTTGTTAGACCGAAAGGGAGACATGTGAATTGAAGGTGCAGTTTGCTTACCGCAAAGCGGAGGAATTGCTGGAAGTCCGCTGCCACTGGAACATGAAAGTAGGCGTCCCTTAGATGAACTGATACCAACTAATCTCCCGGATGCACTGACTGTTGGATTGTAAGTAAAGATTACATTTTGAACTTTTCTTTTCGGATAAAGAAATTGAGATGAGTCAAGTCTATGACTGGTCTCCATGTGCCATTTTTTTTCTGAATCATGAACAGGAGAATACATGCCGCTGCCTCGCTCGCATTCTGGAACAGGGATGGCTGCGCCTTGATCCAATAAACAGGTTACGTAAGTTAACAGGGCCTGCTTTTTCTCCTCTGAATCTGGAAGAGTCGTAGGAATAAATCTGAGTCTTGGGGTACTGTTGAAGACCCAGGTGTGACCGGAAGAGACCATTTTGACTGTCCTGAAATCCTGGATTTAGGCCGCCCAGACATGCTGGAAGTGAAGAAGACGAGCCCCCACCTGGCATGCCTGAGCGGGGCCAATCTCAAAAGGACTTCGTTGAATCCTGGTTGCCAGAGGAACCACCTTTTGTGGGTCTTTTGAAGAAGGACTTCCTGGATTTCCAAGACCTTGAAAACTCCTGACCAGACCTGTAAGTGCAGAATTCTGTCTCCTTGGAAAGGAGCGTTTCTGGTTCTGTAAGCGCCGATCCTGAGAAACCTGATTTACCACCAGTGGCCCGGGTTATGGCACTATCAAGCTTATTGCCAAAAAGAGAATTTCTCTCAAAGGGAATTCGGCACCAAGCTTGTTTGTAAGCTGGATCCGCCAACCATGGACGGAGCCATAAAGCACGATGTGCTGAAACAGTGCCAACATAACCCAGAACATCAGGTGAATAACATCAATAGAAGTCTCCCCAAAAAAAGCGGATGCCAGCCTGATTTCCTGGATAGTTGAACTTTTCGCCACTTCACTGGAGATACCTCTTAGGGTCTCATCAACGCTGTCAGACCAGGTTTCCATGGCTTTGGATACTGCGGCTACAGCGAGTACTGGTTTGCAAGCCATTCCTGTTGTCAGGTAAATCCGTTTCAGATCAGAGTCGATCCGTCTTTCCAAGGGATCTTTAAAAGAAACTGTATCTTCCAAGGGAAGAGTTACATATTTCACTAATCTTTTAAGTGCTGCGTCCACTAACGGAGCTGACTCAAGGTGTTTAACATCCTCTTCCTTAAAAGGACACAACTTCAGAACTTTTGATTGCACGGAACTCTTTTTATCCATTTTGCTCCACTCATCAGAGATGATGCCACTCAGTTCAGAGAGAATGGGAAAATATTGATGCTCCTTATTGAGCTGTTTGAAAAATTTTCTCTGCTTTGTAGGAGAAATAACAGAGTCTTCCTGTAACGGAACGTCCCACACTCCACTTGAGTGCTTCCGTCAGTATACCACTTCCTCCCAGTCTGGATACAGATATCCGATATTCCAACTGCTCATAAGCACAAAACAAGGCGACTTGCTTAGATGCTAACATGGACTATATTTTTATTATAACCAGAATACAGTCTTATATACAGTCGAAGATGAGGTTCCCCCCTCCTGCTCATATTACTCTAACAATACACCTGTAACCTAATTAACATGAGCTAGTTTACTAAATCATTTACCCAGACCAGATGACTCAGAGATATGACCTGTAGGACACAGACTTGTGGGCACCGAGCTTCACACAGTAGTATAAACACAATAGCAGGAGCTAATTACAATTAACAATACACACCACAATCTCCCCCTCCTCAGCCTAGTCATCAACAACTATAGTAGGAGTAGACTGTTCGTCTCCTAGCCAGTCCTGGAGGCTAATGTGATCAGCTCACTCAATTAACAGGTTGAGATCAGAATCAAACAAACCAATAATAGTCTCTACATACATCCTGGGAGATATTGTGGACAAATATTACTGTCCCAATTGAAGTAGTCCAAGATATATTTTCTCACTCACCCTGTGCCAGGATAGCACAGGGTGACTTAGACATAAGAGGTGTATGGGGAGCTGAAACAAGGGCATCCCCTACTTTGCAATGGATCCTGAGTGCCATGGGCCCTCCCGTCACACTTCCCAACTCAGAGCTTCTCTCACAGCTTTCACCAAAGAAGGAACCAAAGCATATTCATTCTCCTAATGTAGGGCGTAATGGCTCTGGTGGCTCTGGTGGGGAATCGCGAGGCTGATAAGCCTCCCTCTCCTGTAGAGAGTCTCTCACTCGCCTTACCATAGATTCAAGGCGCTGGTCTGCGCCATCCCTCTCATCTGCAGCTTTAGAAAAGCACTGATCACAGAGAGATTTGTTGGACGGAACAGGAGCCCTACACCCCAACATGATTTTTCTGGCCTCCTGCTAGAGCAGGATTAGGGGGGATGCGGAAGAACTCTACTATGCTGTTTGGATCTGGAAGGAGATCTATGATGACTGGACCTGGAGGAAGATTACGGGAACTACGTTGTGGATCAGACCTAGAAGGGCTGTGAGAAAGAAAGCAGAAAAGAGAAGACAGGAATCAGCTGGTGTCCTAATACCCTACTCTCTCCCCCCCTTGAACAGGCATAAAGGTATAAACTATAAACATACCTGTTACAAGAGGGCTGGCCGCCAGGAGGCAGTGAGGGATCCATGGTATCAGCAGGAAAACTGCAGGGATAAATAGGACTCAGCTGCCAGGCAGGGAACCTACCCTCACCCAATAGAGCCAGTGCTTACCTAGATCGCCACACCAGAAGCCCAGGGAAGTCACTGCAGAGCCCACGATCATTCCCAGGGCTCTGTAGGCTCTCACCAGGATTTAAAGGTGGCGCTGAGTGATGTCACCACCACATCAGACACAAGACGCTCGTGTGCATGCAAGAACCAAGCCTCGGCATCGTTTCAGGTCTGTGCATGCACAGAGCGCACGCCGATACCCGGAAGAGAGAGGGCGGCAGTTGGAATGCAGGAAGAGCCAGCGCTATGCACAGGAAACACCAGCAGAGGAAAAGATAAGGAAAGCAAGGTACATACAACATACAAACACTGCTGCCATGCATATGGATACAATCTTACCACTCCACCTACGATCATCTGGGCCGAGGGAACAGATACGCACACCAAACTTTATAGCAGATAATGGCAGCCTGATAATGATAGGCAAACAGGCTGTGCATGCTCTGATGATCAGGTATTCAAATCTTCAGCGCTACTCTGCATATCCACTCCATACCCTGCTTAACAGTCAGGGCCTATCGGAGGAACATAACCTGGCACTCGGCCTATCCTGATTGCAGGGGAGTCATCTTCAGGTAGAGAACCAACAACATGGTCCTACGGAGGAGGACAAAAAAGGAACATGGATAGCAGCCTAGAGCAAAGATTTAAGGGAGAGGTGTCCTATAGGGTAGTTATGCAGGCGGGGCTAACCCACACGTTGCTGCCATGGAGTCTGTCAGGAAATGTAGTCTATGTTACACTGCATAACTGAAGAAGTAAAAAAAAAATAAAAATGGGGCAGACTCGGTGAAACACTTGCCATCTAGGTTTCTATATTTTTATGATCTCCTGAGATATCACTCCTTTGCTGATCTGGGCATCTCCGCTATTTGAAGTTCTTTTCTGTATTTCGTTTCATCACCCCTTAAAATAAATTAATCATTGTTGCAAGACTGGCACTGATGTGTGCCTCACATCTTGCAACATTTGTTTTTCTTAGTAGATTTTTAACAAAATAGTCCCTAAAGAATGGGGTTATTCTGAAATTAGTGTAAGAGGATTTAACCACTTAAGCCCCGGACCATTTGGCTGCCTAAAGACCAGAGGACTTTTTACAATTTGGCACTGCGCTGCTTTAACTGGTAAATGCACGTTCATGCAATGTTGTAACCAAAGGAAAATTGCGTCCTTTTTTCCCCCACAAATAGAGCTTTCTTTTGATGGTATTTGATTGCCTCTGCTATTTTCATTTTTGCAATATAAATGGAAAAAGACCGAAGATTTTGAAAAAAAATATATTTTCTACTTTTTGTTATAAGAAAAATCCGATAAATTCAACTTTAGTCATACATTTAGGCCAAAACGTATTCAGAAACATGTCTTTGGTAAAAAAAAATGTCAATAAGCGTATATTTATTGGTTTGCGCAAAAGTTATAGCGTCTACAAACTAGGGTACATTTTCTGGAATTTACACAGCTTTTAGTTTGACTGCCTATCTCATTTCTTGAGGTGCTAAAATGGCAGGGCAGTACAAAACCCCCCCAAATGACCCCATTTTGGAAAGTAGACACCCCAAGGAAATTCCTGAGAGGCAATGTCACTAAATATATTGCTCACACATGCCATGGTTATATGTGAAATTGCACCCCAAAATACATTTTGCTGCTTCTCCTGAGTATGGGGATACCACATGTGTGGGACTTTTTGGGAGCCTAGCCACGTACAGGGCCCTGAAAACCAAGCACCACCTTCAGGATTTCTAAGGGCATAAATTTTTGATTTCACTCCTCACTACCTATCACAGTTTTGAAGGCCATAAAATGCCAAGATGGCACAACCCCCCCCAAATGACCCCATTTTGGAAAGTAGACACCCCGAGCTATTTGCTGAGAGGTTGTCCATGTTGAGTCCATGGAATATTTTATATTTTACCACAAGTTGCGGGAAAATGACAAACTTTTTTTTTTGCACAAAGTTGTCACTAAATTATATATTGCTCACACATGTCATGGGCATATGTGGAATTACACCCCAAAATACATTCTGCTGCTTCACCTTGCGCTTACGTTCACCTTTGCGTGAGAGCAGGGGGGGCAGGGGTGCTTTTTTTTTTTAATTATTTATTTTGCTTTTTCATTTTATTTTTAAAGTGTTCCTTTCATTTTTTTTTTTATCATTTTTATTGTTATCTCAGGGAATGTAAATATCCCCTATAATAGCAATAGGTAGTGACAGGTACTTTTTTTTTTAAATTGGGGTCTATTAGACCCTAGATCTCTCCTCTGCCCTCAAAGCATCTGACCACACCAAGATCGGTGTGATAAAATGCTTTCCCAATTTCCCTATGGCGCTGTTTATATCCAGCGAAATCTAAGTCATGAAATGCGCGTAGCTTCCGGTTTCTTAGGCCATAGAGCTCAATGGAGCCATTCTGGTCTCTGATCAGCTCTATGGTCAGCTGGCGGAACCACCCGCTGCATTCTCAGGCTGAAAAGAATGATACCAAGATGATAACTAAACCCGCAGACATCATTCTGGTATAACCACTCAAAGTCCAGCAACATACCAGTACTTTGCTGGTCCTTGTTGGGCATATATTGTAATCTTTTTTTCATTCAGCCTGTGGGCTAAACGAAAAAAAGAGATTGATCGGTGGGTATGCCCACCATTAGAATACCTCCCTTCATCCACCCACTTCTAATGATGAGCATATATGCACCATTTTGTTTTTAACTGTGGTGGTGAAATCACCTCCTACAGCGCTGGAGTCATGGCTTTATGTATCAGGGGAGCAAACGCTGTTGCTGCCAAGATACATAAATCTGCGTTGCAGCTGAATGGTGTACCTGCTAAGCAAATGATGGTTAACAATAAAACAAAGTAACATTACAGTATAATAGTAAGACATACCATACCTGCAAAGCAAATACAAAAAAACATAGTAAAAAATAAAACATTTTTTAACGCAACCTGTGCCTAAAATATATATATGCCAAAGCATGGGAGCATCCACCCCAAAAGTTAGGAGCAAATCGCTCCTCCACCCCTGCTGCCCCCATGCTTCGGCATGTATGCTCTTTTTTTTTTTTTTTTTAATTGTGGTGGTGAAATCACCTCCTACAGCGCTGGAGTCACGGCTTTATGTATCGTGGGAGCAAACGCTGTTGCTGTCAAGATAAATATATCTGCGCTGCAGCTGAATGGCGTACCTGAAAACAAAAAAAGGTTAACAATAAAACACAATAAAACATTGCAGAATAGAATACAGTAAAAAAGAGCAGAACAATAGAGAGAGAGAGAGAACAATAAAAAAACTATTTTTTTTTATTTTATATATTTTTTTCTTTTTTTACTTTTTAAAAATTTTTTTTACACTTTTATTTGTAAATGTTATGCCGCGTACACACGAGCGGACTTTACGGCAGACTTTGTACAACGGACTTTTCGACGGACTTTCCGAATGAACAGACTTGCCTACACACGATCAACCAAAGTCCGACGGATTCATACATGATGACGTACGACTGGACTAAAACAAGGAAGTTCACAGTCGGTAGCCAATAGCTGCCCTAGCGTTGGTTTTTGTCAGTCGGACTAGCATACAGACGAGCGGACTTTTCGACCGGACTCGAGTCCGTCGGAAAGATTTGAAACATGTTTCATTTCTAGGTCCATCGAACTTTTGGGGAAAAAAAGTCCACTGGAGCCCACACATGATCTAATTGTCCGACGGACTCCAGTCCGCCGGACCAATTATGCCGTAAAGTCCGGTCGTGTGTACGCGGCATAACTGTAACTGTAACGGTTTAGGTCCAGGTTTGGGTCTCTCAAAATGTGATTGGCATCTTGGGAGACCCTGTGAAAATGTGTCCTAGTCTGTGCAGTGCTGTACCCTACACTAAAACTCCATTAGTGTATGGTAGCGTTCAAAACATTCACCAATGCAAAGACCAGGATTGTCAGGACAGGAGGGACAAAAATAGTGGGTGTCACGCCTATATCCGCGCTTTTTACAGACACGACATTTTCTTTGGGGGGTTTGTTGGGTAGGGGTACTAAGGAGGACATATGGAAAATGCCTCTCATGCAGCCGGCTTACTGCATTTGGATTGGGAAGGTGAGGTGAAGCACCATCTGGAAACAGAAGGGCTCTGACGATCCCTTCCTGGAATTTAAGGAAGGATCCAGTCCGTCCTGAAGCTCTGTATAGCACATGAGTGTTCAGCAAAGCCAATTGAAATAAGTATACAGACACTTTTTTGTACAGCGCCAACAACTGGTCGTTGGGGTCCACCCCTCCAATATTAAGGTTATAATCGTGGACACAGAGGGGTTTCTCCACAACACCAATCGCCGTAGGAATTTGGACTGTCGTGTCTGCGTGAAGGGAGGACAGAACGATAACATTCTTATTATCCCTCCCCTTCACAGCGAGCAAATTATTACACTTGAAGCAGGCTCTCTCCCCAGCCTAAGACGGGAATCTACAAGCCGCTGGGGTAAGCCCCGGCGATTAGGTCACACGGTGCCACATGCGCCAATCTGATGATCAAACAAGTGACTAAAAAGTGGCACGCTCGTGTAATAATTGTCCACATACAAATGGTACTCCTTTTCGAATAATGGTGACACCAAGTCCCAGACAATCTTGCCAGCGCTCCCTATGTAATCTGGGCAGTTCTCCGGCTCTACTTGACTATCTCTTCCCTCGTAAACCTAAAACTATATGTATAGCCTGTGGCCCTGTCACAGACTCATAGAACGTATGTTCTTTTGAGTTCAAACTATCTGGTATGCACACATCTGCCTTGGTGGGGGCTTTATTGCACTGGTGCTTTCAGTTTTTAACCATTCTATATATATATATATATATATATATATATATATATATATATATATATATATATATATATATATATATATATATATATATATATATTTCTCTCTCTCTCCCTATAATATATATATATATATATATATATATAAAATAAAACATCTAGATATATCTTTAAATAAAAAAAATGGATGTTGCAAGATGCCAGTAACAACCCACCTTATCCAAGCACTGGAAATAAACTGCTTGGAAGGTTATATATGTGTGTATTTTTGTGTGTATATTCATCCCAAGAAATATATAAAAATATACCTTTTAAAAAAAGATTTATTAATTAAATTGATTCCTAGTTGGTGATGGCCATTGATTTGACACTTTTCCCCCAGTTTATCTTCTGGCCTTGCACCCAGCTCCCATGGCATGCCTCATCTAGAAATTCACTGTGTTCCAATCGCCACCATTTTCCCGCCTCGTGTCCATAATTTATTTTGATCGTAAGAGAATATTTTGCCATGAGGTGCCATGTGTAATTTCAAGTGACCAGTATGAGAGAGTGAGAGTGATAACACCAAATTTAAAACACCTTCTCCCCATTCACACCTGAGACCTTGTAACACTTACGAGTCACATGACACTGTGGAGTATAAATGGCTGAGAGTGCCCAATTTATAATTTTTAAATTAGGGGTATACTCACTTTTGTTACCAGCGGTTTAGACATTAACGGAAATACCCTATACTGTATATATATATATATATATATATATATATATATATATATATATAAACACACACATTATATACAGTTAATAATTTATTTTGATATTGAAATTTTTATTTGATATAAAAATTAAATATATGTTATTTTAGTCTGACTTTAGAAGAAGACACATTTATGAATTCGCCAATTATTACTCAACATATTTGTTAAATTGCGATGGTAAGTTAAATTTTAGTTTTATTTTTCTTACTTTATTAATATTAACAGTTTTATTTTTGAATAATTTGTCTGACTTAAATTTTTAGGACAGTACTGAACTAACAGAATTAGTTCCTGAGGGAACATCTTCCAGTAATATAAAATCAATGACACATGAGGAAAGAGTAAGTTCAATCCAAATTCATGGTTTTTAGCTCTATATGTAGTTGTATGTCTCTCTTTCCCATCTTTCTCTGTCTATCCTCTCTTTTCTCTCTCTGTCTTTCTATTATATTTAAATGTATATATATATATATATATATATATATATATATATATATATATATATATATATATATATATATATATATATATATTTATTTATTTAATAATATATAAATATACCGATATACATAATCTCTCAAATGTGAGTTCATAAATCCTTACATGTTTATTTATTTTTTATTACTAGAGAAATATGAACAATGATTTGCTAGATATCTTGACCGGAGGATGATCCAGCATTTCCTGTGAATCCGACCTTACCCGCAAACAGCGTTGATTCCTCCACTGTAGAATCGGAAGATCAACAAACGGACAGAATAGGGAACATTCAATGGTGCATATGTGAATGGTGTATAACCATGCCAACCCAGTGGAGTCATGCTGTTGCCGAGAAATTGAGGAGGTTGCTCTTTGTATACCGGAGGGACTCACTTGTATTACCCAAGCCGATACCTTCTCTTCACAAATAGTACATCTGAAACATGTCAGGATGGCTCATCTCTGTCATCACTTGGAAGGTTTCCCGCTAGTGGATGCTAATAATAATCGGTAAGTGAGATACTACAATTGATTAATAAATAATATTTATAATCTTATTTTTTTAAAAATGTTGATAAAAATGTTATGTTTTTTTTTCTTTTTTTTAGAAGATTGCAGAAAATGGCATATCGAACATTCATTACCTGGATATATGGCATCTTAGGGAAGGGAAACAGAAAGGTGATTCCTTCTTGTGCCGTAAATGCTGTGCGAGAAGTGTTTCCCGACCCTAGTGCTTGTTATGTTGGCTTTCTGTACAGTAACGACTATGATGCTGCTGAAATGGCTTTTTTTAAATTATTTTGTATTATTTTGTTGTTGTAAATACTTATTCTTTTGGCTTTTTGAAAATGTTTGTCTATTACAGTTAATAAAAAGAATTTGAATACATTAATGTTTTTATGTATGTAATCATGTTATAATTTTTTTAAATATATTTGTATTCATTATTTAAAACACACTTATTGCATATTTATTTAAAATAAATTCAAATATCTCAAATTACATTAATATATTTTTATTTTATGCAGAATACAACCAAATCACACAGCAAACAAACATTGTAGATATAGATTATCTAATTTTTAATGAATAAAAATTTTAATTATATAAGATATTACAAAACTATGAATAAAAAATTACAGTAAAGCGTAACTGAAAATATAAAATAAATAATTATTCTATAATTTTTTTTTTAATACTCTTACAAATATTAAATTATTTAGACAGTTCAGGAAAACGCGTTCTATGTTTTTTTTAATGCTTCACTAGTTTCAGGCCTTTCCTCCGTGGCAATGTTTGCAGGCATGTCAACATTTTTTGGTTTCCATGTTGTATGCAAAGTACCATCAGCTATCAAAACAGTGTCAGCCAAAATTTTGAAAACATGGTCATTTGACATTTTTTGGTACACATTACATACTATCCATTTTTTTCTACCACAAGGAAATTCCAAATATTTTCTTGGAACTGAAATTTTTTATCCACTAGCGTCTTTTTTGATTGCTTCAGCTGGCAATCCCACAACATTGTGATTGTGATACAATGCGGGAAGTTTGGTTCTTGCCTCCATTGAATCATATTTAAAGTGTAGTCTGTTTGGACGGTACTTTAAAATCATACTATGGTATGTCTCAATTATACCTGTCTGACAAAATAATGTCAAATGTTTGATATCCTTTAGTATTTGTGCATCAATAAGAATTGTGGACAGTGCGTCGAATGCAGGGCTATTTTTTACAATCCAGGGAACCTTAGTTGTTTCAGGATTTTTAGAATGCTTGCAATTCTGTGTAATTTCTCCAACTTTCCACACATGCTCATTAACCACTTGCCGACCGCCGCACGACGATGTACGTCGACAGAGCGGCACGGGCAGGCAAAAGGACTTACAGGTACGTCCTTGCCTGCCCGCGGGTGGGGGGTCCGATCGGACCCCCCCCCCGGTGCCTGCGGCGGTCGGCAAATCTCCCCCAGCGATCGGTGGTGAGGGGGAGGCCATCCATTCGTGGCCCCCCCCTCGCGATCGCTCCCAGCCAATGGGATCATTTCCCTGCCTCTGTATTGTACACAGAGGCAGAGGAAATGATGTCATCTCTCCTCGGCTCGGTAATTTCCGTTCCGGCCCGAGGAGAGAAGACAGGTATGTGAGTGCACCAACACTACACACACAGTAGAACATGCCAGGCACACAAAACACCCCGATCCCCCCCCCGATCGCCCCCCGATCCCCCCCCAATCACCCCCCCCCCATCACAAACTGACACCAAGCAGGTTTTTTTTTTTTTTTTTCTGATTACTGTATTGGTGTCAGTTTGTGACAGTTACAGTGTTAGGGCAGTGAGTGTTAGGCCCCCTTTAGGTCTAGGATACCCCCCTAACCCCCCTAATAAAGTTTTAACCCCTTGATCACCCCCCCGTCACCAGTGTCACTAAGCGATCATTTTTCTGATCGCTGTATTAGTGTCGCTGGTGACGATAGTTAGGGACGTAAATATTTAGGTTCGCCGTCAGCGTTTTATAGCGACATGGACCCCCATATACTATCTAATAAATGTTTTAACCCCTTGATTGCCCCCTAGTTAACCCTTTCACCACTGATCACCGTATAACCGTTACGGGTGACGCTGGTTAGTTTGTTTATTTTTTATAGTGTCAGGGCACCCGCTGTTTATTACCGAATAAAGGTTTAGCCCCCTGATCGCCCGGCGGTGATATGCGTCGCCCCAGGCAGCGTCAGATTAGCGCCAGTACCGCTAACACCCACGCACGCAGCATACACCTCCCTTAGTGGTATAGTATCTGATCGCATCAATATCTGATCCGTTCAGATCTATACTAGCTTCCCCAGCAGTTTAGGGTTCCCAAAAACGCAGTGTTAGCGGGATCAGCCCAGATACCTGCTAGCACCAGCGTTTTGCCCCTCCGCCCGGCCCAGCCCAGCCCACCCAAGTGCAGTATCGATCGATCACTGTCATTTACAAAACACTAAACGCATAACTGCAGCGTTCGCAGAGTCAGGCCTGATCCCTGCGATCGCTAACAGTTTTTTTGGTAGCGTTTTGGTGAACTGGCAAGCACCAGCCCCAGGCAGCGTCAGGTTAGCGCCGGTCACGCTAACACCCACGCACGCACCGTACACCTCCCTTAGTGGTATAGTATCTGAACTGATCAATATCTGATCCGATCAGATCTATACTGGCGTCCCCAGCAGTTTAGGGTTCCCAAAAACGCAGTGTTAGTGGGATCAGCCCAGATACCTGCTAGCACCTGCGTTTTGCCCCTCCGCCCGGCCCAGCCCAGCCCACCCAAGTGCAGTATCGATCGATCACTGTCACTTACAAAACACTAAACGCATAACTGCAGCGTTCGCAGAGTCAGGCCTGATCCCTGCGATCGCTAACAGTTTTTTTGGTAGCGTTTTGGTGAACTGGCAAGCGCCAGCGGCCTAGTACACCCCGGTCGTAGTCAAACCAGCACTGCAGTAACACTTGGTGACGTGGCGAGTCCCATAAGTGCAGTTCAAGCTGGTGAGGTGGCAAGCACAAGTAGTGTCCCGCTGCCACCAAAAAGACAAACACAGGCCCGTCGTGCCCATAATGCCCTTCCTGCTGCTTTCGCCAATCCTAATTGGGAACCCACCACTTCTGCAGCGCCCGTACTTCCCCCATTCACATCCCCAACCAAATGCAGTCGGCTGCATGAGAGGCATTTTTATGTCCTCCCGAGTACCCCTACCCAACGAACCCCCCCAAAAAAGATGTTGTGTCTGCAGCAAACGCGGATATAGACGTGACACCCGCTATTATTGTCCCTCCTGTCAATCCTGGTCTTTGCATTGGTGAATGTTTTGAACGCTACCATTCACTAGTTGAGTATTAGCGTAGGGTACAGCATTGCACAGACTAGGCACACTTTCACAGGGTCTCCCAAGATGCCATCGCATTTTGAGAGACCCGAACCTGGAACCGGTTACAGTTACAAAAAAAGTGTAAAAAAAAAAAAAAAAACACAAACAAAAATATAAAATAAAAAATAATAGTTGTCGTTTTATTGTTCTCTCTCTATTCTCTCTCTCTCTATTCTCTCTATTGTTCTGCTCTTTTTTACTGTATTCTATTCTGCAATGTTTTATTGTTATCATGTTTTATCATGTTTGCTTTTCAGGTATGCAATTTTTTATACTTTACCGTTTACTGTGCTTTATTGTTAACCATTTTTTTGTCTTCAGGTACACCATTCACGACTTTGAGTGGTTATACCAGAATGATGCTTGCAGGTTTAGGTATCATCTTGGTATCATTCTTTTTAGCCAGCGGTCGGCTTTCATGTAAAAGCAATCCTAGTGGCTAATTAGCCTCTAGACTGCTTTTACAAGCAGTGGGAGAGAATGCCCCCCCCCCCACCGTCTTCCGTGTTTTTCTCTGGCTCTCCTGTCTCAACAGGGAACCTGAGAATGCAGCCGGTGATTCAGCCAGCTGACCATAGAGCTGATCAGAGACCAGAGTGGCTCCAAACATCTCTATGGCCTAAGAAACCGGAAGCTACGAGCATTTTATGACTTAGATTTCGCCGGATGTAAATAGCGCCATTGGGAAATTGGGGAAGCATTTTATCACACCGATCTTGGTGTGGTCAGATGCTTTGAGGGCAGAGGAGAAATCTAGGGTCTAATAGACCCCAATTTTTTCAAAAAAGAGTACCTGTCACTACCTATTGCTATCATGGGGATATTTACATTCCCTGAGATAACAATAAAAATGATTAAAAAAAAAAAAAAAAATGAAAGGAACAGTTTTAAAATAAGATAAAAAAGCAAAAAAATAATAAAGAAAAAAAAAAAAAAAAAAAAAAAAAAGCACCCCTGTCCCCCCTGCTCTCGCGCTAAGGCGAACGCAAGCGTCGGTCTGGCGTCAAATGTAAACAGCAATTGCACCATGCATGTGAGGTATCACCGCGACGGTCAGATCGAGGGCAGTAATTTTAGCAGTAGACCTCCTCTGTAAATCTAAAGTGGTAACCTGTAAAGGCTTTTAAAGGCTTTTAAAAATGTATTTATTTTGTTGCCACTGCACGTTTGTGCGCAATTGTAAAGCATGTCATGTTTGGTATCCATGTACTCGGCCTAAGATCATCTTTTTTATTTCATCAAACATTTGGGCAATATAGTGTGTTTTAGTGCATTAAAATGTAAAAAAGTGTGTTTTTTTCCCAAAAAATGCGTTTGAAAAATCGCTGCGCAAATACTGTGTGAAAAAAAAAAATGAAACACCCACCATTTTAATCTGTAGGGTATTTGCTTTAAAAAAATATATAATGTGTGGGGGTTCAAAGTAATTTTCTTGCAAAAAAAAATAATTTTTTCATGTAATCAAAAAGTGTCAGAAAGGGCTTTGTCTTCAAGTGGTTAGAAGAGTGGGTGATGTGTGACATAAGCTTCTAAATGTTGTGCATAAAATGCCAGGACAGTTCAAACCCCCCCCCAAATGACCCCATTTTGGAAAGTAGACACCCCAAGCTATTTGCTGAGAGGCATGTCGAGTCCATGGAATATTTTATATTGTGACACAAGTTGCGGGAAAGAGACAAATTTTTTTTTTTTTTGCACAAAGTTGTCACTAAATGATATATTGCTCAAACATGCCATGGGAATATGTGAAATTACACCCCAAAATACATTCTGCTGCTTCTCCTGAGTACGGGGATACCACATGTGTGAGACTTTTTGGGAGCCTAGCCGCGTATGGGACCCCGAAAACCAAGCACCGCCTTCAGGCTTTCTAAGGGCGTAAATTTTTGATTTCATTCTTCACTGCCTATCACAGTCTCGGAGGCCATGGAATGCCCAGGTGGCACAAAACCCCCCCAAATGACCCCATTTTGGAAAGTAGACACCCAAAGCTATTTGCTGAGCGGTATAGTGAGTATTTTGCAGACCTCACTTTTTCTCACAAAGTTTTGAAAATTAAAAAAAGAAAAAAAAAATTTTATTTTTTTGTCTTTCTTCATTTTCAAAAACAAATGAGAGCTGCAAAATACTCACCATGCCTCTCAGCAAATAGCTTGGGGTGTCTACTTTCCAAAATGGGGTCATTTGGGGGGGGTTTGTGCCACCTGGGCATTCCATGACCTCCGAAACTGTGATAGGCAGTGAAGAGTGAAATCAAAAATGTACACCCTTAGAAATCCTGAAGGCGGTGATTGGTTTTCGGGGCCCCGTATGCGGCTAGGCTCCCAAAAAGTCCCACACATGTGGTATCCCCATACTCAGGAGAAACAGCTAAATGTATTTTGGGGTGCAATTCCACATATGCCCATGGCCTGTGTGAGCAATATATCATTTAGTGACAACTTTTTGTAATTTTTTTTTTTTTTTTGTCATTATTCAATCACTTGGGACAAAAAAAATGAATATTCAATGGGCTCAACATGCCTCTCAGCAATTTCCTTGGGGTGTTTACTTTCCAAAATGGGGTCATTTGGGGGGGTTTTGTACTGCCCTGCCATTTTAGCACCTCAAGAAACGACATAGGCAGTCATAAATTAAAGGCTGTGTAAATTCCAGTTTGTAGGCGCTATAACTTTTGCGCAAACCAATAAATATACACTTATTGACATTTTTTTTACCAAAGACATGTGGCCAAATACATTTTGGCCTAAATGTATGACTAAAATTGAGTTTATTGGATTTTTTTTAGAACAAAAATTAGAAAATATCATTTTTTTTCAAAATTTTCGGTCTTTTTCCGTGTATAGCGCAAAAAATAAAAACGGCAGAGGTGATCAAATACCATCAAAAGAAAGCTCTATTTGTGGGAAGAAAAGGACGCAAATTTCGTTTGGGTACAGCATTGCATGACCGCGCAATTAGCAGTTAAAGCGACGCAGTGCCAAATTGGAAAAAGTGCTCTGGTCAGGAAGGGGGTAAATCCTTCCGGGGCTGAAGTGGTTAACTATATGGTGTGGCATGTTCTGCTACACCAATAAAAATGGTTAAGTATGGGTCCAAGCCACGGCAAAACTGGACGAAAATCCTTTTTTTTTTTAAGCAATTTTCTTTTTATATTTTTACGCATAGTGCCAAATATCAAATTGGTGATCAATAGTTTCATATTTTGGGATCGTCAATAATTTTCTAATGCCTGTGTGTCTGTCAGTTCCTACAAATTTAACTTCCAAATTTTGTTCCCGTATCCTGTCTAAGGTTTTGGTGAAGCCAAATTTTTCCATTGCTACTGAAGATGTAGTTTGGGACACCTGCACCAATTTGAAGTCCACATTTTTTTGGGAAAATATCTCCATAAAGGTGTAAGTTGAGTATTTTGCACTAAATCCTGGGCTGTCGCACTGCCCATCACCAACTAGGAATAAAGGTTTACCTGTGAATTCATGAATAATCTCAGCATGATTCAAATTCCAATTGTGATGATCAATAGCAGGGAATATTCATTTTCTTTGTGAAAGATTGAAAGTTGATTTCCCAAATCTTGCTATTCCGGATAAATCAAATATTTCTTTAATTTTAGCATAAGTACCACCAGTTAGACATATAGCACCTGCCAATAGTACATTGCCTGCTGCATAATGCTGTAATTTTGGTTGGTTTTGCCACAATTTCCAACGATGCAGCAAGATACACGTGGAATACACCAAAACCATTGTGCCAATTGTTTTTTTTTTTATATTTTGAGAATTCTGGAACAGCATGTTTTATCGGGACATAGCATGTTTATCAGTAGTAGCTGGTCTAACAAGCTTTCAAAAACAATGAATTTTTTTTTCCTTTACGAAATTGATAGGGTAATCTTGTGCATCCTGCTCTTGGTCTTCAGCCACACTTTGCATTAAACTTATATCACTTTTACGTGGTGTATCCACATCGGATTCGTGGAACGTTAGGTCATCGTAATAACCAAGTTTTCGCTTTGTTCCTATGTTTGGACTGTCAGATGTAAAGTTGTAAATTGACTTGAGTTTCTGTTTTCAGGAGGGTAGGCAAAACTGGATGATCCTGGGGATGCCACACTCAATGGTTCCACTTCTGGGGAAGTCATGATGTCTTCCATTATTTTTGCCCCTATTACAACACTTTTGTAGTGTGCATCGGGTGTTGATGCTTGGAGCGGTGACATTAATTCCTCATTTACATATAAAATGTATGGTCTAATTTAACATCTTCAATTTTTGCTATTTTGAAATAGCTTTCTAGGGACTCGTCACAGTGAAAATCAAAAAGACCTGTTTGTGTCCTGACCTCATTATGTTGTACCATTGCTGGTTGTCCTTCTTTATGGCAGTTGCAAGTGCACGTTGTCACGTCACTTGTCGCAGACTGAGACATTCCCGCCATCATGAAATCTGTTCTTGCTCTTTTTGACACTCTTTTTTGCAACTGATGTTTGGTTGATTTTTTGGAGTAGTTGGAATGAAAATGGTTGGTACTGAACCAATTCTAAGTTTTCTTCTAACACCATGCATGTAAACACAATTGTGAACAAAGTGTGCTGAACAAATTCTGAATTTATCTCCTCGCTTATCTGCAATAATCTGCGGAGTCAATTCCTCAATCATTCTTTTATCAAAGCTGGCATTATTCAACCAAGCTTTTATCACATCTTCATCTTTTAGAAAGCTGAAAAGGGAAATATTATAAGAAATTGTATTTTTTTTCCCACTGCCATGGCCGCAAGGGGGGATAATGCAGTCAGGCATGTCTATGAGAAAAAAAACACGTAAAATTAAAAATTGGCATAAATAGAATAGTTCTGCCTATTAAACTGTACTAAAAAAAAATTACATATATACCAATACTTTTTTATAAAGTATTTTATTTGAAAAATAAATATACGAGAAGGAATATTAAAATCACTCCAAAATTTTTATTTTAATATCATGTTATGTTTTAATGTAAATTTGGTTTTCTACACAAATTTAATTTATTTATCTATATTAATTAAATTTTGATAGTAATTATAGTAGTTATACAAGTATAATGTCACATAAAATGTCATTAATTTATGTTTAATATTACATGCTTTTAATCTTTTTATCTATTAAATTTAAAAAATTATATTTAATGAATTACATGATTACAAATTATATATTTTAAATAAAGTTAAAAAAAATAAAAATGAGAAATAGAGAGAGAGGGAAAGAGAAATAGAGGGGAGAGAGAGAGAAAGAGAGGCACATCCTAGGATGAGTATAAAGGATAAGGAGGTGGAGAATTAGGATAGATGATGAGAAGGATCATAAAGGGTGGCGGTGGTGGAAGATTGAAGCAGAGGATAAAGGAGAAATAGGATAGAGGAAGGACCAGGAGTAGGACGATGGTGGAGTATAGAGAATAGGGTGGAGTAGTATAGTGAACAAGGATGAAAGAGGATAAGGAGGAGGAGGACAGAGCAAGATAGTGGTTGAGATGGTGGATAAAGGTTGAAGGTGGAGGAAGATGGAGGAGGACGAAGGAGGTTAGCATATGTACGATAGAGGTGGAGAACGATGAATTTGGACATTGTAGGATGGAAGATGGTGGATGCAGGAGGAGGGAGAGGAAGAAGATGAAAGATGAAGGATAGAGAATGTGATGGTGCATAAAGGATGAATTAGGTGGAAGATAGTGGATAATAGAGGTAGAGGAAGAAAGTGGATAATAGAGCAGGTGGAAGAGGAGGATAGATGAAGATAGATGATTAAAAGGAGAATGGGAGAGTAGGAAGATAGAGGATGATATGGACTAAGATGGAGGAGGATAGAGGAGGAAGAGGAAGAGAAAGAAGATGGATGATGTTTAGAGGATGTGGGGTAGCATAAAGGATGGATATACACACATATACATAACCTGTAGAATTGCATGGTTTAGAGAAATATCTAAACCAATTGTCAATATAAAAATAGATAGAGGGATATAATGAAATAAATCAAATCCACGTGTCTCTTCAAATCTATGGAATAAAAATAATAAATAATGCATTAATAAATATAATAATAGCTTAAAAATAAAAAACATAGTATAAGTAAATTTAACCAAAATAGAAAAAAACTACCTAAAAAAAAATATAAAAATAAACTATCATTATATATAAATATACACACAAAATGTTTTTTTGTAAATTGCATAAATGTATTTAAATCATATTAGAAGATAATGTTACAGTGTATTTGTAAGCATAAAAAGTTTAATATTGTAATACATACCTGCAATAAAAGATGTTGATGAAAGTCTAGCATTCGCTCTGGACAGATGGATTTTGGATCTATAAAAAACGATTAAAAAAAAAACAACTTATTGTTATATAGTTGGAATGGAGTAGGAGGCTGATTATTTATTATGAATAGAAGTATGAATGAGGTTGGAGGAGTAAGTAGTAGGTGGAGGAAAAACTAAGTAGGAATAGGAGGGAAGAATAGGAAGATGAGGGAGGAGGGAGGAGGATGATGGAGCAGGGAGGAGGAGGAGGAGGAGGATGAGGGAGGACTGAGGAGTGAGGAGGAGGAGGGAGGAGGAGGTTGCAGGGAGGAAGAGGGAGAAGGGAGGAGGAGGGAGGCGGAGGAGGACGGAGGAGGAGGGAGGAGGAGTGTGGATGGAGATGGAGTAGGGGGGAGGAGGAGGAGGAAGGATGGAGGAGGGAGGATGGAGGAAGAGGAGGAGGAGAAGGGAGGAGGGAGGAGGGGGAATGGAGGACATGAGAAAGTACAGGAGAAATGGTGGAGAGGAGATGATGAAAAAAAAAGAAAAAATGTTCAATATTTTTTGGAGACATACCAGGCTATGGAGACTAAAGATGGAATTATAAAAATTATTGAAAAATCTTGAGGACAGTCAGAACAAATATATTACTGGAAAAAAAAAGATATCAGAATTAAAAATAAATCTTTTGAATAAATAAAATTATTAAAATTATAAAATTAAATTTAAAACTAAAAACATGGACAATAATTAAATTAAATAAAAATAATTTTATAAATGTATTATAAAATGATAAACAAAAACTGACAATGACAAAAAACTAAAATTAAGAATAGTCAATTGCATTGCAAAGACATACTACATATACAAGCAGACAAAAGGAAAGAAAGAAAAATATTTTAAAAGGACATCTATTACACAAAGAAAAGAGGAAAGACATTCTAACACACAGAATAAAGAAAGGGAAGACATAAAAAAAGAGATTACAAAAAAAGGACAAAGAAGGAGCAATCAAAATAAACATATACAAGATATCAATTCACATAGTGAGCACATTTAGACATGCATTCTAAAGAGATACAAGAGGTAATAACTGTGGGTGATGTGCTGCTGGAGAAAATAAATGTAAAGTTGTTAGGTGGGGGACAGATAGGCTTCTCTGAAGAGATGAGTTTTCAGGGATCGTCTGAAAATTGACAACCTAGGACAGTGATGGCGAACCTTGGCACCCCAGATGTTTTGGAACTACATTTCCCATGATGCCCAACTACACTGCAGAGTGCATGAGCATCATGGGAAATGTAGTTCCAAAATATCTGGGGTGCCAAGGTTCACCATCACTGACATAGGAGATAGTTGGACAGATTGGGGTAGAGCATTCTAGTGGAGAGGGAGAGGCTCGGGAGAAGTCCTGGAGGCGAGCATGGGATGAGGTGACAAGAGTACGATTTGGTTGGTATTTTGAGACCAGGTTTGTGATGTAGCTGGGGGCCAAATTGTGGATAGCTTTGTAAGTTATTATTAGTATCTTGAATTTAATTTGTTGGTTGAGCGGCAGCCAATGGAGGGATTGGCAGAGAGGGGTAGCAGACGCTGAACAGTTTGTAAGGTGGATGAGCCTGGCAGCAGCATTCAAGATGGACTGAAGGCGGGATAGCCTATTTAAAGGTAAGCCAATGAGGAGGGAGTTGCAGTAGTTGAGGCGAGAGATGACCAGGGAGTGGATTAGAAGCTTTGTGGTGTCATTTGTTAGGAAGGGACGTATCTTGGAGATGTTGTGATGTTGTGGAGGTTGAGGCGGCAAGCTTTGGACAACAATTGGATGTGGGGCCGAAAGGATAGTTCAGAGTCCAGGATATCACCTAGGATTTTGGTATGTGGGGATGGTTTAATAGTTGAGCCATTGATTTTGACAGAGAAATCAGGGGAAGAGGCACGTGGGGAGGAAATATCATGAGCTTGGTTTTGGATAAGTTGAGCTTGAGGAAGTGAAGTGACATCCAGGCTGATATGTCTGTTAGTAAGTTGGTGATGCGTGAGGAGACTGATGGAGTGAGCTGATGGGTGGAGAGATAGATTTGGGTGTCATCAGTGTAGAGATGATATTGAAAGTCATGGGAGGATTGTATTTTCTGCTATCATTTTTGTCATATAGATTTGTGCATTTGTTACTCTCTTCATCTGTACAAGTAAACAGGTCCAAAAAAAGCAACCTCCAATTCCTAGTACACATACATTTAAGATTCAAATTGTTCTGATTCAGTGCATTACCAAAATCATCCAGAAGTTTTGTAGTTTCATCTACTGTATGTTCCTATGCCATGTAAGCATGTAGGCATGTGCCTGCTGTTGAGATGTACATCATGTTACTGGTTTTCACTGCATTGTAATAAAGTGGATGTTAGTGAGTTTTTGTGTAATAGGCTGCCCAGTGAGTTGGGGGGGGGGTTAAGTCTGCTTACTCCCAGGTGTTCATAGCTTTGCCCCCTTATGGGAAGGCTCTAAATACAAGAGGAGGCAGCCTCCGAGAAGTTTCCTTCCACATGGGAATAAGAGAAAAGAATACTGCACCATGTGAAGCTGTATTGAGCATGTGGCCTCTCTTTTGGGGTACCCAGTCGGGGTACTGGAGTTACATATGGACTCTTGTGAAATTACTTTTTATTATCTATAAGGTATGAATTGGGCAGCCTAAGCTAGAATGAAATAAAGCTGTACATGGGAGGATCTTTTGAGAGACTATGTAATTTTAATTATGTGAGGAGGCATGGCACGGCACAGTGGTGTAGTGGGTAGCACTCTCGCCTAGCAGTAAAAAGCGTCGCTGGTTCGAATCCCAACCACGACACTACCTGCCTGGAGTTTGCATGTTCTCCCTGTGCCTGCGTGGGTTTCCTCCGGGTACTCCGGTTTCCTCCCACACTCCAAAGACATGCTGGTAGGTTAATTGGCTTCTGTCCAAAATTGGCCCCGGCGTAATTTGCTGGCGCTATATGGGTACCTTAAATAAATAGGGATAATTGTAGACATGCACCCACACTCACTCAGGTTGAACTGGATGGACTGATGTCTTTATTCAACCTTACTAACTATGTAATTACAAGAAGTTTAAGTAAAACTTTGTAAAAAGTTACCAAATGCCTGAACTGAAGTTCCTACAAAGGGGTGCATGCAAGACATATAAAAGAACAGTGCATATACTGAAGGGGGTTGAAGAGGGGATGCAAGAGGGTCACCATGAAAGGGTGAATCATGCTGTGGAGTTGGAGGGAGATGCAGCCAAGTGCTGTTGCCATGGGGAAAAAAGTGAAGTGGTGAAGAAAGTTATAGCAGCCAATCAGTGGAAGGCTAGTGCCTCAGCATGAGACAGTGACCCTTGCAGTGAGCATTGGTTGGTAAGCCTGGGTCCCTCCCTAGTGATCCATACCCCATACTGGGGATCAGCATTGCGGTACAGGGAATCTATGGACTTAGCCTGGAGGTGCAGGAAAAGAGAGAGACAGAAGTGGATTCAAACAATGTGTTAAGGCTCGTTAGCATCAGAGGTCTGTGCTGTGTGAATGGTGGGATTCTCACAATGCCATAGGGAGTGAGGTGGCAATCATAGCTGTGCTGGTGGAGAGGGACACAGGCTCGGCAATGTCCCCTCAGAAATGCTGCATTCAGAAGAGTGGAGAAGGTGTACAGTTACACAGGACAAGTTCTTAACAGAGAAGTTCTCAGTGTATAAATTGGAACTGTGCAAGACAAACGGCTCGCTCCTAAGTTGGTGTGCCACCATAATGCTGAATTTTGCATGGCCGTGTCCCCCGTGCCTGTGCCCCAGGCATTGGCGAGAGAGTTTGCGAGGGTTCCCCATTGGGTGCGTTAACCCCAGCCTAAAAGTATGTGGCAAAATATATATAGAGGGGAACACTGCCAAAAAAGATATACTTATCCCCCAGGTATAGGTTGATATACGAAAGGGGCACATGTAATCCACTTGCTAATTGTACTTCTGTTTTATTGAAAATCTATCTCATCTTGATCAAATTTGCATTATCCCCAGTACATTTGTGCAAAACTATCTCCGTTGCCTGAGAAAGCATTCTGAATTACATCCTATTTTGATGAAATTTTTCTGGATAAATGTCCCATACGTACTATATTTTTGCATGATGATGCAACACACAAATGCTACCATGAAACTTGACCTGCTGATCACAGCCAGCCAGAGCTATGACAGTAAATGCTCTCAGGCTGTGAAGGGACAATAATTTAACATAATTAGTGCCATCTGTTGTTGTACTTTCCTAAACATGTCCAAAGCAGCGCTATGAAAGAAAATAAGTCACATACTACCAAGTACTACTGTCTATGAATTACCCAACAGCAACAAAAATGTTGAATTCCCACTGCTATAGAGATTAAATAAAATCTACGGATGTCTCCAACCTATGTCATGTCTCCGATATCATAGCGGAGAAGGAGATAAAGCTTAATACTTGCTACCCCTATAGTTCTTATGTTGTCATCGTTACCAGTATAAGGCATTTACACACTAATAAAATACTCCCGTGGTTACTACTAATTTCACCAGTTTGTACCTTAGCTGAGGTCCACCATTCATTCAGGGACAATGTAGACTGAATCTAGTTAATCATTACAATAGTAAGATTTTTGGTGGAATGATGCCAAAGTAATGTTGAACACTCTGCTATACACAAATAAAAAGTGCAGGCATTTGAAACCATTTCTGAAACCTGGCTCCTGGGATATAACAAAATATACAGGTGATTCAACTTTCCAGTATCTTTCAAAAATTTTCAGTTCAGTTTTCATGTGGTTAAATAGGATTTTTAGCCATTTTAGAAAAGCAACTTTTATCATCTGTGAAATCAACAATTGCTATTCCGAAAATATAACTAAAGTCACTACTTTAGGAGAGTGTGATGAGGCTGAAGCATTATGGGTGGAACTGTACATGGGTGTGCGTACTACAAGTAATCATTGGAATTTGTTATAGACCTCCCAGTGTTAATGAGGAGGTGGAGACTCAGCTACTTGCACAGATAGAAAGGACTGCAAGGGCTGGGACAGTGATAATAAGGGGGATTTTAGCTATCCGGAAATTGACTGTAGTAATGGCACTGCTGGGACAGTTAAAGAGCAAAAACTGTATAAACCTATTACAGGACAATTTTATGGCACAGTTCATAGAGGCCCTGACTAGGAATGATGCTCTGCTGGACCTGGTAATCTCAAACCATGCAGAGCTTATTACTAATGTTTATATAAAAGAACATCTGGGTAGCAGTGACCATAACATGATTTTATTTAATGTTAGCTGTAAGCAACAAGATCACACTGGAAATATAAAAACACTTACAGTGATACTAAAGCCTTGTTTTCTTTTCAATAAAAAATAACAAACATGGTATACTTACCTGCTCTGTGCGGTGGTTTTGCACAAAGCAGCCCAGATCCTCCTCTTCTTGGGTTCCACGTCAGTGCTCCAGGCCCCTCCCTCCTGCCAAGTGCCCCCACAGCAAGCAGCTTGCTATGGGGGCACCTGAGCCACTGCTCAATATGTCTATTCAGACATGGAGCCTAGGTTTGGCCCCAGCCACTCTTTCTCCTCATTTGCTAACTAACTTTGATTGACAGCGGCAGGAGCCAATGGCGCTGCTGCTGTGTCTCAGCCAATCAGGAGAGAGAGTCCTGGACGGCTGAGACACTCATGGACATTGATAAATCAAGAGGGGGCTCAGGTAAGTATTAGGGGGGCTGAGGGGGGCTGCTGCACACAAAAGGCTTTTTATCTTAATGCATACAATGCATTAAGATAAAAAAACTTTTGCTCCCATATGGGGTGTCTGGAGGTGGCGGGTGGTACCCATGTCATTGCTACTGCAACCGCTGTCTAAAGATAATTGTGTTTCAGACGTCTCCATTGTCTTTGTATATGACGCTTCCCTATATGTTATACTGTACAACAAAATATATCAATGTTTTCAATTTCTTCTTGAAAACCAATAAAAGCTATTAAAGTAAAAAGATAAAAAACCTTCTGCCTTTACAACCACTTTAACTTTCAGAGAGCAAATTTTCCAAGGATGAGGGCTGCTCTCCAAGACTTAGACTGGGAGGGAATATTGACATCAATGAACAAAGAACAGAAATGGGAATTCTTAAAAAAATCTGTATGTGAACTCACTGCAAAATATATTCCCATGGGCAATAAGTTTAAAAGGCTATGCGCGATGAGGAGATCCCTAGAGACATTCAGTCCTCTTTCCTTACATTGATACCTAAACCGGAGAAAAGGAACATACCCTTTCTGCGAACTACAGGCCCATAGCCCTTTTGAACTCAGATCCTAAAATTTTCATGATGCTGCTTTCCCTTAGGTTGAATGAAATTCTCTAATCCTTGATCCATAAGTACCAAGCGGGCTTTGTCCCCTGGAGGCTGGCAGGAGACAACACCAGGAGAATTTTTAATTTACTAGATATAACTAATAGGCAAAACACGCAGGTGCTGCTACTTAGTTTAGACGCCGAGAAAGCCTTTGATAGGCTTAGTTGGCTATTTTTGCTTTGGAGATTTTTTACTTGATGCAATACATCTTGGAATCTATGTAAAGGCTTTTTATTCTAAATAAACCTGTAACCATAGGGTTTTTCTCTATGTGGAGGCTTCTGTTGTTTTTGATGGATGCTGTTAACCATAAACCTACCAAACGGTTCTGTGGTGGAAGGAGGTTTTTACCATCTTGGACATTGCCATCCTGATCCATATTCTCACATGCCAGGTCGAAGTTGCCTGAAGTGGTTCTGCTGAGGAGGAGGAATTGCACCACTCACTATCCAGAGCTTTGATATCACATGCCTGATTGATTGCTACCTTCTGGTAAGCGTATTTAATCTTCTCCCCTGGGTGGTGGATGCACACATGGCGGTGACTCCTACATGCCTGGATTCACATGGCGGTGACTCCTACACGCCTGGATTCCTTCCCATCAATATATACAAATGAATTAATGTTTTAATCACCAATGGGACTATACTACCAATGTTGATTTACAATTTGCACAGTGCACTTTATTTAGAGACACTATTAATCAGATGATAGTGTTAGTATATGCTAATCACAATTTATTTTGTATATTGCAGTATGTTGATATGTCAATACTCAACATTTGATTCCTAGCGCTGCACTGTTTTCACTTTATGCGTACACTACTGTCATTCGAGGAACTGCGCGACAAGCATGATCTTTGCCATAGGGCGTTTTTTGGCTACCTCCAGATTCGTCACTACACCTTATCCTTTGCTCCCAACCTTCAATTCTCCAAATTATCCCCATTTCAATGACTAGTCTTAATCTCTGACATTTATACATTTTTAAATGCATATCCAATGGAAACCCGAGGTAAACATCGGTATATTCCTAAATGGGAGGAGGCCATTGGAAAAGAGCTATCTTTATCTCAGTGGCAAATAGTCTAGTCCCAAGTTAACAAGAGCTCCATATGCACCCTTTACAAGGAGAATGCATTTAAAGTGCTCTTTTTCTGATACATGACCAAGTCCCGTCTCATGACCAAGTTCCGTCTCTGCTTCGGACCGATGTTGGCGTTGTTGTAGAGGTCATGGTACTTTACTCCATATCTACTGGCAATGCCCACTTCTGCTTTCCTACTGGAGATTGGTCCAGGACCTTCTCCAGAGGCTTTTTGAGGTGGACATCCCGTTTTGCCTCAATGTATTTCTTTTGGTCTACTGCCCAATAGCCTGACTAAGTTAGTTAAGAAATTGACGCAACATATTCTTACAGCTGCCAGGTGTCTTATAGCCCTCCATTGGAAGAGGCAAACACCCCGACCTCCATTGACCTTTATGCTAGGATTAAAGATGTTAAAACTATGGAGTCTCTTACAGCCCATCTCACCGACTCGGTTGAGTGGTATAATGCGATATGGGAGTCCTGGCAACTTGCGGGAAGATCCCCCATGAATGTCTAATCTCTTTTTGCCTGTACTAATGGTAAGCTCTCATCCTCCCCAGGAGCGTTGAATTACACTGTTTACTATACCTTTGTCTTCTTTTTCTTTTCTATTATGTATTCTTGTTTTATTATTGGTATTCTTGGACTGTTTTCAAGGACTCTGTGAATTGTCAAGGGCTCTTGCATTAGAGCTGCTACACTGGTCCCTCCTGGGACTGTCCCTGACTGATGTTATCTCTGAAGCCAGATGGCTTATTTATATTAAAATGTACCATTGTCATTTATAATACCATGCAGTTGCAACACTTTTATTTTTCATAGTTTATTGATGTTATAGCGCATCGGTCTGTTGTGAACTTTATCAGAGGTCTTTGTTTGATATATATACTTTTTTTTTTTTTTTTTTTTATTCTTTCTTTTGTTTTGCTGTATTTTGAAAAAAAAAAAACAAATAAAAAATATAAATTGTCAATTAAAAGACGTTTAAAAGGCTAAAAATAAATGTGGCTCACGGCCAAAGTTAAAAAAAATATATATATATAAATAATAAGAAAATTAAGAAATCAAGGACCGAAAATTCCAAACGAACAACAGATTGCAAAAGATAGTAGGACAAACCCCTGAGTATAATTATAGGAGTCTGAAAATGTTGAGTGTATATATATATGTATAAAGCGACTGTCACTTTAAGAATTGATAATATGCTTGATTTGTTTACTCTTCCTAGATGTTCTCCTTTTTCTTTGTTTCAATTCCTTGGAAAAGGAAACTACAGGATATGTAATGACACAAACACTGATAAGAAACCCAGAAAGATGCTCAAAATAGGCCTTCATACCAAAACCAGTCTGAACTGACCAGATACTGCTGAATCAATTTTTTTTTGGTAGTTATATGATGTAACCACCCATTTACCTGTTCCCTTGCTACTAAGAAGATATGAATGCTGATTGGACTAAACTATACCACTCCCCCCTATAACATGGCTAGTGCTTATGCATATTCATAAAGTATAAATTGTATAACCCATAGATGTAAGCTCAGAAACACTTTCACTTTTGCTCGCATATAGTAACCGAGAACTGTGTTGTATTTCTCCGCTGCAGTGAATAAAAAGCACCTTATCTTAACTTAATCTGGACTCACTATCTCATCATCTGTCTTGTTTTGAGACCCTTAAATTGCATTTAACTAAATGGTGCCTTTTGACTCGGATACAGTCCAGTGGGCTCTCGGCCAGAGAGACAAGAAACTCACACTGAGCAGACAAGTGGCCATGGTAAGAAACTGTTATTCTTACTTATTCTGCTCTTCGTGGCGAGTAATTAGTCAGTGTCTGGGGTCCATTGACTGAAGGAGTCTTATGCTGTTGATTAGATAGTAAGATTAAGGTAAAATCAAGTGTAAACTAGAGTAATGTTGATGTTACACAGTTTGACCCAAATAACTCCTTTGCTTTAACTGTTGCAGAAATAATAGAGCCGATAATAATTATCAATGTTGATGTTTTGTTTCTATGCTTGGGGTATCAATAGATGTATGAGACTTGTGAGAAGGTCTGACCAGAGGACTGTAGTAGTGAGCCTGTGTGGCGAGTAATGCCTATGTGGCAAGTGTACAGGCCTGTGTGGCCAAGTGTAATAAGTGCCATTCCATTTGACAGCTACTGTGTGTAACCCCAAGAAAATATATATATATACATTTTTGGGTGACGACCCACAAATTGTTAGAGACTCGAGAGTGAGGACTCTAGATTGAGAGCATGGCACTCTCATGGGACCTTTCAAGCCGGAAAGGTAGATGTGGGACAAATAATTCCTATGAATGACGTGACAGACAGAAAGATATGGACAGTGGTTAAGAAATGACACCAAGACAAAACAGAGCTGATCTAATACCAGAAGGAGTTATGATCAATTTGGCTTACTGTGCATGTTAAATTTTATGGCAGATTGACAGAGTTGGATAAGGTGATTAAATGTGTACAATATTGGATTTTTGAAAGTATGCAATGTGATGAAACTTTAACTAGTTATGAGCCTGTCAAATTTTTTATAATGCATATCGCAGTTGGGTCTAGCAAAATTTAAAAAAATGGACTAGACCAGACATTGCAAGCATTCTCTAAATTAAGAAATGCTACGTATGGATGATTCATAAACACTGAGATGAGAAGCCTGCTCGCTTTTTGTAGATTCCTCACCCCCTTTGTGTTTCAGAGAAAGGAGTGAAGTGCCCCTCCCCATCAGATTCCTGTGTAAAGCAGCCGGAAAGTTCTGAATATCTAAGAAATTAGTAATTATGGTGTTGTTGTAGGAATATAATCCTAATTGAAATGGTTAGTGTTTACTATATAACTCTAGGATTATTTTAAACTAAGAAAGAAAATAGCTGATTACGGCTGAGACCCTTTTGAATTCCTAAAAAGGTTTCACTCACTGATAAGACCTGGTTGATTTATTATTTTATCATGCCAGAATATTAAAGGAATTATGCAAGTTGAGAAACAGGCGGTTTGCAGATATTTTCTTAAAAAGATTGTGCCCGTCTGAAGCCAGAGATTTTTTTTTTTTAAATCTAAGTACAGTAGAAAATTGTAAATGAGAAAATTGAACAATACAGAAGAGACAAATCAAAAGGTTGTTGATGGCTTAAAGAAGTAGATAGGAAACATTGAAGTGAGTTGCACTAGAAGAAAGTGGACACAATGTTGTAGAATTATTATCAAGTGGCTTGATGGATGTGAGATAAGAAAAGGCTGAGGATGTTTTTGATTACTTTAAACGTGTCCAGACCATGGCAGAGACAACGTTACTGCCATAAGGAAACAAGGATTTTAATGGGCTTTGCTAAGAGAAGTGTGCAGTAGCATTGAAGCCCAGAGAAAGGAGAGAAAAGAGAATACAATAGACTTGATGTTTTTCTAGCCCACAATGATGGTCATTGTGGCAGGACTAGCCATCTTGCCAGAAAATGCAGATTGCCTGACAGATGTAAGCAGAAGAAAGAGGGTGATCAGGAGATTTCATGCTTCTGGCTCTGCCCGGACTATAATTCAAAAGTCCGCCTACCAAAAGACATCCCCCTCTCAAGGAAACGCCACCATACAAATTGGAGTTGGAAGCCACAAAATGTTTCATAAGTTGCTTGTCTCTGACACTGTACCATGCAACCTATTGGGAAGAGATCTACTGTGTTACTTACAAGCCTGTGTACAATATACACCCAATGGAGTAGAAGTACGTGTTGGAGAATTAGATGAAGAAATACCTGATATTCTCTGGGCCAAGGGAAAAATATGATGTAGGACTTCTACAAGTCTCTCCGGTATTAAAGCAGGAGCTCAAATCTCATGCATACCACAGTATCCACTGTTACCAGATCAACTCGCTGGTGTACGAGTACAAATAAAAGAATTACTTGAAGTGGGTGTCATAAAGAAAACAGAAAGTAGCGCACAGACGCCATTGTATGGCCAAAGCAGGTATATCGAATGGTACATTATTTAAGGGCCATTAATCATAGCATCGAGGAAGGCATTACTGCTGTCCCAAATCCCAGTACTTTGCTCAATGATATACCTACAGGAACACAGGTGTACACAGTAATAGAACTGGCAAATGCTTTCTTCAGTGTCGCCTTGGATGAAGAGAGCCAAGAACTCTTTGCTTTCTGGTTTGAAGGTGCAAAGGTTTATGCTCATCTGATGCTAGAGACCAGAAACTGGAAGAAAAAGTTGGTGACGAAGGCAAAGATGGGACTGGTGCCAGTACTTTAGCATTAAGTTTAACTGAGAGGTGCCCAAATTGTCTGAACAGTCTTTCCCTGGAGGCTGGCTTTCCAGAAGTATGTTGTCACGTTTTCTGTGTATCCTGCCCTGTTGACCGCAAACCCTTTCAAACCGTGTATGAAATAGATCCGGTTGGTGGATGCACCAAGATCCATGTTGTGGCAAGAACACAAAAAGAAAACTGCAGCTGCAACCTGTGCCAGTGGTGTTGTGCAAAAGGGTAGATTTTAGAATGGATGTTTTGAAGAAATATGTAAATTAAATCTTGAAAAGAGCAAGGACAAAACAATTGTCATCAGCAAGACTGAGCAAGTATGAAGCAATCCTGCTTGAATTAGGAAAAATAGAAGTAAAATACAATCAATCCTGCCAGCTTTTTCCTAGAGAGAGAAAAAGACCTTGAAGAGGAGGGTGACCACATCTGCTTAAGACTTATGGAAGAAGAAATGCAGCAAATCTCCCCAGTAAAGGACACTCCTCTTGAAAGTTTTGATCTGATCCTATTAACGTTTAAAGGAAAAAAAACGCGCTTAGGATGAGGGTACGAAAGATAGGTTGCTGCCTCCCCTAATAGGGCTCCCCTAGGGAAACTCCAAAAAATGAATGAACAAACAATTAAATGGGGTGTGTGGCGCTACCTGATAGCTGAGGGCACACAGGTGTATATAGGGGGAGTAAGAGGACTACACCGTGGATGTGCAGACTGCACCGGTGCACAGCTCCTAATACCCCAGCCTGAAATAGAATGTCAGTGCCTCATATAGAGGTAATCCTAGGGAGTATATATAGGTGTGTAAATAGGAACATACACCCTAAAAAACATGTAAATGAACTGCCGTGCAGAGTGGCCCCTAGTATGGTAACTACAAAGTACGACCTAGAGGTACCTGATAGATGTATATATGCAAACCTGTGGAATAATTATGTGGCATGTATGTCCTAGCAACTACATACCAAAAGTGCATGAAAAGTGATGCACACAGTTAAACAGATATGAGTGAATATCCAGTGATGTTGCATCCAGCATCCAAAAAAATAATAATAATAATAATGATAAAAATGATAAAGGTGAAACACATCCAAAAAGATCTGAGGGACCTAAAATATATGTGTCAGAAAGTCCCAAACACAATAACCATAATATGGGGGTGTGACAAAGTCCAAAGGGTCAAACCACACTCCAAAGGCATATATAAGTCCGTATGTGTGATAAGAAAGCAGTTCATATATAGGTGTGAGTCTGGTTATGCTCAGGGGTATGGCAGAAGCCTATAGGTGACTTGAGTGCTCACAGTATCTCCAGGTGACTTATGTGCTCCCCCTCAAGGGTCCCCACTCACCGGTTCCTATCACCCCTACAGGGGTAATGCGCATGTAGATATAATCAATTCGGTCATTTTACCATGGTATCTGCTGTAGCTGTCCCAGAAGCATTCCACCTACTCCAGGTAGATTGGGCGTAATCCTTAGTAAACCCCTCATGGGAGAAAAAAATAGGCTCCCATAGTGTAGTAAAATTGAAGTACATTCATTTATTTAAAATTTAAAAAATTGATAAAATCAGCAAGCAAACATTGCAATCAGCATATGGGTATGCGGCCAGCCTATAACCAGCGGTAAGCAAGCCGCAACACAAGATCTAAAAGTGAGCCCGAGGTGGGGACAGCAGCGGTCCGCTGCGCTCCAACTGCGTTCCACCAACTCGAGTACTCGGAAATGACGTAGTGTACGTGGCGGAGTCGTACGCGTTTCATCATAGACGTCCTCAGCGACGGTGCCCTCAGATCTTTTTGGATGTGTTTCACCTTTATCATTTTTATCATTATTATTATTATTTTTTTGGATGCTGGATGCAACATCACTGGATATTCACACATATCTGTTTAACTGTGTGCATCACTTGCATGCACTTTTAGTATGTAGTTGCTAGGACGTACATGCCACATAATTATTCCACAGGTTTGCATATATACATATATCAGGTACCTCTAGGTCGTACTTTGTAGCTACCATACTAGGGGCCACTCTGCACGGCAGTTCATTTACACGTTTTTTAGGGTGTATGTTCCTATTTACACACCTATATATACTCCCTGGGATTACCTCTATATGAGGCACTGACATTCTATTGCAGGCCGGTGCAGTCTGCACATCCACGGTGTAGTCCTCTTACTCCCCCTATATACAGCTGTGTGCCCTCAGCTATCAGGTAGCGCCACACACCCCATTTAATTGTTTGTTCGTCTGATCTGATCCTGTTTGCAGAGGGTTCACACCTGTACAAAAATGGAGTACCCAAGAATGGCATATGCAGTGATAACATTGGTGGAAGTGATTGAGACCCAACTACTCTCTTCATCACTTTCAGTGCAGGTTGCCAAAGTGGAAGCATTCACCAGAGTCTGTGAGGCCGCAAAGGATCAAACTGCCAACATCTACACTGATAGCAAGTATGCTCTTGAAGTAGTCCATGATTATGTACCCATAAGGAAGAACAGAAGATTCACAACTGCTGCAAGAGAACCAATTCAAAACTGGAAATATGTTCAAGAACTTTTTGAAGCAGTCACCCTCCCAAAAGAAGTAGCCATCCTGAAGGTCAAGGCATATACTGCCAGGAAGACTGCTGAAACATCAAAGGAAGCAATCATGACCCTAATCACTGATTTTGCAAAGGAATAAGAAGCCCGTAACACATTGAAGAAAAAGAAGAGAACAAATACTCCAAAGTAAAATAACTGATTAAGAAATTGCAAGAATCTGCACCTAATGATTGGAATGAAATCATGGAAAGGGACAGAGCAAAGAAGAACCAAGAAGGACTTTTGTGCAAGGAAAATGGAATATGTGTCCCACCTCAAACGGAGAAGATGATCGTGCAACTAGCCCATGGCCCGAGTCATGTAGGCCCTAAGGCAGTGGAGAGAAGCATAAGCAAGACTGGATAGTTTATTCGATACTCCAGAAATGCATGTCAAGACTTTACTGAGGGATGCATAATCTGTGCTAAAAATAACCCAGGAAAACAGACCAGAGTAACACAAAGACATTTGGCCAAGCCACTTTTCCTTTTCCAAAGACTTCAGATTGATTACATCCAATTGCCCATATCAGGTCAATATCAATATGTTTTGTTGTGTGTTGACATGTTTTCAAGCTGAATAGAAGCCTGACCAGTGGCTAAAGCAAATGCCAAGACAACAGCAAAGAAGCTCCTTTCCGAAGTAATATGCTGCTTTGGAGAACTTGAAACTATAGAGAGTGACAGAGGAGCACATTTCACTGGACAGATCATGCAAATTATATGCAAGGACTTGGCAATTGAGCAGACCTTCCATGCCCCTATCATCCTCAGAGTTCAGGGAAGGTAGAAAAATGTGGAATCATTAAAGGAAGGCTAGCTAAATTAATGCAGGAACGGGAAGAAGTGTCAGTAAAGAAACAGTGGCCAGGACTGTTGCCTCTGTTTCTTTACAACATCAGGATTACCCCTACCTTTAGGATAGAGAACTTGAGCCCTTATGAGATTTTGTTTGGGGGCCACCTAAAACAGGGTTGTATTTTCCGCATCAGACTGCTGTAATATATAATGATTATGTTTTGTTATGTAATTGTCTAATACAAGCAACTAACTGCGATGCACACGTTTGTTTTTGATTCAATTCCAGATCCAGATCAAGTAACTGGAAGACATGATTTACAGCCAGGTGATTGGGTCCTAGTAATAGAACATGTCAAAGTATCTTTGGGACCAACGTTTGAAGGACCCTAGCAAGTGTTCCTGACAACTGCTACAACTGTAAAGTGACGTGGATATATGCCAGCCATTGCAAGAAAGTACAGCTAATTTCAGAACGTGAGTAAACTACTGTTATGCCTTTGCTTGATCTTAGCAGTCAAGGCTATAGAGGAAAATCAGCTGTACAAATCACACATGGTAACAGGCATGAGGGGTAATTCGAGTAATTGCTAGATATGTTCCCTTAGGCCAGACAGTTCGGGAAAAAGGCACACACCTGGTACCCATTTACTTTCATTTTGAGTTTAAGCCATACAAAGCTGCCAAAAATACCAGTATGTCTAGAAATACCACAAATGTTCTATTATTGTAAAAATACATTTTATGTTAAATATAACTTAAGGCCTTTGGACCCAATTTTGGAGATCCTGGTGTGCTGGTGACACTTCCTTCTCATGATTGCAGTCGGTTACAGCTGTTGGTTATTTCAGCACCCAATCTAAGATACAGCCTTTTGTGCAGGAACGTGTGCAGTGGGAGTATTGCATTGGAGGTAACAGGTCAGAACACACAGAAGCTGCAGACCAAACAGCAATGAGTCTATGCAGAAGCTCAGTTTAAATAGCCTGCCTGGCGTACACGTGTACGCCGACGCGCCGATGCGCGAGTGCACATGTGTGTATGCTGATGTGCCAATGTGCTAGTGCGCATACGCCAAGAACTTCTAAGTGTACTGTGGACCTGTCTTTCCTGACATTACACCCTCCCTATAGGCAACCTCCGGGTGGCCAACTGGTTTGTCTTTTGTGGGTTTCTGTGAAAGAAGGCACAAATTAAATCTGTGGCATGTACATTATAAGCAGGTTCCCAGGAATTTTCCTCTGGACCATACCCCTTCCACTTAATTAAATAGTGTATTTGCCCCTTCTCTTCCTGCAGTCTACGATGGTCTCAACTTCAAACTCCTCGTCCCCATTAATGGTAATAGGTGCAGGAGGTCCTGAACTACGATCAGGAAAAGGATCTCTTTCAACAGGAATACATGGAATACTGGATGTACTCTGAGGGACTCTGGTAATGTAAACTCATAAGGGACGTCATTAACTACTTCAGCCACGGAAGCTTTAGCTGCTCAATGACCAGGCCATTTTTTGCGATATGGTACTGCGTCGCTTTAACTGACAATTGCGCGGTCCTGCAACGTTGTACCCAAACAAAATTGTTGTCCTTTTTTTCCCACAAATAGAGCTTTCTTTTGGTGGTATTTGATCATCTCTGTGGTTTTTATTTTTTGCGCTATAAACAAAAAAAGAGCGACTATTTTGAAAAAAAACACAATATTTTGTACTTTTTGCTATAATAAATTTTCCCAAATTTTTTTTTAAAAAGCAAATTTTTTCCTCAGTTTAGGCCGATATGTATTCTTCTACATATTTTTGGTAATAAAAATCGCAATAAGCGTGTATTGATTGGTTTGCGCAAAAGTTATAGCATCTACAATATAGGGGAAAGGTTTATGGCATTTTTATTATTTTTTTTTTTTTACTAGTAATGGCGGTGATCTGCAATTTTTATTGGGACTGCAACATTATGGAGGACAGATCGGACACTTTTTACACATTTTTGGGACCATTGCCATTTATACAGCGATCAGTGCTATAAAAATGCACTTATTAATCTGTAAATGTCACTGGCAGGGAAGGGGTTAACACTAGGGGGCGATCTAGGGGTTAACTGTGCTCCCTAGGGAGTAATTCTAACTGTGGGGGGGAGGGGACTGACTGGGTGAAGAGAGCGATCATTGTTCATACTTAGTATGAGCAACAGATCGTTCTCCTCACCCCTGACAGCACGGAGATCTGTCTGTTTACTTACATCGCGACTGCCGGGCACGAGCATCAGCTCTGGCATCGCGCATGCGCCCCCTAGTGGTCAAAAGGTGAACCGACGTAGAGTTACATTGGTTCACCCAGGGGAGCCAACCTGCAGCATTACAACTGCGGCGGCTGGTCGGGAAGGGGTTCATTTTCCTCATTAACGGAAATGGTCCTTTGAATTTCGGTGCCAACTTCCTTGAAGGGCAAGTCATCCTCAAGTTCGTCGTGGTGAGCCATACTTGGTCCCCTGGTTGCAGCAACAGTTCCCCCCTTCTCCTCCTTAAAACATACTTTTGTTGTCCTTCTGAGCCTTCGTGACCGCCTCATGTAACAACAAGTTATTAGCAGAAAAAAAATCCAGAGTACTCTGGACAGCAGGAACAGCAGTTTCTGGAATCAGATCAGGTAGAAAGGTTGGGTGGAAACCTTAATTTGCAAAAAATGGGGATTACTTGGTGGCAGAATGACTAGCGTTATTATATGCAAACTCTGCTAGTGGCAAAAGAGATACCCAGTCATCCTGGGCAAAGGACGTGAAACATCGGATGTATTGCTCCAGGGTTTGATTGGTCCATTCTGTCTGCCCACTGGTCTGGGGATGGTAAGCTGATGATAGAGAAAGTTCAATCTTTAGAGACCCACATAATGCCTTCCAAAACCTTGATGTAAATTAAACTCCACGGTCTGACACAATGTTCATCAGAATGCCATGAAGTCTGACAATCTCTTTGATAAAGACCCGAGCGGTCGTACCGACGGGGTACCCTTAAGGGGTAAGGAGTGCACCAATTTTGATAAGCAATCCACCACCACAAAAATAGCAGAACAATCTTCAGATGGTGAAAGCTTGACAAGTCCATGGCAAACATTTTCCAAGGCCTATCAGGTACAGGTAAAGGTCTGAGTAAGCCCCAAGCCTTATTTCGGGTATTCTTGCTCTGAATGCAGATAGTACATGCATTGACATAAGCCTTGCAATCCTTCTCTAACCCAGGCCCCCAGAATGTACGTTGGACCAATTCTATGGTTTTGTGGATTTCAAAATGGCCTGCCAACGGGTGATCATGGCAGAACCCTAGTACAGCCACTCAAGCGGTTTCCGGCACAAAGATCTGCTCTTCTTTCCGTAGTAGGCCATTATTTGCCTGCAATGTGACTCCTGGAGGACTGGATGTACCTGCTGAGGCTTGCTGCAATTGTTGTAGTAGGCCCGACTGTAACAGAAGGAAGCTTCCGGCTGGTAGGATGGTATCTGGTGAAGATATGTCTTTTGGATCCTCAAACATGCGTGATAACGCGTCAGGTTTGGTGTTTTTTGCTCTGGGTCTGTAGGTGATATGAAAAGAGAACCTTGAGAAAAAGAGTGCCCAGTGAGCCTGACGTGGTCTGAGATGTTTTGCAGTTCGTAAATACTCAAGGTTCTTATGGCCTGTAAAGATTAGTATCGGATGAGTGGCTCCTTTCAGCAAATACCTCCATTCCTCTAATGCTGCTTTGAGCACCAGAGGCTCCTGATCTCCCAGGTTATAATTCCTTTCTGGCTGGGTAAGCTTCCGGGGGATGAATGCGACCGGATGGATCACATATTTGGGGCCTTGTCGTTGCGACAAGACTGCTCCGACTGCGCTTTCTGATGCATCCACCTCTAAAATGTAAGACAGAGCGGAGTGCGGATGACTTAGAACAGGGGCATCGGTAAATCATTTCTTTAAGGTCTCAAATGCGGCTTGTGCCTCAGTAGACCAGCAGAAGCGAATGCCTTGTTTTGTAAGTTGAGTGAAGGGGAATATAATAGCTGAGAAGTTCTTGATGAATTTACGATAAAAGTTGGCAAAGCCTAAAAAATGTTGGATTCAATTATTATCGGTGGGAGCTGGTCAGTCCAGGATTGCGGATAGGTTTTGTGGATCTATCTTGATTGCATCAGTTGAAATAATTAATCCGAGAAACTAGATGCTCTGCCGTTCAAAGTCACACTTTTTAGCTTTGGTGTAAAGTCTGTGCTGGTAGAGTCGGAGAAGTACACTCTTGACTTGTTCCCGGTGTATCTCTAATGAAATGGAAAATATCAGAATATCGTCCAGGTAGACAACGACAAAGATATCTAGAAAGTCTCTGAAGATATCATTGATGAAGTGTTGGAAGATGGCAGGTGCATTGCATAGGCCAAATGACATGACCAGATACTCATAGTGACCGAAGTGGGTAAGAAAAGCGGTCTTCCACTCATTGCCTTCTCTGATTTGGATTAAGTTATATGCTCCTCGAGTCCTCGTAAATCAAGTTTGGTAAACACACTAGTAGATTTGAGCCTTTAAAAAAGTTCAGGAACCAAGGGCAAGGGCAGGGGGTAGCGTTTTTTTACTGTGATTTTATTTATGTCACGGTAGTCCACACTTGGCCTTAGTGACTGGTCTTTTTTTTCCACAAAGAATATACCTGCACCGGCTAGTGACGTTAAGGGGCGAATTAACCCTTTTTTTAGGTTCTCTTCAATATAGTCCCTCAGAACCTCTAATTCACGCTCAGACAGAGGAAAGATGTGTCCGAAGGGAATGTCTGTCCCCGGAAGAAGTTCAATAGGACAGTCATTTAGTCTGTGCGGAGGAAGGGTATCTGCACCCTATTTACTGAATACATTCAGGTATTCATGGTAGCATTAAGGAACTACCTGACACAGTTTGGCATGTGATTCCAGACATAGTAAAGAAGCAGGAGGTTGAGGCGGTGCTGGACAGCATTGTTTCTGACAGTAATGCCGCGTACACACGACCAAACTTTCCGTCAGAATAGACTCCGACATGCAATCACACCAAAGTCCGATCGTTTAGAATGCGATGACGTACGACGGGACTAGAAAAAAGAAGTTCAATAGCCAGCAGCCAATAGCTGACCTTGTGTCGTTTTTGGACCGTCGGACTAGCATACAGACAAGCGGATTTCCCGATAGGAACTGATTCCGTCGGAAAGATTTGAAACATGTTCTATTTCTAGGTCTGTCAGAATTTTAGAAAGAAAAAGTCTGATGAAGCCCACACATGATTGGAATGTCCGACAGAATAATTCCGTCTGACCTTTTCTGCCGGAAAGTCCGGTCGTGTGTATGCGGCATTAGGTGTGCTGGACAGCTTTGTTTCTGACAGTAAGGTGATAGGAACTCTATTTTCCCAGACTCCCAGTCAATATGTGGGTTGTGAGCCTGTGAGCCAATGGAGGCCCAAGATGACAGGGTGATGAAATTGCATCCAAGCGTACTAGTTCTTGGTGGTTGGTAGCAGTGATAGTTAGAAGCGGAGAGGTTTTTTTGATCAAAAGTCCTGATTTGATGCAAGATCCGTCAGCCAGGAACACATTGAGCCCTTGGTTCTTAGGTTGTAGCGGAATGTGCTTCTGGGTCGCAAAGGACAGATCAATGAAGCAACTGCAGTCTCCCGAATCAATGATTGTGGTCACTGGCGCGGTTCTTCCCGGAAGCTGGAATGGAATAGGCAGAACTATGTGAGCTGAATTGGCAGACATGTTGGGTTGTCAAGCTGAAGAAAGTGAAAGGCACTTATGCAGCTTAGCAGAGCAGGTGCTTACGTAGTGACCGGACTCTCCACAGTAAAAACAGAGGTTGTTCAATCGTCATTGTTGGTGTTCGTCCTGGGTTAGTGACGGGCGGATCAGGCCCAACTGCATTGGTTCGGGTGCCTCTGGAACAGGTGGAGTAGGATTTCTAAACACAGGGTCAGCAGGCATGGGTGTCTTGGGCAACATCCATACTGATCTGAACTGCTGCAAGGATCTCTCAGATCTGCATTCATGTAAACGGCAATCGATCTGTATGGATAAGGTGATCAGAGCCTCTAGTGTGTTTGGCACACCTACCCGGCAAGTTCATCTTTGAGACCTTCGAAGAGGCCCAAACGGAACCGGTGACGCAGGGCTGCATCGTTCCAGTCGGTATCTGCACTCCAACGTCGGAAATCCGTGACATAATCTTCAACCGGTCTACGGCCTTGCTGTGCAAGGCTCTCTCGGCAGTAGTGGTTCGTTACGGGTCATCGTACAGTTGCGACATGGCAGTGAAGAATAATTGTAAACTGTTAAGCTGTGCATTGTTTTCTTCCAGTAAACGGTGGGTCCAAGACTGTGGTTCTTCTTGGAGCAGGGAAATGGTAAATCCCACTTTTGTGAACTTGGCTGAAGGGCAAAATAGAGCTGGCAGGCATTGCAGAATGCCCTAAACTTGCTCTGATCAACAGAAAACCTCTCAGGGGCTGATACTCGAAGTTCGGGAGGTAGTATCACTACTGGAGAACTTGCAGGGGCCCCAGTTGACGTAGAAGGTGCAGATGTGGTGGAAGTTGCAGCAGAAGTCGCAGCAGGTGTGGCCAGTGCCTGGACGCGACCCTCAAGTCGACCATAGCCTTCTTGCAGGGATGTAACCGCCTGAGTGAGTGAGGCAAAGTGCTGGCAGATCTCATCTAAAGGAGAGGGTCCTCTTGCAGGCTCAGTCATGGCTGTTTGATACTGTCACGTGCCTGGTTTGTGAGCCTGACGTGTAGAGGAGAGCCTCTCGCACCACACCGGCTTGTGGATCACTGTAGGTGAGACAGCAGCGACAGAAACACGGTGGAGTAGGAGTGCCTGGAATAAGTCCTGTAGTCTGTATGGCTGGTTGTCCATTGACAGATGTGCAGCAGGCAGGCTGGTTGTCTGTGAATGGATGTACAGCAGGCAGGCTGGTGGTGGTTAGGCAGATCAGGGCCGTGGCAGGCTGGGATAGCATCTGGAGCAGGAACCGGATGCGAATTGCAGAGCAGAGCCGTGACAGGCTGGATAAGCAGGTGCAGGGTAAGGCAGGACGGGTTGGCAATGTTCAGGCAGATAAACAGAGCAGCAGGCTCAAAACAAGCCGGGGTCAGGGTATCAAGCAGACAGCGTTAGTGAGAACAAGCCGGATCAAGATCAGAGGTCAGCACAGGTAACAGGTCATGATGGCCGTTTTATGTAAATAGGAAGCAAACACATAGGTCTATGGACGGGATATGATGTCATTGGATGTCAGGGGGCGGGATGGGGGTTATTTCCTCTTTGCACTGATTGGGGAATGGTTCTTTAACCACTTCAGCCCCGGAAGATTTTACCCCCTTCCTGACCAGAGCACTTTTTGCGATTCGGCACTGTGTCGCTTTAACTGACAATTGCGCGGTTGTGCGATGTTGCACCCAAACAAAATTGACGTCCTTTTTTTCCCACAAATAGAGCTTTCTTTTGGTGGTATTTAATCGCCTCTGCAGTTTTTATTTTTTGCGCTATAAACAAAAAAAGAGTAACAATTTTGAAAAAAACTCAATATTTTTTACTTTTTGCTATAATAAATATCCCTCAAAAATATATAAACATTTTTTTCCCTCAGTTTAGGCCTATATGTATTCTTCTACATATTTTTGGTAAAAAAAATCACAATAAGCATATATTGATTGGTTCGCGCGAAAGTTATAGCGTCTACATAATAGGGGATAGTTTTTTTGCTTTTTTATTATTAATTTTTTTTTACTAATAATGGCGGTGATCTGCGATTTTTATTGGGACTGCGACATTATGGCGGATACGTTGGACAATTTTGACACATTTTTGGGGCCATTGGCCTTTTTACAGCGATCGATGCTATAAAATTGCATTGATTATTGTAAAAATGTCACTGGCAGTGAAAGGGTAACCACTAGGGGGTAGTGAAGGGGTTAAATGTGTCCTAGTATGTGTTCTAACTGAAGGGGGGATGGGACGGTGCAGGGGAGATGACAGATCGCTGTTCACACTCTGTATGAACAGCCGATCTGTCTGTTTTCCCCTCACACACAGATCCCAGTTCTCGGTGTGCCCCGAGCGATCGCGGGAGCCCAGCGGTGATCGCGACCGCTGGGCACTCGCATTGGCTCCGTGGTGGCCGTCTATGTTACCGCCGTAACATCACAACGATTTGCGCAGCCGAGCCATGTTGCCGCAGTGCTACTGCGGCGGCTGGTCAGCAAGCAGTTAAATAGTGGATTGTTTGTATCACAATTTGTCACATGCCTGATGAAGGGGTCCTGCATGGCTCCGAAACGTCGCTTTTATTTTTTGATACTATGTGATTAAAGTTTTGGACCCAATTTTGGAGATACTGGTGTGCTGGTGACACTTCCTTCTCATGATTACAGTCGGTTCCAGCCGTTGGTCATTTCAGCACCCAATCTAAGATACAGCCGTTTGTGCAGGAACGTGTGCGTTGAGAGTATTGCATTGGAGGTAACAGGTCAGAACACACAGAAGCTGCAGACCAAACAGCAATGAGTCTATGCAGAAGCTCAGTTTTAATAGCCCGCCTGGCGTACGCCGATGTGCCGATGCGTGAGTGGGCATGTGTGTATGGTGAGGTGCCAATGTGCTAGTGCGCATGCACGTACGCCAATAACTTCTAATTGTACTGCGGACCTGTCTTTCCTGACAGATCCTAAAAGAATCGAGCTTTCTTTAATGACTGGAATAGTACCACTGGATTGGCGTAAGGTCAATGCGGTGCCTATATTTAAAAAGGAATCAAAGTCTTTACCAAGTAACTATAGATCTGTTAGTTTAACTTCTATAGTTGGGAAGATACTTAAGGGTTTAATAAAAGACCACATAGATGAGTTCTTGCTGGAAAAAAAGCGTTTTAGGCAATAGACAGTATAGGTTCATGAAAGACAGAAGTTGTCAAACAAATCTGATTTCTTTTTATGAGGAGGTAAGTAAAACCTTGGACAGATGGGTGGCTGTGGATGTGGTATACTTAGATTTTGCAAAAGCCTTTGACACAGTTCCCCACACAGCTAATGTGTAAGGTAAAGTCTACAGGCTTGGAAAGATCAGTTTGTAAATGGATAGAAAACTGGCTAAAAGACAGAATTCAGAGAGTAGTGGTTATTGATTCTTACTCTGAATGGTCTAGGTTTATCAGTGGTGTACCCCAAGGTTGAGTGTTGGGACCCTTACTTTTTAATATATTTATAAATGATATAGGGTCTTGGATTAAAAGTACCATTTCATTGTTTGCAGATGACACCAAGCTATGCAGTGGAATAACGTCCTTAATGGATGTCTCCAACTTACAAGCCGACTTCAATGCACTGCTTAATTGGGCAACTATGTGGAAAATGAGGTTTAATATTGATAAATGTAAAGTTATGCACTTGGGGGGCTAAGAATATGCATCAGACATACTACGAGAAGTGCAACTGGGGGAGTCAATGGTGGAGAAGGATCTGGGTGTTTTGGTAGATCATAAGCTTAATAATAGCACGCGATGCCAAGCTGCGGTTTCCAAAGCGAGCAAAGACCTTTCTTGTATTAAGAAAGGTATAGACTCCAGAGAGAGAAATCTCATTTTGCCCCTGTACAAATCATTAGGAAGACCTCATCTGGAATATGCAGTTGAGTTTTGGGCACCAGGTCACAAAAAGGATATTGAAGAACTGGAGAAAATGAAGAAGGGCAACCAAACTGATAAGAGGTATGGAGGAGCTCAGCTATGAGGATAGATTAGAGGGACTGAATGTATTCTTTCTTGAGAAGAGAAGATTAAGGGGGGATATAATTGACATGCATAAATACATAAGTGATCCACATAGTGAAATTGGTGTTGAGTTATTCACTTTAAGGTCATCACAGAGGACAAGGGGGCACTATTTACATCTGGAGGAAAAGGGATTTAATCTCCAAATACGCAGAGGTTTCTTCACAGTAAGAGCTGTGAAAATGTGGAAAAGACTCCCTCAAAATCTGGTTCTGGTTAGCTCAGTAGATTGCTTTAAAAAAAGGCCTAAATTCTTTCCTAAATGTACATAATGTAACTGGATACTAAGATTTATAGGTAGAGTTGATTCAGGGAATGTACGATTGTCTCTCGGGGGAATAGGAAGGAATTATTTCCCCTACTGAAGCAAATTGGATCATGCTTTGGTAGGTTGTTTTTTTGCCTTCCTCTGGATCAACTGTTGGTATAGGATTGTGTATATGGGATTGTATGATTTTTTTGGAACTAGATGGACTTTTTTCAACCTGACTAACTATATGTCACAAAATTCATTTTTTAAAATCTAATATCTAAATGAAACCAGGTTTAAAGAACATAGTTAGTAGTTTGTAATGATTTTTAAAAAATATATTGTATATATTTTGGGTAAGCTGATATAAATTAAATATTACATATACATTACATATGAATATTTTATAATTACTCTATTAGGCCACCTGGTGACCACATAGATGAGTTCTTGCTGGAAAATGTAACAGAGGGAATGTAACAGGCTGGGGCATCTCAGATAACAGTTTGTTGCAGAGATAGGATGTCCTGTATTATCATGCCTCTGCTTCCTCCCCTTTATCTGTTCTTCCCCTCTCATCACCATTATGGACCTGACAGCTGTAGAGATCAGAAATAACAGCAGAAGCTCTTCTTTCACTTATAATGCATTAGAGTAATTCATAAATGGAGAGAACTGCAGCTACTCCATATGCAGTCAGCTATATAATATTTTCCCTGTGTCGTGAAGAGCCTGAAGATTGTACAATACAACAAAAGCAAATACTCTTGCGCACGGGTGTGTTGGCTAGGTGATCCAAAAGTTCAGAATGGACAATAACTTTCGGCCTTGCTGCCCTCCAGGATAGGGATATCCTAGTAGTCGAACGAAAAAACAGAAAAAAGAGAGGGCGCACCAGTGTGTATACACATGTGTGTCAATATACGGGTGGCTATAATTATAATTTATAATTATAATTATAGATATAATATGAAAAAACAGAAAAAAGAGAGGGCGCACCACCACCCATTATTTGGGGGAGGGGCTCTAGAGTAGATCTGGGATGTGCCCCTCCCCCAAATAATGGGTGGTGGTGCGCCCTCTCTTTTTTCTGTTTTTTCGTTCGAGAGCCTGAAGATTTATTCAAGTCAGATTGGGATGTGTCTGGGCTTGGTTCATAGGGGATTCAATGAGCCTAATGTGAAGCCTGAAAATTGTGAACCTGAACCCCATCGAATCCTAAAGAGGGGTGAATTTTTAGCGATCAATTCTTGCCATTTTCAAGGGTAATAAAGGATTGTCAGAAGAGGGTATGGGGAGCTAGTACATGTTCCCCATGGCACTGCCATGGGGAACATGTATCAGTGCAAAAATATTTTTAAATATACTGTTCAGAGGGGAGGGGCTCAATCCTCTAATGTAACTTTGAAGTGAACATGGAGAAAACCCCTGTCTCTAAAATGTTATGTTTGGCAGAAGCCTTTGAGCTGTGTGTGGTGTTACAAAAGAGTGCAATTCTCACGGACAGGATCGGCAACATCATATTCGGGCATCACATCTTTTGCTTGTGTAATTTGTATTTTCACTTTAACATAATTGCTTGGTTTATATATAGTACCAGAAATTCAACCTGATTAATTACAACTTAAAAAGACAGTTTTTATAGTAAAGTTTGTGAGCTTCTGTTTTACAGTAGAGCAGTACTGTTTTGTTTTGTATTATCTTAAAGTGTAAAAACGTTTAATAAACATTCCTCACTCCCTTTCATATCCCCAATGACTCCCCAAATATTCCAAATATAAACAGATAGGCAGAACATTGAAAGAGACAATGTAGGTTTTATCTTGCAAAAAATATTGGAGTGTATTATCAGTATGAGACAATAGCCACAAATAGTGTTCAGTGGCAGGACACTATGTAGGAAGTTTGGTTAAGCCACAATATATAAGGGAGAGATGAAACTGGTTTTACCTTGAAATAAACATAATAGCGTACTATCTTAAAGGCAACAGCCACACAGATTATACAGTGGGAGGACAGTATTTACACAGCTTGGCAAGGCTGCAATATATGAGGGGGTTAATGAGGCAGGTTTTATCCTGAAATTTTATTTTTTTTTGTTTACACACAATAGCAACACATATTGAGCAGGGGCTGTAGACTATGTAAGTATATTGGTTAGGTATTTAAGAGGGAGAGACAAGGCCGCTTTTATCCTGAAATTTATATTAGAATAAAAGTCACAAAAGTTGTACAGTTGATGGACAGAATGTAAGCAACTTAAATAGGCCACAATGTAAGAGGAAGTCAAGGCAGTTTTTATACTTAAATAAACATTACAGTGTACTATTTATGTGGCACATAATGTACAGTGACCGGACAGTATGTAAGGAGACAATATGTAAGGAGCTAGGTTAGACTGCAGTGAGACAAGCAAGGTTATGTCCTGCAATAAACATTAGAGTGTATTATTCTAGACAATAGGCACACATATTGTATATTTGCTGGATTTGTATGCTTTTACCCACTGGGGCCTCCAAACACCTTCCTCTGTTTCAGTGGCCAGTAAGAACACTCTCATTAGACAGCGCAATGGTAGTTGACAGGACTTAGCCATTAACTCAGGAAAGTCAGTTCTCAGTAATGAAGTAAAACTTAATTAAAGTGGGGCCGAGAAGAGGCTTTTCTGGTTAATAAAGTTTATAGTATATGGATGGATATACTGTGTGTTCTTAGACAGAATATTTACTTTTAAAATTGAATAGAGGTTTTCTTTGAGCAAGGGCCGGCCCTACAATAGGTCACAGTGGGTCCATTGGACCCAGACAGCACTTTGAGAGGGGCAGCAAATTGAACCACGGCCGCCTCTCCTCTTTTAATAACCTAGCAAATTGACGACCAAGATTTTTTTTCCAGCAGTTTTGTGTGTCATGATGTCAACTACCCCCTGGGCCGCTCCACCTGCCCCTATACTACCCTAGCCAGCCCCTATACTGCCCTAGCCTGTCTAAATACTACCCTAGCCTGTCTATATACTACCCTAGCCTGTCTATATACCACTTAAGCCTGTCTGTATACTACTCTAGCCGGTCTATATACTACCCCAACCTGCCCCTATAATGCCTTAGCCTGTCCATAAACTACCCTAACCTGTCTAAATACTACCCTAGCCTGTCGAAATACTACTCTAGCCTGTCCATATACTACCCTAGCCTGTCCATATACTATCCTAGCCTGTCTATATACTGCCCTAGCCCGCCCCTATTCTGCCCTAGCCCAGCCCTTGGAATTGAACATAATGGTATGTCATGTAATTTTGCATATAGACAAGGTGCTGTTGCATGTAAATCTGACTTCCAGATAAATTAAATTTTAGTTTTAATTATCATGATATAAAATAATGGATGTTGTGGCCTTTTGGTGGGCGTGATTTTTTTTTGGGGGGGGCAGCATTTAATTCTTGGACCCAGGCAGCACAATGTCTTGGGCCAGCCCTGCTTTGAGCTATCTATAGGCATTATTATGTACTGTATATTTAGGATTATGATGTATAAAGGGGTCCAGTATGAAGGCAACATTGGGAAAGCAACAAAAAAATACAAGCCTGACAATTAAAAAGTAAGTGGCCAGGGGTTGTCTGTAGAAACTGCATAGCATTAGCATACAGTCAAATTATGTCTACTGACAGATCATATGATTCCATATTTTTAGTAACAAAAAAAGCAACTTGTTTCATTCAGTTTTACTTGTCTGTATATTAAGCTGATCACTGTTTTGCTTGCACATGGAAGCTTTATTGCATACTCGTAAAAAGCTTCTATAAAAAAAGAGAAGAAAAAAAACGCACTCTCGGAAGTGAGAAACAAACCGCAGACACAGCTCATAAACACTAACAAGCGAATAATACATTAAATGGGATAAAAATAGAAATACCGTAGATAGTAGGGAGTAGGGAAATGATCTGTGTACACATGCTTATGACCGTGACTGTACTTTTCATCTATCAGTGGAAATTTAGCCATATGAACTAGGAAAATAGGATTTTTATAACAGCTTACCTGTAAAATCCTTTTCTTTTGAAGTACATCACGGGACACAGAGCCATAGTAATTACTATGTGGGTTATAGTCCACCTTCAGGTGCTGGACACTGGCACACCCTAAACAGTTGCCTCCCTATATAACCCCTCCCATACTGGGAGCATCTCAGTTTTGTAGCAAAGCAATACACGTGTATACTAAAAAGAGGGGTGGGACCTCTGTGTCCCGTGATTTACTTCAAAAGAAAAGGATTTTACAGGTAAGCTGTTATAAAAATCCTATTTTCTTTAATCGTACATCACGGGACACAGAGCCATAGTAATTACTATGTGGGATGTCCCAGAGCAATGCCAACTGAGGGGAGGGAGACACAACAAAAGTAGGGCACCATGAGATCAGAGGACTTATACTGCTGCCTGCAGTACACTGTGCCCAAAGGCGACATCCTCATGTCTTTTTACATCCACCTGATAGAATCTGGTAAATGTATGGATTGAAGACCAAGTTGCGGCCTTGCAGATTTGAGCCATGGAGGCTTAGTGATGCACTGCCCACGAAGCACTAACAGCCCTAGAGGAGTGAGTTTTGATTTGAGAGGGTAGAAACTACCTCTTTAAACCAGAAATATGTTAAAGCAAAAATATACCCAAACATTAGTAGCACTCAGCAATCAAAATCTTTTTATGATTACTAAAAAGTCCACTTAATTAGTGAATATAGGCAGATGTGAATATAGATTGTCCACCAAGGCAAAATCCTTGCAGATTTTAGTTCCAGACGATGACCTTCACCACACTGCGTGTGTAATGCTCCCCCTAAGGTAATCCACTTACCAGATAGTGCTGGGTTATGAGCTTGTCTTTAAGTGGTTGCAAACAGCACACACTGCATCTCTCCATCTAAATTGTTGCTCGTCACAAGCAAAGAACAAAGGTGCACATAGCGTAATCCAGTAAATAAAATGTATTTATTTAAAATAATATCCCTTATAGTTGTACACTTACAATGTGACAGAAAATTAAAAGCATGTTTCACAAATACTTCAAAAGTCATTATCTCCTGTCTACCTCTCACCGATACGGCGGTGTTCCCGGGTAAGGCAAGCAGGGAATCAGATGACGTGGGTTGCTGCGTGGTCACGCCCTGACACGTTTCGTCATCACTTTGTCAGAGGGCGTTTTATAGTAGCTGCCTATGTTATTTTAAATAACTTATTTCTATGAGCGCTAAGGGAGAAGTATTGATCTGTTGTTCGATTATTTCTCAATTTTTTGTCATACCTCTTTAAACTATAAGCTAGAATGATTACTTGTTGAATCCATTTAGAATAGTAGATTTCCATGCTGTCTGTCCCCTTTTAGGACCTTCAAGCAATATGAACAAAACATCAGTTTTCTGAATCTGAGCAGTCATCTTTAAGTAGACTGCTCTCACCACATCAAGAGAATGTAGTGATTTTTCTTCCATAGAACAGGGTTCTAGAAAAAATTAACAATATCCTGGTTTAGATAAAAACCTGATACTACCTTTGGTAAAAAGTTAGGATGAGGACGCAATACTACCTTATCCTTGTGAACAATAATAATATGGCTCTTTACAAGAAACAGCAGCCAATTCTGATACCCTTCTTGCAGCAGATATGGTTAGCAGAAAAAATTTGTTTACTTATCAAAAAAAGGACCAAGGGAATATGTCGTATCGGTCCAAAAAAAGGCTGTTTTGTAATGCCGCAAAAAACTTAATTCAAGTCCCAAGGGTTCAGGGATGACCTAACCGGGGATTAAGCCGTGTTACTCCCTGAATAAAGTTACAAACCAAAGAAAGTAAAGCAAGTGGTCATTTAAATAATACCGATAAGGCCGAGACCTGTCCTTAGAAAGCACTCAAGGCCAGCTTTATTTCTCACCCCATCTGCAGAAAGTCAAGGATTCTACGTTTGACCTATTTCCTGGGGTGCAACCCCTGGTTTCACACCAGGAGACATATTCTGCCCAGACTCCATAATATATAATTATGGAGGCCGGCTCCCTTGCATTAACCTAGATAGAAACCACTGAACCTGATAGCCCACTTTTCTTCAGAGTGTGGGTCTCAATAGCCAAACCGTTAAATTTAGCGTTTGTAAAGTCTGATGGAATACCGGACCTTGCGAAAGAAGGGAGGGAAAGCATAAATCAGTGAGAACCGATTCCACGGAAATAGCAAGGCACCTGTTCCGCATGCTAGCGGATCCTTTGTTTTTGACACAAAGTTGTCGATTTCTTTGTTGAACCTGGATGTAAACAGATCTATATCTGAGATCCCCCATCTTTGACATTTTGACAGGAAGATATCGGGGTGAAGGAACCATTCTCCCAGGAACAACTGCTGGCGACTCAAGTAGTCTGCCTGCCAATTTTCTATTCCTAGAATGAAGTACATTGTTTTCTGCCCAAGATAGGATATGATTCACCTTTCTCTGGGCCGCACAACTTCTTGTGCCCCTTTGGTTATTAATATAGGCCATTGCTGTGGCATAGTCGGATTGAATCCTGGCAGGACAATACCATAAAATGAACGTTCAGGCCCTCAGAACCAAGTGCTCTGCCTGAATTTCTAGAATGATAATGGGCAAGGTCATTTCTGATCTGGGCCACTTCCCTGGTAACTGAAGGAAGGATTTTCCCCTTTGCAGATTTTTGGCTATTAACCATAAATTAAGGCTCCGGCGTACCCAGCCTACAGTACCTGGTATTTTCAGGTGGTCCATCCGGGTACTAACCAGGCCCAACCCTGCTTAGCCTGCAAGATCAGACGAGATCAGGCGCTTTCAGCGTGATGTGGCCGTAGGCTTTGGAGTCAGACACATTGGGAATCTAGAGCTTAAACCCTTTGTTCCAAGCCGATAGGATAATGTTTTGCAGCAGTCTTGAATGAAACTGAGCATAAGGAAGGCCTCCAATGAAGCCACCATCTTTCCCAACAACCTCATGCAAAGTTGATTAGAAGAATTCATCTTGCTTTGACCACCTAAATCAGTTCCTTTATGGCCCTGATCTTTGCCTGGGGCAAGAATACCCTTTTCTGGGTGTACCTATGATCAGACCCAAGTATCTTAGCCCTTTTCATGGTTTTAAAGAAGATTTCTCCTAGGCTGAGAATTCAACCTAAATATTCCAGGTAGTTGAATGTGTTGACCATACTTTGTTCTAAGTTTTGGTCTAAGCGGGCTACCGACTGGACTATCAAGAACAGATCATCCAGATAAACCATTATCCTTCTACCTTGGGCCCTTAATCTGGCTAGAATAGGGGCCAGAACCTTTGTAAACACTCAAGGTGCAGTAGCTAGACTGGAAAGCAGAGCTACACACTAAAAATTAAGATTTTCCACCTTGAAAAGTAGATATTACTTGTGAGCGAGAAAATAGGCATATGGAGGTATGCATCTTTGACGTCGATTGATGACAGAAGTTCTCCTCCTTGTAGGATCAAGATCACTGATTGGATTTACTCCATGCGAAAAAAGAGTAGTTATATTCAGGAATTGAATGTATATTTTTGAGATCCAGAATGTCCATTTGGATTTAACCAAACCCCAACCTCTGCTCTTACATGGGGGCCACCATGATCACTTTTTGCCAAAGGATGGTCCAATGCTTGAGAGAAAAATTTATTTTTCTCTGGATCCTTAGGAACGTTTGATCTGAGAAAACGAGGAGACGGGAACTCTTGGAACTCCAGTTTGTACCTTGGAGCTATTGAGGAAGTCCCCCATTTGTCTTGACACTCTTCCTGCCAGATCCTTGAAAACTGCAGAAGAATTCCCCCTATTGAATGAGCGGGGGAGTCTCCTCATAAGGAGGATTCAGTATCTTGTAGGTTTCCTCCCCCAAGACCTCTTTTGTCCCTGTTGTCACTGCCTGGAGGCTGATGCCCCTGGTACAGAAGAAGGAGCTTTAAAATACTTTTACTCCTTTTCTCAAATGGCAAAAGGGGTACTTTTTCCACTAGAATTTCTTTGGATGTATTATCCAAAACATCTCCAAATAGCTGTTTCACCGCAAAAAGGAAGACTAGGCAGGAGCTTCTGCATGGTGCTTAGCGAAGGGCGCAAGGCCTGAAGGATAGAATCTCTCATAGCAACTATTGCAAACATAAAGCTGCCAGATACTGGGCCTCCTGAGCAGGATAACCTTGAACACCTGTTTAAACTGGTCTCTCAACGATTAAGCAATTACTGTCAGTGCAGGCTGAGACACTCAATCTGCCAGAGAAAAAAGTTTTTTTTTTTTTAATAGGGATTCCAACTTTTTATCCGTTGGATCCCTAAGCATTTGAGCATTGTCTGTCGGACAAGTCAAACTCTTATCCAAAGAGGATATAGCAGCGTTAATTGCTGGTATACCCTACTTAGTGAATTTCCTCCACCATAGGATAATGTGTGAAAACTTTTTAGTGGGGAAAATAATGCTTATCTGGGTGATCCTCTCAGATACAAAACAGCTTTTCCAACAATGAATGGACAGGAAAACGCATGCACAGCTTGAGGAGCCTTTAGCAAACCCAAACACTCAGTTAAGGGTACATAAATATGGAGCGGACCATTCGGCAAGAAATTGCACCATCAATCTTAAGCTTGAAACGGCTGATTCTCCCGCAGTTGACACCTCAGAAGAGGAGTCATCAGCCTTACCACGGTCCCCAGAGGGATTTTGTCTTCTCCCGTCCCTAGTTCCTCAGTTTGAGGGTCCTGGGCAATGGAAGAGAACCTGTCGCATTTGGACCCACACTGGAATGTGATAAAAGTCGCTAAACTTTTTTTTTTTTTAAAAACCTATCATGGCTGAGGAAAAAAGATCTTTTCAGTAAAATAAACAGGGGCTGCAGTGTTGAAAACAGCTGCAACATTTCATGGTCTCGATGCTCACTCTGACCAGCCACCCTTTCTCAGGGGAGGATGCCAGTTGTAGAGATGAGTAGGCTTTCCAGAGCTTGAGGGAGATCCGTTTAGTTCTTTTTTGGGGGTGTTTCAACCCCCCCCTTCTGACCTTAGCCCGATGCACAAAGCAGAGGTACTACCAGAAGAAATCGCATCCACTGCTTGAGCAATAGTCCAGCCATTGCCGCTGCTATTAATGCTCAGCCTGATGCAAATTGTAAATGTGTCAAATAGGAAATGCCTGTGTCACCAAAATCTCTCTAATGCTCCTCTTTGCTCTTATGTCTCTCCGACAATTTTGCAGCCAGCAAAAGGAGTTTTTTTTTTTAAAAACACACTCCCGCGTTGTAGGACGCCAATGCCGCGCTAAGCCCTGCCCCCACCTCGCATCGTGCCCCCCTCCTTTCTCTTTCAAAAAAAAAGTTTTCCTGCCTCTGATCTCACGGGATCGGCTTGTGAGTGAGGGAGGGATGGCGTGGAGGAGACCTGGAAGCCGCCACTGAGTAGGGGTGGTGAAAGAAAACGGCATTGCCCATCGTTTTCAGTTCTTCCTTATACTCAGCCTCAGGTGGGGGTGTCTGGAGGAAGCAAAACACCCCAAACTTACTGGAGGTCTGCCTGCTAGCCAGAGGAAAAAAGTCTGTTACTTCTGTGACACAGCGTGATCTCTGAGTAAAGCACGAAAAGATACATGCTACATACAGCCCCCAGTGGTGACACTTAGGCATGACAACATTTACTTTAAAGGAGACATTTCATAAGAAAATTTAAAAATTCCTTAGAAAACTCCTTACCTTTCCCGCCGCAGGGTTTTCTGTGGTAAAACCAACAGACCCAATCTTCACCCTTCACGGTGGGTTCCGTTAACAAACCTTCAGGAACTGGGGACCCACAATCCTGGACCTGTAATAGCACCCCGCCAGTAAAACTTTATGGCCTTAATACCAAAAGTACTGGATCCCAGGGTGCAGCTATCTAAAAAGAGAAGCGTTTACAAGCAAAACCTCGTTTCTTCGGATACTAGGCCCGGGCACCATTTAACTTGGCCATAGACACTTTGAATGGATTCGGCTGCATAGCTAGCCCCAGTAAGGATTGCTCCAGTGGAGCTCAGCACAGCACATATTCACTCGTGACCAACACCTTAGACACTGGCGAAAAAACTGAGATGCTCCCGGTATAGGAGGGGTTATATAGGAAGGCAACTTACTGTTTAGGGTGTGCCAGTGTCCAGCACCTGAAGATGGACTATAACCCACAAAGTAATTATTATGGCTCTGTGTCCCGTGATTTACGATTAAAGAAAGTTTGTTCTGTTTATAGTTCTTGATAACATTTGACATGAACTTTTGTTGCCCTGCAATTCTCCACCAAACGGTTACATACTTTATATCTGCAGATCTGCAAATCTTTTATGGTCTTACCTCGACAACTATTATGCAAATAGTGATTAGGGATGAGCCGAACACCCCACGGTTCAGTTTGCACCAGAACCTGCGAACGGACCGAAAATTCGCACAAACGTTAGAACCCCATTGAAGTCTATGGGACTCGAACGTTCGAAATCAAAAGTGCTAATTTTAAAGGCTAATTTGCATGGTATTGTCCTAAAAAAGGTTTGGGGACCCGGGTCCTGCCCCAGGGGACATGTATCAATGCAAAAAAAAGTTTTAAAAACGCCAGTTTTTCGGGAGCAGTGATTTTAATGATGCTTAAAGTGAAGAAAAAAGTGAAATATTCCTTTAAATATCGTACCTGGGGGGTGTCTATAGTATGCCTGGCGCGTGTTTCCCGTGCTTAGAACAGTCCCTGCACAAAATGACAATTTAAAGTAATAAAAGTCATTTAAAACTGCTTACAGCTTTAATGTAATGTCCGGTCCTGGTAATATGGATGAAAATCAGTGAGACAAACAGCATGGGTACCCCCCCCCAGTCCATTACCAGGCCCTTTGGGTCTTGTATGGATATTAAGGGGAACCCCGCACCCAAATTAAAAAAAGGAAAGGCGTGGGGCCCCAGGCCCTCTGAAACAAGACAGGGACTGTAGGTTTGTTGTTAAGTAGACTCTGTTTGTAATTTTGAAGTGGTACATTTTTAAAGTGTAGCTCCAGCCAAAAAATCTAATTTTAAGCTTTTTGGAAAACATAGGGAAGGGTTATTACCCCTATGATATTTCCTTTTGCTGTCTGTGCACCTCTTCAGAAGATTTTACCTCACTTTCTGTCCCAATGACAAATGTTTTTTTTAAATTTGGGGTTTTTAGTGAAACAAGGATTGGTGATAAAGCATCAGTGGAAAGGAGACACGTTTTTCCCATATTAACTCTTACAGGAGAGAATTTCCCTTCCTAGGGATAGATTTCATCTCACTTCCTGTTGTCTCCTTCTGTTTGCAAGTAGGAGTCGTTTGTAAGTTGGATGTTTGAAAGTAGGGGCCTGCCCTATATACTCTGCAGAAATTGGGGCCTTAGGTGTTGGTGTTGCCACAACACTGTAAGTCCTCATAGTTACTCTTGGTGGGCGCAGGAACGGGCCCTGCTGTGAAATATTAGATCAAGAATTGTAATTACATGCCCCTGTTGAATAGTGTCAGAAAAATTGGGCCTTTGGTGGTGGTGGTGCTGGTGCCACAACACTGTAAGTCCTCACAGTTACTCTTGGTGGGTGCAGAAATGGGCCCTGCTGTGAAATATTAGATCAAGAATTGTAATTACAGGCACCTGTTGAACAGGGGCAGAAAAATTGGGCCTTTGGTGGTGGTGGTGTTGCCACAACACTGTAAGTCCTCACAGTTACTCTTGGTGGGAGCTGGAACGGGCCCTGCTGTGAAATATTAGATCAAGAATTGTAATTACATGTCCCTGTTGAACAGGGGCAGTAAAATTGGGCCTTAGGCACTGGTGCCACAACACTGCAACCCTCACAGATACTCTAGTTGGAGCGCAGGAACGAGCCCTGCTGCAAAGTATTGCATCAAAAATTGTAATTACACGTCCCTGTTAAACAGGGGCTGAAAAATTGGGCCTTAGGCACTGGTGCTGGTGCCACAACACTGCAACCCCTCACAAATACACTAGTTGAGTGCAGCAACGAACCCTCCTTGCAAAATATTGCATCAAAAATTGTAATTATACGCCCTTGTTAAACAGGGGCTGAAAAATTGGACCTTAGCCACTGGTGGCGGCGCCCAGAACCAAAAATATTCTTACAAGCTATCAGCATGATCATTGAGGAGGAAGAGGATAGTCACTCATAACAGGATAGTGACTCAGCATCAGCATAGGTAGTCTTGAAGGGATCTGACGGCAGGCAGCTACAGTATTTACAGGCCCACACCAAAGAACTTTTGGAATAATGTGCAGAGACAGCAGCGCCCTGCACATGCGGAGCTCTGCGGTGTGATGCAGTTGGTGTGCTGCCCTTAAGCTGGCCCCTGGAGGGCATCCTGCCTCGTTGGTGATGTGCCTCCTCCTCCTCCTCTCTCCTATCAGGCACCCACGTGAAGTCAGTGACCTCATCATCCCCTCCCTCCACATCACTGGAGCAAAGCTGGCAGTATGCTGCAGCAGGGGGAACATGACTGCCAGAGTGCTGTCTTTCTTGGGCACCCCCTCTCTCTGGGCTCACGTTACTGCCTTCCTCTAGCTGGGTACCATCATCGGAGCCTTCAAAACTCTGGGCATCCTCCTGGAGCATGTACCCAACAGTGTGGTCAAACAGTTCAGGGGACTCCTCAGGAGGACATGGTGGGGCTAGGGAAGGAGTGACTGATGTCATTGAGCCGAGGGAAGAGGCCGCATTGGCAGCTGCTTTGCCAGACAAAGTACCCTGAGCCTGGGTGAGAGAGGATGAGGAGGATGAGGACGGCTTGGTCATCCACTCTACCAAGTCTTCCGCAAGTTGCGGCTCAACGCGGCCAGCTGCCGAAAAAAAGGACAAGCTTGTCCCACGGCCACGTGCTGATGAGGATGCACCATCTCGACAACCAGCACTGTTGCCTCTAGACACAGAGCCTGCTTGCCCTCTTTTATTGGCTTGTGACTGTCTGCATCTCCTTGTTGGCCTTACAGACATGCTAATGGCCTGCAGTGAGATGTAGCTGCACATAGCTGGGATGTATATATATACTGTTACTGCAGCTAGCAGAATCAACTGCCTGCCTGTAGTATTATTAGTATGAGAACACCAGCAATTGTCTTCAGGTAGCTTTAGGTGCACACTGTGCAGAGGATGCAGTACACTAACTGTAAATACTGTAGCTGCCTGCCTGTGGTATTAATAGGATCAGAATAACACCACCAATTTTCTTCAGGTAGCTTTAGGTGCACACTGTGCAGAGGACACAGTACACTAACTGTAAATACTGTAGCTGCCTGCCTGTGGTATTAATATAGGATCAGAAGAACACCACCAATTTTATTCAGGTATCTTTAGGTGCACACTGTGCAGAGGACGCAGTACACTAACTGTAAATACTGTAGCTGCCTGCCTGTGGTATTAATATAGGAATAGAAGAACACCACCAAATTTCTTCAGGTAGCTTTAGGTGCACACTGTGCAGAGGACACAGGACACTAACTGTAAATACTGTAGCTGCCTGCCTGTGGTATTAATATAGGATCAGAAGAACACCACCTGCCTGTGGTATTAATAAGAGCAGAACAACAGCAATTGTCACCAGGTAGCTTTAGGTGCACACTGTGCAGAGGACACACTACACCAACTGTAAATGCTGTAGCTGCCTGCCTGTGGTATTAATAGGATCAGAAGAACACCACTAATTTTCTTCAGGTAGCTTTAGGTGCACACTGTGCAGAGGACGCAGTACACTAACTGTAAATACTGTAGCTGCCTGCCTGTGGTATTAATAAAATCAGAAGAACACCACCAATTTTATTCAGGTAGCTTTAGGTGCACACTCTGCAGAGGACACAGTACACTAACTGTAAATACTGTAGCTGCCTGCCTGTGGTATTAATAGGATCAGAAGAACACCACTAATTTTCTTCAGGTAGCTTTAGGTGCACACTGTGCAGGGGACGCACTACACTAAATTGTAAATACTGCAGCTGCCTGCGGTACTGTACTAATAGGATCAGAAGAACACCACTAATTTTCTTCAGGTAGCTTTAGGTGCACACTGTGCAGAGGACGCACTACACTAACTTGTAAATACTACAGCTGCCTGCGGTACTGTACTAATAGGATTAGAAGAACACCACTAATGTTCTTCAGGTAGCTTTAGGTGCACACTGTGCAGAGGATGCACTACACTAATTTGTAAATACTGCAGCTGCCTGCGGTACTGTACTAATAGGATCAGAAGAATACCACTAATTTTCTTCAGGTAGCTTTAGGTGCACACCGTGCAGAGGATGCACTACACTAACTTGTAAATACTACAGCTGCCTGTGGTACTGTACTAATAGGATCAGAAGAACACCACTAATTTTCTTCAGGTAGCTTTAGGTGCACGCTGTGCAGAGGACGCACTACACTAACTTGTAAATACTGCAGCTGCCTGCGGTACTGTACTAATAGGATCAGGAGAACACTAATTTTCTTCAGGTAGCTTTAGGTGCACATTGTACAGAGGATTTACACTAACTGTAAATACTGTAGCTAATAGGACTAATAGGATCAGAAGAACACCAGCAATTTTCTTCAGGTAGCTGTAAATACTATAAAAACACCTGCCTGCCTGTCAGGATGTGTATATATACACAATACACTGTAAGTGCAGCTAACTGACTCGCCTGCCTACTCTATCTAACTTAAATCAAATGCAGTGTCTCTCTGTCCATCTATCTCTCTCTCAACGCCGGAACACACTACACAGGGCCGCCGTGTAGGCGGCCTTATATAGTGTGGGTCGTGTACTAAACCCCCTGAGCCATAATTGGCCAAAGCCACCCTGGCTTTGGCCAATTACGGCTCTCTGTACAGACGGCGCTGTGATTGGCCAAGCATGCGGGTCATAGTGCATGCTTGGCCAATCACCAGCCAGCAATGCACTGTGATGCCGCAGTGAATTATGGGCCGTGATGCGCCACTCGAATTTGGAGCGACCGGCCCTTATCGTTCGGAATTCGGCGAATGACCGAACAGGCAATGTTCAAGTCGAACATGCGTTTGATTTGAACACGAAGCTCATCCCTAATAGTGATGATGGGAAGTAAAAAATTCACCCCTCTGAAAGCACGGAGACCCCCTGACCTCTGATTTTGTCAGCCCTCAAATGCACTTTGAAGAACCTGGGCAAACACTCTCTGCAGCCGCTGCTCTTCTTCATTTATGCCAGGGCTCTGCCACCTGCAGAGCTGGCCTAGAACAATGATGCCCTATTGGCAACCTTCTGGCAGGGCCTAGATGATAAGATTATGGTGAACAGACTGAAAGTTCTGACCTTAATGATCTAATTTTCCTCAGTACACAGGTTGATATCTGCTTCCATGAGCTGGCATTTGAGCATTCTCCGCAGCAAAAACCCACACCTTCTCCCCACACTCCTTGGATTTCCCTTGGGTTTTGGATATACAGTACATACAGATCTCTCTAATAGTCAAGAGAAACTTATGCAGTTGAGCAGAACACACCTTACACCGGAAGAACATTCACAAAGACGTGCACAGGAGTTGTGCATCTACTGTGGGAAGAAAGGTAATTTTTCAAATGTCTTCATCTTCTGAGAAATTGACTCACTCATTGATCCGAGTCACTCAAAGTCAAAACAGTTTGCTGATTGTCATCACCAGGCAGCTTTTATTCCCATCCTGGAGCCAAGGTTTGTCTCACTATATAAAAAATCACTGCCTCAAAGTTCCCTCCATCAAGTTCACCACTCAATTTTTTGGTCCTTATAAAGTCTGGACCAGAATCAGTCGAGTTACCTAAAGATTATTCATTTTTTTCATGTTTTGTTATCAATTTGTAAATGGATAGGAAACTGGCTAAAAGACCGAATTCAGAGAGTAGTGGTTAATGATTTTTACTCTGAAAGGTCTAAGGTTATCAGTGGGCAACTGTGCGGCAAATGAGGTTTAAATTTGATAAAGTGTAAAGTTAAAGATTTAAGTTATACACTTGGGGGGCTAAGAATATGCATGCATCATACATACTAGGGGGAGTACAACTGGGGGAACCCATAGTGGAGAAGGATCTGGCAGTTTTGGTAAATCATAAGTTTATTAATATATCAAAAGAATCCGCGCTTAGGATGTTAAAAACTGCTGCCCCCCTATAAAGAAGGTACCACCTAGGTGAAACCTAAACAAAGTAAAAAACATAGGATAGGGAATGGCTTTTTTTTTGTGAAAGCAATTAATTTAAATGTGTATAAACCATGAGAATATATGTGTATATATATATACCACAAAAATTATTCCTTCCTATTATAGGACGATATAAAGTGACAGGTGCTTAAATAAATATGTGCAAAAAGAAATATATATGTGTATACATCAGTATACGAATAAAAATACAATCATAAGTATACTACTCCCCAAAAAGTTGTTAGTGTTCATCAAATTACAAACTGTGCAATGTATACATAACCAAGTTAAAGTTATCTACTAAAATAAAAGTTAACAGTAAGTGTCCATAAAAAGTGACTTAGTGCTCCATCCGATTGGTGAAGATCCTCTTTAACCACATGCCGACCGTGCCATCGCCAAAAGACAGCTACAGCGCGGTCGGCTTATCCTGGGAGGGCGTCCATGGTCGCCCTCCCAGAATCCTGCTGGGGCACGCATCCAGAGAACCCGGCGCATCACGGATCACGGTAAACTGCCGCTGATCGCGGACGTTTACCATGTGATCGCTCCGTCAAATGACATGACATGACGCCGGTTCCTCTCCTCCCCTCTGTGTACCGATCGGTACAGAGTCGGAGGAGCGGGGGAGGGATCAGATGGTAGCAGCGCTGTGGGCTGGATGTGTAGTGCCCACAGCCCTGCTCAGTGACAAATACAGTCACATCCATGGATCCATCCATCCATGCTCAGCCATCCCTCCATACTCTAATGCCCTGCAATACCCAGCACTACCCTGCAATACTCTGCACTACTCTGCAATACCCCACAATACTCTGCAATACCCCACAATACCCCGCAATACTCTGCAATAACCCGCAATACTCTGCAATAACCCGCAATACTCTGCAATACCCCGCAATACTCTGCAATACCCTGCACTACCCTGCAATACTCTGCAATACTCTGCACTACCCTGCGATACTCTGCACTACCCTGCAATACCCCACAATACTCTGCAATACCCTGCAATACCCCGCAATACTCTGCAATACCCCGCAATACTCTGTAATACCCCGCAATACTCTGCAATACCCTGCAATACTCTGCAATACCCTGCAATACTCTGCACTACCCTGCAATACTCCGCAATACCCCGCAATACTCTGCAATACCCCGCAATACTCTGCATTACCCTGCAATACTCCGCAACACCCCGCAATACTCCGCAATACTCCGCAATACCATGTAATACTCCGCAATACTTCGCAATACCCTGCACTACCCTGCAATACTCTGCACTACTCCGCAATACCCAGCCATACCCAGTCATACTCTGCAACACAAAGCCATACTCTGCCATACCCAGTCATACTCGGCGATACTCTGCAATACCCAGCTATACTCAGCCATACCCAGCCATGCGCAGCCATACCCAGCCATACCCGGCCATGCGCAGCCATACTCAGCCATACCCAGCCATACCAAGCCATGCCCAGCCATACTCAGCCATGAGCAGCCATACTCGGCAATACTCGGCTATACTCTGCCATACTCTGCCTCTGTATGTGGCCAAGCTGTGGAAGTCTCACACATGTGGTATAGCCGTACTCAGGAGGAGTAGGAGAATCTATTTTGGGGTGTCATTTTTGATATGTACATGCTATGTGTTAGAAATATTGTATAAATGGACAACTTTGTGTTAAAAAAAAAAGTGTTTTAACCACTTCCCGCCCGCCATCATATGACGTCCATGACTTTGTGCGGGGATATCTGAATGATGCCTGCAGCTACAGGCACCATTCAGATATCAGCTTTTTCAGCCAGCGATTCCCTACACCATAAGAATTATCATAGCGGCTGTTCCACTGCTTGATCGTTCTTATGGGAGACGAGAGGGGACGTCCCCCCCTTCCCGCCGCCCTCTGGTGCTTCTACCGACTCACCGCTACGATCGAAGCCAGGATCGTTTTTTTATTTTTATTTCAGGCTTCCCAGCCTAGAGATGAGATGTAGGGTCTTATTGACCCCATATCTCACTGTAAAGAGGACCTGTCATGCCATATTCCTATTACAAGGGATGTTTACAGTAAAAATTTTTTGGGGGAAAAAAGTATCAAACTAATATAAATAAAGTAAAATGAACAATAAAAAGAAAAAAAAAATGTTTAAAGTGCCCCTGTCCCCGTGTGCTCGCATGCAGAAGCGAATGCACACGTAAGTCCCGCCCACATATGAAAACGGTGTTCAAACCACACATGTGAGGTATCTCTGCAATCAGTAGAGCGGGAGCAATACTTTTGGCCCTAGACCTCCTCTGTAATTCAAAACATGTACCCAGTAAAAAATTTTAAAGCATCACCTAGGGGGATTTTTAAGTAGCGAAGTTTGGTGCCATTCCACGAGCGTGTGCAATTTTGAAGGGTGACATGTTAGGTATCTATTTACTCGGCGTAACTTCAGAGGGTCTCAAGAATATAGATAGGCCATAAGTAATTCAGGTGTGATCGATTTTCAGATATTGGCACAATAGCTTTTGGACTCTATATCTTTCACAAAGACCAAATAATATACACCAATTTGTACTTATTTTTACCAAAGATATGTAGCAGTATAAATTGTGGCCAAAATTTGCTAAATTTTATAACAGAAACAAAGAAAATTTCATTTTTTACTGAATTTTCAGTTTTTTTTCTTTTATAGCGCAAAAAATAAAAAACCCAACGGTAATTAAATACCACCAAAAGAAAGCTCTATTTGTGTGAAAAAAAGGACAAAAATTTCATATGGGTACAGTGTTGCATGACTGAGTAATTGATAATCAAAATGTGAGAGCACCGAAATCTGAAAATTGGTCTGGTTAGGAAGGGGGTTTAAGTGCCCAGTTGTCAAGTGGTTCAAATTAAACATAAGCAAAAAGTGCTGGCTTTGGTGACAGTGTTCCCCTTATGTGTTTTCACTCACCAGAGCGCCCTCCCCCTGCAGGGGTACAAGCGTGAAGTGTTGATCCCGATTCTGGGGTTACGATATCCCTCCAGTTCCCACCTTCAGAGTACGGGACCGTCCACGGGCGGAGAAAAGGGAAGGAGACTCTACTATCCCCTCTCTCAACGTAGTTCCCGGCCAGGCATCCACATATATGTGTTAAAAAAAGGAAGAAGAAATGATCCGCATATCGTAACTCCGTCTGACTTCTTAAAAATTAGTTGCAAGCAAATCCAAAGAATAGAAGTTAAAAAGGAGAGGGAGCTTGCAGACTCTCATGTTCTCCAAACATCGCGGGGAAGCAGCTCTTTCCTGGAGCGGAGCTTGCGTTCCACCGATCATGTGTCTGGAACCACAGCTTCTGGATATGACGTAATGCGTATCAAGTTTGTCCCGCCTTACGCGTTTCATCACATGGACGTAATTTGAGGCGCTGCCATCTTGATACACCATACGCCTTATATCTCGGGAGTAGTTGTCACTGTAGCCAATCACATGCTGTATGCCGCTAACAAGCAGAAAGCAGACCAAATTGATATCTCCCATGTACGCCACCAGAAAAATCCAAATAGTGATACTCATCTGGGCCCCCTATGGTTGTAAAGGAGAAATACCCCCATCTTATAGGTATAATTTAAACCCTCTTTAAGTGCCATCTAGTGGCATGGAACAAAAAGAAAAAGAAAATGCTCATACAGAGTAGCAGTAACAAAAACAAATCGGTGGAATCCAAATATATGATAAAAATATTAATAAATACCCAAGAACAATATTGTTTTTTAACCAACCAATAAATTACATAAAGATGGACGTAGCCTGAGGAAATCTAGTGTTACATTATAATTTAAAAATATATAAAAAATATTAAAAATACAAGAGGAATTTTATTGAATGCTATAAAAATATTAACATATATATATTAAAAATATATATATTAAAAGATATATATAAAAAAAAAAATATATATATATAAATTATATATATCTAAAGGAGGAGAAGAAGATGCCTTTTCTAAATAGGAATAGAATTAAAAATTAAAAATTAAATCACTGCACCCATCTAGGTATCTCAAGGGTAATTAGAAGAAACAGATATATATATATATATATATATATATATATATATATATATATATATATATATATATACACATATATATACTTGTATAAATATTTCATGGAAATCCTTTACAGGAGCTCACTCTCTGTATTGAGGATAGTGGGTGGTAAGGGAATAGAGTTCTATACAAGGGATTTGCTAATTCTAATGCCCCGTACACACGGTCGGACTTTGTTGGGACATTCCGACAACAAAATCCTAGGATTTTTTCTGACAGATGTTGGCTCAAACTTGTCTTGCATACAAACGGTCACATAAATCGTTCTAAACGCGGTGACGTAAAACACGTACGTCGGGACTATAAACAGGGCAGTGGCCAAGAGCTTTCATCTCTTTATTTATTCTGAGCATGTGTGGCACTTTGTCCGTCGGATTTGTGTACACACGATCGGAATTTCCGACAACGGATTTTGTTGTCAGAAAATTTTATATCCTGCTCTCAAACTTTGTGTGTCGGAAAATCCGATGGAAAATGTGTGATGGAGCCTACACACGGTCGGAATTTCCGACAACAAGCTCCTATCACACATTTTCCTTCGGAAAATCCGACCGTGTGTACGGGGCATAACAGTACGTAAAATAACTCATTATTAAAAATGAGATAAGAAACAGTTAAGATTAATGTCCACATTTAGCTCTCTAGGCACTAAACTCCCTAGGCGATATATCCACTTAGTTTCGTTCTGGGACACTTTTATTCTTTTGTTTCCACCTCTCCAATGATCACTGATCAAATCAATACCATAGAAAATTAATCCTGTGGGATCTCTGTTATGGAACTCATTGAAGTGTCTAGAAAGGTTATGTTTCGGAAAGCCTTTCCTAATATTATTTATATGTTCTCTAATTCTGACAAAAAGAGGCCTAGTAGTTCTTCCCACGTACTGTAATCAGCATGGACATTCGATCACATATGTGACGTGGGTACTGTCACATGTGATCAAGTCCCTAATTTGGTACTCTCTTCCAGTTCTAGATTTAAGAAATATCCTTTTCCTTGGCTGTTTTCTACTCACACGACAGGGTAGGCATTTTTGGCACCTGTAGAAACCTTTCATTTGAGGGAACAGTTTTATAGTTTTAGGTGGATCAACTATCTTTTGTACCAGCTGTTTTTTCAGATTGGGGGCCTTTTTGTACATAAATCTTGGCTTCTTTGAGAGTATTTTCGCCAAGACTCTATCAGATTTCAGGATCAGCCAATACTTCCTGATGATGTGTTCCTATTTAGAAAAGGCATACTCTTCTTCTCCTCCTTTAGATATATATAATTTATATATGATATAGATAGATATATATATATATATATATATATATATATATATATATATTTTTTTTTTTTTATATATATCTTTTAATATATATATTTTTAATTTATATTTATGTTTTTATTTTTATGTAACACTAGATTTCCTCAGGCTATCTCCGTCTTTATGTAATTTATTGGTTGGTTAAAAAACAATATTGTTCTTGGGTATTTATTAATATTTTTATCATATAATATCTGGATTGCACCGGGTTGTTTTTGTCACTGCCACTCTGTATGGAAACTTTCTTTTTCTTTTTGTTCCATGCCACTAAATGGCGCTTAAAGAGGGTTTAAATTATACCTATAAGATGGGGGTATTTCTCCTTTACAACCATAGGGGGCGCCAGATGAGTATCACTATTTGGATTTTTCTGGTGGCGTACATGAGGGATTTCAATTTGGTCTGCTTTCTGCTTGTTAGCGGCATACAGCATGTGATGGCAAGATGGCAGCGCCTCAGATGACGTCCGTGTGACAAAACGTGTAAGGCGGGACTAACTTGATACGCATTACGTCATATCCGGAAGCTGTGGTTCTGGACACATGATCGGTGGAACGCAAGCTCCGCTCCAGGAAAGAGCTGCTTCCCCGTTATGCTTGGAGAGTATGAGAGTCTGCGAGCTCCCTCTCCTTTTTAACTTCTATTCTTTGGATTTGTTTGCAACTAATTTTTAAGAAGTCAGACGGAGGTACGCTATGCGGATCATTTCTTCTTCCTTTTTTTAACACATATATGTGGATGCCTGGCCGGGAATTACATTGAGAGAGGGGATAGTGGAGTCTTCTTCCCTTTTCTCCGCTCGTGGACGGTCCCGTACGCTGAAGGTGGGAACTGGAGGGATATCGTAACCTCAGAATCGGGATCAACACTTCACGCTTGTACCCCTGCAGGGGGAGGGCGCTCTGGCGAGTGAAAACACATAAGGGGAACACTGTCACCAAAGCCAGCACTTTTTGCTTATGTTTAATTTTAAAGAGGATCTTCACCAATCGGATGGAGCACTAAGTCACTTTTTATGGATACTTACTGTTGACTTTTATTTTAGTAGATAACTTTAACTTGGTTATGTATACATTGCACAGTTTGTTAATTTGATGAACACTAACAACTTTTTGGGGAGTAGTATACTTATGATTGTATTTTTATTCGTATACTGATGTATACACATATATATTTCTTTTTGCACATATTTATTTAAGCATCTGTCACTATATATCTTCCTATAATAGGAAGGAATAATTTTGTTGGATACACACGCTTTTTTACTGTATATATGTATATTATATATATACATATATTCTCATAGTTTATACATATTTAAATTAATTGTTTTCACAAAAACAGCGCCATTCCCTATCCTTTGTTTTTTAATACGTTTATTAATAGCATGCAATGCCAAGCTGCGGTTTCCAAAGCGAGCAAAGTCCTTTCTTGTATTAGGAGAGGTATGGAGTCCAGAGAGAGAGATACAATTTTGCCCCTGTACAAATCATTAGTAAGACCACATCTGGAATATGCAGTTCAGTTTTGGGCACCAGTTCTCAAAAAGGATATCAAGGAACTGGAGAAAGTTCAGAGAAGGGCAACCAAACTGATGAGGCATGGAGGAACTCAGTTATGAGGAAAAATTAGAGGAACTGAATTTATTCTCTCTTGAGAAGAGGAGGTTAGGGGGGATATGATCAACGTGTATAAATACATAAGTGGTTATATAATGAACTTGGTGTAGAGTTACTCACTTTAAGGTCATCACAGAGGACAAGTGGGCACTCTTTACGTCTAAAGGAAACAAGATTTCATCTCCAAATAGGGAAAGGTTTCTTCACAGTAAGAGCTGTGAAAATGTGGAATAGACTCCCTCCAGAGGTGGTTCTGGCAAGCTCAGTAGATTGCTGTAAAAAAGACCTGAATTCTTTCCTAAATGTACACAATATAACTGGGTACTGACATTTATAGGTAAAGTTGAGCCAGGCAAAAAATCTGATTGCATCTCGGGGGATCAGGAAGGAATTTTTCCCCCTGCTATAGCAAATTGGATCATGCTTTGCTGGGGTTTTTCGCCTTCCTTCAGGATCAACTGTGGGTATAGGATTGTGTATATAGGATTGTATGATTTGTTTTTGTTATTGGTGAACTGGATGGACTTGTGTGTTTTTTCAACCTAACTATGCAACTATCTAAAAGTGGGCTGACAAGCCCAGACTGGCGCGGCATCACTAAAATTGCTTCTACCCCTGAATGTGTTAGTGATTAATCCCTACACTACCAGTCTCAATCTAATAACTTACACGCGTATAACTAATAAACAGTTGTGACCAATTTAAACCAATAAAAAAATGTTTTAAAAGTAAGAGTAAAGATTGTTAAAAAAGAAAAAAAAAAATGTCATCCTGCAAGGCAATGTATGTAATGCATACTAGCACATTATGAGAGACTTACTTTAAAACAAAACCCTTCAGCGGTGTGCTGTCACTGCTGACAGGGCTCCCATCTTCACCTGGTTTTCCTTCCTACATAGTTACATAGTAGGTGAGGTTGAAAAAAGACACAAGTCCATCAAGTCCAACCTATGTGTGTGATTATATGTCAGTATTACATTGTATATCCCTGTATGTTGTGGTCATTCAGGTGCTTATCTAATAGTTTCTTGAAACTACCGATGCCCCCCGCTGAGACCACAGCCTGTGGAAGGGAATTCCACATCCTTGGCGCTCTTACAGTAAAGAACCCTCTATGTAGTTTAAGGTTAAACCTCTTTTCTTCTAATTTTAATGAGTGGCCACGAGTTTTGTTAAACTCTCTTCTGCGAAAAAGTTTTAAAAAAAAGTTTTATTCCTATTGTGGGGTCACCAGTACGGTATTTGTATATTGAAATCATATCCCCTTTCAAGTGTCTCTTCTCCAGAAAGAATAAGTTCAGTGCTCACAACCTTTCCTCATAACTAATATCCTCCAGACCCCTTATTAGCTTTGTTACCCTTCTTTGTACTCGCTCCAGTTTCAGTACTTTCTTCCTGAGGACTGGTGCCCAGAACTGGACAGCATACTCTAGGACCAGAGTCTTGTAGAGCAGGAGAATTATCGTTTCATCTCTGGAGTTGATCCCCTTTTTAATGCATGCCAATATTCTGTTTGCTTTGCTAGCAGCAGCTTGGCATTGCATGCCATTGCTGAGCCTATCATCTACTAGGACTAGGGATGAGCTTCGAGTTCGAGTCCAACCCATGTTCGACTCGAACATCGCATGTTCAACCGTTTGTCGAATTTTGAACAATATGGGCAATTTGCGCCAAATTCGAGTGGCGCGTCACGGCCCATAATTCACTGCGGCATCGCAGTGCATTGCTGGCTGATGATTGGCCAAGCATGCACTATGACCCGCATGCTTGGCCAATCACAGCGCCGTCTGTACAGAGAGCCGTAATTGCCCAAAGCGAGGGTGGCTTTGGCCAATTATGGCTCAGGGGGTTTAGTACACGCCCAACACTATATAAGGCCGCCTGCACGTCGGCCCTGTGTAGTGTGTTCCGATGTTGAGAGAGAGAGATAGAGAGAGACAGTGTCATTTGATTTAAGTTAGATTAGGCAGGCGAGTCAGTTAGCTGCACTTACAGTGTATTGTGTATATACAGTGGGGACAGAAAGTATTCAGACCCCCTTAAATTTTTCACTCTTTGTTATATTGCAGCCATTTGCTAAAATCATTTAAGTTCATTTTTTTCCTCATTAATGTACACACAGCACCCCATATTGACAGAAAAACACAGAATTGTTGACATTTTTGCAGATTTATTAAAAAAGAAAAACTGAAATATCACATGGTCCTAGTTATTCAGACCCTTTTCTCAGTATTTAGTAGAAGCACTCTTTTGATCTAATACAGCCATGAGTCTTTTTTGGAAAGATGAAACAAGTTTTTCACTTGAAGGTTATAGTTACGCCTCTGTCTCCAGTTCTGTCAGGTTGGATGGTAAACGTTGGTGGACAGCCATTTTTAGGTCTCTCCAGAGATGCTCAATTGGGTTTAAGTCAGGGCTCTGGCTGGGCCATTCAAGAACAGTCACGGAGTTGTTGTGAAGCCACTCCTTTATTATTTTAGCTGTGTGCTCATTGTCTTGTTGGAAGGTAAACCTTCGGCCCAGTCTGAGGTTCTGAGCACTCTGGAGAAGGTTTTTGTCCAGGATATCCCTGTTCTTGGCCGCATTCATCTTTCCCTCAATTGCAACCAGTCATCCTGTCCCTGCAGCTGAAAAACACCCCCATGGCATGATGCTGCTACCACCATGCTTCACTGTTGGGACTGTATTGGACAGGTGATGAGTAGTGCCTGGTTTTCTCCACACATAGCGCTTAGAATTAAGGCCAAAAAGTTCTATCTTGGTCTCATCAGACCAAAGAATCTTATTTCTCACCATCTTGGAGTCCTTCAGGTGTTTTTTCTTGGAGTCCGTCAGGCCACTCTGCCATAAAGCCCCGACTGGTGGAGGGATGCAGTGATGGTTGACTTTCTACAACTTTCTCCCATCTCCCGACTGCATCTCTGGAGCTCAGCCACTGTGATCTTTGGGTTCTTCTTTACCTCTCTCACCAAGGCTCTTCTCCCCCGATAGCTCAGTTTGGCTAGACGGCCAGCTCTAGGAAGGGTTCTGGTCATCCCATACGTCTTCCATTTAATTCTGTCTCTGAGCTCTTCAGGCAGTTCCTTTGACCTCATGATTCTCATTTGCCCTGACATGCACTGTGAGCTGTAAAGTCTTATATAGACAGGTGTGAGGCTTTCCTAATTAAGTCCAATCAGTATAATTAAACACAGCTGGACTCAAATGAAGGTGTAGAACCATCTCAAGGATGATCAGAAGAAATGGACAGCACCTGAGTTAAATATATGAGTGTCACAGCAAAGGGTCTGAATACTTAGGACCATGTGATATTTCAGTTTTTCTTTTTTAATAAATCTGCAAAAATGTCAACAATTCTGTGTTTTTCTGTCAATATGGGGTGCTGCGTGTACATTAATGAATGAAAAAAAAAATGAAAAAATGAACTTAGATGATTTTAGCAAATGGCTGCAATATAACAAAGAGTGAAAAATTTAAGGGAGTCTGAATACTTTCTGTTCCCACTGTATATGCATCCTAGGTGTTGTGTTTGTGTATATATATATATATATATACATATATATATATATATATATATATATATATACATATATATACATATACATATATATATATATATATATATATATATATATATATATATATATATATATACACTGTATTCAGTTTAGCTAGATTCCCGTACCTGTTATTCTCTTCCTACTGACAGGCAGGCAGGTGTTTTTACAGTATTTACAGCTACCTGAAGAAAATTGCTGTTGTTCTTCTGATCCTATTAGCCCTATTAGTTAAAGTATTTACAAGTTAGTGTAGTGCATCCTCTGCACAGTGTGCACCTAAAGCTACCTGAAGAAAATTGGTGTTGTTCTTCTGATCCTATTAGTACTGCAGGCAGCTGCAGTATTTACAAGTTAGTGTAGTGCGTCCTCTGCACAGTGTACACCTAAAGCTACCTGAAGAAAATTGGTGATGTTCTTCTGATCCTATTAGTACCGCAGGCAGCTGCAGTATTTACAGTTAGTGTAGTGCGTCCTCTGCACAGTGTGCGCCTAAAGCTACCTGAAGAAAATTGGTGGTGTTCTTCTGATCTTATTAGTACCGCAGGCAGCTGCAGTATTTACAGTTAGTGTAGTGCGTCCTCTGCACAGTGTGCACCTAAAGCTACCTGAAGACAATTGCTGTTGTTCTGATCCTATTAATACCACAGGCAGGCAGCTACAGTATTTACAGTTAGTGTACTGTGTCCTCTGCACAGTGTGCACCTAAAGCTACCTGAAGAAAATTGGTGGTGTTCTTCTGATCCTATTAGTACCACAGGCAGGCAGCTACAGTATTTACAGTTAGTGTACTGCGTCCTCTGCACAGTGTGCACCTAAAGCTACCTGAAGAAAATTGGTGGTGTTCTTCTGATCCTTTTAGTACCACAGGCAGGCAGCTGCAGTATTTAGAGTTAGTGTACTGCATCCTCTGCACAGTGTGCACCTAAAGCTACCTGAAGACAATTGCTGTTGTTCTGATCCTATTAATACCACAGGCAGGCGGCTGCAGTATTTACAGTTAGTGTACTGTGTCCTCTACACAGTGTGCACCTAAAGCTACCTGAAGACAAATGCTGGTGTTCTCATACTAATAATACTACAGGCAGGCAGTTGATTCTGCTAGCTGCAGTACCAGTATATATATACATCCCAGCTTTGCGCAGCTACATCTCACTGCAGGCCATTAGTATGTCTGGAAGGCCAACAAGGAGAGGCAGACAGTCACAAGCCAATAAAAGAGGGCAAGCAGGCTCTGTGTCTAGAGGCAACAGTGCTGATCGTGGAGACGGTGCATCCTCATCAGCACGTGGCCGTGGGACACGCTTGTCTTTTTTTTCGGCAGCTGGCCGTGTTGAGCCACAACATGCGCAAGACTTGGTAGAGTGGATGACCAAGCTGTCCTCATCCTCCTCATCCTCTCTCACCCAGGCTCAGGGTACTTTGTCTGGCAAAGCAGCTGCCAACGCGGCCTCTTCCCTCTGCTCAATGGCATCAGTCACTCCTTCCCTAGCCCCACCATGTCCTCCTGAGGAGTCCCCCGAACTGTTTGACCACAGTGTTGGGTACATGCTTCAGGAGGATGCCCAGGGTTTTGAAGGCTCCGATGATGGTACCCAGCTAGAGGAAGACAGTAACGTGAGCCCAGGGAGAGGGGGTGCCCAAGAAGGACAGCAATCTGGCAGTCATGTTCCCCCAGCTGCAGCATACTGCCAGCTTTGCTCCAGTGATGAGGAGGGAGGGGATGATGAGGTCACTGACTCCACGTGGGAGACCTGCCATGCAGTTCGTTGGCAAGCGTACCTAAAAGACCCACACCAAAGAACAAAGCGGACCTCTCCTTGCTCCTCATCAGCTGGGATCTCCAACCCCACTATACGTTCAGTCCTTTCTAAAACCTGCACTGAGAGGAATGAAGGTGTAGAATTAGGTGTGTCACAGCCAAGTACTTGGGGGCAATCTGCTATCGGTACACCAACGTCAGATTGTACCAGGCAAATTTTTCTGCCCAGCTGCTGCACCGCCGAAAGAAGTTCACTTCCAGCCATCCACATGCCCAGCGGTTGAATTGTAGCTTGGCTAAATTGCTAGCACTTCAACTGCTGCCTTTTCAGTTGGTAGACTCTGCCCCCTTCCGTGAGTTTGTGGAATGTGCGGTTCCTCAGTGGCAGGTTCCCAAACGCCACTGTTTCTCACGGAAGGCGATTCCGGCTCTCTAGCAGCATGTGGAAGGCAATGTCTTGGCCTCGCTAGACAGGGCGGTAAGGTGCATATTAGCGCTCACTCATGGTCCAGCAGGCATGGACATGGACGTTACCTATCTTTCACCGTGCACTGGGTGACTCTTCTGGCAGCTGGGAAGGATGCAGGACAGGGTGCGGTAGTGTTGGAGGTTGTTCCACCACCACGCCTCCAAAATTCTACTAGTGGTGATTCTGCCACACCTCTCTCCTCCACCCCCTCCTCTTCTTCTTCCTCCATGGCCTCTTCCTGTGCTGATTTGTCCTCGGAACCAGCGGTTCTCCGTAGGCGTTCAAGGGGCTACGCAAGCACGCAGGCAAAAATAGCCATGCGGTGCTTGAGCTGGTGTGCTTGGGGGACAGGAGCCACACTGGGGCAGAGATTCTGTCAGCTCTGCAGGGGCAGGTTCAGAGGTGGTTGACGCCATGCCAGCTTAAAGGCAGGTATGGTGGTTTGCAACAATGGCACCAACCTCCTCTTCACCCTCCGACAAGGACAACTGACCCATGTGCCCTGTTTGGCTCACATCCTTAACTTGGTGGTGCAGCGGTTCTTGGGCAGGTACCCGGGCTTACAGAATGTCCTGAGGCAGGCCAGGAAAGTCTGTGTGCATTTCCACAGGTCATATAATGCCAGTGCTCGGCTGGTTGACCTCCAAAAGGAATTTAACCTGCCCAAAAACTGCCTAATCTGTGACATGCCCACCAGGTGGACAACATTGGCCATGCTGCAGCGGCTGCACACGCAGCAGAGGGCCATCAATGAGTACCTATGCGACTATGGCACCAGGACAGGGTCAGGGGAGCTTGTTTTTTTTTTCCCCACGCCAGTGGGCTATGATCAGGGATGCATGCACTGTCCTGTCACCATTTGAGGAGGCCACGAGGATGGTGAGCAGTGACAGTGCATGCATCAGTGACACTGTCCCTCTTGTCCACCTGTTGGAGCACACGCTGTGTGGAATAATGGACAGGGCACTTGAGGCAGAACAGAGGGAGGAAGAGGAGGACTTCCTTACCTCTCAAGGCCCCCTTTATCCAGACAGTGTTCCTGCGTGCCCGCCGATCACACAGGAAGAGGAGCAGGAGGAGGATTGTGTCAGCATGGAGGTGGAGCCTGGCACTTAGCATCAGCAGCAGTCTTCAAGGGATCATTTACAGTCCAAAGTAACCCATGGACTTGTACGTGGCTGGGAGGAGGTGGCTGTGGATCATGTCATCCTTAGTGACCCAGTGGACTCTGGACCGAATGCCTCAGAAAACCTACGCTGCATGGCCTCCCTGATCCTGCAAAGCCTGCGAAAGGATCCTTGCATTCGTGGTATCAAGGGGAGGGATGATTACTGGCTGGCAACCCTCCTTGATCCCTGTTACAAGGGTAAGGTTGTGGACCTTATCTTGCCGTCGCAGAGGGAGCAGAGGATGAAACATCTTCGGGGGGCCTTGCAGAAAGGTTTGTGCAATGCGTTTCCAGAGCCTGGGAGGTTACAATTTCCTGGTCCTCCTGGACAACGTGATGCTGAGGCTTCGGTCAGTCACAGAAGGAGCGGTGGAGAAGGTGGCTGTCTGACCGATGCGTTCAGACAATTTTTTAGTCCGCAGCCCCAAGGTCTGATTGGTTCCAGCAACCATCGCCAGCGTTTGATTCACATGGTGCAGGATTACCTAGGGGCAAGATCAGACTTGGACACCTTTCCCACCAAAAATCCTCTGGGTTACTGGGTCTTGAGGATGGATCACTGGCCAGAGCTTGCACAGCATGCAACTGTGCTACTGGCCTTTCCTGCATCCAGCGTTCTTTCGCAACGCACATTCAATGCTGCTGGAGGCTTTGTAACCAATCACAGGGTGCGCCTGTCCACCGAATCGGTCGATCGGCTGACCTTCATAAAAATTAATCAGTCTTGGATCACCAGCTACCAAACACCTGATGCTGATGTAACCGATTGATTTTTTTTTTAATGTGAGATCCCTTCAAGACTGCCTATGCTGATGCTGAGTGACTATCCTGTTATGCTGAGTCACAATCCTCTTCCTCCTCAATTTTCATGCTGATAGCTTGTAAGAACATTTTTGGTTCTGGGCACCGCCACCAGTGCCCAAGGCCCAATTTTTCAGCCCCTGTTTAACAGGGGCGTATAATTACAATTTTTGATGCAATACTTTGCAGCAGGGCTCATTCCTGCCCTACAACTAAAGTATCTGTGAGGGTTTGCAGTGTTGTGGCACCAGCACCAGTGCCCAAGGCCCAATTTTTCAGCCCCTGTTTAACAGGGGCGTGTAATTACAATTTTTGATGCAATACTTTGCAGCAGGGATCATTCCTGCGCTCCAACTAAAGTATCTGTGAGGGGTTGCAGTGTTGTGGCACCAGCACCAGTGTCCAAAGCCCAATTTTTCTGCCCCTGTTCAACAGGGACATGTAATTACAATTCTTGATCTAATATTTCACAGCAGGGCCCATTCCTGCGCCCACCAAGAGTAACTGTGAGGGCTTACAGTGTTGTGGCAACACCACCACCACCACCAAAGGCCCAATTTTTCTGCCCTGTTCAACAGGTGCATGTAATTACAATTCTTGATATAATGTTTCACAGCAGGGCCCGTTCCAGCGCCCACCATGAGTAACTGTGAGGACTTACAGTGTTGTGGCAACACCACCACCACCACCAAAGGCCCAATTTTTCTGCCCCGTTCAACAGGTGCATGTAATTACAATTCTTGATCTAATATTTCACAGCACGGCCCGTTCCTGCACCCACCAAGAGTAACTGTGAGGGCTTACAGTGTTGTGGCAACACCAACACCTAAGGCCCCAATTTCTGCAGAGTATATAGGGCAGGCCCCTACTTTCAAACATCCAACTTACAAACGACTCCTACTTGCAAACGGAAGGAGACAACAGGAAGTGAGATGAAATCTACCCCTAGGAATGGAAATTCTCTCCTGTAAGAGTTAATATGGGAAAAACGTGTCCCCTCTTCACTGATGCTTTATCACCATTCCTTGTTTCACTAAAAACCCCAAATTTTCAAAAAACATTTGTCATTGGGACAGAAAGTGAGGTGAAATCTTCTGAAGAGGTGCACAGACAGCAAAACAAATATTACATGGGTGATAACCCTTTCCTATGTTTTACAAAAAGCTTAAAAATAGATTTTTTGGCTGGAGCTACACTTTAAAAATGTACTAGTTCAAAATTACAAACAGATTCTACTTAACAACAAACTTACAGTCCCTGTCTTGTTTGCACCGCCTGTATACTGCTGTTCAGAGTATATAGGGCCTGGGGGCCCCACGCCTTTCCTTTTTTCAATTTGGGTGTGGGGTTCCCCTTAATATCCATACAAGACCCAAAGGGCCTGGTAATGGACTGGGGGGGGGTACCCATGCCATTTGTCTCACTGGTTTTCCTCCATATTGCCGGGACCCGACATTACGTTAAAACCGCAAGCAGTTATAAATGACTTTTATTCCTCTAAAAATGTCATTTTGTGCAGGGACTGTTCTAAGCACGGGAAACGCGCGCCACTTTACAGGCATACCATAGACACCCCCCAGGTACGATATTTAAAGGAATATTTCACCTTTTTTTTCAAACCCTTTTTAGGACAATAACTTGCATATTAGCCTTTAAAATTAGCTCTTTTCATTTCGAACATTCGAGTCCCATAGACTTTAATGGGGTTCTAAAGTTCGTGCGAACCTTCGGTCCATTCGCAGGTTCTGGTGCGAACCGAACCGATGGGTGTTCGGCTCATGCCTAACTAGGACCCCCAGGTCATTTTCCATCCTAGATTCCCCCAGAGGTTCTCCCCCAAGTATATAGATTGCATTCATATTTTTGCCACCCAATTGCATTATTTTACATTTTTCTACATTGAACCTCATTTGCCATGTAGTTGCCCTTGTAGCCAGTTTTCAATCCATGTACTCACCCTATGGTCCATGCCAACGGACCTTATTTTGTGCAGTAAACGTTTATGGGGAACTGTTTTAAATGCTTTTGCAAAATCCAGATACACCACGTCGACGGGCCTTCCTTTATCTGGCTGGCAACTTACCTCCTCATAGAAGGTTAGTAGATTGGTTTGGCAAGAACGATTCCTCATGAATCCATGCTGATTACTGCTAATGACACCACTCTTATTACTAAAATCTTGTATATAGTCCCTTATCATCCCCTCCAAGGGTGCAAGCCATCTGGTCCCGGTGATTTATTAATGTTAAGTTTCTCAAGTCTAATTTTAATTCTGAACTCTGTTAATCATAGAGGTGCTTCCTGTGATGTGTCATGAGGATAAACACTGCAGTTTTGGTTACTGAAGCCCCCCGATTCCCTCGTAAAAACTGAGGAGAAGAATAAATTCAATACCTTCGCAAATCTCCCCATCCTTTGTAACCAGATGTCCTTCCTCATTCTTTATGGGGCCAATATGGTCTGTCCTCCCTTTTTTACTGTTTACATACTTAAAGAATTTCTTGGGATTTTTTTGCTCTCCTCCGCTATGTGTCTTTCATGTTCTATCTTATTGCACCCTTACATTTCTTGTTGCCTTCTTTATAAAGTTTGAATGCTGATGATGATCCCTCAACCCTGTATTTTTTGAAGGCCTTCTCCTTTGCTTTTATATGCATTTTTACATTGGAGTTAAGCCATCCAGGACTTTTGTTCGCTCTTTTAAATTTATTACTCAATGGGATGCATTGCCTAATGCCCTTTTTTAATATGTTCTTAAAGCAAACCCATCTCTCCTCTTGTTCTTTGTTCCTAAGATTTTATCCCAATTTATGCCTTCTAGCAAGGTTCGTAGTTTAGGGAAGTTGGCTCTTTTGAAATTAAGTGTCTTTGTATTCCCTTTATGTTTCCTATTTGTGTGATTTATACTGAAACTAATTGACCTGTGATCGATGTTACCTAAATTGTGCCGTATTTCAACAACTGTGATCAGGTCTGTATTGTTGGTAAATAATAGCTCCAGTAATGCTTTATTTCTAGTTGGGGCGTCTACCATCTGACCCATAAACTTGTCCGGCAAGACATTAAGGAACTGGTGAGCCTTAGATGAATGCGCGGTTCCATCCGCCCAGTCTGTGTCTGGATGATTAAAATCCCCCATTATGATAACACTCCCCATCCTTGCTGCTAATCCAAATTGTGATAGGAGATCTGTCTCCACTTCCTCCCTCAGGTTAGGGAGCCTATAGCATACTCCCAGTATTATTTTCCCCTTAGCTTCATCCCTTTGGAGCTCTACCCATAGGGATTCCTCCTCCTCCCTAGCTCCCTTAGTGATGTCATCTCTCACATTCACTTGTACATTATTCTTGATATATAGGCATACCCCTCCCCCTTTTTTACCCTTTCTATCCTTGCAATAAAGGGTATACCCTTGAATGTTTTCCAGCCAATCATGAGAGCTGTTGAACCAGGTCTCTAAAAATTCCCACAAAATCCAAATCCTCCTCATACAACAGTATCTCTAGTTCACCCATCTTGTCCGCCAGGCTCCTGGCATTGGTGAACATGCCACGTAGTTTAGACCGGTTGCATATTATCTTTGTATTGGGTGTTCCGAGATGCCTGGTTCGCGGGCTTCAACTGTCTGCCTGGCCGAGTCGCAATGATATCACTCGTGCAAGTGATGACATCACTCATGCGAGGAGAGTCATGGTTTCCGACACACCATGCCGTTCCTTCAGAGTGCATACTCCACGGATGTCACCGGCTGCTGCTCTGTGGAGTATCTCCTAAATGGTGCACGTTTAAGAGATATTCATTTTACCTACAGGTAAGCTTTATTATAAGCTTACCTGTAGGTAAATGTAGCAGAAAAGACTTTACTACCACTTGCATGCACACAATTGTATTTACACAGTTCATAAAGATTGAAAGATAAATAAGTGCCGCCATACCAATCTATACACAATGAAGCTCATAACAATGTGCCAATAAAAATAATAGAAATATAAAGAAAAAATAAACATGGAACTAACGTTCTTAAAGCGTAACTCCACTTTTGTTGAGAAAAAAACATCCCCCCCCCCCCGGGTGATTGTGTCAGACCCAACCAGGACAGGGGCTTTTGGAGAGGACTAGGACTAGGGGCAACCTACCTACCCACTGATTATGGCCCATGGAGAGAGAAGATCATTCTATAATAATCGACAACAACCTAATGGACACCGAGAGGGAGGCTTGGATTACTTCCCTGAATAAGGACAATAAAACTTCCCTTCTGGAGTAGATGGAATGGTGTAATATTAAAGTGTTTCTAAACCCACAACACTAAAATCTGTCTGTATATGCAGAATATCATGCTTGTTATACTCACTGTGGAACTTAAGGGGTTAATCCTCTGCCTTGTGTAAAAAAGCTCTTTGATCCTGTTTGCATAGATCCTCCCCCTCCTGCCCTGTCACTCTGGACAAATCCAGATAAGACACAGTGAGGGTAGTACTGCTGCACATGCTCAGTTTGGTCTCTATTGCTGGAGAGAACATTTCCTGTTTGAGCTGAGCTATTCAGGTCACATGATATTGACATCACACATTTGGGTGTGTATACAGATCCTAAATGACAGCCCAGTCCCTCCCTCCTCCTCCATGCCCAGTAACTAAAAAAGAACACAGTGGGTGGGATGTCACATCTTGATTGATGGACGCTCCGCCTCCCATAAAAGCATGAGGACACAGGCTGTAGTGGATTTCAAGAGGCAGTAATTCCCATAAATGAGATAACACCACTGTACGTGTTTTTGCAGTGTTCTTTTTTGACCTCTCCGAACATCAGTTACAGCCTATAGACGTGTATATTGAGGGAATAGATATTTCCAAACTTTTAAAAATACATTTATTTCCCAATTTCTAAATTCATAAATAATACAGATCATGCCAAAAATGTGTTATGTTTCCATATTTGTGATCCTTCTTTCTCTCTTTCTCTGCCTTTCTTTCTCTCTCTCTCTCTCTCTCTCTCTCTCTCTCCTGTCATCCTCAGCACACCTTGCACCCCACTGCTGCCTTGCTAACACCCTATCCCGTCATCCTCATCCCCCTATAACCCACTGCCGGCTTCCAAACACCTGCATTAACAAAGCAGCTTATTCCAATGTTGAGAGGACAAGGGTCTCTTCCCCACAAATGTGTGGTGGTGGGTAAGATGGTCTATGGATGGGGCCTTTTTGAAATATGGAACACTGTGTTAGCAGTAAAGATGCCACCCCAGGTGAATGATTAAAGTGTTACTAAACCCACAACAGTAAAATCAGACTGTATATTCAGTAAAGCATGCTTGTTATACCTCTTATGCCTTGTACACACGACATTGGACATTGATCGGACATTCCAACGGATGTTGGCTCAAACTTGTCTTGCATACACACGGTCACACAAAATTGTCGGAAAATCCGATCGTTCTAAACGCGGTGACGTAAAACACGTACGTCGTGACTATAAACGGGGCAGTAGCCAATAGCTTTCGTCTCTTAATTTATTCTGAGCATGCGTGGCACTTTGTGCGTCGGATTTGTGTACACACGATCGGAATTTCCGACAACGGATTTTGTTGTCGGAAAATTTTATAGCAAGCTCTCAAACTTTGTGTGTCGGAAATTCCGATGGAAAATGTGTGATGGAGTTTTTTTTTCTTGGGAGGGTGCATGTGATCAGCACAGAGCCAATCAGCACTGTCCAGACATGTCCAGACAGAGGGTCAGGGGTCTTGAAGCCTGATAGGACAATTGTGGGAGAAATTAAAACTCCTCCTACAAGCTATCAGCACACACTGATAGAAGTCACAAGATTGCTCTAACTGCTATATACAGCTGATGAAAAAAGGTATTTATCAGTTTATATTTACTAAAACTATTGCATTTCCATGTTCTGTGTACTGTGGGAGACCATATATAGTGAATGCAGGATCTGGGTTTAGTAACACTTTAATCAGTTCCTGACCGCCGCGCGTCGGTACGTCGGTAGAATAGCACGGGTGGGCAAATGTGCGTACCTGTATGTTCCCCCCCTCCCCGTGGCCACCCCCCGATCACCCCCCGATCGCCCCCCAAGTTAACCCCTTCACTCCCTGTCACTGTGTCACCAATTGCAGTTTTCACTGATCACTGCATTGGTGCCATTTATGACTGAAATAAGTGTTAGGGCAGTTAGTAGTATGGCCCAGTTAGGTCTAGGTTACCCCCCTAAACCCCCCTAATAAAGGTTTAACCCCCTGATTGCCCCCCAGTTAACCCTTTCACCCCGTCGTCAGTGTTACTAATCAATCGCAGTATTTATATCACTGGTGACGCTACTTAGCCAGTTAGTTGATTAGTTTCACCGTCAGGTTTTTATAGTGTCAGGTACCCCCGTATATTACCTAATAAAGGTTTTAACCCCCTGATTGCCCCCTAGTTAACCCTTTCACCCCCTGTCACCAGTGATCACGGTATTAGTGTTACGGGTGACGCTGGTTAGTTAGTTTGTTTTTTTTTTTAGCATCAGGGCACCCGCCATATATTACCCAATAAAGGTTTAACCCCCTGATCGCCTGGCAGGTGATATCAGTTAGGTTTTAGCATCAGTCAGGGTCTGCGTTGCCCCAGGCAGTGTCAGATTAGTGCCAGTAGCGCTAATACTCATGCACACACCATACACCTCCCTTAGTAATATAGTGTCTGAATGGATCAATATCTGATCTGATCAGATCTATACTAGCATCCCCAGCAGTTTAGGGTTCCCAAAAACGCAGTGTTAGCGGGATCAGCCCAGATACCTGCTAGCCCCTGCGTGTAGCCCTTCCGCCCAGCCCACCCAAGTGCAGTATCAATTGATCACTGTCACTTACAAAAACAAAACACACATAACTGCAGCAGAGTCAGGCCTGATCCCTACGAACGCTAACAGTTTTTTTGGTAGCGTTTGAATCAGTCGCTGACAGTCAGGAGCTCTTTTTGCTGTGAGTCTCACTAGTGTACCAGTAAATTTAGAGACCAAAATGTAAAATCGAAGGTACACTAGTGAAGAGGCTTACACGTTTCTGAGCATGACAGATAGTGAAGAGAAAGTCACTCATCTGTCAGATTCAGGCTCAGAATACGATCCTGTAGACAGCAGCGGCACCCTGACAGATAGCTCTGACGACGGAGTTGTGGTCCCTGCCAAGGTCAGGCGTACCCGACCCCGTTCTTCTGCTGTCGTTGAGGTGCAAGAACCGCAGGGCTCTCGTATGGAGCAGAGAGCCAGTACTAGTGCCGCCCATCCTTCTGGTGAATTGGCAAGCACCAGAGGCCTAGTACACCCTGCTCGTAGTCAAACCAGCACTGCAGTAACACGTGGTGACGTGGCAAGTCCCATAAGTGCAGTTCAAGATGGTGAGGTTGCTAGCACAACTAGTGTCCAGCCACCAAGAAGACAAAGACAAGCTCATTGAGCCCATAGTGCCCTTCCTGCTGCATTTGCCAATACTAATTGGGAGCCCACCACTTCTGCAGCATCTGTACTTCCCCCATTCACTGGCCAACCCGGAATTCAGGTGGAAACAGTTGATTTTACGTCACTTGATTTTTATTCACTGTTTTTCACGGAAGATCTCTATAGATCTATTGTGGACCAAAGCAATTTGTATGCTGGTCAATTCATCGCCACTAATCCCCGTGTGACCCTTGCCAGAGATTGGAAACCTATTACGGTTTCCGAATTTAAGACCTTTCTGGGCCTATCCCTCCTCATGGGCATAACTAAAAAGAGTTGCGGTCATATTGGTCCACAGACCCAATTCACCATATGCCCATGTTCTCTGCTTCCATGGCCAGGGCATGATACAAGCAGATCTTGCGGTTGACGCACTTCAATAACAATGAACTCTGTCGTCCTCGGGGTGACCCTGGATACGATTGGCTCTACAAAATTTGGCCCCTCGTAAACCACTTCAACCAACAGTTTTCAGCCTTTTTTACTCCCCATCAAGTTTTCTGCATTGATGAGTCCCTGATTACGTTTTCTGTCAGCTTGTCTTTCAAACAGTATCTTCCCAGCAAGGGTGCCAGATGTGGGGTCAAGATGTATAAGCTCTGTGACAGGGCCACAGGCTATACATATAGTTTTATGGTTTACAAGGAAAAAGATGGTCACGTAGAGCCGGAGAACTGCCCAGATTACATAGGGAGCGCTGGTAAGATTGTGTGGGTCACCCTTATTCTGAATGGGGTACCACTTGTATGTGGACAATTATTACACGAGCGTGCCACTTTTTAGTCACTTGTTTGATCATGGAATTGGCGCATGTGGCACCGTGCAATCTAATCGCCGGGGCTTACCCCAGCGGCTTGTAGATTCCCGTTTTAGGCTGGGGGAGAGAGCCTGCTTGAAGTGCAATAATTTGCTCGCTGTGAAGTGGAGGGATAATCAGAATATTTTCGTTCTGTCCTCCCTTCACGCAGACTCAATGGTCCAAATTCCTACGGCGACTGGTGTTGTGGAGAAACCCCTCTGTCCACGAATATAACCTTAATATGGGAGGGGTGGACCTCAACGACCAGTTGCTGGCGCTGTACCTAGTTGCCCGTAAGGCCAGACGCTGGTACAAAAAAGTGTCTGTATACTTTTGGCTCTGCTGAATGCTTATGTGCTATACAAAGCTTCAGGACGAACTGGATCCTTCCTTAAAGCGGAGTTCCACTCAAAAGTGGATCTTCCGCTCATCAGATCCCTCCCCCCGGTCTCACAATTGGCCCCTTTTAGGGGGGAGGGGGGTGCAGATACATGTATAATACAGATATTTGCACCATAGATATCCGCAGAATCTGCAGGTATTTACGCCACTTCCTGTTCCTCCCTGCTGTCTACTGGGAAACACACGGGTCCCAGAGACAGCAGGGACCATCCGCATTGCGCTGCGCGACTCGCGCATGCGCAGTAGGGAACCGGGAAGTGAAGCCGCAAGCCTTCACTTCCTGATTCCCTTACCGAAGATGGAGGCGGCAGCACCCGAGGACCGAGAGACGGTTCGGCCTCGGGTGCCAACATCGCGGGCGCCCTGGACAGGTAAGTGTCCATGTTTTAAAAGTCAGCAGCTGCAGTATTTGTAGCTGCTGACTTAAAAAAAAAAAAATTTGGCGGAGCTCTGCTTTAAATTCCAGGAAGAGATCATCACAGCCCTTCTGTTTCCAGACGGAGCTGTGGCCCAACTTTCTAATCCAAATGCAGTAAGCCGGCTGCATGAGAGGCCGGCCCTACAATGGGTCCCAGTAGGTCCATTGGACCCAGGCAGCACTTTGAGAGGGGCAGCAAATTGAACCACGGCCGCCTCTCCTCTTTTATTAACCTAGCAAATTAACGACCAAGATTTTTTTTCCAGCAATTATGTGTCATGATGACAACTGCCCCCCGGGCCGCTCCACCTGCCCCTATACTACCCTAGCCGGCCCCTATACTGCCCTAGCCAGTCTAAATGCTACTCTAGCCTGTCTATATACTACCCTAGCATGTCTATATATCACTCCAGCCTGTCTGTATACTACAATAGCCTGTCTATATACTACCCCAGCCTGCCCCTATACTCCCTTAGCCTGTCCATAAACTAACCTAGCCTGTCTAAATACTACTCTAGCCTGTCCATATACTATCCTAGCCTGTCTATATACTGCCCTAGCCCGCCCCTATTCTGCCCTAGCCCACCCCTTGGAATTGAACATAATGGTATGTCATGTAAGTTTGCATATAGACAAGGTGCTGTTGCATGTAAATCTGAATTCCAGATAAATAAAATTTTAGTTTTAATTATCATAATATAAAATAATGGATGTTGTGGCCTTTTGGTGGGCGTGATTTTTTTTTGGGGAGGGGGGCAGCATTTAATTCTTGGACCCAGGCAGCACAATGTCTTCGGCCAGCCCTGCTTTGAGCTATCTATAGGCATTAATATGTATAAACTGTATATTTTAAGATTATGATGTATAAGGGGGTCCAGTATGAAGGCAACATTGGGAAAGCAACAAAAAAATACAAGCCAGACAATTAAAAAGTAAGTAACCAGGGGTTGTCTGTAGAAACTGCAAAGCATTAGTATACAGTCAAATTATGTCTACTGACAGATCACATGATTCCATATTTTTAGTAACAAAAAAAGCAACTTGTTTACTGTAATCATTCAGTTTTACTTGTCTGTATATTAAGCTGATCACTGCTTTGCTTGCACATGGAAGCTTTATTGCATACTCGTAAAAAAAACTTCTATAAAAAAGAGAAGAAAAAAACGCACTCTCGGAAGTGAGAAACAAACCACAGACACAACTCATAAACACCAACAAGCAAATAATATATTAAATAGGATAAAAATAGAAATACTGTAGATAGTGGGGAGTAGGGAAATGATCTGTGTACACCCGCATATGACCTTGACTGTACTTTTCATCTATCAGTGGAAATTTAGCCATATGAACTTGGAAAGTTGTTCTGTTTATAGTTCTTGATAACATTTGACATGAACTTTTGTTGCCCTGCAATTCTCCACCAAGCGGTTGCATATTTTATATATGCAGATCTGCAGATCTTTTCTGGTCTTACCTCGGCAACTATTATGCAAATAGTGATGATGGGAAGTAAAAAATTCACCCCTCTGAAAGCACTGTCTGAGACCCCCTGATCTCTGACTTTGTCAGCCTTCAAATGCACTTTGAAGAGCCTGGGCAAACACTCTCTGCAGCCGCTGCTCTTCCTCATTTATGCCAGGGCTCTGCCACCTGCAGAGCTGGCCTAGAACAATGATGCCCTATTGGCAACCTTCTGGCAGGGCCTAGATGATAAGATTATGGTGAACAGACTGAAAGTTCTGACCTTAATGATCTAATTTTCCTCAGTACACAGGTTGATATCTTCTTCCATGAGCTGGCCTTTGAGCATTCTCGGCAGCAAAAACCCACACCTTCTCCCCAAACTTCTAGGAATTCCCTTGGGTTTTGGATATGCAGTACATACAGGTCTACATACTAATAGTCAAGAGAAACGTATGCAGTTGAGCAGAGCCCACCTTACACCGGAAGAACATTCACAAAGATGTGCACAGGAGTTGTGCATCTACTGTGGGAAGAAAGGTAATTTTTCAAATGTCTTCATCTTCTGAGAAATTGACTCACTCATTGATCCGAGTCACTCAAAGTCTAAGGTTATCAGTTAATGGTCTAAGGTTATCAGTGGGCAACTGTGTGGCAAATGAGGTTTAATTTTGATAAAGTGTAAAGTTAAAGATGTAAAGTTATGCACTTGTGGGCTAAGAATATGCATGCATCATACATACTAGAGAGAGTACAACTGGGGGAATCCATAGTGAAGAAGGATGTGGCGGTTTTGGTGGATCATAAGTTTATTAAGAGCATGCAATGCCAAGCTGCGGTTTCCAAAGCAAGCAAAGTCCTTTCTTGTATTAGGAGAGGTATGGACTCCAGAGAGAGAGATATAATTTTGTCCCTGTACAAATCATTAGTAAGATCACATCTGGAATATGCAGTTCAGTTTTGGGCACCAGTTCTCAAAAAGGATATCAAGAAACTGGAGAAAGTGCAGAGAAGGGCAACCAAACTGATAAGAGGCATGGAGGAACTCAGTTATGAGGAAAAATTAGAGGAACTGAATTTATTCTCTCTAGAGAAGAGGAGATTAAGGGGGATATGATCAACATGTATAAATACATAAGTGGTCTATATAGTGAACTTGGTGTTTAGTTATTGACTTTAAGGTCATCACAGAGGACAAGGGGCACTCTTTATGTCTAGAGGAAACAAGATTTTATCTCCAAATACAGAAAGGTTTCTTCATAGGAAGAGCTGTGAAAATGTGGAATAGACTCCCTCCAGAGGTGGTTCTGGTAAGCTCAGTAGATTGCTGTAAAAAAAGACCTGGATTCTTTCTTAAATGTACATAATATAACTGGGTACTAACATTTATAGGTAAAGTTGAGCCAGGGAAAATCCGATTGCCTCTCGGGGGATCAGGAAGGAATTTTTCCCCCTGCTATAGCAAATTGGATCATGCTTTGCTGGGGTTTTTCGCCTTCCTTCAGGATCAACTGTGGGTATAGGATTGTGTATATGGGATTGTATGATTTTTAATTTTTTTTGTTATTGGTTGAACTGGATGGACTTGTGTGTTTTTTCAACCTAACTATGCAACTATGTAAAAGTGGGTTGACAAGCCCAGACTGGCGTGGCATCACTAAAAATGCTTCTACCCCTGAATGTGTTAGTGATTAACCCCTGCACTACCAGTCTCAATATATTAACTTACACGCGTACAACTAATTAACAGTTGTGACCAATTTAAGCCAATAAAAATATGTGTTAAAAGCAAGAGTAAAGATTGTTGAAAAAGAAAAAAAAGTCAGCCTGCAAGGCAATGTATGTAATGCATACTAGCACATTATGAGAGACTTACTTTAAAACAAAGCCCTCCAGTGGTGTGCTGTCACCGCTGACAGGGCTCCCATCTTCACCTGGTTTTCCTTCCCGGTTCGCGGGCTTTGGCTGTCTGACTGGGAGTCACGGTTTCCGACACACCATGCCGTTCCTTCAGAGTGTATGCTCCACGGATGTCACCGGCTGCTGCTCTGTGGAGTATCTCCTAAATGGTGCTCGTTTAGGAGATATCAATTTTAGCTACAGGTAAGTTTTATTATAAGATTACCTGTAGGTAAATGTAGCAGAAAAGACTTTACTACCACTGCAAACAATTGTATTTACACAGTTCATAAAGATTGAAAGATAAATAAGTGTCACCATACCAACCTCTACACAACGAAAATATTAATAATGTGAAGCTCATAACAATGTGCCAATAAAAATAATAAAAATATAAAGAAAAAATAAACATGGAACTAACGTTCTTAAAGCGTAACTCCACTTTTGTTGAGAAAAAAACATCCCCCCCCGGGTGATTATTGTGTCAGACCCAACCAGGACAGGGGCTTTTGGAGAGGACTAGTTCTAGGGGGTTCGAGGGTAGTACTGCTGCACATGCTCAGTTTGGTCTCTATTGCTGGAAAGAACAATTCCCTTTTTGAGCTGAGCTATTCAGGTCACGATATTGACATCACACATTTGGGTGTGTATACAGATCCTAAATGACAGCCCAGTCCCTCCCTCCTCCTCCATGCCCAGTAACTAAAAAAGAACAAAGTGGGTGGGATGTCACATCTTGATTGATGGACGCTCTGCCTCCCATTAAAGCATGAGGACACAGGCTGTAGTGGATTTCAAGAGGCAGTAATTCCCATAAATGAGATAACACCACTGTACGTGTTTTTGCAGTGTTCTTTTTTTACCTCTCCAAGCATCAGTTACAGCCTGTAGACGTGTATATTGAGGGAATAGACATTTCTAAACTTTTAAAAACACATTTATTTCCTAATTTCTAAATTCATAAATAATACAGATCATGCCAAAAATGTGTTATGTTTTCATATTTGTGATCCTTCTTTCTCTTTTTCTGTGCCTTTCTTTTTCTCTCTCTCTCTCTCTTTCCTGTCATCCTCATCCCACCTGGCGCCCCACTGCCACCTTGCTAACACCCTACCCCATTATCCTCATGTTCATCACACCTGGCACACCACTGCCAGCTTGCTAACACCCTACCTCCTGTCATCCTCATCCTCATCACACCTGGCACCCCATTGCTAACACCCTACCCCCTGTCATCCTCATCACACCTGGCACCCCACTGTCACCTTGCTAACACCCTACCCCCTGTCATCCTCATCCTCCTCACACCTGGCACCCCAATGTCACCTTGCAACACCCTACCTCCTGTCTTACTCATCCTCATTACACCTGGCACCCCAATGCCACCTTGCTAACACCCTACCCCCTGTCATCCTCATCACACCTGGCACCCCACTGCCACCTTGCTAACACCCTACCTCCTGTCACCCTTATCACACCTTGCACCCCACTGCTGCCTTGCTAACACTCTACCCCCTGTCATCCTTATCCCCCCTATAACCCACTGCTGGCTTCCAAACACCTGCATTGACAAAGCAGCTTATTCCATTGTTGAGAGGACAAGGGTCTCTTCCCCACAAATGTGTGGTGGTGGGTAACATGGTCTGTGGACGGGGCCTTATTGAAATATGGAACACTGTGTTAACAATAAAGATACCACCCCAGGTGAATGAGCGATTAAAGAGACATGGGGACAGGATGCTTCCCCGTATCGGAGTGTGGTAGAACACATCTCTCAAATGCAGGATTGAATTACAAAAGTTATGCCCATAGTTCGGGAACATTTGCAGGCTGCGCAAAATGCCCAGAGTCATGTGTACAACCTAATCTGCCAAGGTTAGAGAGTTTAAACCTGGGGATCGGGAGCTGGTGTTAGTGCCTACCGTGGAGAGTAAGTTTCTTGCCAAGTGGCAAGGATCCTTTGAGATAGTTGAGAGGGTGGGGAAGGTCAATTATAAAGTCCATCAGCCCACCAAATGTAAACCCTACCAGATTTAACATGTCAACCTGATCATAACGTGGAAAGATAGAGAGGTTTTGACAGTCAGTCTGAAGGTCCCGGAAGATCCTGATGCTCAGATCAAGAAGGTAGGGATTGCGGAGACTCTCTCCCCTTCTCAAAAACAGGAGTCCTGGGTGTTTTTGCAGAGGAATCGAGACATTTTTTCAAACCTGATGGACCTAACCTTGGTAATTGAACATAATGTCATCACAGACTCTGGCGTTCGGGCAAACCTCAAACCCCACCGCATACCCGAAGCTCGCCGGAAGGTTGTCTCGGCCGAGCCTAAGAGTATGTTGGACGTTGGGATCATTGAGGAGTCTTCAAGTAGCTGGTCCAGCCCTAGAGTCCTTGTACCCAAGCCGAATGGAACCTGGTGGTTCTGCAATGACTTTCGCAAATTAAATGAGTCTCCAAGCCAGACGCATATCCCATGCCCCGGGTGGATGAGTTAATCAAGAGATTAGGACTGGCTCGGTACATCACCACTCTTGACTTGACCAAGGGATACTGGCAGATCCCACTTTCCCCAGAGGCTAAAGAAAAAAACGCATTTGCCACACCAGAGGGGTTGTGGCAATATGCCCGAATGCCGTTTGAGTTACATGGTGCCCAGCCACTTTCCAGAGGGCCATGAACTTCGTCCTGAGACCTCATAAGGAATTTTCAGGAGCCTACCTTAATGACATTGTCATCTTTAGTCAGATCCGGGAGAGTCACTTACCGAAGTTAAGGTTGATCTTGGATGCACTCCGAAGGGCGGGGTTCACAGTGAACCCGGAAAAGAGCAAGGTTGGGTTGGAGGAGGCCCGCTACCTGGGGTTGTTGTAGACAGGGGCGTGAATAAACCCAACTAAACAAGGTAGAATCCATCCAGAAATGGCCCCATCCACTCACAAAGAAAGAGGTGCGTTACTTCCTTGGCATTGTGGGCTATTATAGAAAGTTTGTCCCCAACTTTGCCAGCCTAGCAGCGCCTCTGACTGATCTCACCAAGGGAAAGAATGCGACTGTTGTTCAGTGGAGTGCAGAAGCAGCATTCTGTCGGTTGAGGCAAGCTTTGTGCCAGGAACCAGTGTTGGTAACTCCCTACTTCCAAAAATTGTTCCTGGTACAGACAGATGCCTCAGATTTGGGTCTGGGTGCACTACTGTCCCAGATGGTTGGGGGAGATGAGCACCCCATTGTGTACTTGAGCTGGAAGCTCCCGCCGGCTGAGAGGAATTATTCCACTGTGGAAAGGGAGTGTCTCGCAATAAAATGGGCTTTGGAGACACTCTGCTACTACTTGTTGGCCGACCCTTAAAGTTAGTTTCAGATCATGCATCCCTTACGTGGATGGCCCAAAATAAAGACAAAAACTCCAGAATCACCCGGGTACTTCCTTGCTCTACAGGACTTCAAGTTTGTAGTGGTACATAGACCAGGAAGGGTATATCTGAAGACGGATGCCCTTTCCCAGGTCTGTTGTCACTTAGTTCATGGTGTCCAGACAGGGGCAGGGTTAAGGAGGGGTCTATTGAAGAGGGCAGGTACTTCCCCTTCAGACCTGCTTATTGCCAGGAGAGCTGTTTGAGTAGGAGTGAGAGACACAGCAGCATGCTGTGTGAAAAGGTCCTTTTCTGGATTATGTACCTGCTGGGGTGAGCTAAACTAGCTAAACTGCATAAAAGACTGTTGCTCTGGTTAGAACTGTGTACTGTGCACACCAGCCTGTTGGCTGCAGAGATGGACTTTTCCGGTATGTGCACCTGTATTGCAAGACAAGCCTGTCGTTTCTTCTGTTTGTTTTGCCGTTTTGCTGAATAAAGCCATTTTTATTTTACTGGACTGTCTGAGCAGGCTTTTCACCCCTCTGATCCCTTACAAGCAAATAACTTAATGAGTTATCAACTACAATAGTTCCCAGAAGGAAAAGAAAAACTGTCTACAGTTTATAAAAATTACTATAAAATTAGAAACATGTTTTTTTAATAAAGGCTTATGCATAAACAATGGACTATAATAATACAGTATCTATCTATCTACAAATGTATATGTTGGGAGAAGGACAGCAGGCAAGTGTTTGTTTCTGGACTCTAGCAATTTGGATTCCTGCTCATATAAGTTGTGAACAAGGGAGGTATTGGGAGCATTCCCGCTGCTTCCAGGAAGCCTGGAGATCGAAGTGTTTTGTGCTGAAGCGAGAAATTCTGTAGTGTTTTTACATAAGTAATCATGGTTAGACCAAGTTACATTTCCCAGTAGTTATACACACTTGCAATGACTTGCTTACATTTCATCACATCTAGTTTTCAAAAATACGTATGAAAATTGTATTTTTTGTTAATAAAATTGGGGCTAGATGCAAAAACTCCCTAGTGTTTTAAAAGAGGTATGAACAGGGAAAATAATATATACTACATAGTTAATCAGGTTTAAAAAAGACATGGGTCCATCTATTTCAACCAACAGAAAAAATAAAAATAAATGTAATTAATTCAGAGGAAGGCAAAAAAAAAAAAAGAACTAGAGTTAAAAAGTAACTATCATGAAAAATATAATATAATAAATTTACAGTGGGTTGAAGACCTTTTAAGGGTTGAAGATGCTCAACCTGGAATTACCTGTGCTCACCCGTCAGAGGTTGGTTGACATCCTTGGCTTGTAGATAGAAGGAAAGTTAACGCTGACAAGCGCTTGTTATCTTCATTGAATGGACAGACTTACTCAACTCACCACACATCTGGCCAGCTCAGTAGACTGTTTTAAAAAAAGAGCTGGATGCATTCCTAAATGCACAGAATATAAGTGGATATGAACATTTATAGGTAACAACACCAGAGACTGTTGATCCAGGGAATATCTGATTACCTTCAGGGGCCAGGAATGATTGCTGGAGCAAATTGGACCATGCTTTATAGAGTTTTCTTGTCTGTGCTCATAGGATTATGTATGGAGGATTTCTATATTCTATTTATGAACTTTCTTTTTTTGTTCAAGCACTAGGCTAAAAAAAAAAAAAAAAAAAAATCCCCCCCGCCGGAACATGGTACATAATATCGGCTCCCGCTGCTCTCAAAATACACCAATCAGGGGCAGCAGCTGATTGGCTGCAGCTGCTGATCAATAAAACAGTAGTTGATTAAATTATTGACCCAGCCAAATTTCACACAGCTTGAGGCAAGATATACACTACGGGCAGACTGTATATCTATTCCATTATGCTCTGAGTATGAAAGGATACTACAGAATTTACAATGTTACAAAAATATTTTTAACTATGGAATGGATAAAAATTATAAATCGGACATAATTTTTAAAATTTAAAAAGTAATTAAACAAAACCCAAAACACTGTCAGGTGATTCTTATGAGCAGCCCCCAATCTTTCCTAGTAAAAAAAGCTGGCAGACCAGCAATTTTAGCATACAACTGATCCTAGCATCTCAAAAAGCAGCAGACTCTTCCAGGCGTATAAAAGGAGGGTGCTCTAGGTTAGGCAAAGTTTTCAGAGTTAGTTTAGATGCAGGTAAACTCAGGGGCGGACTGACCATTGAGCCACTCGGGCACAGCCCGAGGGCCCTGGGCCACTAGGGGGCCCCATCAGCGTTGCCAGCCTCAGTAAAACCAGGGACAGTATGTAAAAATCTGTGTTTTTTTACATCTGTCTCTGAAATGTCCCTTACCTACATCCTTTTGGTCTAAAAATCATGAGATTATAGCTGCTCCACCTCTCCAGTACCTTCTAAGCCAATAGAAACATGTCTGTTTATACTGTGTATACTGTGTGATTGTATACTGTGTGTGTGTATACTGTGTGGCCCCATAATCTCTGATTGCCTGGGGGCCCCATAATCTCCTATTGCCCGGGGGCCCCATGAGTTGTCAGTCCGCCCCTGGGTAGACTGCATGATGTCCATTCTGACATACATTCTCATTAATAGTGGTAAATCCTGATGGCCAAGTTGGTCATGCAAGCAAAGCAGTCTGGAGTGATTTCCCACTGCATCCTTTGTGACATTTAATAGACCCATATGTTACTGGCTACAGAAGTTATCTGTGTATCCATCCTCCATGGTTTGGTGACCCTGCTTGAGCCACGTGATGTTTGAAGCCATCTGAATCATCTTCTAGTAAACCCATTGTCATGAAGAAGACATCCAGGGTTTTGCAGGCTGGATCTTGAGGTGACAGTACAAAAGTCCAGCTCTAGTTCCCACGCTGAAGCAGAACGATAACTCCCTCTTTCTTCACCTTCGTACCTGTGGAATGTGGTGTAAAGGGAAAAATTATCAGTGTATAATCATCTCAGAAATTGAAGGAAATTAGGGAAACAAAATATAGTAAATTTTCAATAAAAACCCTGCTTGATACATACAGCTGTGTGAAAAAGTATTTGCCCCCTTTCAGATTTTTTATTTTTTTTGCATATTTGTCACACTTAAATGACTCAGATTATCAAACAAATTTTATTATTACACAACGATAACCCGAGTAAATACAAAATGCAGTTTTTAAATGATGGTTTCATTTATTAAGGCAAAAAAGGTTTCCAAACCTGCCTGGCTTTATGTGAAAAAGTAATTGCCCCTAAACCTAATAACTGCTTGTGCCACCCTTGGCGGCAACAACTGCAATCAAGCGTTTGCAATAACTGGCAATGAGTTTTTTACATTGCTGTGGAGAAATTTTGGCCCACTCTTCTTTGCAGAATTGTTTTAATTCAGCCACATTGGAGGGTTTTCCAGCATGAACGACCTGTGTAAGGTCATGATACAGCATCTCAATTGGATTTAAGTTCAGGCTTTGACTAGGCCATTCCAAAACTTAAATTTGGCTTTGAACCATTTGGAGGTGGATTTGCTGTTGTGTTCCAGGTCATTGTCCTGCTGCATAACCCAAGTGCACTTGAGCTTAAGGTCACGAACTGATGGCCGGACATTCTCCTTTAGGATTTTCTGGTAGAGCTCAGAATTCATGGTTCCACCAATTATGGTAAGTCGTCCAGGTCCTGAAGCTGCTAAGCAGCTCCAGACCATCACGCTACCTCCACCATGTCTGACTGTTGGTATGATGTTCTTGTTATGAAATACTGTATTAGTTTTATGCCAGATGTAACGGGGTGCACACCTTCCAAAAGGTTACATTTTTGTCTCATCAGTCCAGAGATTATTTACCTAAAAGTCTTGGGGATAATCAAGATGTTTTTTGGTAAATGTGAGATGAGCCTTTGTGTTCTTTTTGGTCAGCAGTGGCTTTGGCCTTGGAATTCTCTCATGGATGCCTTTTTTGCCCAGTCTCTTTCTTATTGTTGAATCATAAACACTGATCTTACCTGAGGCAAGTGAGGCCTGCAGTTCTTTAGATGTTGTTCTGGGTTCTTTTATGACCTCTTGGATGAGTCGTCTTCATGCTCTTGGAGAAATTTTTGTAGGCTGGCCACTCCTGGGAAGGTTCACCACTATTCCAAGTTATCTCAATTTGTGGATAATGACTCTCCCCATGGTTCACTGGAGTTCCAACACCTTAGAAATGGCTTTGAAACCCTTCCTAGACCGATACATGTACATTAATCTGTTGTTGAATTTTTTTAGATTGTGGCATGATGTGTGTCTTTTTGTGATCTGTTAGCGTGCTTCACTTTGTTAGACAGCTTCTATTTATGTGATGTCTTGATTCAACAGGTGTGGCAGTAATTGGGCCTGGGTGTGGCAAGTGAAATTTAACTCAGCTTTCCAAAAAATTGTGGTTAATCACAGTTCATTCATGATTTAGTATGGGAGGGGGCAATTCCTTTTTTACATAGGGCCAGGCAGGTTTGAACAGCTTTTTTCCCTTAATAAATGAATTAACAATTTAAAAAACTGCATCTTGTATTTACTCGGGTTATCTTTGTGTAATATTAAAATTTGTTTGATGATTGGGGGGCAGGAGGCGGAGCCTAGCGGAGCAGACATGCATTGTTAGAGCTCCACACCGCTGAGGAGAGAAGAGAAGGACAAAGCGGAGCCTGCAGGCTCAAAAGGTATCCATTTGAACCTTTTTGCCCCAGGGAACAAACTGTGAAAGTTTGGGCAGGAAATATGGTACTGGGAGGAAACCGTGGCAGAAATAAAAATCACCTCACAAAGAGCTCACAGGCACTCACTGCAGCTGAAGCAGCTCCAGTCACCTCATAAGATACAGCATCAGGGCGCTCTCACAGACAGAAAATGTCACAGCAAGACTCTCCATTTGAGTCAGATACAGAACAAATCCTCTCACAAACTTCTCCACAAGACTCCTCAGCATCCCCAGTAATATTATTACAATTTGAAAAGATGCTTCATAAGGCTTTAAAACAAACCTCAGACCAAATAACAAAAAGCCTAACCAAAGAAATAAGAGAGCTGGGAAACCGCACCGCAGCCTTAGAAATAAAAATGGATGAAATTGAAATTACAACCCAAGAAAATATAACAGAATTGGAACAATTAAAAGAAGAGAATTTAATACTTCAAACTAAGCTCGAAGATTACGAAAATAGAGCCAGACGTTCAAACTTTCGCATAAGGGGAATACCTGAAACTGTGACAGACCTGCAATCTACTATTACTGTTCTATTACAAGAACTAAAGCCAGATATCCCTATTGAACGTTTAGAACTGGACAGAGTACACAGAGCCCTCACAGCCAAAAAGAAAGATGGACCCCCACGTGATATAATCACAAAATTTCATTATTACAGAACGAAAGAAAAAATACTAATTGCTGCAAGAGAAAAAAAGGAACTTAATTTTCAAGGACACAATTATCAAATTTTTGCTGACCTATCCCAACTTACTGTTACTAAAAGACGATCCATGAAACCCCAACTAATGGAACTGCAACGCCACAACATTATGTATCAATGGGGCTTCCCCTTTTCAGTCAGATTTAACTACCAAGGTACAATTTACAGAAGCAGATCAGCAGATGAACTACAACAAATCCTTTTAAAATTAAATCTGACAGAACCCACAAGCAGCAACACTCCCACACGCAGAAGAATGGCATCATCTTCACCTTCAGGCAGCACCCAGAAAATTTCAGAACAAAATGGGAATCATCATTCTCACAAAAGAGGCCATTATGCCACATCATCCATGGACCAAGAAGATTCAATGGACTGACATCCTAATTCCTGATATCTCTTCATTTATTATACTAAGAGATGGTTCTCTATAAAAAACCTATATTTATAACTGAATGTAACTGCATTCTGATAGTCACACACTGTGTGGGATCATGTTACATTCCAGTTATATTTCTTATTACTTTTGATTCATATAGCCTTAGAATATATAAGTGAAATAAGGAAATTCTTGTTCAGTTATATATTATCAGGTAATAACAATAGATTTATTACTTTTTAGGACAAATATGTTCAATAACCCAGAAGTAATGGAAGCTTTTTCTTTCTTTTCTTAAAACAAATATATTATTACCTAACTAGTTCCTAGAATTATGTTTTTGTTTATTCTAATCTGAAGCAATACAACCTCAATTTTATGAGTTAACATATCTAAACAGTTACATATGAATAAAATATGTAATTGTTTACTCTAAAAGGGTTAAAATCCCAAAATAATTCAAACTATCTTCATCAATACCAAAGTTATTAACAGTACCTTTCTAACTGAATTATTTAGCCTAGGGCAAGACTAACCATATACAACCACCCTGGAATAAATAATTTCAACAAAAACTATATTCTGAACTCCAATTAATGAAACATCATTTTGATGTCTTTTGACATAGCACTTCTCTCCTGTAAGCGGAAGATCCGTGTACCCCCATTAGCCCTCCTCATTCTCCCAACCATATTATGTGGGAGTGTGACGAAGGCACTTATTCCCCTGAGAGAGATATTTATTCTCTTTCACGGGTAAATTGTGATTACTTGCAAAAAATAATTTATACAATGTATCATCTAATCTCATATGTTTTTTGTTTACTCTTTACTCCAGAATTCACTGATTTCTTTTCTATCTATTCATCTCTTCAGTCCACACAGGTTGATCTGCGCAGTCAGCTCTGCATAACTAAAAGTAAGTCAAAACTATTAGATCTATTGCCATGGCACCACTGAATATACTTTCCCTGAATGTTCAGGGAATAAATGTCTCTCAAAAAAGGACCAAAGCCTTCCGTACTTTCCATAACAAGAAGGCTCACATAGTATGCCTCCAAGAAACACACTTCACCAAAGATTCTACTCCAAAATATATTTCTCCTTTTTATCAACAATTTACATGGCTTCTGCCTGTACCAAGCAAAGGGGAACTCTAATTGCATTTCACCGATCCACACCATTCACCTTATCATCAGAAATGAAAGACCCAGAAGGTAGATACCTGATACTCATGGGTTATATAATGGATACAGCAATCACGGTGATTTCCTACTACGCTCCTAACAAACAACCTACACCATTCCTCTCACATATATTACAAGTGATTAATACACACAAAATAGGAACAGTGATAATGTGTGGGGATTCGAACCAGGTCCTCCTCCCATTTCTAGATAAATCACCTTTTACACCATCCAAAATAACCTCTAGATTACCTTTTTCTCAACTTCTTTCCAAATACAATCTGGTAGATTCGTGGAGAGAAAGTAACCCAATGAAAAAGAAATTCACTTATTTCTCGCACCCTCATCAAACCTTCACCAGAATAGATCATATTTTTCTAACAATAGGAATGATACCAGAAATTATTGCATCAGATATAATTCCGATTCCGTGGTCTGACCATAATGCAGTATACACTACTATAGCCTCAGCCATACCAAAAGCGCATGACCCAACGTGGTACTTACCGGACATAATGCTCAAACACCCACTACATCAGATGGCCATTGAACAAGCTTTAAAGGAATACATATCAATTAATAATACAACAGACATCTCCCCAATAACACTGTGGGAAGCTCATAAGCCTGTCTTGCGTGGTACAATACAAAGACAAATGGCACTATTTAAACGGGAACGCAAAAATCTAGCAAAAAAACTAGAACTCAATTTTAATGCAGCCTACATATCATTTCAAGATAATCCATCTCAGAGTACAAAATCTCATCTGGAAAAATCTAGATTGGAATACGATCTATTTCTCACTGAGTCAGTTGATAAATCCCTCAAACGCTCCAAACACAATTTCTACATGAATACAAACAAACCAGGTACATATTTGGCTTGGGCATTAAATTCAACTAACAAATCTTTCAAACCAATACGTTTGAAATTATCAAAAAATGTTTACACTTGTAATCCAGTTAAAATAGTCCATAAATTTCACTCACATCTCGCAACTTTATACAAGACAAACAATGAATTTAATCCTACAGAGGCTGAATCCTTCTTCTCAAAAATAACCTTACCTGAGTTATCTCAGAATCAAAAAAACAGTTTGGATGAGCCTGTAACTATAGATGAAGTTGCTAACGCCATAAAAGACCTAAAACTTAACAAAAGACCAGGCCCAGGCGGCTACTCGGCTTTATACTATAAAACATTCTCAGAAATACTCTCTCCCATTCTCACTTAAACTTTTAACAAACTTCTAGATGGACATTCTTTTCGGCAAGAAACACTAATGGCAATTGTTTGTATGATCCCAAAACCCCTTTCTGATGATACTTCCTGTGTGAATTATCGGCCTATCTCTCTGTTAAACCTCGATATTAAATTATTAGCAAAAATAATAGCAAAACGCCTCAATAGCATTATACTAAAATTAATACATAGAGATCAAGTAGGCTTCATGCCAAATAGACAGGCAGGCGATAATATACGCAGGGCAGTGTTATTGGCACATATTGTTAAAAAACGGAAAATCCCTTTATGTTTTCTATCTCTCGATATTAAGAGGGCATTTGACACAGTATCCTGGCAATATATGCAATATTCATTACAAAAATGGGGTTTTGGACCCCACTTTTTAACATGGATCAAAGCATTATATAATAAACCCAAAGCCTATATAAAATATGCTGGATACAAATCTGAAGCCTTTAATATCGAAAGAGGTACCCGACAGGGTTGCCCATTATCTCCCTTATTATTTGCCCTTATACTCGAACCCATGGCCCAATACATCAGAACAAACCAAACTATAACTGGCATTGAAGTAGTAGGTATTACACACAAATTATGTATATTTGCAGACGATATATTACTTTTTCTATCATCACCACAGGTCTCTGGTCCTAAGTTAATACCAGCTCTTGATGGATTTGCAGCCCTATCCGGCCTTATGATTAATCCTAAGAAATGCCTAGTGCTTAATATTTCACTCACAAACATGGAATTGATCCCGGCTAGGGCTGCACTCCCATTCACATGGGCAGAAAAATCAATCCCATATCTTGGAATTCATTTAACAGCATCTCATTCTGACTTATTCTCAACCAATTATCCTCCTGTATTAAGACAGATCACAAATCTAATAAAACAATGGTCGCAACTTCCTTTATCCTGGATAGGGAAGATTAATGCAATCAAAATGACTATTCTACCCAAATTGCTTTATCTATTCAGAGTCCTCCCTATTCCAATTCCTTCCTATTTTTTGAGAATAGTACAAAAAAGAGCAACTTCGTTTATATGGGGCTCTTCTAAACCACGTATACCTATACACACACTACATCTTCCCAAAAATAAAGGAGGCCTGGGATACCCTAATTTTACTAACTACTACAGAGCAGCACACTTGGCCAGTCTGTCCAAATACCATGCAAAACATGAAATCCCATTATGAGTATTTATAGAGGCTTCAGAAAATTACCCTCTATTAATATCAAATTTATTATGGCTTGATCCTAAAGACCACTTTAAAATTCATAATCCCATAACTAAACACTTCTTATCTCTCTGGGATAAACTAAAAACCAAATATCAGTTACAATCTCCACACAATCCTCTCCTTTCTTTTATCAGAAATCCGGCCTTTTATCCGGCATGGATCTACCCAAATTCTTTTAAAGCTTGGACAACATCAGGCATTCAGACACTAAATGACTTCATAGCATCTAAATCATTCCTTTCATTCCCATTGCTTAGAGAAAAATATGATCTACCAAACTCTGAGATATTTAGATATCTCCAAATCAAAAATTTCTATACACCATTCCTAAAGGGGGATACACCATTATCCCAATTATCCATTTTTGAATCAATCTGTACAAAAGATCCATTTGCTAAAGGTACAATTTCATCACTTTATAATCAATTATATGGAGTAGCAAATCTTAATAGACCCTCTTACGTTCAGAGGTGGGAGGAGGACCTGGGACGAACTTCAGAAGACACGGACTGGTCTAACATATGGCTCACATCTAAGTCATCTTCACCCAACATCTTAGCACTGGAGACAAATTATAAAGTCCTAACTCGCTGGTACCTTGTACCCGCTAGAGTGGCAAAATATTCACCTAATACCTCAGCTCTTTGTTTTCGAGGATGCCCAGAAATAGGCACATATTTACACATATGGTGGACGTGCCCAGTAATCCAAACCTTCTGGAAGGAAGTCTTCGTGATTGCATCTAAAATATTTAAAAAAATAATACAACCAGATCCATATTTAACTTTACTTAATCTAAAACCGGAATGGTTAACACTCTCTCAATTCAAACTTATGATCCAACTAATAACGGCTGCAAAACAAACAGTGGCCAAGGCATGGAAATCTCCTACATTGGTACTAGCAGAAACAATTCACAGAATGAATAATACAATGTCCCATGCTAAGATGGTAGCCATCGATCAAAATCAAATTCCAAAATTTGAAAAACTTTGGCATCCTTGGATAAAACAACAGTTCCTGTCAAACTTCAATGACTCTGTCCTGTTGCCATGGTAACAGATTAAATGACTTACAGAGACACCCAATCTAAGGCTTCAAAGAGAACTAAAAAGAATAATAAACTGACGAGCGGGACAACCTTGTGGACCATACCTCTACCTTTCAACCCTTTTTCTTCTTTCTCTTTCCTTTTCTCCACCTTACGATTAAAGCTCATTATCAGAATTTATTTGACCTATATACACTCTACTTGTAAACAATATGTATAGTAGGTATAAATCATTTAAATACCTACAAAAGTAACTAAGGAAATGATATATATCTTTAATTTAGGTTTACGTGAACCCAATGTTTAATATTTGAAATTTCATGATATTTACCTATATAAACCCTACTGTAAAACAATGAGCTTACTTTATAGATCCTTGTAAACTTACTTTATGTATCTTTATAACATTGTATACTCAATAAACTTCTTTTGACAAGGAAAATTTGTTTGATGATCTGAATCATTTAGGTGTGAGAAATATGCAAAAAAAATTAAAAATCAGGAAGGGGCAAATACTTTTTCACACAACTGTAAATAAGAAATTAGGGGATGCACTGAGAAGGACACTGAAAAAGGATATTTGATAAGGGGCATGTAGATATATAAAACGCACTATTATCCTTATAAAAAAGAAGGGGTGAGCAATACATTAAATTGATTGTAACTGTTGTATAAGTTTCCCCATCCTTGGGAGAATAGAAGAAATTTGTGAACACAGACTGCTTAACAGATAAACTTACTATGAACTTCGGGAGAAACCACTGAAAGTTGAAACTTTTTGAAACTTGTCTGGGACCCCTGATCAAATCTGACTGCATCTCTCTACTCAGGACTCTGGTGTTGCATGATTCTTTTTTTATAAAATATAAAGGCAAAAATGTTTTTTTACATTTTTGATAAAGTGGAGAGGGAATGGACCTGTGGTGTTTTTTTTGTTGTCATCCTCTCTATTTGTCCTGTTTATGGTTGTCATCAAGAGTAAAAGATAATCCCAAATTTTGGGTGGTCACTAGAACAAGAATGGAGGGAAAATCGTCCAATGGGACCCTAGTTCTGGTGTCAACTAGAGATTCCCTTTCATTGGAGGGATTTCCTCTCATTTCCATTTTTTGGCTATGGGGCAGAAAGTGAAGGGAAATCTAACCATGGGAATACAAATGGCAAAGAAAACTGACATTGGTTATAACATACCTCCCAACTTTTTGAGATGGGAACAAGGGACACCTATTAGCAAAAGTATGTAGGCATAGGACACGCCCCTTAAAGGAGAATTATACCAAAAAAATATTAGTTAAACCCACAAGTGTTTTTTTTTTTTTTTTTACCACTACTATTGCTTTATACTGGCTTTTGAAATTTACAAATGCAGCAATCAAGAATTTCAATGAAAGGTTTAGCTCTGTACTGTACTATTATAAGCATAAATATATATGAAGACTGTTATCTGACCATTCTAGCCACATGTTTTCTAGTTGGCTTTTGTACTTTGAAATATTTAATAAAACGCAATGGAAATGAAAGGTTTAACTCTGTGAAAAATAAATAGTGCATTTTACATATATATTTTACTAATATATATATAACTAGATAGATCAGACTAAAATAAGGGGGAAAGAGGGAAAGATGGACTTTGTTCCAAATCAGGAACAGTCCTCTGAAATCAGGGACAGTGATGGTTATAACCCCTAATCTGAAGTTTTGCCTTCGGTTCTACATTAACGTGTAGAGGTTCTTTCTACTGCTATTTGGCATTTAGCTAAGATCAAGTGGATAATCTGTTTTTATCAGTTATCAGGAACAGAAGGTTGGTGCCTCACAATGGGAGGCAGCACTGGTTAGTAATTCCCAATATAATAGGTTTAGTACAATGGGAGGGATCCTTTTCCTCCTGGGTTGATTCTGACCTGGTTTATAAACTTGTCCCTAGTTGAAGGCAGGACTCTTCCTAAGTGGTAATATATTTCTGGTAAAAATGGAGCTGCATTTGTCTGGCCAGGGACTTGCAAGTGCAAGGGGCTTTCTAGTGATGTGCCCCCTGGAAGTGTGGTTCCATGGGTGCCACAAAAAGCACTATGGGTTTGGGACCCTACTGATAGGGATGAGCCGAACGCCCCCCACGGTTCGCATCCAGAACATGCGAACGGACGGAAAGTTCACGCGAACATTCGAACACCGTTAACGTCTATGGGACTCGAACGTGAGAGATCAAAAGTGCGAATTTTAAAGGCTAATATGCAAGTTTTTGTCCTAACAAGGGTTTGGGGACCCGGGTCCTGCCCCAGGGGACATGTATCAATGCAAAATAAAGTTTTAAAAATGTCAGTTTTTTCGGGAGCAGTGATTTTAATGATGCTTAAAGTGAAAAAATAAAAGTGAAATATTCCTTTACATATCGTACCTGGGGGTGTTTATAGTATGCCTGTAAAGTGGTGTGTGTTTCCTGTGTTTAGAACAGTCCCTGCACAAAATGACATTTCTAAAGGAATAAAAGTCATTTAAAACTGCTTGCGGCTGTAATGTAATGTCAGGTCCCGGCAATATGGATGAAACTTATTGAGAAAAACAGCATGGGTAACCCCCCAGCCCATTACCAGGCCCTTTGGGTCTTATATGGATATTAAGGGGAACCCCACACTCAAATTAAAAAAAGAAAAGGTGTGGTGCCCCCAGGCCCTATATACTCTGAACAGCAGTATACAGGTGGTCCAAACAAGACAGGGTCTGTAGTTTGTTCTTAAGTTGAATTTGCTTGTAATTTGGAACAGGTACATTTTTTAAGTGTAGCTCCAGCCAAAAAAAAATATTTTTAAGCTTTTTGGATAACATAGGGAAGGGTTATCATCACCCCTGTAACATTTGTTTTGCTGTCTGTGCCCCTGTTCAGAAGATTTTACCTCACTTTCTGTCCCAATGACAATTGGATTTTGAAAATTTAGAGTTTTTAGGGAAACAAGGACTGGTGATCAGTGGAGACACCTTTTTCCCATATTAACTCTTACAGGAGAGAATTTCCTTTCCTAGGGGTAAATTTCCTCTCACTTCCTGTTGTCTCTCTCCGTTTGTAAGTAGGAGTTGTTTGTAAGTCGGATGTTTGAAAGTAGGGGACCGCCTGTATATACTATACGGCCTGCCCTATATACTCTGCAGAAATTTGGGCCTTAGGTGTTGGTGGTACCAGAACCCTGTAAGCCCTCACAGTTAATCTTGGTGGGTGCTGGAACGGGCCCTGCTGTGAAATATTATATCAAAAATTGTAATTACATGCCCCTGTTGAACAGGGGCAGAAAAATTGGGTCTTTGGTGATGATGGTGGTGGTGGTGCCACAACACTGTAAGCCCTCACAGTTACTCTTGGTGGATGCTGGAACAGGCCCTGCTGTGAAATATTATATCAAGAATTGTAATTCAATGCCCCTGTTAAACAGGGGCAGAAAAATTGGGTCTTAGGCAGTGGTGGTGGTGCCACAACACTGTAATCCCTCACAGATTCTGTTGTTGAGCGCAGGAACGAGCCCTGCTGTGAAATATTACATCAAAAATTGTAATTATGTGCTCCTGTTAAACAGGGGCAGAAAAATTGGGCTTTAGGCACTGGTGGTGGTGCCCAGAACCAAAAAATGTTCTTAGAAGCTATCAACATGAACATTGAGGAGGAATAGGATAGTCACTCAGCATAACAGGATAGTCACTCAGCATCAGCATAGGCAGTCTTCAAGGGATCTCACATTCATAAAAAAATTAATCGGTCACATCAGCATCGGGTGCTTGGTAGCTGATGATCCAAGATTAATTCATTTTTATGAAGGGGAGCCGATCAACTGAGTCTGTGGACAGGCGCACTCTGTGATCGGTTACAAAGCCTTCAGCAGCATTGAATGTGCGTTCAGATAGAACGCTGGATGCAACACAGGCCAGTAGCTCAATTGCATACTGTGCAAGCTCTGGCCAGTGATCCATCCTCAAGACCCAGTAACCCAGTGGATTTTCTGTTGAAAAGGTCTTCAAGTCTGATCTTGCCCAAAGGTATTCCTGCATCATGTAAATCAGATGCTGGTGATGGTTGCTGGAACCGATCAGACCTTGGGGCTGCGGACTAAAAAATTGTCTGAACGCATCAGTTAGATGGCCACCTTCTCCACTGCTCCTTCTGTGTCTGACTGAAGCCTCAACAACACGTTGTCCAGGAGGACCAGGAAATTGCAACCTCCCAGGCTCTGGAAACGCATTGCACAAACCTTTCTGCAAGGCCTCCTGAAGATGTTTCATCCTCTGCTCCCTCTGTGAAGGCTGGATAAGTTCCGCAACCTTACCCTTGTAACGTGGATCAAGAAGGGTTGCCAGCCAGTACTGATCCCTCTCCTTGATACCACGAATCCGAGGGTCCGTTCACAGGCTATGCAGGCATTCGGTCTGGAGTCCTCTGGGTCACTAAGGACGACATGATCCGCAGCCACCTCCTCCCAGCCACGTACAAGTCCATGGGTTTCTGAGGACTGAAAACGATCCCTTGAAAACTGCTGCTGATGCTGAGTGTCAGTCTCCAGCTCCATGCTGACATAATCCTCCTCCTCCTCCTCCTGTGTGATAGGCGGGCCTGCAGGAATACTGTCTGGATAAAGGGGGCCTTGAGAGGTAAGGAAGTTCTCCTCTTCCTCCCTCTATTCTGCCTCAAGTGCCGTGTCCATTATTCCACGCAGCGTGTGCTCCAACAGGAAGACAAGAGGGACAGTATCACTGATGCATGCACTGTCACTGCTCACTTTCCTCGTGGCCTCCTCAAATGGTGACAGGACCGTGCATGCATCCTTGATCATTAGCTACTGGCGTGGCGAAAAAAAAGCCAAGCTCCCCTGACCCTGTCCTGGTGCCATACTCGCACAGGTACTCACTGATGGCCCTCTGCTGCGTGTGCAGCCAAAGCAGCATTGCCAACATTGAGTTCCACCTGGTGGGCATGTCACAGATGATACGGTTCTTGGGCAGGTTGCATTATTTTTGAAGGTCAGCCAGCCGAGCACTGGCATTATATGACCGGCGGAAATGCCCACAGACTTTCCTGGCCTGCCTCAGGAGATCCTGTAAGCCCGGGTACTCGCACAAGAACCGCTGCACCACCAAATTAAGGACATGAGCCAAACAGGGAACATGGGTCAATTGTCCCTGTCAGAGGGCGGAGGTTGGTGCCATTGTCACAAACCACCATTCCTGGCTGAAGCTGGCGTGGCGTCAACCACCTCTGAGCCTGCCCCTGCAGAGCTGCCAGAATCTCTGCCCCAGTGTGGCTCCTGTCCACAAAGCAGACCAACTCAAGCACTGCATGGATTCTTTTTGCCTGAGTGCTTGCATAACCCCCAGAACGCCTACGGAGCACCGCTGGTTCCGAGGACAAATCTGCACAGGAAGAGGCCATAGAGGAAAAAGAAGAGGAGGCGGTGGAGGAGAGAGGTGTGACAGAATCATCACTTCCAGCATTTTGGAGGCGTGGTGGCGGAACAAGCTCCAACATTACTGCACCCTTTCCTGCATCCTTCCCAGCTGCCAGCAGGGTTACTCAGTGCGCCATGAAAGAAAGGTAACGTCCCTGTCCATGCCTGCTGGACCATGAGTCAGTGGTAATATGCACCTTACTGCTGACCGCCCTGTCCAACGAGGCCAAGACATTGCCTTCCACATAACTGTAGAGAGCCGGAATGGCCTTCCAAGAAAAAAATGCCATTTGGGAACCTGCCACTGAGGTACCACACATTCCACAAATTCTCAAAAGGGGGCAGAGTCTACCAGCTGAAAAGGCAGCATTTGGAGGGCTAGCAATTTAGCCAAACTAGCATTCAGCCGTTGGGCATGTGGATGGCTGGGACCGAATTTCTTTTGATGGTTTAGCAACTGGGGTAGGGAAATTTGCCTGCTACAATCGGATTTAGGTGTACCGCTATCAGATTGCCCGCAAGTGCTTAAGACACTTAATTCTACACCTTCATTCATCTCAGTGCAGGTCTCTGAGAGAAATGAAGGTATAGTGGGGTTGGAGATCCTAGCTGATGAGGAGCAAGGAGAGGTCCACCTTGTTCTTTGGTGTGGGTCTTTTAAGTACTGTTGCCAACGGACTGCATGGGAGCTCGACATATGTCTGGTCAAGCATGTGGTGCCCAAGCAGCTGCTGTTTTGGCCACGCTTGATACGCTTCAGACATATGTTGCAAACAGCAACGGTGCGATCTGCTGCACACATCTCAAAAAAGGCCCACACCAAAGAACTTTTGAAAAAACATGCGGATCTTTGCGGTGTGATGCAGTCGGTTGGCTGTCCTTAAGTTGGCCCCTGGAGGGCATCCTGCCTCATTGGAGATGTGCCTCCTCCTCCTCCTCTCTTCTATCAGGCACCCTCGTAGAGTCAGTGACCTCATCATCCCCTCCCTCCTCACCACTGGAGTAAACCTGGCAGTATGCTGCAGCTGGGGGAACATGACTGCCAGTTTCTTGTCCTTCATGGGCACCCCCTCTCTCTGGGCTCACGTTACTGCCTTGATCCTCAACCTGGGTACCATCATCGGAGCCTTCAAAACGCTGTGCATCCTCCTGCAGCATGTACACAACACTGTGGTCGAACAGTTCGGGGGACTCCTCAGGACATGATGGTGGGGCTAGGGAAGGAGTAACTGATGAAATTGAGCCGATGGAATAGGCCACTTTGGCAGCTGCATTGGCAGCCAAACTTGTCTTAGCCTGGGTGACAGAGGATGAGGAGGATGAGGACGGCTTTGTGATCCACTCTACCAACTCTTTTGCATGTTGTGGCTCAATGCTGCCAGCTGTCGAAAAAAAGGACAAGCGTGCCCCACAGCCACGTGCTGAGGATGTACCGTGTTCACGACCAGCACTGTTGGCTGTAGACACAGAGCCTGCTTGCCCTCTTTTAGTGGCCTGTGAGTGTCTGCCTTTCCTTGGTGGCCTTCCAGACATGCTGTAAAATTGGATTAGCAAAACACCGCCTGAAGTTTACTAGAAAAATTACACCAGGAATGGCCTGCAGTCAGGTATAAGCGTGGCTAGACTATAATGCAGTGGATATATATGTAGGAGACTGTATATATATCTTTATGCACTACAGATCACTGAATCACCCGCCTGCCTGCCTGAAAGTGTCATTGAAAACGTACACCAGGAATGGCCTGTAGTCAGGTATAGGCTTGGCTAGACTGGAATGCAGTGGATATATATATGTTGGAGACTGTATATATATTTAATGCACTGCAGATCACTGAATCACTTGCCTGCCTGCCTGCCTGAAAGTGTGTTTGAAAACCAACACCAGCAATGGCCTGCAGTCAGATATAGGCTTGGCTAGACTGGAATGCAGTGGATATATATATGTTGGAGACTGTATACATATTTAATGCACTGCAGATCACTGAATCACTTGCCTGCCTGCCTGCCTGAAAGTGTATTTGAAAACATACACCAGCAATGGCCTGCAGTCAGACATAGGCTTTGCTAGACTGGAATTCAGTGGATATATATATGTTGGAGAGTGGAGACTGTATATATATTTTATGCACTGCAGATCACTGAATCACTTGCCTGTCTGCCTGAAAGTGTATTTGAAAACATACACCAGCAATGGCCTGCAGTCAGATATAGGCTTGGCTAGGCTGGAATGCAGTGGATATATATATGTTGGAGACAATATATATTTAATGCACTGCAGATCACTGAATCACTTGCCTGGCTGAAAGTGTATTTGAAAACATACACCAGCAATGGCCTGCAGTCAGATACAGGCTTGGCTAGACTAGAATGCAGTGGATATATATGTAGGAGACAGTATATATATATATATATATATATATATATATATATATATATATATATATATATATATTATGCACTGCAGATCACTGAATAACCTGTCTGGCCTGCCTGCCAGAAAGTGTATTTGAATACGTACACCAGGAATGGCTTGCAGTCAGATCTAGCTACACAGGATACAGTGTGTATGTATATATATATATATATATATATATATATATATACACAAAGCCGGGATGTGTGTCTGTATATATATATAATATATATATATATATATATATATATATATATATATATATATATATATATATAATATATATATATATATATATATATATATATATATATATATATATATATATATACTAAATACACTGCAGCTAACTGAATCAACTGCCTGCCTGAAGTATATTAGAAACAGTACACCAGGAATGGTCTGCAGTAAGATCTAGCTAAACTGGATACAGTGTATACAGTGGATACAGTGTACAGGGCTGTTACTGATTAAAATTTTCGTGTTCGATTAATCGATTTTTTTTTTTATCGATTAATCGACTAATTTTGATGAATTATAACGCACATACAGATCCAACTACTTTTAGCTGATTTAGCACCGTTGTTATGGCAACGGCTGAAGCCGGACATAGCGGGGCATGGCTAGGACGTCACACGTCATAAACTCAGCCTCACCGTGCCCATAATCTCAGCCTTACCGTTCCCATAATCGCAGCCTCACCGTGCCCATAATCGCAGCCTTACCGTGCCCATAATGCAGTCTCAATGTGCCCATAATCGCAGCCTCACCATACCCATAATGCAGCCTCACCGTGCCCATAATGGCAGCCTCACCGTGCCCATAATGCTGTCTCACCGTGCCCATAATTGCAGCCTCGTCGTGCCTATAATGGCAGCCTCACCGTGCCCATAATGCAGTCACACTGTGCCCATAATGCAGTCTCACCATGCCCATAATGCAGTCTCACCATGCCCATAATCGCAGCCTCACTGTAGTCAGTGCCTGTGCCTGGATTACACAGTCTGTGGGCATCTCCCGCTGTGTGTCTCGGAGCTGAGTGTGAAAACTTTGGCTGCACTGTGAGAAAAGTCCTGCCCTCCTCCTAGATCAGCTCGTGTGATAGACAGAACACTGCGACTATCACACAAGCTGATCTAGGAGGAGGGCGAGACTTTTCTCACAGCGCGGCCAAAGTTTTCACACTCAGCTCGGAGACACACAGCAGGAGATGCCCGCAGACTGTGTATGACATATAGTGGAGGAGGAAGGAGCGGAGCGCTGTGCTGCAGCTACAGTTTGGCCCAAAGCGGCCCCAGGGCAGGCAGCCTACTGATCAAAAAAATTAAACGATTAATCGAGGAATTCATCTTTAATTTCCCCAGCCCTAATATATATATATATATATATATATATATATATATATATATATATATATATGTATATGTATGTATGTATATATATATATATATATATATATATATATATATATATATATATATATATATATAAAGCCAAGATGTATATATACTAAATACACTGCAGCTAACTGAATCAACTGCCTGCCTGAAGTATATTAGAAACCGTACACCAGGAATGGTCTGCAGTGAGATCTAGCTAAACTGGATACAGTGGATATATATATATATATATATATATATATATATATATATATATATATATATATATATACCAGTCTGACTGTGTATATATATATATATATATATATATATATATATAAAATACACTGCAGCTAACTGAATCGCCTGCCTGCCTGAAGTGCATGTTTGGCCAATCATCAACCAGCAATGCACTGCAATGGCGTAGTGCATTATGGGGTGTGAGGTGTCGCTTGAATTTGGCGCGAACGCCCCATAATGTTTGATCTTTGTAGAACAATCGAACAGCTGTTGTTCGAGTCGAACTTATGTTCGACTCGAACAGAAAGCTCATCCCTACCTACCCTGGCCCTTGGTCACACTGCTAATTGCTTTCCTTGTACTGGCCTTTTGTGCAGGCCTTATGGCTTAGTCTGGAGAAATGTTTATACTGACCAAAAGGCCTGCTCTGCACTTTCTATTTATTTACCACAAGCAGTAGCACTGTACGTGTGGTTTGTTTTTGTTTTTCTTGCACAGAGACTGAGGATGCAGGTTTGTCAGGGCCTGCCCTGATGTCTGGGAGAGGATCTCTGGCCTTTGGGTCTTTTTCCTCTTTCCAATTAGGTGTCTCTCTTCTGGGTAGCCCTCACCAAGTACTTGGAGGACCAGCTTTGGCACATCCCTAAGGAACAGGGTCCACCTGGCTTCAACCTAGGTAGAACATAGGCTGCCTTTCTCCTGTCAGGAGCCGTGCAACCCAGAGGGTTCAGTGATTGAGGCCCTTCCTCTTCGAAGGTTGGTCCATTACTATACCTTTTTGTACACTTTTTTGTGTGCTGTGATTTCACAAATCACTTTTTTTGTTCACCGGGGATCAACTTAGTACCATGAAGTTTAGCAAAAAAAAAAAAAAAAACAAACATAAAAATTCTGGATTTAATCAAATACCATTATTTTTTTGCAGGAACTGTGGCCCTATTGACTCTGTTTCATAATTACGTAGTTAATCAGGTTGAAAAAAGACACAAGTCTAGTTCAATCAATTGAAAAAATAAATAAATAGAAAACTTCCATATACACAATCCTATAACCACAGTTAGTCCAAAGGAAGGCAAAAAAAAAGTTTCAACAACTTTTGTACACATGATACAGTGAGGATTGTTTAGTTGTTTATTAACCTGTTTCTGTAATGCATGTAAAATGAATACAATTATCTTTAAATAGTCCCTATCTTCACATTTGGAATCTCCTTTTAGAATCCTGCACTTCTCCTTCCTTATCCCACGTGGGGATGGAAATGAAAAGCAAGTGGAACCCAGCTGTACAGACAGATGAGATCAAGCATTCAGTTCTGCAGGAAAAGATTAATCATGTTTAATTCTTTCAGAAGCACTTCCATTGTGAGCCCCCTCCCTGACACAGTGATTATGTTTCTCAACCAGGAAGATGTCTTTCTACTAATTAGCGGCTCCCTGGCACACGCGATCCAGGCAGGCCAGAGTGAGAAGTCCGGGCTCCGTGCGAGGGCCAAACGGAAATCTGCGCCTTTGTTATTCTAACTGGAGAGCTTTACCCTGAAACAGGTCTGCCATTATCAGAAGGCACGCCAAGCTCGCCACACTAATTAGTGGTTCATTTCAGCTCTCTGGGCTTTTTCTTTCCCTTTTTTTTTCATTTTCAAGGCATTACATACAAAAGCCTCATTTGTACCCGCCAACTTCCTCGCCTCTGCTCGTTAACTGCTGCAGAAACAAGCCTGAATATTAAGGTGAAAAGGTAAAGCTAACATCATGAATGGGCTGCTGTGATGGTTTTTACAAAAGCATGTAATAGGTTGATGGAAGATCCCATGCTGCTATTTGAATGATCTGTCCCGCAGCTGATTGGAGTAAGAAAATACGGTTTTGATGTTCGGATAGGGATGAAATCAGGGAACGCCCAAGCTCATCCCTAGTCGACAACCCATTCAATCGTTATTCCGCACATGGTAAAGGATATTTTGATTGAAAGTTCGAAGATAAGATCAGCTGTTATCAATCGCAGTATGGAAACTCATAATCAGATCCAGAGGTCTCCAAACTTTTCAGTAGAAGGGCCACATCTTTTTACAAATATTTGCAGGCCGCAAAAATACTGTTTTTATATAAGAAGGAATCAAATTTAACTTAGAAGTTTTTTTGAATCAGCATGATATAATTTAGAACAACAGAAAAAAAACTTCAGCAAAACAAAGCAAAGAAATTCCAAATAAACTTGAGCCCATCAGAGCTCCTCTTATACCAGAGTCCCCATAAAAACTCCCCTAACATCAAAGTTCCTCCTTACATGAGAATTCCCATCAAAGTTTCTCCTTAGATCAGTGTTCCCATCAAAGCCCCCTTACATGAAAGTCCCCATCAAAGTCCCCCTTACATCAGAGCCCCCCATACATGAGAAGCCCTATTACAGTTCCCGCTTACATCAGGGTTCCGATCAGAATCCCCTCTTACATCAGAGGATGGGATAAAATCTTGCAGCAGTCCATAGTTTGGAGGTCCTTGAAGTGATCAATCAAAATACAATTGAATTCATGACCAAAGCATCACAGTGCTGATGAACAATGTAAGACAATCATCAAAGTCATATTAAAGACAAAAGCAAACATTTATTATATTGCAGCTTACCAATTCTTAGATGTGATGGCTTGAATTAGCAAAAAATCTGAATCAGATTTTATTTATTCATGCAAAACCTTTATCGCAAAAAGAGAAAAAATGTTCACTTTAACTGATTATAAAGTGTGAGCTGGAGTTTGGCTTCAATGTGTTAGTGCAATTACGGTAAATCTGATAATACATTTAACATTAACCTCCTCCCCAGAATGACAATGCTGCTGTCTGCTGTGCCTCCTGTGCTCATTCCTCCAGAATTGTGTCTCACTAATACGGGAGGATGATGATAATGATCGGTAAGCTGCTGAAAAATATAACCTTTGGTTTTGGGTGTAATACTGTTTTTTTTACACCCTTGCCCATCAACTCAGTTTGATCAACTCTGATCTAAATTTAGTCTAAATCAATCAGAAAGAAAGTTGTGGCTATTCAATTGTTTACTGATTCAACTGTTTTGATCAAATTGCACGCTTGTAAAATGAAATCAAAGCATGTGTGGCCACCTTTAAAAATACTACTTAAAGTGATTGTAAAGTGTTGTGTTTTTTTGTTTGTTAAAAATAACAAACATGTTATACTTACCTCCTCTGTGTAGTAGTTTTGCACAGAACAGCCCAGATCCTCCTTTTCTCGGGTCTCTCTTCGGCTCTCCTGGCCCCTCCCTCCTGTTGAGTGCCCCCACAGTAAACAGCTTGCTATGGGGGCACCCGAGCCAAGCCACAGCTCCCTGTGTCCATTCAGACATGGAGACAAGGCCTGGCCCCGTCCCCTTTCACTCCTCATTGGCTAACTGACTTTGACTGACAGCAGCGGGAGCCAATGGCGCCACACTGCTGTCTCAGTCAACGGGGAGGGGAGTCCCGGGCAGCCAAGACACTCCTGCAACATCGCTTGATCTAGAGGGACCTCAGATAAGTATTATGTTATGGAAATGTTGGATGTGAGCTTGTTGTCAGAAAGTCCAACCATGTGTATGCTCCATCGAACATTTGCTGTCGGACTTTCCGCCAACAAATGTTTGATAGCATGTTCTCAAATTTTCCGCCAACAAAACTTTGTTGTCGGAAAGTCCAATTGTGTGTACACAAGTCCATCGCACAAAAGTTCACGCATGCTCGGTATCAAGCAGAAGGAGTCGCACTGGCTATTGAACTTGCTTTTTCTCGGCTCGTCGTACGTGTTGTACGTCACCGCGTTCCCATGTTCGTAATTGTTGGCTAACATTTGTGTGACCGTGTGTATGCAAGACAAGTTTGAGCCAACAACCTTCGAACAAAAATCCACGGTTTTGTTGGCGGAAAGTCCGATTGTGTGTACGGGCCATTAAGGGGGGCTGCTGCACACAGAAGGCTTTTAATCTTAATGCATAGAATGCATTAAGATAAAAAAAAAATCCTTCTGCTTTTACAATCACATTAAGTTCACACTGGCATTAAAAGCAGGTGTTTGAAAGGCTTTAAAAACCCCCCTCAAACGCGTATGCACAAGATACAATAGACATCACACAGTGCTGTTCACACTATCAAAACATGATGCTTCATGTTGAGTCAGTCTAGGTTCACATCTATGTGGCTGCACTTGATGCAGTTTTCAGGCACGTTTTGCAGTGCGTTTTGCATTTTTAAACCCTCGTTTTTATGAATTTTTGCATGCAGTTTTTATGCATTTTGCGTTTTACATTTTTTTTTCCATTTAAACACACTGTAAACACACTGTACATTGCTGGTTGCTAAGGAGTGAGCCGAAAAGCCGCCCACCACGTCCCTAACAACCAATGACTCATCAGCTGTTAGCGGGATTCCCCGCTGACAGCTGAATGTAAAAAAAAATTGCTGGCAAAAGCAAAATCGTGAAAAAAACGGCATGGGGTCCCCCACAGGTCAATACCCCGGACCCCCCCACACACACACACAAACACACACAAATACACACCGGGATCATGGTGAGGAGAGGCAGAACGGGGAACTGCCTATGTAAACAAGACGATTCCCCGTTCTGTCAGATGACATGACAGAGATCTACTGTTCCCAGTGATCGGGAACAGTGATCTCTGTGTCATGTTCCAGTAAGCCCATCCCCCCTGACCTGCCTGGCTGCATGCTCGGATAAGGGTCTGGATTTTGGGGGGGACTCCACACCATTTTTTTAAAAATGTTGGCGTGGGGGGGTCCCCTCTGAATCCATACTAGACCCAAAGGGGGATCCCACACCGTTTTTTTCACAATTTATTTTTTTGCCTGGCATTTATTTTTACATTCAGCTGTCAGCGGGGAACCCTGCTGACAGCTGATGACTCATCGGTTGTTAAGGACGCGGCGGCCGGCTTCCCGGCCCACTTCTTAGCAATCAGCTATATACAGTGTTTAACCACTGGCCGACCAGCTCACACAGATATACTGCAGCAGGTCGGCTCTCCTGCGAAAACCGACGTACCTGTAAGTCGGTCTGTGCCTGCCACGTGCCGCACATCCCTTGGACTCGATGTCCACCGGCAAACCCGCGATCGTGGTGAGAACTGTTCCCCGTTCTGCCAGATGACATGACAGAGATCTACTGTTCCCAATGATCGGGAACAGTGATCTCTGTCATGTTCCAGTAAGCCCACCCCCCCTACAGTTAGAACACACCCAAGGAACACACTTAATCCCTTGATCGCCCCCTAGTGTTAACCCCTTCCTTGCCAGTGTCATTTTTACATTGATCAGTGCATTTTTATAGCACTGATCAATGTAATAATGTCACTGATCCCCAAAAAGTATCATTTGGGGTCAGATTTGTCCGCCGCAATGTCGCAGTCCCGCTAAAAATTGCAGATCGCCACCATTATCAGTAAAAGCAATTAAAAAAAAGTCCCTAAATCTATCCCGTAGTTTGTAGATGCGATAAATTTTGCGCAAACCAATCAATATACGCCTATTGCGGGTTTTTTTACCAAAAATATGTAGATGAATATATATCGGCCTAAACTGATGAATAATTTTGTTCTTTTATATTTTTTGGGGATATGTATTATAGCAGAAAGTAAAAAAATATATATATATTTTTTTTTTAAATTGTTGGTCTTTTTCTGTTTATAGTGATGATAACGATTGGTAAGCTGTAGGACTTTCTACCAACAAATGTTTGAGAGCATGTTCTCAAATTTTCCTCCAACAAAACTTTGTTGTTGGAAAGTCAGATCGTGTGTACACAAGTCCGTAACACAAAAGTTTACGCATGCTCGGTATCAAGCAGAAGGAATGCAATAGCTCTGGCTATTGAACTTCCTTTTTCTCGGCTCGTCGTACGTGTTGTACATCACCGCGTTCCCACGTTTTAATTGTTGGCTAACATTTGTGTGACCGTGTGTATGCAAGACAAGTTTGAGCCAACAACCTTTGAACAAAAATCCAAGGTTTTGTTGGCGGAAAGTCCGAGTGTGTGTACGGGCCATTGGGGGGGGGGGGGGGGGGGGGAGGGGGGCTGCTGCACACAGAAGGCTTTTAATCTTAATACACAGAATGCATTAAGATAAAACAACCTACTGCTTTTACAATCACATTAAGTTCACACTGGCATATAAAGGTGTTTGAAAGGCTTTAAAAACGCCCCTCAAACACGTATGCACAAGATACAACAGACATCACACAGTGCTGTTCACACTATCAAAACATGATGCCTCATATTGAGCCAGTCTAGGTTCACATCTATGTGGCCGCACTTGATGCATTTTTCAGGCACATTTTGCAGTGCATTTTCCATTTTTAAATCCTCGTTTTTATGCATTTCATGCATTCTGCGTTTTACATTTTTTTTTCCATTTAAACACACTGGACATTGCTGGTTGCTAAGGAGTGGGCCGAAAAGCCGGCCACCATGCCCTTAACAACCAATGAGTCATCAGCTGTCAGCGGGGAATCCCGCTGACAGCTGAATGTAAAAAAAAATTGCTGGCAAAAACAAGATCATGAAAAAAAACTGCATGGGGTCCCCCACAGGTCAATACCCTGGACCTCCCCCCCACACACACACACGCACGCACGCACAAACACACACAAATACACAAATACACACACACCGCGATCACGGTGAGGAGAGGCAGAACGGGGAACTGCAAACAAGACGATTCCCCGTTTTGCCAGATGACATGACAGAGATCTACTATTCCCAATGATCGGGAACAGTGATCTCTGTCATGTTCCAGTAAGCCCACCCCCCCTACAATTAGAACACACCCAGGGAACACACTTAATCCCTTGATTGTCCCCCAGTGTTAACCCCTTCCCTGCCAGTGTCATTTTTACATTGATCAGTGCATTTTTATAGCACTGATCAATGTAATAATGTCACTGATCCCCAAAAAGTGTCATTTGGGGTCAGATTTGTCTGCCGCAATTTCGCAGTCCCGCTAAAAATTGCAGATCGCCACCATTACCAGTAAAAACAATTTTAGAAAAGTTCCTAAATCCATCCCGTAGTGTGTAGATGCAATACATTTTGCGCAAACCAATCAATATACGCTTATTGCGTTTCTTAAAAATATGCAGATGAATATATATCGGCATAAACTGATGTATAATTTTGTTCTTCTATTTTTTTTTTGGGCTATGTATTATAGCAGAAAGTAAAAAAAAAAATATTTTTTTTTTAAATTGTTGGTCTTTTTCTATTTATAGTGCAAAAAATAAAAACTGGTGATCAAATACCACCAAAAGAAAGCTCTATTTGTGGATAAAAAAGGATGTCTATTTTGTTTGAGTACAGCTTCGCACGACTGCGCAATTGTCAGTTAAAGCGACGAAGTGCCGTATCGCAAAAAATGGCCTGGTTGTTAACCACTTGCCGACCGCCTCACGCATATATACGTGAACAGAGCGGCACGGGCAGGCAAAATCACGTACCTGGTACGTGATTGCCTTCCCGCGGGCGGGGGGTCCGATCGGACACCCCCCCCCGGTGCCAGCGGCGGTCGGCATTTGTCTAGGAGCGATCAGAGATGAGGGGGAGGCCATCCGATCGTGCCCCCCCCCTTGCGATCGCTCCCAGCCAATGAGAAACATCCCCTGCCTGTGTATAGTACACACAGGCAGAGGATGTGATGTCATCTCTCCTCGGCTTGGCAGTTTCCGTTCCGACGCCGAGGAGAGAAGACATCCGAGTAAGTGTAAAACACTACACACACACAGTAGAACATGCCAGGCACACTAAACACCCCCGATCCCCCCCCGATCGCCCCCTGATACCCCCCCAATCACCCCCCCCCCCCCGTCACAAACTGACACCAAGCTGTTTTTTTTTTTTTTTTTCCTCATTACTGATTGGTGTCAGTTTGTGACAGTTAGAAGTGGTAGGGCAGTGAGTATTAGCCCCCTGTAGGTCTAGGGTACCCCCCTAACCTCCCCTAATAAAGTTTTAACCCCTTGATCACCCCCCGTCACCAGTGTCGCTAAGCGATCATTTTTCTGATCGCTGTATTAGTGTCGCTGGTGACGCTAGTTAGTGAGGTAAATATTTAGGTTCGCCGTCAGCGTTTTATAGCGACAGGGACCCCCATATACTACCTAATAAATGTTTTAACCCCTTGATTGCCCCCTAGTTAACCCTTTCACCACTGATCACTGTATAACCGTTACGGGTGACGCTGGTTAGTTTGTTTATTTTTTATAGTGTCAGGGCACCCGCCGTTTATTACCGAATAAAGGTTTAGCCCCCGATCGCCCGGCGGTGATATGCGTCGCCCCAAGCAGCGTCAGATTAGCGCCAGTACCGCTAACACCCACGCACGCAGCATACGCCTCCCTTAGTGGTATAGTATCTGAACGGATCAATATCTGATCCGATCAGATCTATACTAGTGTCCCCAGCAGTTTAGGGTTCCCAAAAACGCAGTGTTAGCGGGATCAGCCCAGATACCTGCTAGCACCTGCATTTTGCCCCTCCGCCCGGCTCGGCCCAGCCCACCCAAGTGCAGTATCGATCGATCACTGTCACTTACAAAACACTAAACGCATAACTGCAGCGTTCGCAGAGTCAGGCCTGATCCCTGCGATCGCTAACAGTTTTTTTGGTAGCGTTTTGGTGAAATGGCAAGCACCAGCCCCAGGCAGCGTCAGGTTAGTGCCAGTAGCGCTAACACCCACGCACCGTACACCTCCCTTAGTGGTATAGTATCTGAACGCATCAATATCTGATCCGATCAGATCTATACTAGCGTCCCCAGCAGTTTAGGATTCCCAAAAACGAAGTGTTAGCGGGATCAGCCCAGATACCTGCTAGCACCTGCGTTTTGCCCCTCCGCCTGGCCCAGCCCAGCCCACCCAAGTGCAGTATCGATCGATCACTGTCACTTACAAAACACTAAACGCATAACTGCAGCGTTCGCAGAGTCAGGCCTGATCCCTGCGATCGCTAACAGTTTTTTTTTGTAGCGTTTTGGTGAACTGGCAAGCGCCAGCGGCCTAGTACACCCCGGTCGTAGTCAAACCAGCACTGCAGTAACACTTGGTGACGTGGCGAGTCCCATAAGTGCAGTTCAAGCTGGTGAGGTGGCAAGCACAAGTAGGTGTCCCGCTGCCACCAAGAAGAAGACAAACACAGGCCCGTCGTGCCCATAGTGCCCTTCCTGCTGCATTCGCCAATCCTAATTGGGAACCCACCGCTTCTGCAGCGCCCATACTTCCCCCATTCACATCCCCAACCAAATGCAGTCGGCTGCATGAGAGGCATTTTCTTTATGTCCTCCCGAGTACCCCTACCCAACGAACCCCCCCAAAAAAGATGTCGTGTCTACAGCAAGCGCGGATATTGGCGTGACACCCGCTATTATTGTCCCTTCTGTCCTGACAATCCTGGTCTTTGCATTGGTGAATGTTTTGAACGTTACCATTCACTAGTTGAGTATTAGCGTAGGGTACAGCATTGCACAGACTAGGCACACTTTCACAGGGTCTCCCAAGATGCCATCGCATTTTGAGAGACCCGAACCTGGAACCGGTTACAGTTATAAAAGTTACAGTTACAAAAAAAAGTGTAAGAAAAAAAAAAAAAAAACACAAACAAAAATAAAAAAAAATAAATAGTTGTCATTTTATTGTTCTCTCTCTCTCTATTCTCTCTCTCTATTGTTCTGCTCTTTTTTACTGTATTCTATTCTGCAATGTTTTATTGTTATTATGTTTTATCATGTTTGCTTTTCAGGTATGCAATTTTTTATACTTTACTGTTCACTGTGCTTTATTGTTAACCATTTTTTTGTCTTCAGGTACGCCATTCACGACTTTGAGTGGTTATACCAGAAAGATGCCTGCAGGTTTAGGTATCATCTTGGTATCATTCTTTTCAGCCAGCGGTCGGCTTTCATGTAAAAGCAATCCTAGCGGCTAATTAGCCTCTAGACTGCTTTTACAAGCAGTGGGAGGGAATGCCCCCACCGTCTTCCGTGTTTTTCTCTGGCTCTCCTGTCTCAACAGGGAACCTGAGAATGCAGCCGGTGATTCAGCCAGCTGACCATAGAGCTGATCAGAGACCAGAGTGGCTCCAAACATCTCTATGGCCTAAGAAACCGGAAGCTACGAGCATTTTATGACTTAGATTTCGCCGGATGTAAACAGCGCCATTGGGAAATTGGGGAAGCATTTTTTCACACCGATCTTGGTGTGGTCAGATGCTTTGAGGGCAGAGGAGAGATCTAGGGTCTAATAGACCCCAATTTTTTCAAAAAAGAGTACCTGTCACTACCTATTGCTATCATAGGGGATATTTACATTCCCTGAGATAACAATAAAAATGATTAAAAAAAAAAATGAAAGGAACAGTTTAAAAATAAGATAAAAAAGCAAAAAAATAATAAAGAAAAAAAAAAAGCACCCCTGTCCCCCCTGCTCTTGCGCTAAGGCGAACGCAAGCGTCGGTCTGGCGTCAAATGTAAACAGCAATTGCACCATGCATGTGAGGTGTCACCGCGAACGTCAGATCGAGGGCAGTAATTTTAGCAGTAGACCTCCTCTGTAAATCTAAAGTGGTATCCTGTAAAGGCTTTTAAAGGCTTTTAAAAATGTATTAATTTTGTTGCCACTGCACGTTTGTGCGCAATTTTAAAGCATGTCATGTTTGGTATCCATGTACTCGGCCTAAGATCATCTTTTTTATTTCATCAAACATTTGGGCAATATAGTGTGTTTTAGTGCATTAAAATTTTAAAAAGTGTGTTTTTTCCACAAAAAATGCGTTTGAAAAATCGCTGCGCAAATACTGTGTGAAAAAAAAAATGAAACACCCACCATTTTAATCTGTAGGGCATTTGCTTTAAAAAAATATATAATGTTTGGGGGTTCAAAGTAATTTTCTTGCAAAAAAAAATAATTTTTTCATGTAATCAAAAAGTGTCAGAAAGGGCTTTGTCTTCAAGTGGTTAGAAGAGTGGGTGATGTGTGACATAAGCTTCTAAATGTTGTGCATAAAATGCCAAGACAGTTCAACCCCCCCCCCCAAATGACCCCATTTTGGAAAGTAGACACCCCAAGCTATTTGCTGAGAGGCATGTCGAGTCCATGGAATATTTTATATTGTGACACAAGTTGCAGGAAAGAGACAAATTTTTTTTTTTTTTTTTTTTTTTGCACAAAGTTGTCACTAAATGATATATTGCTCAAACATGCCATGGGAATATGTGAAATTACACCCCAAAATAAATTCTGTTGCTTCTCCTGAGTATGGGGATACCACATGTGTGGGACTTTTTGGGAGCCTAGCCACGTATGGGACCCCGAAAACCAAGCACCGCCTTCAGGCTTTCTAAGGGCGTAAATTTTTGAATTCACTCTTCACTGCCTATCACAGTTTCGGAGGCCATGGAATGCCCAGGTGGCACAAAACCCCCCCAAATGACCCCATTTTGGAAAGTAGACACCCCAAGCTATTTGCTGAGAGGTATAGTGAGTATTTTGCAGACCTCACTTTTTGTCACAAAGTTTTGAAAATTGAAAAAAGAAAAAAAAAAAAATTTTTTTCTGGTCTTTCTTCATTTTCAAAAACAAATGAGAGCTGCAAAATACTCACCATGCCTCTTAGCAAATAGCTTGGGGTGTCTACTTTCCAAAATGGGGTCATTTGGGGGGGTTTGTGCCATCATGGCATTTTATGGCCTTCAAAACTGTGATAGGCAGCGAGGAGTGAAATCAAAAATGTATGCCCTTAGAAATCCTGAAGGCGGTGCTTGGTTTTTGGGGCGGCTAGGCTCCCAAAAAGTCCCACACATGTGGTATCCCCGTACTCAGGAGAAGCAGCTGAATGTATTTTGGGGTGCAATTCCACATATGCCCATGGCCTGTGTGAGTAATATATCATTTAGTGACAACTTTTTGTAAATTTTTTTTTTTTTTTTGTCATTATTTAATCACTTGGGACAAAAAAAATAAATATTCAACGGGCTCAACATGCCTCTCAGCAATTTCCTTGAGGTGTCTACTTTCCAAAATGGGGTCATTTGGGGGGGTTTGTACTGCCCTGCCATTTTAGCACCTCAAGAAATGACATAGGCAGTCATAAACTAAAAGCTGTGCAAATTCCAGAAAATGTACCCTAGTTTGTAGACGCTATAACTTTTGCGCAAACCAATAAATATACGCTTATTGACATTTTTTTTACCAAAGACATGTGGCCGAATACATTTTGGCCTAAATGTATGACTAAAATTGAGTTTATTGGATTTTTTTTATAACAAAAAGTAGAAAATATCATTTTTTTTCAAAATTTTCGGTCTTTTTCCGTTTATAGCACAAAAAATAAAAACGGCAGAGGTGATCAAATACCATCAAAAGAAAGCTCTATTTGTGGGAAGAAAAGGACGCAAATTTCGTTTGGGTACAGCATTGCATGACCGCGCAATTAGCAGTTAAAGCGACGCAGTGCCGAATTGTAAAAAGTGCTCTGGTCAGGAAGGGGGTAAAACCTTCCAGGGCTGAAGTGGTTAAGGGGCCAAAACACATCAAAAATCGCATCACAAACACAATACTTGCGTTTTATGGTGAGATTCCATTGAAGTCTTTTACATGCAAAATGCAGGAAAAAAAAGTCCCCGACCCTTTCCAAAAATGCACTGGCTTCAAAACGCATAGATGTGAACACGTACAGTCAGGTTCATAAATATTGGGACATCGACACAACTCGAATCTTTTTGGCTCTATACACCACCACAATGGATTTGAAATGAAACAAACAAGATTACTTTAACGGCAGACTTTGTGCTTTAATTTGAGGGTATTTACATCCAAATCAGGTGAACGGTGTAGGAATTACAACAGTTTGTATATGTGCCTCACACTTTTTAAGGGATCAAAAGCAATGGGGCAGATTAACAATCATCCATCAAACTTTTACTTTTTAATACTTGGTTGCAAATCCTTTGCAGTCATTTACAGCTTGAAGTCTGGAACGCATAGACATCACCAGACGCTGGGTTTCATCCCTGGTGATACTCTGCCAGGCCTCTACTGCAACTGTCTTCAGTTCCTGTTTGTTCTTGGGGCATTTTCCCTTCAGTTTTGTCTTCAGCATGTGAAATGCATGCTCAATCGGATTCAGGTCAGGTGATTGACTTGGCCATTGCATAACATTCCACTTCTTTCCCTTAAAAAACTCTTGGGTTGCTTTCGCTGTATGCTTTGGGTCATTGTCCATCTGCACTGTGAAGCGCCGTCCAATGAGTTCTGAAGAATTTTGCTGAATATGAGCAGATAATATTGCCCAAAACACTTCAGAATTCATCTTGCTGCTTTTGTCAGCAGTCACATCATCAATAAATACAAGAGAACCAGTTCCGTTGGCAGCCATACATGCCCACGCCATGACACTACCACCCCCATGCTTCACTGATGAGGTGGTATGCTTTGGATCATGAGCAGTTCCTTTCCTTCTCCATACTCTTCTTTTCCCATCACTCTGGTACAAGTTGATCTTGGTCTCATCTGTCCATAGTATATTGTTCCAGAACTGTGAAGGCTTTTTTAGATGTTGTTTGGCAAACTCTAATCTGGCCTTTGTGTTTTTGAGGCTCACCAATGGTTTACATCTTGTGGTGAACCCTCTGTATTCACTCTGGTGAAGTCTTCTCTTCATTGTTGACTTTGACACACATACACCTATCTCCTAGAGAGTGTTCTTGATCTGGCCAACTGTGAAGGGTGTTTTCTTCACCAGGGAAAGAATTCTTCGGTCATCCACCACAGTTGTTTTCCATGGTCTTCTGGGTCTCTTGGTGTTGCTGAGCTCACCGATGTGTTCTTTCTTTTTAAGGATCAAACAGTTGATTTGGCCACACCTAATGTTTTTGCTATCTCTCTGATGGGTTTGTTTTGTTTTTTGAGCCTAATGATGGCTTGCTTCACTGATAGTGACAGCTCTTTGGATCTCATATTGAGAGTTGACAGCAACAGATTCCAAATGCAAATAGCACACTTGAAATTAACTCTGGACCTTTTATCTGCTCTTTGTAAATGGGATAATGAGGGAATAACACACACCTGGCCATGGAACAGCTGAGCAGCCAATTGTCCCATTACTTTTTTTACCTAAAAAGTAGGAGGCACATATACAAACTGTTGTAATTCCTACACCATTCACCTGATTTGGATGTAAATACCCTCAAATTAAAGCTGAAAGTCTGCAGTTAAAGCACATCTTGTTCGGTTCATTTCAAATCTATTGTGGTGGTGTATAGAGCCAAAAAGATTAGAATTGTGTCAATGTCCCAATATTTATGGACCTGACTGTACCATAGGAAACCATGTTAAATGGACTGTAGTGCATTTCTGCAAACTGCAAAATGCACTAAAATATGCATAGGTCAGGAGGTGTTGAAAGCCTTTCAACGCCTTCCATTCAAGTTTATTGTAACGCTTTACAAAAGCTCTGGCAGGCAGTTGTGTTACGGTTACAGGGCGTTAACTATGTAATTATGTTAAGACTAGTTTATTTACTGTAAAGGAATAGGCATTTGTGGAACAGTTTTAATGTGCCTTAACGCTCATCAAATGCTTCAAAACTGCCCATAAGGCATTAGTGGAGCATTTTTAACTCGTCATTAATGCTTGTAAAATGCCAGTCTAACACGCATACTGTAGCTCATTAATGCGAGTTTAACACCCATACTAATGCTATAGGAGTGTTTGTTAAGTGTTAGAAATTTAGTCAAGGGTGAACAAGCCCTAAAACAAAAATTCCACTGAAAATCACTTTTATATAATTGAATTATTAGTTTTATACAGGATTTATATAGTGCCGACAGTTTATGCAGCGCTTTAATTTATACTGTATTTAAACAGATAATATCAAAAATATATTAGTAAAGGCTGAACTACCAGAGAGTCTGTATATCTTGAAAGCATTATCCCTATAAGTGCTAATTACATTGATTTCTGCAAAGGTGAGCATACACCATAAAATGTATTTGTACAATCTCCTTTAGCTCTACCAGTAACTGTGTAGCACAAGAGACTGTCTGATTTTATGCTAATTGAATAGATTGTTTAGGTTTGACCTCATATTACATAGTTTTGGTAAATCTAAATGAGATTGTACAGGTAGATTGTATAGTGTATAGGTTGAAATGACTGTGGTCGTATTAGTGAACCTGCAACAAGAACAGTTGATTACTGTTAATGAAACTTTTTTATTTGCAATTTTGCATTAATATTTTAATTTTCAAGATAGGCTTTCCTTCTTCTCAGTCCACGCAGTTGTACTTAGTAGCATATGGCCAGCTTAAAGTGGAGTTCCACCCACTTTTACAACTCTTCAGCATCCCTCACAAAACTGTGCACTGTAAACAAATTGGATATTTTTTTAATTTTTTTCTCAGCACCTACTGTATATCTGCTGTATTCATTTTTTCCTTCCTCCTCCCTGGCCGCGGCCCATCGCATCATTTCCTGTTTGTAATGCATTCTGGGAAGGGGCGGCAACTTCCTCTGAAACTGCCGTTGCTATGGAAACCTGACCTGAAACCTATTACACTGCTTGTGCTGCACTGAGCATGTGTGAGATCTGCAAGGATGAGATCCAGGAAGAAATACAGTCTGGCTTCAGATGCCCACACTTAAGATGGCCACGGCCTGCTGTAAGTTTATAAAATAGCAAACTACTGCTATAAACTAACAAAACAGACCTTAGTTTACAGACTAACTTTACTAGAATACATTAAGCTTGTGTATTATAGGGGTATTTTTATTTAAAAAAGTATAATTTCGGCCGGAACACCACTTTAAGACCTAATAACAGCTACACATGCTTCAATTTTATTATCTGGTGTGGTCAATATAATGGAATCGGCAAACAATCAAATTGGCATAACTTCCCTTCTGGTTAATTTAGACTCAATTTAGATCAGATTCAATCACCCAGTCAATCCACCAGGGTGGAAAATGACCAATCATGAAAATGGTCAATTGACCAGCAGCACTGAGTAGCTTTGTTCCTATTTGTATCATCCAATTGTGGATCAAAAACACATCCTCACATGTGTCATATCGATTGAAGCGGTTGTTGACTATCGATTGATTATTCCTGTTGGGAGAGATGGATTGGAAATGAAATCAATCATTTATCAAAGCTTTTATGGCCACTATTAAACTGACCATAAACTATATATTCTGATAGTACAATTGTCTTTGGATCTACCTTCAATTATGTATGCAAGGGCCTGTGTGATTTGATACAACTTTATTGGAACATTTTTTGCTTATCCTCACATTATGTAGTTTGGTAGATCGGAAATGGCACAGAAAGTGTACAATCAGATTGTATAGTGTATTGCCAGCATTACACACAGGAAACTGTTCGGAATTGTAAAATCATGACATGGTATAATGTAGCTCCCCCACACAAACTTTCATAAGTTTCCATAGACTTTTTGAGATAGGCAGATAAATAAATTCAATATTTAATTGTTGTGGGGTTTTTTTTTTTTTTTGTTTTTTTTTGTTTTTTGTTATCATTACAAAGGTGCCAACCTGCACCCAACTCCTGAGTTTTGCTCCTTGGATCAATTTCAGAACTTCCATGCCATCCTGTTATATCTATATAAGCTTAGAGATTGAACACTTCTTCTGTATCTCGTCCCTCTTGCATCTTCCAGATATATTAAAGGGGGCACAGGGGATGAAGATGTACCCAGGGTGATGGTACTCTTGTGCCTGCAAGTTACCTAATATCATCAATAAATATGGGGATTTCTGTTATTCTCTACTAATCCATGTACTGTACCCAAATACATCATCATGAAAAAAGAGATAGGTCTATGTGCAAATTGGAACAGCAATAGATCTGTTACTTATAGCAACCAACCAAGATTGGTCCACGAATCTGAATGATTGCTGTAGGCGCCATCTCCGATTTAAAAAACAGTCCCACTGTGAGTTACCTGTGATGGTGTTATTACAGCAATGGACACACTTCGTATAAAATATGTCTATGGGCTCTCCTGATTTATAATAAATTGACTTAAACTACGTAGAGGGTTCTTTACTGTAAGAGTGGCAAGGATGTGGAATTCCCTTCCATAGGCGGTGGTCTCAGCGGGGAGCATTGATAGCTTCAAGAAACTATTAATCACCTGAATGACCGCAATATACAGGGATATGTAATGTAATACTGACACATAATCACACACATAGGTTGGACTTGATGGACTTGTGTCTTTTTTTCAACCTCACCTACTATGTAACTATGTAACTATGACTGGTTTAATAAGGCATAAAGGAAAGTGCAAATTGCAGTAAAACTCAGCATAGCAACCAGTCAGCGTTCATCTTTCTATACTGTGATACTTAGTAGATTTAATTGGTTGCTATTGATTAATGCAGAATACCAAATAAATGCTGTTAACACTACTTCTTTAAAAAATGTTATTATTTGTCTTAACATTTCAGTTATGAAATGATTGAACAAATATAATAAAACTATATTAATGTTTTATGTTGTTTATTAATACAATAGTAATGGAAAATTAAGTCACATGCTGTATGGTGTATACAACCTTGAACACACAGAATGGTCTACTCTGAGCAGTTACACAGTACTTCCAGTCTCTCAGGTTCATGGCTGCAGGTGAATATATTGCATATTGGTTTTACTCAAGTTATTAACATTTCCTGATTTTATTGCTGTTGCATCCAATTAAATGCCTAGAGGTTCCTGCAGAATGAGAGCATGTGCCAAAGTGTTCTGTGGGGCAGGGATAAGATGTTGGGACCTCCAAATGGGAGGGGAGAAGTTCTGCCCCCTTCACAGTTACTTACTATAAGTAAAAGACAGACACTTGCATTTTAACATACAGCAGCTAGATTCAGGGTAAATATTTAATGAGCAGATAATAATGTTGGTAGTCTACAAGGAGCAGTTAAATTCCAAGAAAAACAGACACTGAACTAATTAGCCAAGCAACCCAACAGCTGCAAAAATCGAGCTAAAAGAAAGGCATAAGGATACTTCATACCATTGATTAAAAGTATCCAGAAATTACTTAGAAAGGTCAAATGGACACCTTAGGAAGAGAAGGACCATGGGAAGGATGGAAGGGCAGTGTACAACCAGCCCTGATGTTCTCATTTGTATTTCTAGTCTGCCTAGAAGCCTGCATGTGGGTAAGAAGCCATGGGCAGAAAAGGAGCCCTCCTGGACCATTCCCCTGGCCTTTTGTGGGAAATGCCATGCAGTTAGGACAAACACCTCACCTTACCTTTTGTAAGATGGCTCAGAGGTATGGCAATGTGTTTAAGATCAGACTGGGGAGCCATGACATTGTGGTCCTAAATGGAAGCTCCACCATCAGAGAAGCACTGGTGAAGCACAGCTCTGAATTTGCAGGAAGACCTAATTTCACATCCTTCAAAATTATATCTGGAGGGAAGAGTATGGCTTTTGGTGGCTACAGTGACATGTGGAAGATTCAAAAGAGAATAGCTCACTCAACCCTAAGAGCATTCTCCACCATCAATACAGAAACCAAAAAGCAATTTGAACAGCACGTAATATCAGAAGTCCAAGACCTGATCCAGGTTTTCTTGCATTTAAGTTCTGGAGGTCAGTGCTTTGACCCTTACCATGAGTGTACTGTGGCTGTCGCCAATGTCATCTGTGCTTTGTGCTTTGGGAAACGATATAGTCATGATGACCAGGAGTTCAAAGCCTTGGTTGGAAGAAACGACAAATTTGGACAAACAGTGGGTGCTGGAAGTCTAGTAGACATCATGCCCTGGCTTCAAGCCTTCCCCAACCCTGTGAGGAGCCTCTACCGTAGTTTCAAGGACTTGAACATTGAGTTCTTTGATTTCGTGAAAAGTAAAGTTACCCAACACCGAGAGACCTACAAACCCGAGGTCACCAGAGACATGAGCGATGCGTTCATAGGTGTTATAGAACATGGGTCGGGAGCTGGTCTGGGCAAAGACTATGTGGAGGGAACTGTGACAGATCTTCTAGGTGCAGGTCAGGACACCAACTCTACAGCTCTGACTTGGATCATACTCTTACTCATCAAATACCCCCACATCCAGCAGAAGATACAAGACGAGATTGACAGAGTGGTGGGTCAGGACAGGCTACCCACTTCTGGGGATAAACCCCACCTGTCCTACGTGCAAGCCTTCATCTATGAAGCTCTGCGCTTCACTAGCTTTGTACCCCTGACCATCCCGCACTCCACCACCAGCAATGTCATCATTAATGGCTTTTGCATAAAAAAGGACACCGTGGTCTTTGTCAACCAGTGGTCAGTAAACCACGATGAGACCACATGGAGCAATCCTGACATTTTTGACCCTGAGAGGTTCCTGGATGAACATGGACAACTGGACAGAGATCTTACCAATGGGGTGATGATCTTCTCAATGGGGAAACGGAGATGTATTGGAGATCAGCTTTCCATGCTGCAGATGTTTCTCTTCACCACTATCATGCTGCATCAGTTGTCTTTCCATGCCAACCCCAAAGAAGAACTAACCATGGATTGTATCAGTGGTCTGTCTCTGAAGCCTGTTCCATACACAGTGACTGTGAGAGCCCGCAGGCATGCAGCAAGCGAAGTCTTCGCACTGTAAAGCTTTGTACATAGTCTGAGCTTTCTGAACTCTCATCGGCTTTCCATGAAAGGATTACAACCAGCACCTTTACAGTCTCCAGATCCAGAACCATGCCAGTCTACTGATCTGTGATCCTTGCCCTTTGTATTGGGCAGACTGGTCAGTACATGGAACAAATGGTGACCTGTAACTGACATCTTTAGTGTACCAGAAGCAATAACTCCGTTTCATTGCTGGCAGCTCCATTCTTAGACTTGTAGTTCCACCATAGGAAAAAAAAGTCCCCGGTCGTTTCTATCCATGTAAGCAGAAGCGTCCTTATTGGTGGTGGGGTATTGGCGTCCTGTGCGCTCAGCCAGCTCTGCTTCCAGCGTGAGCAGCAGGCGGAGTCCGGGGAGTCACCGTGCCGCCTCATTACCTGCTGCGCTTCCACACTGTCAGCGCTATATTCACACACAGCCCGGTGCTAGCTTCCCATCTGCCAAGGCAAACAATCCTATAACTTGTATCACTTGTAAATAATTTATACTACTATGTCCCTAAAATCTATGTATTAAGATGAGCTCTATAGTGGCCAGTAAATCAGTATTATTAGATGCAATGAGAATGATTTCCTAATTACAGCAGTAGTTCACTAAAACATTTTATATTGGTTTATATTGCTTTGCATTATCAGTTTAAAAGAAAGATTATTATATTGTGTATCATGATGTACCAGGAAAGGATAAGATCAGGTTTACATTTTACACATTGATCTGTTTCTTGAAACATATGTTCTTAGATGTTCGTCTTTGCTACATTCTTGTATGAGATAAAAGTAGTAGTAGTCCCGGATGGTGACACTGTGACAATGCTGATTTCTAGGGACAAGAGTCCCCACCATACACAAATTATATGACAGCGGGCTAATTCTATACACTAGAACTGTCTAATACCGGTAATTTACATAAATAGTAAATATATGTGTAATCAATCACATCTTATTCATTTTTTCCTATATTTGTATATAGGACATTTGTATATTTATTGTTTAAAAATTAAATGAGGTTTACTATACGGTATATACAATATACTGCAATAAGTTGTCTGGCATCAAGAACAGAACAGAATACAATTCTATAATAATCCATTAAAATAAAAATATAAAAACCAGAAAAGAATCAGGCTTGAAATTCTGAGACAGGAGTACAATCGATGCTTTACCTTCATATTGTCGCAGAAATACATCAGACACACTCCAATAAAAATCGGTTTGGATCCTGTGTGTATCCCTTCTGTCCTGATAAAGCTTACCTTGATTCCTGCATTTATCTTTGATACCTTGCTGATGCAATTAGGTGAGACATGTGTAAACTGATTGATAAATGGTATTAAATGTCTTGGTCGGGTACCACTAAATTTAGAAGGGATGATCCAGAACTGGTTTTCTAAACAGTTTTAAACAAATATTGATTTGTTTATAGATATTAAGTGTCACATTAAGAAAATCTGTTATCTTTTTGTACAATTCTAATTAGTAGAGCTTGTACAGAAATGATAACTTTTGCACTCTTGTAAACAACATTTATTATCTCTTAATTGTAGCAGTAGTAGAAAAAGTGTAGCAATAATATGTTGGTTAACTATATTTAACATGAATCAATTGATAAAGTAACAAAATAAATTTGGATTGATTTTTAAGCAACATTTAGACATCTTTCTTTTATTGCAGCATGTAAATGTAATTAACATACATAAATATTTTAGAAAAATATTTCAAATGTGCAATGCATCATTTCAGACCAATTCTTTCAATGTGTTCTTATGTAAACAAATTTATGTACACACATTTTAATTGGGGAAGGAATACCCCTGGACTACATAATGCTGATATCAATGAGGTGACTGCCAATATATGTTTAAAGTGTATGTTAACCCTAACAATGAACTCTTATTTGCTCCCTTTGCCTATTATTTTGTCTTGTGAAAGATATTTATTAACTAGTGTACAGACAATACCTAGCCTATAAAAAAAAAAAAAATTCTAGACTACAATTTATATCTGGAACCACAATTCTTCCAAAACAGCTGCATTAACAATTTAAGTGTGATATACCCAGCAAGCAAATTTCACAAATAGCCCAGCAAAGTTGTCTCCATGTCAAGCACCTGGCTATATGTAGGAGTATTTATAGTATTCAAATTTTCCTTTGACCAAGCTGGAAGGTTGAAGCAAGCACAGCTGGTATAGTGTTAAATATGTGCTTTGGTAAATTTGCCTTATCCGTAGAATCTTAGGGAAGATAATTTAAGAGTATCTATCAATATCAGATCCAGGTCTACAGAACCCCAGAATTTTAACAAAATGAACGACGGTTGTGCATGGTATATGGTAAGACCATCCATTAAAGGTAAACTTTTACTACCACCATAGGAAAAAAAATGAAAGGGTTGGATATTCTGGGATATATAGTGTCAGGCCTCTCAGCCTCAGAAATCACTACATCACTGCAGAAGGATTTTGTGTATACATTATTTGGTTATTGTTAATTAATGTATTAGGTTAAAACATAAAACCTCCTTTCTGTTTTTTCAAAAAAAGGACTGTTGTCTTATAGGTACTTATGTTAGCTGTTCACTAAGAACAACACACAGAAAGACGTCTGTCTATCATAAAACCTATGTCCAGGTTCTGTTGAGATCTTTTTGTAGGGATTGAACTGTGCATGGTCATCCTAAGGTCCGGTGGGTGGGGTGGTTGGCAGGTTGAAGGATTTAGCAAATATATGTTTATTTAGAGCACCCTTTCAGTATGTTTGGAATACCCTATCAGTAATCAGTACCATCTTTTACAAAGTTAACAAAAACTGTGAAACTGTATCTGGTTGAGGGATACATACAGCAAAGTAACAGTTATTTAACACAAATACAGATTTGTTCTTCTAGTTTTTCTTTGTATATGACCTCTTTTCCCACAAAAACTGATTGAAGGTTAAGATGACCGTGGGCACCAGAGGGCAGTGAGGCGAGCAGTTGAGTGACTGAGCAAGATAATGAACTAATACAAAAAAGTAATTAAAAGACAGAATTGCTTAAACATGGGGAAAAAAATCAGACCCTAACCTGATGGAAATAACGTCCCATGAACCGATGAGAACTGTTCCTGCAAAGAGGTCTGGAAATATCAATTAAATCTTAACAGTCAGCAGTTTCCTAAGGAGGAATGGTTCAAAATTCCACCTTAACAAGCAAATGCTTGGTTGAGGATATTGCTAAAGTGGGGTTTAGTATTTCATAAATACAAAGATTCACATACTTTTTGTAGCCCAGAATGTGACCATTTAAAAATTGGGTTTAGTAAACAGTTATTTGATCGTTATTCGTTTAAGCAGTTTGTTCTTGTCTATGTTTGTGAAGTTTAACCCCTTCATGCCTAAGACTTTTTCTGACATTTGTTACTTACAAGTTAAAATCCGTATTTTTTGCTAGAAAATTACTTAAAACCCCCAAACATTATATATGGGATTTTTTTAAGCAGAGACCCTAAAGAATAAAATGGCGATCATTGCAATATTTTATGTCACGCTGTATTTGCTCAGTGGTCTTTCAAATGCAATTTTTTTGGAAGAAATACACTTTCATGAATTAAAAAAAAAACAAAACAGTAAAGTTAGCCCAATTTTTTTGTATAATGTGAAAGATGATGTTACACCAAGTAAATAGCAACTTAATATGTCACGCTTTAAAACTGCACACACTCGTGGAATGGCGACAAACTATGGTACTTAAAAATCTCCATAGGTGATGGTTACCAGTTTAGAGTTACAGACGGGGTCTTGTGCTAGAATTATTGCTCTCGCTCTGATGATCGCGGTGATGCCTCACACGTGTGGTTTAAACATTGTTTTCACTTGCGGGCGAGACTTACGTATGCGTTCAATTCTGCGCACAAGCCCGGAGGGATGGGAAGCTTTAAATCTTTTCTTATTTTTTTTATTTTTACACTGTCCCTTTAAAAAATACATTTCTGATCACTTTTATTGCTGTCACAAGGGATGTAAACATCCCTTGTGACAGTAATAGGCAGTGACAAGTACTCTTTATGGAGAGATTTGGGGTCTTATAGACCCCAAATCCCTCCTTTGCACTAAAAAGCATTCAAAACACAAAGTTTTTGGCTTTTTTTAATGCTGTCATTTTTTAAAAATTTGGCGCCTTTAAGTTTTCTGTAAACTGGAAGTGATGTCATGACATTGCTTCCGGGTTACTAAATCCAAGATCCGATCAAAGCAGATTGCGGCTTCGTCGGGTCTCCAGCCAGCCGGTGGACATCTGCAGTGGCAGGCATCACCCCGGTACAACCCCTTTAACCCCATAGTTGCGTTACGTCGGCGTGAAGGGGTTAACATTGGACCACATTTTGGATCTATTCATGGAGAAATCTAGGAAATTCCAAAAGGTTTGCAGACTTTTTGTTTTCAATCTCTTTTTTATTGTTTTTCATTTAATACAAATACAAATACATATACATACATATTCACAGCTTTCAGAATCTTTCAGAATGATTGACTCTATATATTAGCTATATATTAAAACAATTTCAGTATTTTATTCTTATACATAGGGTCACTAACATTAGCTTCCTACCATTCATGCTAAACAACCACATCTCCCCTCCAAAAAAAAACCCTATGCGTAAGGGTGGTTTATTCCTTTCATAAATATTCACGTACCTTTGCCGCTGACCTAAACTCTCCCCATTTTTCCCATATTTTTACATTTTGGGTGTTCATTTTCTCTTCAATCATTATCATTGTCTCTATTTGCTGTATTTCACTCATCTCACAAATCCATTCTGCTATTGTGGGACTTTTAGTTTGTCACCACTTTCGGGCTATTATCGTTTTGGCTGCTGTTATCATATGGTGGAGGATATCTGTCTTAATTGTCTTTATAGCTCCCGGAATAATATTCAATATTGAAATATCGTGGCCCGATATTTTCAGATATATATATATATATTTTTTTTTTTTAAATACCATCCCAGAACTCCTTCACCATAGAACAGTTGTGCCATATATGTGTCATAGTCCCCCTTTCTTTAAGACATCTCCAACATATTTCTGAGTTCCCTCCATTTATTTTATGTAGTTCCACTGGGGTCCTATACCATCTCATAATAATTTTGTAATTCCTTTCTTGATTTCTTATTGCTATTGAGGTTTTATGTGCCAAGGAAAATGCCCTATCCCATTCTACCGATCGAGCTCCCCATTTCCCTTTCCCATTTTTTCATATATATTAGTTCATTTAGCATTTCCGTAGGAAGTAGGAGCTTATATATTAGTTGATAGATTATGAGTCGGTCTTTGTTCCTTTATTAATAATTGTTCAAAAATAGTTAGTTGTCTCTCAATAAGGAAGGTTGTATTTTAGTCCTAATATATGTGTCTAATGCCCCGTACACACGGTCGGATTTTCCGATGGAAAATGTCCGATCGGAGCGTGTTGTCGGAAATTCCGACCGTGTGTGGGCTCCATCGGACATTTTCCATCGGATTTTTTGACACACAAAGTTGGAGAGCAGGAGATAAAATTTTCCGACAACAAAATCCGTTGTCGGAAATTCCGATCGTGTGTACACAAATCCGACGGACAAAGTGCCACGCATGCTCAGAATAAATAAAGAGATGAAAGCTATTGGCCACTGCCCCGTTTATAGTCCCGACGTACGTGTTTTACGTCACCGCGTTTAGAACGAACGGATTTTCCGACAACTTTGTGCGACCGTGTGTAGACAAAACAAGTTTGAGCCAACATCCGTCTGAAAAAATCCTAGGATTTTGTTGTCGGAATGTCCGAACAAAGTCCGACCGTGTGTACGCCCTATTACTGTTGATATTGCATCCACTTATTTGCAGACTTTTTCTCACAACTGTATCATTGAACTTTCATGTCACAGTGACAAAAATAAATATATTTACTACAGTGTTGAAGTTTTACACCAGTATTTAGCATCTCAGTTGATTACTCGATTTTAATGCAAATATATCAAGTAAAGAAAGTATATACATGACCTGATTTTACATGCATATGTTAAAAAAAGGTTTTACTTTTTCGTCAGAACATTGAAAAAAATACCAACAAACTAATTGTGAATCACCCTTTTTAACATTTCAGTGACAATACTAATAGCCAATCCCTTGCAACATTTTTTTTAGCCCACTGTAGTGCAGGCAGGCACAGCCTACATGAGAGTGACAACTCTTCTCTGAATTCATTAGCAGTGCAAAATTGTTGCCACACCATCAAAGGATGCTGCATTAGGCACCTTTCACACGATAAGCCTGCTGGGATCCGCCTGTCCATTTTTTCAGGTGGATCTGAGCGGGCCACCCATTGACAGCTATGGGCAGGCGGATGTCAGCGGAGAGATGTCCACTGACACCCGTCTGCCATCCGATCTGCTAAAAACAGACGTATGGCGATACGTTCAGCCATCCGTCTGGTGGATTGGATGAGATCTGATGAAAACGGACATGCTGTCCGTTTTCATCTGATCTCTCCATAGAAATCAGCGGTGCTCTGATGCTCAGCGGCGCTCACTGAGCAGAGACGGATCTGTCACCTGCTGGCTCAGCGGAGATCAACGGAGCAATCTCCTGCTGAGCTTGCAGGCTCCGCTTAGTGGATCCGCTCCATGTGAAAGGGGCCTTAGGTGGACTCCACTGGTAGGTTTAACATGTATTTGTGGGATTTGCAGGGGGGTTCAAATAAACTGTATGCACTTATAATAAAGTGCTGCAAAACAATAAGCAGCACCCTGATCATTTTGCACATTACTCTATGAACTGTTAGGAAATCATGGCTTCCATTTGTTTCTTTTCCTAAACTGGTGTGTTCAACAATAGTATTCAGCATAACAGCAACACATAGAACTGTTTGGAAAGACAATATAAATATTAAAGGAAACTTTTTTTATAGGAAAAAAATTGTCATTGATTCTGCAAATGCTAGCTGACTGGCTGTCATAACGCTCATTTTGCTTCAATACTTTGAGTCGCTGACCCAGAACAAGCATGCATGGAAACTTATTCTTTACTTCAACCATCTTCATCTGCAATATGTGTTCCAGGTCCATGATTTAGGAAGCACTGACAATTAAGGGGGTCAGCTTAATGGGCAGGTAAATGGCAACCCTCATGTTTTTCCCAGGAAATGTTTACTTTAACGTTTATTGAAATGCGACATAAATAAACTTTTTAGCCACTTCACTATCTCTCATTGTTATGCCCCATACACACGGTCGGATTTTCCGATGGAAAATGTGTGATAGGACCTTGTTGTCGGAAATTCCGACCGTGTGTGGGCTCCATCACACATTTTCCATAGGAATTTCCGACACACAAAGTTTGAGAGCTTGCTATAAAATTTTCCGACAACAAAATCCGTTGTCGGAAATTCCGATCGTGTGTACACAAATCCGACGCGCAAAGTGCCACGCATGCTCAGAATAAATAAAGAGATGAAAGCTATTGGCCACTGCCCCGTTTATAGTCCCGACGTACGTGTTTTACGTCACCGCGTTTAGAACGATCGGATTTTCCGACAACTTTATGTGACCGTGTGTATGCAAGACAAGTTTGAGCCAACATCCGTAGGAAAAAATCCATGGATTTTGTTGTTGGAATGTCTGAACAAAGTCCGACCGTGTGTATGGGGCATAAGTGTTACAATATCACCACTGTCATACCTACTTGCCTACCTGCTAGAAAGTGCAATGAAGACAAAGTGAAGATAAGGAGATTGGAGGACCTGATTTATGAGGAACACAAATGTGTTTAGGTGTGTCAAGCACTCCGGCATCTCCATTTCATTGGCCAGAATATGAATTTATTCTGGCCATTACAATGAAAAAATGCTTAAAGTGACACTAAAGGTTCAGGGTTTTTAAAAAAAAAATAAACATGTCATACTTACCTCCACTGTGCAGCTCGTTTTGCACAGAGTGGCCCAGAACACCATCTTCTGGGGTCCCTCAGCAGCTCTCACGGCTCCTCCCCACATCAGATAACCTCCTGGGAGAAGCGCTCTCCCGGGGGGTTATCTTGTGGGCGCGCTCCCGAGTTCAGCATTTGGCGTTCATAGAGGCTGAATGCAGGACTCTGCCCCGCCCCCCGGCGCCCGCGTCATTGGATTTGATTGACAGCAGTGGGAGCCAATGGCTGCGCTGCTATGAATCTATCCAATCAAGAGCCGAGAACCCCATGCAGAGAGAGAGCACGCCCCCGTGGGACAAGTTCGAGGATTCAGGTAAGTAAAACGGGGAGGGGGGGGCTGGGATGCCGGTCACGGACAGGTGTTTTTTCACCTTAATGCATAGGATGCATTAAGGTAAAAAAACATGAACCTTTACAACCCCTTTAAGCGCTAAACGCTACTTTTGGTGTTCTGTTTTCTGCCGTTAAACACCCCTGCCTCTAAGTTCTTGTAAACACCTATAGTGTGCATGGACACACAGGCTAACATTGAGGGGTGTTTAGAAGCAGAGAAAAAAAATGCTCAAACAGCTGTAAAAGCAGTGTTTGTGAGCTCAAGTGTGCATGAACCATTATATTGGAGTATTTTAAAGTAAAGGCTTTTTTATCTGTATTGGCCCTGATTCATCAAGTTGAAGTGATACATACCATATGTAAAATGAGTCAAGGACAATACTATTATTACATATGTTATCACAACTTGACTCATCAAAGGGTTTTTTTTTTCTACTGGTGGTTTTACAGCCTGACTCTAGCCAAAATATTGTTTGTTAGTTAAGGATACAGTGGTCGAATAGTAAAAATGTATTTTTGGATTGTATTCTTGTCTGTGACATAGTTATATATTTATATAGTTAGGTTGAAAAAAGACACTAGACACTAGGCATCTACACAATACTATACCAACAGTTTATCCAGAAGAAGGCAAAAAAACCCAATAAAGCATGGTCCAATTTGCTGCAGTGGGGGAAAATATTTCTTCCGGATCCCCCAAGAGGCAATTGGATATTCCCTGGATCAACTACCCCCTGATGTTACTACAGTGAGGGAAAAAAGTATTTGATCCCCTGCTGATTTTTGTATGTTTGCCCACTGACAGCACAGCTCGATAACTCTGGGAGGGAGTACATTGATGTCCTCCCAGAATCTTGATCCCGCGCGCCCCCTGGGGCGGTCCCGGCGCATCACGGTAAATGGCCACTGACAGTGGCTGTTTACCTCGTGATCGCTCCGTCAAATGACGGAGCGATCACTTGTAAACAAACCGGGGTCACGTCCGGTTCCTCTCTCAGAGGTACAGAGAGGGGAGAGATAAGATGGTGCTGCAGCGCTGTGGGCTGGATGTGTAGTGCCCACAGTGCTGATTTGTGCCCACTCCAGCCATTCATCCATCCATACTCAGCCAGCCATCCATCCATCTATGCTCAGCCAGTCATCCATGCTCAGCCAGCCATCCATATTCAGCCAGCAAGCCATACTCAGCAATACTCATGCATCCATCCATGCTCAGCCATCCATCCATCCATACTCAGCAATACTCATCCATCCATCCATACTCAGCCAGCCATCCATACTCAGCAATACTCATCCATGCTCAGCCATCCATCTCTAATCAGGAATACTCATCCATGCTCATCCATCCATCCATACTCAGCAATACTCATCCATCCATCCATGATCCAGCCAGCAAGCCATCCCATCCACCCCCATCCGTACCCAGCCATACCCAGCAATATTCAGCCATACTCAGCCGTACCCATCCGTACCCAGCCATCCCATCCATACTCAGCCTTACCCAGCCATCCCAGCCTTACCCAGCTGTACCTGGCCGTACTCAGCCATACCCAGCCATCCCATCCGTACTCAGCTGTACCCAGCCATCCCATCTGTACCCAGCCGTACCTAGCCATCCCATCCATACCCAGCCATGCCATCCATACCCAGCTGTACCTGGCCGTATTCGGCCGTACCCAGCCATACTCAGCCATACCCAGCCGTACGCAGCCTTACCCAGCCGTGCTTATTCATGCTCAGTCATCCCATCAATACTCATCCCCATCCATGGCTCATCCATCCCCATTCATGCTCATCCATGCCACATCCATGCCACTTGAGTGCCTCACAAAAGTGTAATAGGTAGTCAAATTAGATTTGACATTTATGCCCCTAGAACGCCTGATGGCGCTCCCTGCATGTTGAGCCTCTCTATGCGGCCAGACATGTGGTATCGCTGTACTCAGGAGGAGTAGGCGAATCTATTTTGGGGTGTCATTTTTGGTATGTACATGCTATGTGGTATGTGTTTCCACCCCCCTTCCTTTTCTTTCCTCTCCTTCCCTATCTTTCCCCCTTTTTCTGTTTTTTCTTTTCTTCCCACTCTTCTCTCCTTTCCATTGCTTTCCCTCTCTTCCTTTCCTTTTCTATTCCCCCTTCCCCCTTCCCCCCCTTTCCTTCCTTGATTCCTCCACATTTTTCATCACCATCCCATTCACATTATTCCTTTTTACGGCAGACACGGTCCCACGGCCCCCATTTGGGCCCACCCAGGCCAAATTTTTCCAGTACAGCGCAATGTCCGTCCTCCTATTCCTGGTTTCATCTTTATAACAGGTAACTATTTATCAGTTGGCAGTCAAACAACATAGCTTTGGACAGTCACTAACATCTCCTTTTCCCCTTGATTATATATTTCTAGTTAATTCTTGATGGCTTCTAATTGTATGTTCATTCTATCCAGAGATATATCCACCTTGGTCCCTCAACACATATCCCCTGAGGAAGCCCCAATGGGCAAAACATGTTGGGACTATAGTGCTGAGTGACCCCTTATTTTATATGTTGTCATATATCACTGTTAGTTCTATATTATGCATAGCCAGCATAATTTTTTAAACTTTGTTTATGTTCAATAAAATGTCATTTATATTTTTTACTGTCTGTTTAAAATTATTCACCTGGCGCCTAAAAAATCCCACCAAATTCTCTCTCTGTTTGCATATGTTATTTAAGGATGGTGGCACCCTCTTTTTGACACTGTCACCTTTCCATACCAACCAGAAATGTGTTAGAAATATTGTATAAATGGACAACTTTGTGTAAAAAAAATGTACCATGGCCAAGACCAAAGAGCCGTCCAAGGATGTCAGGGACAAAATTGTAGACCTACACAAGGCTGGAATGGGCTACAAGACTATCACCAAGCTGCTTGGTGAGAGGGTGACAACAGTTGGTGCGTATATTTGTAAATGTAAGAAACTGTCAATCTCCCATGATCCGGGACTCCTTGCAAGATCTCACCTTGAGGAGTTTCAATGATCATGAGAACGGTGAGGAATTAGCCCAGAACAACACAGGAGAATCTTGTCAATGATCTCAAGGCAAGTGGGACTAAGAAAAAAATTGGTAACACAGTACGCTGTGAAGGACTGAAATCCTGCAGCGCCCAGGTCAAATACGTATTTCAGTTATTAAAATGCAAATCAATTTACAACTTTTTCCTTGTCAGTGGGCAAATGTAAAAGATCAGCAGAGGATCAAATACTTTTTTCCCTCACTATACCTATTAATGTTTGTATCCAGTTGTATTTTTTGCATTTAGGAATGCACCCAGCTTTTTTTTTTTCAAATATAAGTTTTATTAGTGCCCAACATGGGCTAAGACAGTAGGTACAAACATACACATAAACATTCAAGAAAGAGGGGGTCAACATGTTCAACATCAACACATGGAGGGAGAAATAGAACAGGGTCAATGTACATCTTCCAATACTTCGTTGTATTGCTAGTAACAAGCACCTCTTAACTTAACATTGTGGGGCCGAAAGTCCTCTACATCGGTAAATCTCCAGTTAGAGGTGATGCAGGTTGGAAAACCTTAGTCTTCCTTCGTCTCCTTTCCCTTCTCACCCCCCTCCCACACCCCAACCACCCCCCAACCCATCGGGCGCGGTTCCAACATCAGAGGCAGGGGGCGGGGAGGGGAAGGGATGCCTCAGGGTACGGAAAAACAAGGAGAAAACCGAAAGGAAGGGGGGGTTAGAATAGGAATGGGGAGGATATTGGGGGGGGGCCCTGGTTGATTCAGGATGGTCTCCGGGTCCTCCCTTATTTGGGGTATCAGTTACATCAGGAAGTCCTAAGGGCGATGAGGAGAAGATAAACTGGGGCCACTGCGCCCATGTCTCCTTATATTTTTCTTGTTGTTGTCTCGCAGTGAGCACTAAGTCTTCCATTTTACTAATGTCCTCTACTCTCTGGATCCAGCTAGCTATCGTTGGTGGGGCTTGATTTTTCCAGTGAAGTGGGATACAAGATTTTGCGGCATTTAACAAGTGGCGTAAGAAAGATTTTGTGTATCTCTTGGTAGGTATTGTGTTTACGTGCAGTAGGAAGAATGCCGGGTCATCAGGGATATTATATTCCATAAACTTCTGAATGGTTGTTTAGTATGGACCAGAAATGGGACAGCTTCGGACAAGACCAGAATATGTGTATCAACGTGCCCCTGTCTCCCAGGCACCTCCAGCACAGTGCTGAGGTGTTCGGGTAGTAGGTGTGCAAGACATTTGGGGTCAAATACCACCTTGTCATAAGCTTATAATTAGTTTCCTGTACTTTCATACAGATGGAGGATTTCAGGGCAAACGTTATGATATGCTGGGTCTGGTCCGAAGTGCATGTACAGTTTAGGTCTCTTTCCCACTTACTCAAATAGGGCTGGTGCGTGCTTTTGGTTGGGGAAACCTGAAGGTTGTACATAATGGATAATGTCCTCGGTAGTGTCTCCTCCTCTGAGCAAAGGTTCTCAAAGGTGGTAAGGGGCTTGTTAAATCCTTGCGGGTTAGGTATGGATGTGAGGAAATGTCTTAATTGGACCGCTGTCCAAAACGGTAGTTTAAAGGTGCCCAAGTCGCTGCTCAATGTTTCTAATGAGGGCCAGGAGTCATTTATCACGAAGTGTCGTGCTTGTGTACAGTTTATGTCTTTGAAGACGTTCCCGACTTGGGGGTCCAGTCCTGGAACTTCGGGTTCCCTATAATGGGGTATAAGGGGGAGTTAGGTGTGGACAGCGACTGTGTGAGACATGTTTGTGACCCTATGCGGAGTGTCGTCCCTATAAGTGGATGTTTTTTGACGCCTGCAGGGAGGTGTTCATAACTCCAAACAGCCCCCTGCAGGGGTATCTGTGTTTGAGCCTGTTCCAGGTGTGTCCACAGCTTTAGGTCTCGATGGCGGCACCAATCTATTATCCTACCCAGTTGTACAGCTTGGTAGTATTTCTTCACATCAGGGACCGCTAGACCCCCATTGATCTTTGGCAGGGAAAGAAGGGTACGTGGTAACCTCAGTTTCCTATTTGCCCATAAAAATTTGTAGAACTGACTGGGCACTTGTTTAGAAAATGACGCTGAGATAAATATTGGGAGTGCCTGCAATAGGTAGAGGAATTTGGGCAAGATGCACATCTTGATGAGATTACATCTGCCGAACCAGGAATGGAGGCCCTTGTGCCATGAGTCCAGTAAGGTTCTGGTTTTGATTAGTAAGGGAGGGAAGTTCAGATTAAAGGTATGGTTAAGCTTAGCTGGAATGAAGGTGCCCAGATATTTCAGGGCAGTCTCTGTCCATTTAAAATTAAAGTTGGAGCGCAGTGTTTACATAGCGGTTTGTGGTATCTCTATACCCATAGTTTCTGACTTATTGTAGTTGATTTTAAGGTTGGATATTTTTCCATAAGTATCGAATTCACGGAGGAGGTTTGGGAGGGAGATTGATGGGTTTGTAAGGGAGAAAAGCAAGTCATCCGCGTAGGCAGAAACCTTGTATTGGGTATCTCCCACCTGGAGGCCTTGGATGTCTGGGTTTTGTCTAATTTTACATAAAAATCGCTCTAGCGATAGGGCAAAAAGAAGGGGTGACAGCGGGCAGCCTTGTCTAGTCCCGTTCGTGATCGAGAGGGGTTCAGATAGAATTCCATTTACTTTAACTTGCGAGGTAGGGGTAGAGTATATTTGGGAGATCCATCTAATCATGGTTTCCCCAAGTCCTATATGTCTAAGGACCGAGAACATGTATTCCCAGTTAACCCTATCCAAGGCTTTTTCCGCGTCGCTGTTTATAAAAATGGCAGGTGTGTGGGTCTGATTGGCGACATGTATTAGGTTTAGTACTTTAATTGTACTATCCCTAGCTTCTCTTAAGGTCCGTATTTAGAAGGCAAATTGGCCTGTAGCTGCAGCATATTGTGGGGTCTTTGTCATTTTTAGGTATGACTGTTATATGTGCCCGTAAGGTATCGCTGGAAAAGCCTGCTGTGTTTCCTAATTTGTTGTAGAAGGTCACCATGTGGGGGCTTAGGGATGGAAGTAGTGTTTTATAGTATTGTAAGGTAAGGCCGTCTGGCCCTGGGTCCTTATCTGGTTTAGTTGAGCTTAGTGCTAGTTCTAATTCTTCCCACGTAATCGGGGTGTCTAATTCGGCTATATTTTCCGGTGTCAGTGTGGGAATTTGGGCGGAAGAGAGATAGGCCTCAATCAGGGGTTGTGTTCCGGGGGGGGGGGCCGAAATATTATATAGTTTAGTATAGTATTCCTTAAAGGTGTTGGCTATTTGTTGTGGTAAACTGACCTTTGTGTCGTTTGCTGTCTTAATTTGGGGAACATAGGTTTGCATCCTAAGTTCTTTAACCGCCCTGGCTAGGATTCACCCGCATTTATTGTCTGATGCGTAGGCTATAAGGTGACATTTTTGCAGCGCTGCTTTAGCCCTGTAGTTGAGGAGCTCATTGACTTGGTTGCGAAGGGAGGCAAGTTCTGCCTCTACCAGGGGGTCAGGGGCACTCTTATGTCGTGACTCAACATCATGAAGTTTGGCTAGGAGTTTTTCCAGTTGTTTTCCTTTCTCTCTTTTAATACGCGAGTCATGTTTTATAAAGATACCCCTAATGACCGCTTTGTGTGCCTCCCACACCGCCCCCAGGGTACAGTCCACTGTCACGTTAGTTTGTAAGTAGAATTTCAGTTCTCTACTTACCTCCTCCATAACTTCTGGGTTCTGTAGTGGGCTTTCATTTAAACGCCAGAAGCCGGTTCTGTGAGAGGGGTTGTTGGAGAGCTTGTAAGTCAATGTGACAGAGGCATGGTCGGACCATGTCCTAAAACCCATAGTGGAGTTATGCACAGCATGAAGTTGACCATGTGGTATTAGGAAATAGTCTATCCTGGTGTATAGTTTATGGGGAAGGGAGTAGAACGTGTAGTCCCTCTCGCCTGCGTGTTGAAGGCGCCACACGTCGATCAACTGTGCATCGTGTAAGTCTTTGGCGATTTGTTTGCGTGCTTTTGTCAATATGGAAGATGTTCCTGAGGATGTATCTACACTAGGGGGCAGTGGAGTGTTGAAGTCCCCACCCAGGATAAGTTGGCTGTCTTGAAAGTTGGACAATCTAGAGTGTGCCCTATAAAAGCGTCCTGACAGTTATTCGGAGCGTAGATGGTTGCTAGCGTCAGTTTTACATCCCCTACCGAGCCTTTAATGAACGTGAGCCGTCCTTCTGAGTCTAACATAGAGTCGCAATGGGACCATTGTATTCTATTAGACAGGAGGATGGAGGTACCTCTGGATTTAGTTTTGTTGGTGGAGTGATAAGTTAGGGGAAAAAATCTGTTCTTGAGGACTGGCAATCGGTCCTCTTTAAAGTGAGTTTCCTGGATGAAGGCTACATCTACCCTAGCTTTTCTTAAGTCATTCATCAGCATACGTCGCTTTTCTGGCGTGTTAAGGCCTTTCGCATTAATGGAGTATACTCTGAGACCGTCCATCCTCAACCAGGGTTGTGGGTAGGGCAGGGGGTAGCCTCAGCGGGGGAAAAACTCCGATGAGGCATAAGGAAGGGGCCGGGTAGTGGACTTGGGAGAGAAAAGGTGAGGAGATTGGAGGGTTATAGGATGGAAGATGAAGGAGAGGGCCAGGCGCGAAAGAGACAGAAGGTGTGTTCGCGGTGAGTTTGTACAGTCAACCCCCTATGAGGGGGAGCTCCGCTTGTGTTGAAAAGTGGTACTTAGGTGGGGGGGGTTAGGGACAGAGTGACAGGACAGGGGTTAAAGGGGAGGGTGGAGGGGGGATTAACTACTATTGGCAAGCAGTATGCCTGCGTTAACACAGCTCAACCAAGATGGTCAAGGGGTGTGCTGGCCTATGTGGGGGAGTAGCTGGACCGGGCCACGAGGGGATGCTCCCGCCTCATCTTGACCAGCACGAGCCAAGGGATCTATTTAGTTTGGACTATCTCGCATAAGTCCCAAAACTTCCCTGTCCCTCCAGCCCCAATTGGGGGGGGGGAAGAGGGGGACAACAGTCACCCATCTCCGCCAGTCCTCCCCGCGCGGCCACATTTTGCTGAGGGGGGCGGGAGGTACACACACCCAGACCACCGCTCCCAAACATCTCCCACCCCTTCCATCAGCCACACCATCAATTGGCCGCTAGATGTCTCCCATCAAAGGTCCATCTGTGTTCACCTCCTCCCTCAGGCAGGCAGTCATTGATCATATAATAACAATACAATATCATGGAATAAACATTACTGGGCAGATAATATAATGAACATTCACATATACCATAAGCTGAGTTATACAGTTATAATGTAGTTGCTGGGGTAAAGGAACCAACCCTCAGCTGGATCTTCTGTGTTTATGGGCCTGGAGTGTGGGAACCCCTACTAGTATATCCTAAGAGGGGGGGAGGGTTATCCACCCCTATGTATACACTGCTCATAGCTGTTCTCCCATTCCCTGAGTGGGAAGTGGAACCTTTCTCCCCCCATGTGACCTCGGCTAGGGTCCACACCTCTCCACCCCCAAAGTCCACCCACAGCACAGTGTCCAATAGATGGTTCACCTTAAGTGTGTGTCCATGAGTGTGCAGGCACATATGTTAGGAAGGCATAAACTCCAGTCTACTAGCATAGTGATGTTCACTTGTTTCCAGAAGGGAGGCACTTCATACCTCCCATCAACAGATCTGCTCAGGTATTAGCTATGGGGTCTGTATCACCCATAAGGCTGCTCGGGGGTCTTCTTCATAGGCAGCAGTGAGGTCCGTGCAGCAGGAAGGATCACACAGTCATGGGATATAACTATCTGTAAAGTCTGGGTAGCAGTGTGACCCAAGATGGGGCACAGGTAACATCGGGGGCTGTGTGGTAGAGAGACCCATGGAGCTGCGTGGAATACATTGTGATACATGCAGCGATGGGGCACAAGAAGCGGTGGAATACATGCGGCAGTGGGAAGCATGGAGCAGCGGGGCACATGCAGCAGAGTCGCAAAAACAGTTCCTTCATGGTGGGGGTGGGGATATAGAGGTCCGGTTAGGGTGTAGAACTCTAAGGCAAGCAGCTGTAGTGGAAGTGAGGGTATCTGGTGGGTAGGGAAGGGGAACATTTCATAACTCACGTGACCCCTCCGGAGTGGATGCCCGTGATCTCTGGCGCTGCCTCTGCAGTCTAGGCTGAAGGTGCCTTTGCGAGGGCTGCGGGCTGGGTCGTTTGCTTGCCTGCGGGAGGAACATCAACAAGTTTGGAACCCTGATGGGGTCTGCTGCCAGGAACGTGAACAGGCCTGGCAGGCCTCTTAGGGATCTGAGTGTGAAGTAGCGCTGGTCTCTCCTGAACATCACCGACAACGGGTAACCCCAGCGGTAAGTGGCATTTTGCCGGCGGGATAATTCCAGCACTGGGTGGAGCATGGCCCTTCTCTGCAGAGTAGCCCGGGAGATATCTGGAAGAATCTTTACCGTCGCCCCGTCAAAATCAATGTCCCCTGCCTCCCAGGCTTTGCAGGTCACTGAGGTCTCCCCTGTGGTCAGCCTGGTGTTTAAGGAACTCAGCTCTCCTCTCACCTCCTGAATGTCTTTACGGTGCTGGGTCTCAAACCCGGCCGATAAGAGACTCTATGTCGGCTTTGGTGGGGAGGGATCTGAAAAGTGCCCACATCTCTGCGTCTCCCCCCCGAGGCTTTTAGAGGTGTTTAGTGGGGTGTCAGAGCCCGATTGCAGGGCGTCCGGAACATCTGAATAAGAGTCAGACTCCACCGATGCAGCTGGGGATGCCGGCCGGCTTCCCTGGACCTAGGCAACACTTGCCTCTCCACGCGATTCTGCCATCTTGGGATCAGAAGAGATGAGCCTCGGTTGGGTCAGAAATTGATCTATGGCACCTCCGGAGTCCCTTGTCTTCGTTGTTTTAGCTTTCCCTTTTGTTCTCTCGTTTTGAGTACATTCCCTAGATAGAGAGTACGACTCAGAGCATAGTAGGCGCAGCAGGCCGGGAGAAGGACGGGAGCTCAAAGCAAAAGCGTCTTCACTCAGCCATGTCCAGGCCACGCCCCCCAGCTTTTTTTTAATACCATCTACTGAGCTGGCCAGAACTAGTTCTTGAGGGAGTCTATTGCACATTTTCACTGCTCTTACTGTGAAGAAGCCTTTCAGTATGTTGGGGATAAAGCTCTTTTCCTCCTGATGTAAAGAGTGCCCCCTTGTCCTCTGTAATGACCATAATGTAAATAACGCAACACCAAGTTCACTATATGGACCACTTACGTATTTATACATTGTGATCATATCCCTCCATAATGGTCTCTTCTCAAGAGAAATTAGGTTCAGTTCAGCTAATCTTTCCTCATAACTTAAGAAAGACTTCATCTGGGATATGTTTTCCCCATTTCTTTCACAGGTGACACCAGAATAAGAAATAGGGCTAAGGGTTGTCATCAAGAAAGGTTAACACATACAGCAATAAAAACATTACAGCTCTAAGCCAATAAAAACCATTTTCAGCAACTTTAAGCCAATAGGGGCACATACAAAAAATAAAACCTCTAAAAACAGGACAACAGTATTTAGCCCTGATGAAGTGAGCCCTGCTGTACCCCTGAAATACGATCACTAACTACTTTACAATATCTGTACACATATAATTGATAACAAGACAGGCGGGCCTTAACATTCATCCACCACATAGATGCATCGTTGTCTTGTTGTTGGGTGAACTCCATCAGCACTCCTAGAGCTGTCATGGATAAAGTATCGGTGACCATGAGTCGGTAGGATAAGTATCCAATCATGTCAGCACTGTGCAGCCAATCACAGTGCTGCATGATCAGGAGGTCGGGTGTCACAGCCAGCATCCGCCAACGTAAAGAGGTTAATAAACTATGTTTGGAAAATAACACCTTCCTGGTGGTCTCTTTCCTGGATTTTTGATCTGTTGTTTCTGAACATACTAGAGGTCCTGATGTACCAGAGATATGTCTAGACATAGCCCATTGAAAGACTTCACTACTTTGGGGAACCTAGTACTCCAAGAAAGTTTCTTCCATTGGTGGTCGGTAGGAAAAATGCGTTTTCCCTTGGTTGTCAATGTGAAGAATGCTTCTTCCGTTGGTGGACAATGGGAAGAATAATCCACTTTCAGACAACTAAAAAGATCACTGGTGTCAGTGGTTACCTATATCTGAGAAGCAGAATTGGTTTATTGGTCAAAGAAACCCCTAGCAATCTCTGGAGGAACTCTGGTTAAAAAGAAAAATGCCCTAAACCTTCCCTGCTTGCTCAGTGGTTTTTCAAACGCAATTTCTGGAAAAAAAATAACTTTTTTGAAATTTACTGCAATAAAGCAAAATACATAACCCAATTTTTTGTAAAATATAAAAGATGATGATACACGGCATACATAGATACCAAACATGTAATGCCTTAAAATTGCGCACGCCAGTGCAATGGCTACAAACAACATAAATGTTACTATTCATAGGCGACATTTTAAAAGCATTTGCAGGTTACCACTTTACATTTACAAAGGAGGTATAGTGCTAAAATTACTGCCCCTGACCTGACATTCAAAACGATACCTCACATGTGTGGGACGATCGCTGTTTGCATGCGTGCAGGACCAATGCATGCATTCACCTTTGCACGCTAGCACGGGGGCACTTTATTTAATTTCGAATTAATTTTATTTTTACACTGTTGGTTTAAATTTTTTTTGGGGAAAAGCATGGTTTCCCCCTATGGCAGTGGGACGTTAAAGGCACAAAAGAGTAACAATTGCTTTTATATAAAATTCTAATTTTTAATAGTATCAAAAAAAGTAGGTACAAAGTAGAAAAAACATACAGTCAGCAATATTCTTAAAAATTGATAAGATACAGGTTACCCCATAAGAGTTTATACATAACAACTATCCAACATATATGGAAAAGGGATTACATCAAAGATTGCATCAACGCAACTAACACGTTTCAGAGTAGTCTTTAATTCTTCCTCAGGGACAATTTGTTTTACAATCAATATGAATACAGTCTACAAGAGTAAAAAAAGTGTTAAAAACATTCATCAGATTATATATATATTGTGACAATGGCTGGAATTAATAGGCAGTACTTACAATATTCTCAAACCCACAATTCAACACTGGTTAGTGTAATAAAAACATAGACATGATGTACAAGACCAGCAAGGTAGAACGTGCTGGCAAAGCCCAACAGAAATAGCAGCAGAGATGAGAGAGAGAGTCTCTGGGGACAACCCACCAGGGCTCAAACGGGTGCGTACTGAAACTAAATGACGTCACTGAGGAAAGAATTCAATATAATGTGTATACAGTATTTCACAAAAGTGAGTACACCCCTCACATTTTTTGTAGATATTTTATTATAGCTTTTCATGTGACAACACTGAAGAAATGACACTTTGCTACAATGTAAAGTAGTGAGTGTACAGCTTGTATACCAGTGTAAATTAGCTGTCTCCTAAAAATAACTCAACACACAACCATTAATCTCTAAACCACTGGCAACAAAAGTGAGTACACCCCTAAGTGAAAATGTACAATTTGGGCCCAAAGTCTCAATATTTTGTGTGGCCACCATTATTTTCCAGCACTGCCTTAACCCTCTTGAGCATGGAGTTCACCAGAGCTTCACAGGTTGTCACTGGAGTCCTCTTCCACTCCTCCATGACGACATCACGGAGCTGGTGGATGTCAGAGACCTTGCATCCTCCACCTTCCATTTGAGGATGCCCAACAGATGCTCAATAGGGTTTAGGTCTAAAGACATGCTTGGTCAGTCCATCACCTTTTACCCTCAGCTTCTTTAGCAAGGCAGTGGTTGTGTTGGAGGTGTGTTTGGGTTCGTTATGTTGGAATACTGCCCTGTGACCCAGTCTCCGAAGGGAGGGGATCATGCTCTGCTTCAGTATGTCACAGTACATGTTGGCATTAATGGTTCCCTCAATGAACTGTAACTCCCCAGTGCCCGGCAGCACTCATGCAGCCCCAGACCATGACACTCCCACCACCATGCTTGACTGTAGGCAAGACACACTTGTCTTTGTACTCCTCACCTGGTTGCCGCCACACACGCTTGACACCATCTGAACCAAATAAGTTTATCTTGGTCTCATCAGGCCAAAGGACATGGTTCCAGTAATTCATGTCCTTAGTCTGCTTGTCTTCAGCAAACTGTTTGCGGGCTTTCTTGTGCTTTATCTTTAGAAGAGGCTTCCTTCTGGGACGACAGCTATGCAGACCAATTTGATGCAGTGTGCGGCATATGGTCTGAGCACTGACAGGCTGACCCCCCACCCCTTCAACCTCTTCAGCAATGCTGACAGCACTCATAAGTCTATTTCCCAAAGACAACCTCTGGATATGATGCTGAGCACATGCACTCAACTTCTCTGGTCAACCATGGCACGGCCTGTTCTGAGTGGAACCTGTCCTGTTAAACCGCTGTATGGTCTTGGCCACCATGCTGCAGCTCAGTTTCTGGGTTGTGGCAATGTTCTTATAGCTTAGGCCATCTTTATGTATAGCAACAATTCTTTTTTTCAGCTCCTCAGAGAGTGCTTTACCATGAGGTGCCATGTTGAACTTCCAGTGACCAGTTTGAGAGAGTGAGAGCGATAACACCAAATTTAACACAGTTGCTCCCCATTCACATCTGAGACATTGTAACACTAACAAGTCACGTGACACCGGGGAGTGAAAATGGTTAATTGGGCCCAATTTGGACATTTTCACTTAGGGGTGTACTCATTTTGTTGCCAGCGGTTTAGATATTAATGCCTGTGTGTTGAGTTATTTTGAGGGGACAGCAAATTTACACTGTTATACAAGCTGTACACACACTATTTTATAGTGTAGCAAAGTGTCATTTTCTTCAGTGTTGTCACATGAAAAAATAAAATATTTACAAAAACGTGAGGGGTGTACTCACTTTTGTGAAATACTGTACAAAGTATATGTTATCTGAGTAATGGTATGGAGGAATAGCCTACAAGCATATCCCATTACATACCTATAGTGGAGTCAATAATAATAGTGTGTTGAACTATGTCAGGATATAGGGCTATGGGATGCAGATTGTGATTCCAAAAATCATCAAATAATCATAAACTGGCCCGTATAAGAATTTGGAATATAGTCCCTAGCGGATAGAAAATAAATATATATTCATCCAATTTATATATATCCTAGATTAGCAATACTGCTATTGTAACAGTTTGAGAATATTGTAAGTACTGCCTATTAATTCCAGCCACTGTCACAATATTATAATCTGATTAATGTTTTTACCAAGTTTTTTTAACTCTTATAGACTGTATTCATATTGATTGCAAAAACAAATTGTCCTTGAGGAAGGAATCAAAACTACTCCAAAACACGTTGATGCAATCTTTGATGTAACCCCTTTTCCATATATATTGGATAGGTGTTATGTATACTGTTATGTGGTAACCTGTATCTTACCCATTTATAAGAATATTGCTGACAAACTATGTTTTTTCTACTTTGTACCTAGTTTTTTTGATACTACTAAAAATTGTAATTTTATGTCAAATCAATTGTTACTCTCTTGTGCCTTTAATGTCCCACTGCCAAAGGGGGAAACTGTGTTTTTCCATATTTTAGGGATGTGGCCATATATTTAAGCAGATAATTGCACCTCAAATTTTCATTAAAAAAAAATTTTGATCACTTTTATTGCTGTCACAAGGAATGTAAACATTCCTTGTGAAAGTAATAGGCACGTGACAGGTACTCTTTATGGAGGGATCTGGGGTATAAGACCCCAAATTCCTCCTCTGCACTTGAAAGCATTCAAAACACCATCTGCATTTTTGAATACTTTAAATTTTCCAAAAATGGTGCCGTTGACATCCATGTAAACCGGAAGTGGTGTCATGTCATCACTTTCGAGTTTACCATAGCAAAGACCAGATCAAAGCTGATCCTGGCTTTGTATGCATCTCCAACTAATTGGGGGACATGCTGGCTAGTAGCTTGGGTCTCCTGATGGGATGAGAGAGCCTGAGATAGCTGGAGAAGGCGGCGGGAGGGGGTGTCCCCTCCTGTACCTTACTTAGCCACTTTGATTGCTATTACAAGAGAGCTGACCGTCGGCTCTAAAAAACAGTACCCTGGTGATGCCAGCTGTACATGCAATGCCAAGCTGCAGTTTCCAAAGCGAGCAAATTCCTTTCTTGTGTTGAGAGGTATGGACTCCAGAGAGAGAGATATCATTTTGCCCCTGTACAAATCATTAGTAAGACCTCATCTGGAATATACAGTTCAGTTTTGGGCACCAGTTCTCAAAAAAGGATATCGGGGAACTGGAGAAAGTGCAGAGAAGGGCAACCAAACTGATAAGAGGCATGGAGGAGCTCAGCTATGAGGAAAAATTAGAGGAACTGAATTTATTCTCTCTTGAGAAGAGGAGATTAAGGGGGATATGATCACCATGTATAAATGTATAAGGGGTCCATATAGTGAACTTGGTGGTGAGTTATTCACTTTAAGGTCATCATAGAGGACAAGGGGGCACACTTTACGTCTAGAGGTAAAAAAATGTAATCTCCAAATACGGAAAGGTTTCTTCACAGTAAGAGCTTTGAAAATGTGGAATAGACTCCCTTCAGAGGTGGTTCTGGCAAGCTTAGTAGATTCCTTTAAAAAAAGGCCTGGATACTTTCCTAAAAGTACACAATATAACTGGATAGGTAAAGTTGATCCAGGGAAAATCCGATTGCCTCTCAGGTGGATCAGGAAGGAATTTTTTCCCCTGCTGTAGCAAACTGGATCATGCTTTGCTGGGGTTTTTCGCCTTCCTCTGGATCAACTTGGGTGAAGGATTGTGTATATGGGATTTTTAAAATGTTTTTTTGGTTGAACTGGATGGACTTGTGTCTTTTTTAACCTAACTATGTAACAACAACTTAAAATCAAATGACGTACTAGGTACATGATTTGGTGGCAAATGGATATACGGTGGATTTTATACTTCTGCACCAATGACTGTATTCTCCTCAGCCTGCTGTCCCTGGTCTTCTACTTACATCCGCTGCATTTCAATTCTTTTAATCATGGGGCCTCAGCATCACACATGGACCTTACCTATACATGCAAATGCAGTCTGCCTCCCAACTCCTTCCAAGAGCCGGCCTACTGTTTGCATCCAGCTGGGATCTCTTGAGAAGAGCACTGAGACAGGGTGCTGTGATTTGTTTAGGAAGCTCTGCAGTATGTACAGCATTTTGCCGACCCCTCCAACCAGCCACAATCTGCCTGCATTGCATAGACAACCACAAACACCCAGTGATGGTGTCACTGAATATAAATTAGGGTTTGCAATAAAAACTTTTTTTTTATTTCATTAGCATGTTGATGAGGATAGAAAGTAGGACCCAGGGAAGGCAAAATATACGCAAATTAAATAGATATTTGGCTGTTACATAATACACACCATTACACACAGACTGTAATGTATCTATACAGTAGGTTATTTGTTCATAGATGCTCAGTAATTATTCTTTGTGCATGTAAAGAGACAAGAGAAAGGAAGTAATTTGGCCCAGATTAGTAAAGTTAACATGTCTGTTTTTGCATATTAACTTTTTTCTAATTAAAGTAGCTCTAAAGGGATTGTAAACGCAGAAGGATTTCTATCTTAAAGAATTCTATGCATTTAGATAAAAAGCCTTCTGTGTGCAACAGCTCCCTCAGCCCCCTTAATTCTTACCTGAGCCCCATCATGATCCAGCAATGTTGCACGAGAGACTTGGCTGTCTTAGACTCTCCCTCCTCATTGGCTGAGAAATCAGTAAAACGCCATTGGCTCCCGCTATTGTCAAAGTTAGTGAGCCAATGGGGGGAGAGAGGGGGCGGGGTCGGGCCACGGCTCTGTGTCTGAATGGACACAGGGAGCTGTAGCTTAGCTCGGGTGCCCCCACAGCAAGCTGCTTGCTGTGGGGGCACTCAACAGGAGGGAGGGGCCAGGAGAGCCGAAGAGGGGCCAGAGAAGAGGAGGATCTGGGCTGCTCTGTGCAAAACCACTGCACAGAGCAGGTAGTATAATGTTTGTTATATTTAAACAAAAAAATTTGAGACTAGTATCACTTAAATACATTCTATGCATTAAGGTAAAAAAAAAAACCTTGTGTTCTGCGAATTTCAAAATATAAAACTTTTTGAATGAAAAAAAATGTACACTTTAAAAACTGCATGAACATGGGTGGACAAGGATGCCTTAAAAAATGCTTCTTTTAATTTTCTTTAAAAAAAAAAAATTTACACTGTCGCTTTTTTTTATTTTTTTTTATTAACTTTATTGCTATGACAAGGGATAAACACCATCCCTTTTGACATCATGGGCTGTGACAGGTCCTATTTATGGACCTCTCCTTTGGCCTCCAATGCAGCCGATCAAACACAGATCATTCTGATCGGCTGCTTCCCTGGCCGGTGATGGCCACATAAACAAAGAGCCGAAACCTGACGTGACAAAATCTTTGTCTTTTCCAATTCCTGATGTCACACAGTGGGAGGAACAACATTGGTTCTTCTCACTGTGTGCATGGAACCGGATGCCACTGGTCGCATTCTTACCTGGCTCTCCAAGTGCACAGGAGAGCTTGGTAAAGGCGACGGTGGCGGAAGGGGGGTGGTACCCCCTTCTGCCACTCATAAAAGAAATCTAGTGGCTGTTTAGCCACTCAGATTACTTTTGCTGGCTTTGGAATCGCTAGTAGTAACGCTAGTATCTTGGTCATCTCAGCATCTGCAGCGATGACCGAGATATCACCCTCTAGTGGCGTACTGGTACATCACTGGACAGGAATCAGTTAAAAAATAAATCAGAAGCCTGTCTCTTTAAGTGTTTCTCATATGCAAAAATGAAAATATTTCATATGATGTGCAAAATCGCATTAAGAGTGTGAAAATGAAAAAGTTAATGAATAATACACCCCAGTATTGACAAATGTATCAATTCATATTTTCATGAATGAAAATTTAAACAGAAAAGTTAATTTAAAGGGGTTGTAACGGCAGAAGGTTTGTTTACCTTAGTGCATTCTATGCATTAAGATAAAAAGCCTTCTATGTGAAGCAGCTCCCCTCAGCCCCTCTTACACTTACCTGAGGTCCCTCTCTGTCCAGCAATGTCCACGAGTGTCTCAGCCGTCTGAGATTCTCCCTCCTGATTGGCTGAGACACGACAGCGGTGCCATTGGCTCCCGCTGATGTCAATCAAAATCATCCAGCCAATCAGGGAGGAGAGGGGGTGGGGCCGGTTCAGGGCTCAATGTCTGAATAGACAGAGGGAGCTGTGACTTGGCTTGGGTGCCCCCAGCCGCAGTAAGCTTACAGTCTGAAGTCGCCAAGAACAGCTTTTTACACCCACCAAAGTCTTGCATTCCAACACTTATTTTTAACAGTAAACTGAGCTTATATTGTGAAATACAGTCTCTTTAAGTGTTTCTCATATGCAAAAATGAAAATATTTCATATGATGTGCAAAATCGCATTAAGAGTGTGAAAATGAAAAAGTTAATGAATAATACACCCCAGTATTGACAAATGTATCAATTCATATTTTCATGAATGAAAATTTAAACAGAAAAGTTAATTTAAAGGGGTTGTAATGGCAGAAGGTTTGTTTACCTTAGTGCATTCTATGCATTAAGATAAAAAGCCTTCTATGTGAAGCAGCTCCCCTCAGCCCCTCTTACACTTACCTGAGGTCCCTCTCTGTCCAGCAATGTCCACGAGTGTCTCAGCCGTCTGAGATTCTCCCTCCTGATTGGCTGAGACACGACAGCGGTGCCATTGGCTCCCGCTGATGTCAATCAAAATCATCCAGACAATCAGGGAGGAGAGGGGGTGGGGCCGGTTCAGGGCTCAATGTCTGAATAGACAGAGGGAGCTGTGACTTGGCTTGGGTGCCCCCAGCCGCAGTAAGCTTACAGTCTGAAGTCGCCAAGAACAGCTTTTTACACCCACCAAAGTCTTGCATTCCAACACTTATTTTTACCAGTAAACTGAGCTTATATTGTGAAATACAGTATTTAAAAGACCTGACACTGTTTTGATGTTGAATTTTAAAAGTAGCGTCAGATTAGCAAATGTGTGAGATCAGCAAGTTTGCCGATGCTTTTAAAATTCAACATCAAAACAGTGTCAGGTCTTTTACTTTTAAATACTGTATTTCACGATAGAAGCTCAGTTTACTGGTAAAAATACGCGTATATTGCAAGACCTTATGGGTGTAAAAAGTTGTCCGCTTGGCAACTTCAGACTGTAGGCTTAGTGTGGCCGAGTGTGGGGTGTACCAAGATGGCCGTGACAGAACGTCACTTCTGTCACAAAATCTGACTGGTCACCTAATCTGGTGGAACACCAACACTAAACAGGAGGGAGGGGCCAGGAGAGCCGAAGAGGGACCCAAGAAGAGGATCCAGGCTGCTCTGTGCAAATCCACTGCAACAGAGCAGATGAGTATAACATGTTTGTTATTTTTATAGGGAAAAGAAACAAGACTTTACAATCACTTTAATTGTAGAAAAGTCCATCCAGGTGCTGGAAAAAGTGCTCAGTGCTCAAAGGTGCTTCTTAAACCGAGAGGCCCTTTAACAGACAGATATGATCTCACAGTAGGGAGATCGATATCACATTGTGTATTCCACCTTAGAAAGCCGATGCCTCACCATGGGATCTCACAGGAGCTTAGCGACCCCGTCAGACAATTCCAACAGCAATGTCCGGCACAAGTACTGTATATATTAAAAGCAAAGAAAGAGATCTCATAGTGCAATACTATCACAACATAGATTTATTTAAAAAGATTTACACTTAAAAAAAGAAGAGAAGTATAAAACAGTAAAAAAACTCTCCAGCATGGTCGCGATGTCCTCGAGCGTGCCTGTGCGTGATGATGTCACAAAGTTAGCTCTGCCTGACACGTTTCCCCATACAAGCCGTCCTCTGGGATTCCCTTAATTCATGGGAATTTTCTCTCACTTCCTGTTTTGGCTATAGGACAGGAAGTGAAGGTAAATCATCCCAATGGGACACCGACGGCTATAAAACAAAAAACGACAGGGGTTATAACCCTCCCTTACTCTATCGAAAATGAAGAAAAAAGTTTTCCCTATAGTTCTACTAAGGTCAGTAATGGCAAATTCTATGCTTCTCTTATGACAGGTTACATTTACATATCCCACAGCCATTATGGGACTATTGATAGGTGGCTCATTTAGGATCCTTTTTGGATATTTTTGCCTTGTACTCACAAATACATTGTGTTAGTGGAACGGATACCACTGTCTGTCATTTACACAGGTAAGATACAATCCAGCCTCTTTATACTTTGAGCTGCTTCCCAGGTGTATACTGCATTTCCTTAATTCTTTCTTTTTACAAATGACCATAGAAAAATCCCTATAATGCATGTGTTTATTTTTATCAGTCTAAGCTATGCCAGGTGTCTAAAACATAAATCACAGGCTGCATCTTGAAGGCTTTAAAATATATGTTTTAAATTATGTCACAGCCAACACAGTTAATTTTGTACATGAATGAATTTGGCACGCACGTATCACACGACAATGCAAGTGGTTGTAAATTTAGGAAAAAGGGAGTAAATTACGTTCAGCTAATATTTATTCAACTGTATGGCATTAGTCATACCAGCTCTCACCATATACTGTATGTGCATTCCGCAAATCAAATTATACTTGTTTTTAGCAAGTTGGTTGTGTTCTCCCAATATGTGCCGTCTTCATTTTGTTGTGTTATTATGGTTGCACAAAAAAGGAAATTGTAAACTATTTTTTTCTTCATTTTTACATGAACATGCTGTACTTTTAGATCAGGGGGGTAACATTTTTAAGTACCATGGCCACATTGGAAATTTTACAATGATCCGCAGACCAAAATAAATCAGCTTTTTAAATGCACAAATCAAATTTCAAAGAATTGATACGTTTTATTTTGAGCTTTTTTTTTTTTTTTTTCGTGCGCATAATATAATTTAGAACAACAGTGAAAATAAACTTCAGTAAAACAAAGCAAAGAAATTCCAAATAAACTTGAGCCCAACCGAGTTACCACCAGAGCCATCTTATATTAGTCTCCTTCAATATCCCCCCCTTACATTGAGGTCCCCATCAGAGTCTCATCTTACATCAGTGGGCTGGATAAAATCTTGCAGTGGGCCAAATTCTGGCCCCCAGGCCATTGCTTGGAGACCCCTTTCTAAAAAGCATTAGATACAATCAGCCTAAAGCGGTAATAAACCCAAAACCAAAAATGTAATATAAAATGTAATATATTGCAGCTTACCAGTCATTACATGTAGTGGCTGCATCAGTTTTATTTTCTTAGTGCCGGTTCACACTGGGACGACTTGTCAGGTGACTTAGCCGCCTGACAAGTAGCATCCCGTTCTGTACAATGGAACCATTCTAATCACTCCGACTTAGAAAAAGGTTCCTGTACGACTTTGGGGGCAACTTGGGGCGACTTGCATTGACTTCTATACAGAAGTCGTTTTGCAAGTCGCCGCTCCTGTCGTGTCCAGGTCGCCTGAGGCAGTCGCGTTGCCTCAGTGTGAACCGACACTTAGGCTTTCTTCCCTCTGTTTTACCTGATCTCTGCCAGTAACACACCTCCTGTATTAGAGTGCGCCCATGCTGGATGAATGAGCAGAGTAGGACAGCAGCATTGTCAGTCTAGAGGGAGGAAAGTGTTAGATGAACCAGTAGATTTAAATACACTAACAAATTGAAGCCAAACTCCAGCTAATACTTTCTAAGCAGTTACAGCAAACTGTTTTTTTTTCCTCTGGAATAAAGGTTTTACATTAATAAAAGGTGATCATTATAAGCACCCCTGCCCATGTTAAAGTGATTGTAAAGTCTTGTTTTCTTCTATATGTAGTGCTGGTGGGTCATCTGTTCTGTACATAGTTCAGATTTAGTTTATTGTCAGATTTAGCCTCTGTTCCAGTTTGGCTGTGTTGCGTATAGTTTCACACTGTGCCTGTGGGTGTCGTTGTCACCATGGGTTGGTGTTGGAAAAGCAACAAGCTGAAGTGTATGAGTGCTCTTCTGTCCCGGAGATAATTCGGCAGAGGTGGTCCTCCGAGTTGCATTCTGGGAGAGGGTATTTATGGGACAGACGCCATGTTTTGGAGAGCTTTTCGCCTCGTGGCCCTCCTGGCCCTTCTGGCCTAGAGGCATGTGTCAGTGAGTTCTACTTCGCGGTCCTCTGGCCTGGAGGGCTGCGTTGCTGCAGCCGGGCGGGTGGACTCAGAGGTCTGTCTGGGGCCTGCTGTTGCTGGGATGGTCCTGTCTTGTCTGTCCTGAGGGAAAAATCAGCAGCTCCACCGTGAGTTAGTGCTACATATAAAAATAACAAACATGTTATAATTACCTGCTCTTTTGCAGTGGATTTGCACAGAGCATCTTCTCGGGTCCCTCTTCTGTGCTCCTGGCCCCTCCCTCCTGTTGAGCTTGCTATGTGGGCACTCAAGCTGAGCTGCAGATCCGTGTGTCCATTCAGGCACAGAGCTGCACTTCGGCCCCATCCCCTCTCTCTCCTGATTGGCTAACTGACTTTGATTGACAGCAGAGGGAGCCAATGGTACCCCTGCTGTGTCTCAGACAAACAGGAATGAGAGTCTCGGACGGTCGAAATACTCATGGACATCGCTGGGGCTCAGGTAAGTTTTAGAGGGTGTTGGAATTCAACATGAATATCATATTTCTGGAGTTTGTACATATATTTCCTTACTATGCCTAAGAGAAGCCAGACTCCCATGGTTTTTGAAAAGACTGAAAGTTTCACACTTCCGGGAGGACAGGATGCTGCCACCCAGGTTGGAATATAGCCTGTTTAGCTTCCATTGTGCATGACAATGCTGGCTCCGATCTGTCTATGGGAATTTCCTGATTAACCGCTATGCGCACAGGCTTCAAAGGCACCTAAACTGACAGGGATGATGGATGAGGTGAGATACAGGAAATCAAGGGCCCAGGTGTTTGTGGAATTTGACATTGGTCGGATGATGGCAATTCATGGACCAACACTGCCCCCCAGAGGACCGTTATGGCAAGACGGTCCATATGATAGCCTGTTGAGGGAACGTCCCAGAGACACTGTGATTCGTCCAAAGGCAAAGTTGGACAGGCAACGGGGGGGGGGGGGGGGTCTGGATGAGGTATGTTTGTTAAAAAGAAATGTTTGCAAGAGAAACAGTCTCTTTAAGACCTGAGGACCAGCCGAGGAGGATGTGCTAAGTATCAATCTTGTATTGTGTTATGATTGTAGGCCTTGTAATATTGCAATTTCTTGTAGTATCTTTATGTTAGTTTTCCTAATTCTGCTGTTTTAGTACATCCCTATTTTATTGGGAAATAAATGTAACTTGTTTACTAAGCAGAGGTGTTTGTTATATCATTGTGCTTATCAGACTCATACAGGTTAACAACTATAGGGATTAGACAAATTAATACATGGGTGCAATAGTTATATAGGATATATTAGATTGTATAATATTGCACCGAGTACTTCAATTGGCACCCAGAGAGAGTGTGAATTTTATTTTTACACAGAATCCACAAAAACCTAATGTATTTTTTTTGTCTTGAGTCCTTGTAAGCATAAATCCTCAAATACACCCAGAACTGAAAATCGTCTCTAGTGTGGACAAGATTGGCGCTGGCTTGCGAATTCTGAAACCACGCTTGGATGGTCATGAAGATTCTGTGAAATATTTCATCAGGGAGACGGACGCGTAGAACCTGGTGAGATCTTCGGCTGATATATGTATATATGTTAAACGTTTGTATTGTTAATGTGTTTTAGGCCTGTAACCAGTAAACGGTACTGGTGAGTGAAGGGATTGATCATCCCTGGTACTGAAATAGCCTGCAAATTGACAGGATAAACCACACATCTTTGAGGAAAAAGTGGGAGAAATATAGATTTTTATATTTTTTTTTTTATTTTTTTAAATTAATTTTCATTTTTTTTTTTAGTTATTAATTTTATTACTAGTGTATTTTTTTATTTGGTCCCCACGTGAGTGTGAAAAAGCGCTCTGTTCCAACAGAAGTTCAATGTGGCCTGCGATCTAAGGGGTTTAAAAATCAGTGGGAATATAGTGAGGCATTGACTAAGAGTGTGCCTGGTATATTGTAGGCTGTAGAGCTGCAAGGAACAAAGTTGTTTTTAAACGGCTTTTGGATTTGTTTTTTTTTGTTTCGTTTTTTTTTTTTTTTTTTGCTCTTGGTTGTGGAACTACAAGTGAAAGTTTGCTTTCAAACAGTTTTATCTGTGTGTGTTTTGTTGTCTAGCTGTGGGCATTGTGTAAGCAACTTCAGTGTAGCTAGGTGCAAATTAGCATAGCAATGGAAGCCATTGAAGAATTTGTTAACAAGTATGGCTGTGTTATATTTGAGTCTATACAAAAGAATGCATTAACAGGCCAATACAATGATCTATTAAAACAATGCAGTATTTATAATAATGCCATAGAGTATAAAAAGTCTTCCAAAAAAGGTAAGAAACAGAGAATTGCCAATGCTATATGCATGTTGGTGAAGATGAAAGACATTGCTGAACAAAAAGAATTAGAATGGTATAGTGAGAGGAAACAATTATTTGAACAGGTACAAAGTGTAACAGAGAATATATTGGCAATGGTTGCAAAAGCAGATGCAAATGTTGCTGATCACATTCAACAATTAGTGACTGAGAAGTGTGTATTGGAACAGAGATTAGATGAGTTAGAAAAAACATGTATGTTGAAGGAACAATGTATCGCATCATTGAATCAAAAAGGGGCTGAGAATTTGCGTGTTATCGCACTGCTTAGGGAGGAATTACAGGGTGAACAGGCAGCCATAATGGAGTTATCCTCCAAACATGCAAAAGCTGAATGTGCAATGGTGGAGGTACCCTCCGCACATGCACAGTGCTCAGCAAAGATAGAAGTGAAGCATGCAGAAAAAACAGATGCTCTTATTGCTGCAAGTGATGTTGCTATGACAGAAATCAATGGTGGAGATGTAAATAAAAGTGCGATAACTGTGCTTGAAAGTGATTCAGGAGTTGAAACTTCTGATGACTCCTCAGACGATGAAAGTGTAAAGTTTGCTTATTCCAAGCATACTAATCATAGTAATAATGTCCAGCAATGTGAGTTTCCACTGCCGTATGCTCAAAGAAGGGCCTATACAGACACGAGCCCTCAAATGTTTTTTGTGTAAAAGGGGGGGGTCACATTGCTAAATATTGTTAGGCGGCGAATAATGGTATCAAAAGAAGATCGCAGTACCCCAAAACAACCCCAAGGCATTATGAAGTGTATTCTGCCCGATGGGGTAGCAACCCAAAGCATGGAGGCCATAGTAATCAAACCCATTTCCCTTTAAAGACCCAAATGCGGAGACTACAGACTGAAAGTCATCAGTATGTGGAACAGTTACGTAAAGTCAAAATGGAGGTAGCCGCATGGTTATGTAAATGTAGCACTGGGGGAAACAATGTTAACAGCACTTAGTGAGCTGCATGGATGCACCTTGCCATATTTTATTTAAATACGACGCTCACATCTAAACGTTATACATAGCAAATGTTCCCCTACATTACAATTAATGGGAAAAGGCTTGGGGGACTTAAAAAGTCAATTGTCATGATAATTGTGTGTAATCACCATCTTTGTGTTCCTTTTTCAGAGACCTTGGAAGAAGATAAAACTGGTTTGGATACTAATGTCTGTTTGTTTGCAGGTTCTTCAAAGAGAGAACAACAGTGGGCACATTTAGCAAAACAGGGGTTAGGTTATGGTAAAGGCATAATCGATTATCAAATGGTACCATGAGCTCATTAATTAGTAATTGTTTGCAAACAATGAAAAAATAAGATAAACAATAGTCAGGCATTAATGGATTCAAGAGTTACAAGTGAAGTTACAAATGTTGTGATGAGGTACAGATGTTTTGTTTTTTTTGTTTTTCCCATTAACTAATTGTCTTTCAGATGGAAATGAGCACTTACTCTTCTCAGGAGGAAAATCCATGGATGTCTTTAGTTAAAAGTTGAGTGTTTGTCATTGTCTTATGGTGGTTGTCTTGTCATGTTGTTTTTGTGTGATAATGGCCAGAATTTTAATTTCTTTTGTTATTAAGTTTTTTAATTTTTTTAATAGTTTTTAGTATTTGTTTAGTCATCTATTTTATTTTTGTGTTGTTCAGGTGGAGAAATTATTGGTTAGTCTACCTGAAAGGGGGGTAATTGGCTATTCCATCAATTAGCAGCTGAATAGATGGTCATGGGATATGTCCTGCAGCTGAATACATTTTGTTGATTTAAGACAAGAGTTGTTTGTAGGAAGCCATTCTAGCCTCTGGAGTTCATTTTTTTTTTTTTTCTCTTTGTTTTATGTTCATTCAGGTGGAAAAAGTTACAAGGTGTACGCTTTGTCCACCTGAAAGGGGGGTTGGTGCATAGGTCTGAAAGTACAGATAATGCATTGTCTTTTTGATGCTTAAATTGAGAATTTTTGAGAGTCAACATTGACGTTCGTTTTGTTTTTACATTTTTGATCACACCATGGGGATCCATTTTAGAGTGGGTTCAGCCTAAAGAGGTCATGGTTGTTTTGATAGTTTGGTCAGAGTTGCAGAAGCCAGGAATACTAAGTTCCTGGGTTTCAAGGAAGGAACTGTAAATAAACGTATCAAGCGAGCAGATATTATGGATAAGAATTTGATTCCGCACTTGTTTTTCACTTCCAGAGTCCTGGTGGAGCGAGATTGGAGGGGTCTCTGGAACAGGGATGACAGATGTTCATCTGGTTGGTAGTTTGTCTGTGCCATATCACACCGCAAATTTGTTCTGATAGACATCAGGAGAGAAGGGACAGATGAAAAGATTCCGTTGAATACTTGTTTCTGCTTATGGACAATTTAGGGCTAATGCTGGATCTGAAGGACTGCGCCTATCAACAAGATTTGTGAAACATTTTTGCCAGAGTCTCTCCTGATGAATGCAAACGTGCTATTAATACATGTGCGATGGGTTGGAGGTTGGGGAAGGAATATACACATCCAATCTGTCAGAACCTGAAATGTAAAATATGTTTTTTTTTTGTTGAAGGGAGGAAATTGAAAGAAGGAAAGGTTTAATGTATGACATGTATTGACAGATGCCCAAGAGACTGGCGTTTATACATAATAAGGTGTCGGTTGGCCAGACTAGGCAGCTCCAGATGACACATCAATGGGGTGAAAATTTCCTTGTAAAGGGAGATACGCCTGGTTGATGTCTCACCTGAGAGGTTGAAACCCTGCGCAGGTAATGCCAGTGAATACACACAGGAACATGCTCCGTTAGATAAAGGGAACAAACCCTGGCTACCAGGGTACATGCCTTCACCACATGGCGCTGCAACATCTCACAGTGGTTGATAAAAACCTATTACCCTATCTGTGCTGGGTATACACACTGAATCAAGTGCAATCATTGTACCAGTGATTTGCTCCCAGAGATGTGCGGACACAGAATGAGGTTCATGCAGGGCGCGTATGTCTGAGGAGTAACCGGAAGAGGAGGGATGTATTCAGCACTATATTGAGGGAATAGGAACTGGGATGAGTGTTAATGGGATGGACATCGGCCTCCTGAGGAACAAATTCGCAGCCATAGCTTCAGAGAATAAGCGGGGCTTTATTACTCAGAGAGATTGGTGGCATCCTTAATAACATTCAACAAAGTCACATAAATACCCAGGTAGAAGTAGCTCAAGATTTTATCCGCCATTTTAAGAGGTTGGTAGATAGTGTGGTGACACAGGGCAAAAATATGTTGTGGGCTCTGGCGTGCACACAGGGACAGGCGGAGTTATCAACCAATATCAAGCTGATTGTACAGTCTCTGTATGGGGGGCAGTGGCCTTATGAGTTGGCATCACAGCTCAGTAAGATTTTACCAAAGCACATCTCTTACACTAATCCAAGTTGGTGGTCGAATGCCTGGATGGGCTGTGTAACGACACCCTGAGTATGAAAGGGGTTAAAGTCGTTTAGGACATTCCATACCCAAACACAAAGGCAGCTACCGAACACTCCAATCAGCCGAACAAGGAACCCATACAAATAATCCACCCCAAAAACGAGACACGGCTCTGTCTTCAGGTTCCAAGCAGGAATCAATCTTTATTCAAAAAACACGTTATACAGATCCCACTCCAAAGCATTCCCCCCCCCACCCTTGGAAAACAGGGCGGGTTAAACTGTCCAATAACAATGGACACACAGGTCAGGTGTGCTTAACTTCTCATCAGTAAACAGTCTTAACAGGGGGGCTGCTGGAAGAATCCCCCCTCCCTCTTTCCTCACAGCAATACACATCCTGTGATCCAAGGCAGACAAACACAATAGAACATTGGAATACAGCCCCACCCCAAAGTAGCACAGCAAACAGTACACATTCTATATATACATATATACAGCATTGAGTCTCTGACTAGCACAGATCATAGTGGGGTTCTCATTCACCTTGTGCCCCTATTAGTGACTCCCATCACAATGGCATATCCAGGGTCCCCAGAGTCTGTGTGTCTTGGGGGACATGGACCTGAATCTAAAGTAACGCCACCTCCAGGGTCCCCAGGCATACAGCTCACAAAGAGCACCGTCCCCCCAAATGCCAGGGACCATAATCGGTTTGCAGGAGGCTGGCATTCAGTCCCCTCCAAAAGCCTCTTTTCCGGCAAGGTCTGTCACAGGCTGTACTAATTTGGATTACGAGAGATGTTATGCTTCCTCATTGATCCCATATACAGAAATGCAGGCTCAATCTGTGTATTCGGTGATATCGATGGGCTTGCTGACTGGGGATTCTACTTTGTTGCATCTGAGGCTAACTTACCCACATGTGATCAGAGAGGACGGGAGCTGGAGGCAGGTTGATATTTCCCTCTGTCGGAGGCATGACCATAATATCCTTTGTATGCCAGGTCAATACACGGTGGTGGATGAGAAATGTTGGGAAGATTCCTCACTCTGTGTTCTGGATGGGGAGAACATTGCCTCAAAGGGAACACCGGTGTATTATTTGGGACATAGGAGAGTTTGTTTCTTTGTCCTAAAGGATACTAATGTATCGTTAGTCATGGAACTAGGATGTTCTGTGAACCTAACAATAGCTAGAGGAGCATGGTGTACCCTTGGCGGTGTCTCTGAAATCCAGACACAGGAATGGAATTATGTGGTACCGCATATTGCCAATCTGTCTGTGGATGTCAACCAGAACCGCCCTGTTAATCTGAGATTCCTGAACCTTGGTATGGGAAGGAAGATACAGGAATGGTTAACAGATTGGGATAGGGATGAGAGCCTCATGAGGATGCTGAAGCAAGCGAGAGCTAATGCTACTATAGCCATCTATCATGACCAGAATGTAATAAAGGAGGTAGTACATCAACTAGAAAATGATGGGGGAGGGTCTTGGTGGGAGGTAATATTCGGACATTCCAGTAAGGCCAACAGTATTTTGAATTATTTGACACATCCCGTGGTAATATTACTCATTATTGCTGAAGTTTCATCATTGGTTCAAGTTGGTATGTGTTGTTGGACTCGACATTTGTATAGGATAGTCTCGCATTTATCTATACAAGTGGAGGGACAAATTGATGGTAAGGTCTCTTCATACATGGTAGAGGCTTTGCTGCCAGTTCAGAACCCAGAAATACCACTGACGTGCCAGAATTGTGGTAGGAAAGGCCATTGTGAGCGAACCTGCCTAATCCCGGCCCGTATCTACACTGAGGAGGTATAGGAGGTTGGGAATGGGATGTGTAGTCTGATGGATCATAGGTATATATTATGGTAATGGGTTGATTTCATGTTATGGTATAGTGTGATAAAGGTGTATTTTAGGCCAATAACATGGGCCAAAGGCCCTCCTCGAGACTCTATATCGCAAAGCTGGTTGATAGGTTGCTCTGAATGTGTGTTGGTGAATGGTGAGTGAATGGACACCCCTTGCCTGTACTGCACCCCGTCCTGAAGATATCGGAGAGAAGAAGACACAGAGTGGTGACATGGAAGCTGTCACAGAAGAATGATGTTGGTGTGTCACCCAGTAGCAAAGCGGCACATGTTGGGAAACACAGCACGTTAGGACTGTTATGGACTGTTCCACAGGAGCTGGTTCTGAGGCCTATGTTGGGGGGCGCAACACGCAGTAAGACCCTTATGGACTGTTCCACAGATGTTCCCGTTGAAAAACGCAATATGGTAATACAGCTAAGGACTGTTCCATAGGTACTGGTTCGGAAACACATGTTGGGGAGCAACACACGTTAAGACATGTATGGCTGTTCAATAGGAGCCATGTCTGAAGAAGGCTGGTATGCGCCCTTAGGCGCAAAGCGGCATATGTTGGAATTCAACATGAATATCATATTTCTGGAGTTTGTACATATATTTCCTTACTATGCCTAAGAGAAGCCAGACTCCCATGGTTTTTGAAAAGACTGAAAGTTTCACACTTCCGGGAGGACAGGATGCTGCCACCCAGGTTGGAATATAGCCTGTTTAGCTTCCATTGTGCTGGCTCCGATCTGTCTATGGGAATTTCCTGATTAACCGCTATGCGTACAGGCTTCAAAGGCACCTAAACTGACAGGGATGATGGATGAGGTGAGATACAGGAAATCAAGGGCTCAGGTGTTTGTGGAATTTGACATTGGTCAGATGATGGCAATTCATGGACCAACACTGCCCCCCAGAGGACCGTTATGGCAAGACTGTCCATATGATAGCCTGTTGAGGGAACGTCCCAGAGACACTGTGATTCGTCCAAAGGCAAAGTTGGGCAGGCAACAGGGGGGTCTGGATGAGGTATGTTTGTTAAAAAGAAATGTTTGCCAGAGAAACAGTCTCTTTAAGACCTGAGGAGGATGTGCTAAGTATCAATCTTGTATTGTGTTATGATTGTAGGCCTTGTAATATTGCAATTTCTTGTAGTATCTTTATGTTAGTTTTCCTAATTCTGCTGTTTTAGTACATTCCTATTTTATTGGGAAATAAATGTAACTTGTTACTAAGCAGAGGTGTTTGTTATATCATTGTGCTTATCAGACTCATACAGGTTAACAACTATAGGGATTAGACAAATTAATACATGGGTGCAATAGTTATATAGGATATATTAGATTGTATAATATTGCACCGGGTACTTCAGGGGGGCTGCTGCACACAGAAGGCTTTTTATCTTAATACATAAAGATAAAAAACTTTCTGACTTTACCACCCCTTTAAATGGTTTGCCTCTTCTACTGGAGAGCTTGTTCTTTTTGAAAAACAACAGACTTACTGGCTGGATCACCAGATGAAAACAAGCCTAAAAAAGAAAATGAATGCAGCCGTAATTTAAGTAATGCTGCAATATAATAAATGTTTGCTTTTACATAGTTAGGTTGAAAAAAAGACACAAGTCCATCTGGTTCATAGTCCATCTGATTCATTCATAAAAAATAAATAAATAAATGACATAAATAAATAAATAAAATAAAAAATATCATACAATCCCGTATACCCAATCCTATACCCACAGTTGATCCAGAGGAAGGCGAAACAACCCCCAGAAAAGCATGATCCAATTTGCTACAGCAGGGAAAAAAATTCCTTCCTGATACCAGAGAAGCAGTCGGATTTTCACTGGGTCAACTTTACCTATAAATGTTAGTAACCAGTTATATTATGTACATTTAGGAAATAATCCAGGCCTTTCTTAAAGCAATCTACTGAGCTGGCCAGAACCACCTCTGGAGGGAGTCTATTCCACATTTTCACAGCTCTTACTGTGAAGAAACTCTTCCGTATTTGGAGATGAAATCTCTTTTCCTCTAGACGTAAAGAGAGACCCCTTGTCCTCAGTGTTGACCGTAAAGTGAATAACTCAACACCAAGCTCATTATATGGACCCCTTATATATTTATACATGGTGATCATATCCCCCCTTAATCTCCTCTTCTCAAGAGTGAATACATTCAGTTCCTCTAATCTTTCCTCATAGCTGAGCTCCTCCATGCCTCTTATCAGTTTGGTTGCCCTTCTCTGCACTTTCTCCAGTTCCTTGATATTCTTTTTGAGAACTGGTGCCCAAAACTGAAGTGCCTATTCCAGATTAGGTCTGGCTAATGAATTGTACAGGGGCAAAATTATATCTCTCTCTCTCTGGAGTCCATACCTCTTTTCTACAAGAAAGGACTTTGCTCGCTTTGGAACCTGCAGTTTGGCATTGCATGCTATTAATAAGCTTATGATCTACCAAAACCCTCAGATCCTTCTCCACCATTGGACATACCCCTAGTATGTATGATGCATGCATATTCTTAGTCCCCAAGTGCATAACTTTACATTTATCAACATTAAACCTCATCTGCCACATAGCCGCCCAATTAGATAGTGCATTGAGGTCGTCTTGTAAATTCGAGACATTCTGTAAGGACGTTATTCCACTGCGTAGCTTAGTGTCATCTGCAAAGACAGAAATGTTACTTTTAATCCCAGACCCAATATAATTTTTAAAGCTATTAAAAAGTAAGGGTCCTAGCACTGAACCTTGGGGTATACCACTGATAACCTTAGACCATTCAGAGTAAGAATCATTAACCACTGCTCTCTGAATTCTGTCTTTTAGCCAGTTTTCTATCCATTTCCAAACTGATATTTTCAAGCCTGTAGACTTTACCTTACCCATGAGCCGTGTGTGTGGAACTGTGTCAAACGCTTTTGCAAAATCCAAGTATACCACATCCACCGCCACCCCTCTGTCCAAGGTTTTTTTTTACCGCCTAATAAAAAGAAATCAGGTTTGTTTGACAACTGTCTTTCATGAATCCATGCTGTCTGTTGCTTAAAATATTTTTTTTCAGAACTCGTCTATGTGGTCTTTTATTAAACTCTCCAGTACCTTCCCAACTATAGAAGTTAAACTAACAGGTCTATAAGTTACTCGGTAAAGACTTTGTTCCCTTTTTAAATATAGGCACCGCATTGGCCCTACGCCAATCCAGTGGTACTATTCCCTTCATTAATGAGCCCCTAAAAATTAGATACAATGGCTTTGAAATTACAGAGGTCAATTCTTTTAGGATCCGTGGGTGGATGCCATCTGGTTCCTTTATTTTGGATGCCATCTGCCACCTTTATTCTGTCTAAATATTTCTGTACCATATCCCTTTTGAGCCATTGTGGATCATTCGGGGCTGTGTCAATACCACCCCCATTGTGGACATGAGCTCCCCCATGCTCCTTTGTATACACAGAACTGAAGAAAGTATTTAATATATTTGCCTTCTCTTTGTCCCCAGTCACCCACTCTAAATTATTTTGTAAAGGGCCTACATGCTCAGACCTGGCCTTTTTTAGTATTAATATATTTGAAGAATTTTTGGGGGTTTATCCTACTATCTTTTGCAATCTGTCGCTCGTTTTGAGTTTTTGCGCCCTTGATTTCCTTTTTACATATTCTGTTATATTCTTTGTAACATTTAAATGACACTAGTGTTCCTTTATTTTTATATTTTTTTAAAAGCTCTTTTCTTATTGTTTATAGCTTTTTTAACTTTGGCCGTGAGCCACATAGGTTATATTTTTAGCCTTTTAAACGTATTGCTCATGGGAATATACTTGGCAGTGAGTTCACATACAGTCACTTTGAACAATTCCCATTTCTGTTCTGTGCCCATTGATGCCAATATTCCCTCCCAATCCAAGTCCTTGAGAGCAGCCCTCATCCTTGGAAAATTTGCTCTCTTGAAGTTAAGTGTTTTTATCTTTCCCATATGTGTTTTATACTTACAGCTAACATCAAATTAAATCATGTTATGCTACCAAGATGTTCCTTTATATGAACATTAGTAATAAGCTCTGCATGGTTTGAGATTACCAGGTCCAAAAGAGCATCATTCCTAGTTGGGGGCCTCAATAAACTGGACCATAAAATTGTCCTGTAATAGGTTTATACATTTATGCCCTTTAACTGTCCCAGCAGTGCCATTACTCCAGTCGATTTCTGGGTAGTTAAAATCCCCCATTATTATCACCAGCCCTTGCAGCCCTTTCCATCTGTGCAAGGAGCTGAGTCTGCACCTCCTCATTAACATTGGGTGGTCTATAACAAACTCCAATGATTAACTTTGAACTATGCACATCTATATGCAATTCCACCCATAATGCTTCAGACTCATCACACTCTCCATCAACCAGGTCCTCTTTCACACTTGCTTTGGGATCACTTCTCACATAGAGACAGACCCCGCCACCTTTCCTTTTTACCCTGTCTCTCCGAAAGAGTGTATAGCCAGGAATATTAAAAGCCCAGTCATGTGAGGAATGAAGCCAAGTTTCAGCAATACTGATTATATCATAGCTCTCCTTGTGCACCAGAGCTTCCAACTCACCTATTTTGCTTGGCAGACTTCTAGCATTGGTGAACAAACACTTTAATGCATTATTACATTTTGCTCTGGTGTTTTTCATATCTTGTTTAGTAGTACAAATGGCACTATAATTTCCAATGGTTGATTGCAACATGGGAACTTTCTTGTCACCTGTCATAACCCTCCCCCCATCTATCCCCATTCCACCCTCCGTTAATGTCTAACCCTTAACTGACCTGTCTGCCCGATGTAATTCTAGTTCACCCTCCCCCCTTAATCCTAGTTTAAATACTCCTCCAGCCTTACCATAAAATTCTCCCCCAGCACAACAGACCCCTTTCCATTCAGGTGCAAACCATCTTTAGCATATAGGTTGCACCCCAATGAAAAGTCAGCCCAGTGCTCTAGAAACCCAAATCCCTCCTCCCTACACCAGGTCTTTAGCCAAGCATTCAGCTCTCTAATCTCCCCCTGCCTTTCCTGTGTTGCGCATGGCACAGGCAATATTTCAGAGAATTTCACCTCGGAGGTCCTTCCCTTCAACTTGCAGCCTAGTTCATTAAATTGATTCATAAGGAGCCTCCACCTTCCATGTATTCTGTCATTGGTTCCAACGTGAACCAAGACAGCTGGGTCATGCCCAGCTCCTCCCAGTAATTTATCAACCCGGTCCATCATATGCCGAACCCTAGCACCAGGGAGACAGAAAAACATTTGGTTGAGGCGATCCTGGTGACAAATTATTCAGTCCATCTGATTATAGAATCCCCTATTACCACCAACTGTCTAGGCCTACCTGCACTACCCTCATCACCTCTACTAGATGGGCTGCTCTCTCGGCTGTTAGGGGTAGCAGTGACATCTAGGGCTGCCACCTCTGTGTTTGCCACCTCCACAACTTCACCCAACTTGGCAAATTTGTTTTGATGCACAAATACAGGACTGGCCTTCCTTTTCTGTGAGCCCCTTCCACTCCCTCCAACTACATTAACCCATCTTCCTATATGATAATCCTAATTTGCCCCTCCACCCTTCACATCAACCCTACTGACCACCTGCTCAGAGAGCAGAGGACTCCTTTCAAGGTTCTCCTTTCTGCCCAGTGTTGCAACTTGCTCCTCCAGTGCAAACTTCCAGAATGGCAATCTGCTCACATCTGTCACAGCGGTATCCTGGAGCTGTTGCACCAATTTTGCATACATGTGGCACACTGTGCACTGAGCAAAACCTTCAACCCTGCTAGCACTAATTTCCCAGTTACAATATAGTTACTTATAGGAAGTTTAAGATGTTACTTACAGATTAGAAGACTCCTGTATTAACTCCTGTTTTTAACTCCTGGTGATTAACTCTCCACTTTAGTTCAAAATTGCACTTATGTTCACAAATTGCAGAAGCAAGCCACCATTGGCAGGGAGCCAGCTCCAGTGGGAGTTTGTATAGACACTTATATACACCTGTAAACAATTAACCACTCCCCTTAATTAGCAGAGGAAGAAAAAAATGTGCTGTTTAAAAAGTGTCAAAAAGGAGGGAAAGAAAAGTATTTTAAAAACTGATAGCTTTATTTGGGTTTATTACCACTTAAAGGACATGTGTAACATCTGTCATTTACACCTTTCCTGTACTGGGCTGTACTTGGCATATTTGTTAATTGCAGTACAATGGATTTATAAAGTATCTGGTTCAATTGAGTTGCATTAAGCTATGCTCAGCAAAAGAATGTGTCTGGACGCACACAAAATTAATACCACCATATCTACAAATGGTTAATAATCTAGATAATGAAGGTGGAAAAACATGTGAACCTCTAGGATGACATCTTGAAATAAGGGCAGCTGAAGTAAGGTTTTTCAACTGATGAATCTTCGTATAAGTTCAGTGCAGCTTGGGTCTCCTAATATGTCCAATGTAGTTTAAATAGAGCACATTTAAATTAGTTATGTTATTAAATTGTCCACAACTGTAAAATTACCATACATACAAACATACCGGTATTCCATAGGCTCCCACCTGTCAGATAAAACATGACTGGACTTAACTGTCATCGCTCAACATTCATGAGTGTCACGTAATCAGTGTGAACACCTAAACATGACCCCTGAATATTTCCCCAGTGTTATCCCCTCCAACAAAAGAACCACCCGTGGACTGCAATAGCATCCTGCTGCACCCTGTATGAACATGTGCCTTTGTATCAAGTACAAGAATTCCTCCCTAGGCTACTCAGACCTAGCTAGCACTTTACCTAGAATAAAAGAGTTTGGGCAGGCACTTAAATGCTACAGGATTCTGTAGGTGCTGCTACTACCTTTTACCTAGCCAAGCATTTCCTTGGCACTTGCTGCTGGAAAGCATAATAGCAGTTTGGAGAAAACCACAAAAAAGGCACTGATTAGTTTTTTCTCCTAATGATCATTGCAGGGTTTTCATTGGGCATGGTACTTTACTCATAAATGTGAAGAAAAAAATTGGTTTGACAGCTCTTTACAATAATAAGCTGTTGAATTACAACACACTACATGAAGAAGAGTTTTTTTTTTTTTAAACTCATAGAACTGGAAAATGCCACAAAGGGTTTCTGAAAACTTGGCACTCCATCACTCCACAGTTAGTTCACAAATGAGAGCTATACAGCAGCATTGCTACTCTCACTAGGATCAGTGCAAGGGCGCCCTAAACGATCCTTTAAGAACCCCAGTGTGACAGCGAGGGCTCTTGAGGCATTTCCGGCATTTAATAACATCTGTTTATGAGTTTTTTGCACTCAACAAAAAGGTTCATGGGAGGTAACCATAAAAAATACAAATGTTAATGGGAATAAATTATGCCCATGTCAACTCTTATAGACAGCTTGGATATTCCAAGCACTATTGGAACAACGTGCTATGGACAGACGACATGAAAAAGCAAACTTTTTTTTTTGTAAATGTACAGTTACGTGAAGCATAGTGTAGGGAGTACAATGATGTAGATTTACATAGTTGGTAAGGTTAAATACAGTAAAGGGATACAGTAAAGCTGAGACTGTGTGTGTGTCACTACCACTATCCCTGTATATTGTGTTAACTAAGAATCACATGTAAATAATTTTTGAATTTGTCTACACTCCCTGCTGACAACACCAACCATGGAAGAGAGTTCTAAATCCTTACTGCTCTAACAGTAAATAACCCCTTTCCGCAGATTAAAATTAAATCGCCAGAGGGTAAGAGAACAAGACAACGCATCAACCATATGGTAGTGAAATAAAGTCTTTATTAAACAATAGTAATGCACTCACAAGTGGAAGACATGTCAGGCGTCAATAAGTGGTGAAACCAGCCAGATAGAGAGTGGCATCAGAAGTATCCTGTAGCCCTAGCCAGGGGTTACATGTGTGCAGGGGCCGTGTGGCCATGGTGAGTTGCCACCTAAGGATCACCAAGCCTGGAGACAGTCACCAGTCCATTACCTGATCTGTCACCAGTCCATCACCTGATGAGTGCTACTGGCTCTGGGGAGCTACAGTTCATTGAGGGAACCACAAATGCCAACATGTACTGTGACATATAGTACTGGCAAAGCATGATCTCCTCCCTTAGGAGACTGGGCTGCAGGGCAGTATTCCAACATGGTAACGACCCCAAACACACCTACAAGATGACCACTGCCTTGCTAAAGAAACCGAGGGTAAAGGTGATGGACTAGCCAAACATGTTTCCAGACCTAAACCCTTTTGAGCATCTGTGGGGCATCCTCAAAGAGAAAGGTGGAGGAGCGCAAGGTCTTTTACATCCACCTGTGATGTCATCATAGAAAAGTGAAAGAGGACTCCAGTGGCAACCGGTGAAGCTTTCGTGAAGAGGGTTAAGGCAGTGCTGGAAAATAATGGTGGCCACACAAAATATTGACACTTTTGGGCCCAACTTGGACATTTTCACTTAGAGGTGTACTCACGTTTGTTGCCAGTGGTTTAGACATTAATGGCTGTGTGTTGAGTTATTTTGAGGGGACAGCTAATTTACACTGTTATACAAGCTGTACACTCACCACTTTACATTGTAGCAAAGTGTCATTTCTTCAGTATTGTCACATGAAAAGCTATAATAAAATATTTTAAAAAATGTGAGGGGTGTACTCACTTTTGTGAGATTCTGTACATTTCCAAGAATACTTCCTTTTCGTCAGTCTATTTGGCTCATCGCACAAACATTCCCACCCTGCTTCTCCATATGGACGCTGAAAAGTAATTCAATAGACTGGGGTTTTATGAAGGTGGTACTACAATATATTGGCCTTGGCAACCACATGACCCGTTTGATACAAGCAATTTATTCCTATCTAACGACCTCTGTAAAAGTCAATGACGGAGTGTCGAAGGAACGGAATGTGCCAGGGATGTCTGCTTTCCCCACTTACCTTCCTCCACTCCCTGGAACCATGCCACATAAGGTGGTCTAACATCTCTGGCCTCACAGTGAACATAAATTGGCAGGATACGCTGTTGATCTATTATTCTTTCTTACTAACCCCCGCCTATCCCTTCCTAACTTACTAGTGGAATTCTCCACCTATGGGTGCCTATCAAACTTTAAAATTAACCTTCAAAAATCTGAGGCCTTAAATCTTAACATTCCCGAATTGAAACTGGTAGCACTTAAATCACATTTTGCTTTCAAGTGAGCATCCTAAAACACTGTCTACCTAGGCATCCATCTAACCCAAATCTAAAGGGTATGTTCTCGGCTAATTGTCCCCCTTCTCCTGGCCCAAATACGTTGAGATTTGTCTAAATGCAACTCTCCTTCATTTTCCTGGTTTAGCCAGAATAATATCTTAAAAATATCTTGCCTAGACTTTTGTATAAACTTCAAACTCTCCCAATCCTGATCCCTTAGTATTTCTGAAAAAAGGGTGGAATTCTGTAATTTCCTGTGGGCATCCAAATTCCACTGACTGAATCAGATTCTCATTTTGCTTCCTAAGCATAGAGGGGGCCTACATTTGCCTGACTCCATAAACTATTATAAGGCCATCCATATGGCACGGACCTTGGAATGGTGCACCCAGAAGACTGCCAAACGGTGGATACAGTTAGAGCAGGGAAACATTAGGATTCCCTTGTAGGGCCTACCTTGGTACAGGGGAGTTCTTCCCCAATTTGTTTCTTCTCATCCTCTAATCTCAGCCACTTTATCGACCTTCTTTTTCAGACAGAAGTCTATCAGGAGTGGATGATGCACCCTCCATCATAGGTAACCCTCAGTTTCAACATGGACAGATAGACCAGACTACTCAGTTTATGCTAAACATTGGTATATTTCCTCTTACAACACTTTCTCCGATCTACATCGTCAAAGACAATATCCGAAATTCAAGCGATGTCTGACCCCCTCTACCTTTCTGGAGGGCACTACAACTTAGGTACTTTCTGAACAGAATCTGGACTGGGAAACATGCCCTACCTTTCCTCGTAGAGTTTGACAAATTATGTCTGGCCTTGTCTTCAATCTGTCATAGGCTCTCTGTGGATTATAAATTACTCACCTGCCCAATAGATTTCTAACCCACTCCCTGTCTGTTAAACTGGGAGCAAGATGTGGGGAGAACATTCACAGCAAAGCAGAATGAAAGGATCCTACAGCTTTCACATGCCGCTTCTATATTGAGCAGAATTCCTAAGACTAAGGTCTACCAGTCCCTTTATTAACTTTGTTGCCCTTTTCTGGACTCTCTCCAGTTCCAGCACATCCTTCCTGAGGACTGGTGCCCAGAACTGGACGGCATACTCCAGGTGCGGCCAGACCAGAGTCTTGTAGAGTGGTAGAATTATCGTTTTAACTCCCCATTTATCACTACCCTCTGAACTCGACCCTGTAGCCAGTTTTCAATCCATGTACTCACCCTATGGTCCATGCCGACAGACCTTAGTTTGTACAGTAAACATTTACGAGGAACTGTATCGAATGACTTTTCAAAATGCAGATAAAACATGTCTGTAGTTCCCTGTGAACTATCTTGGTCCTTTTTTAAATACTGGTGCTACATTGGCTTTTCTCCAATCAGTTGGTACCATTCCAGTCAGTAGACTGTTCATAAAAATAGGAACAATGGTCTGGCAATTACTTGACTGAGTTCCTTAAAGCGGAGTTCCACCCAAAAATGGAACTTCCGCTGTCCGGAGGGTGCTGAGGAGGAGTTGGTGAATACACGTATCTTGGAGAGCCTGAGTTTGCTGGGGGCTGCTAAAATAATCAAGGACTGCTAAAACCTTGGGATAAAGACCCATCCACAAACTTCTCTGAGGGGGAGTCTGGAGAGGAATCAAGAGTGGGAGTGCCGCCAGGATGGGGTTCATGGGAGAAGTAAAACGTGTGGACTGTGGAAAGGAGACTATAGGATAAAACCAGAGTCACCAACCTGGAGCCGTCTAACGGAGCCCTACACGGTGTACCTGAGAGGAGTCGTTATCCATTGGTGCGCAGTTCCTGTCTCAACGGACGCCCATTGGTGCGCTCTTGCCTCTTTGGTCATCCATTTGGTACGCAGGCCTTATTTTCTGTTAATGAATCATGGAAGTTTCTCCTGACTGATGCCAGTTGGTCACCTGGGAATCCCTGATAGTGTTCCTGCATTTTCTACTTATCCTGTTTTGACCCCCCCTGAGAAGGGCGGTCGTAGGCTTTCCGGTAAGCCTCCATTGCTTACTATAAGGTGACGGGCAGCACAAGTGGAGAACATAGACCCTGGTTCCTGTATTGAAGTTTTTGCATTGGGACACCTTCATTTATGAACTTTGTTTGTCACTTTTATGCACATAATTTCTTTAACACATAAATTTATGTATGGTTTTCCCCTTTTCATTTATTTTCACCTGATTTTTCAACTTATTTTATTTCACTTGATATTTTTGATTATGATATATATGTCACTTTAATGTAAGTTCACTTGGTAAAACCATTGGTTTATTATCCCGCGCTGCACTTTTCTATATATTTATCTTTTGGTGCCCCATATCAGGGTTATAGTGCTTAGCGCAGGATATCCTTCACGGTTTCAATGTTCAGTTACTTATATGTTTTTCATTTATCACACACCTAGCGCAATTTCTTTCCTTTATTTTTTTCTGGTAATTACTTTACTGAGTTCCTTAAAGTGGTGTTCCACTCAAAAATGGAACTTCCGCTGTCCGGATTCCCCCCCCCCACCGGTGTCACATTTGGCACCTTTCAGGAGGGAGCAGATACCTGTCTAATACAGGTATTTGCTCCCACTTCTGGTGAAAGATCGCTGCAGTGTCAGCGGGGATCTACGCTATGTCCAGCCCCTCCTCCGTCCCTCCGCTGTCTTCTGGGACACACAGACTCGCGCATGCGCAGTAGAAAACCAGGCTGTGAAGCCGCAAGGCTTCACTTCCTAATTCCCCTACTTAGGATGCTGGTGCCTCCACCCAGAGCCGAGGGCCGGGTCAGCTTCGGGTAAGGATATCACGAGTACCCTGGACAGGCAAGTGTCCTTATTTTAAGTCAGCAGCTGCATTATTTGTAGCCGCTGATTTTTAGTTTATTTTTTTTTAGGCAGAACTCCGCTTTAAGCCATGAGGGTGCTTCCTGTGACATATCATGAGGATAAATATTGCAGTTTGGGTTACTGAAGCCCCTTGTTTCCCTCATGAAGACTGAGGAGAATAAATTAATTCAATACTTTCGCCATCTCTCCATCCTTTGTAACCAAATTCCCTTCATCATTCTTTAATGGGCCAATATGATCTGACCTCCCTCTTTTACTATTTATATACTTAAAGAATTTCTTGGGATATTTTTTACTCTCCTCCGCTATGTGCCTTTTGTGTTCTATCTTAGCTGCCCTGATTGCACCCTTACATTTATTATTGCATACTTTGTAAAGTTCAAAAGGTTTGTTGGTAAGCTATATCTGCTAATGAGAGGCCAACTTGGAGTGGGACTTTTTAGGCACAGATTGTAATACAATATTGTAAAATTCAAATTTATTTATTAGTATCAAAAAGTAGTTGTCATATACAAAAGAATTTTATAAAAACACTTATATAAAAACATAAAAATATTGGGCCAACATATGTATAACATATAAATAAATATATGTGTATGCGCTAAAGGCTATAAATACGTGAACAAAGAATATAATAAATCTATACAATATTAAAAATTATTATAAATTATAAACAGTGTCACACACCTGTGAAGAAAGTGACTATAATCCACAATTGAATATATGAAAAATGGTAACATGCACCATGCAAAAAAATGTGAGAAAAAAAAAAAAAAAAATCCTTTAAATGATTAAAAAAATATATAAGTGCTACTTGATAAATAAAGTGTCCGAAACCAATTCATACAAATGAATATATCTCAGTCCAAGCCATTCATAAGAGTATATAAATCAAAGTGCACAATAGTGTCCAAACAAATAGCAGGCAATCCTCATGCTGGTTTTTTTGAAAAAGTACTAAATATTCCTCATGCTCTTCTTATGAGATGTGCACATTAAGGCATGCTGCAGTGCTCTCCAGTGACCCCCAATGGATAATGCGCTCACCTTAGAGCGTGTGACACAGTAGCTAAACAGTGTCAAAACACGCATTAGAGCCACTCCAGGGCTCACACAGGGTATGCTGGTGATGATCTGTATCTCGCTCAAATGGTGACATATATGAAAGAAAGGAGACTCATAGCATAATACCGCCAGGAATTTATTTGAAAAGCCCTAAAAACAATCCCTTCAGGAGGGTACTCACAATGCTTGGGTGCGTCAGTGCACCATCCTATCCAAAACATACAATACAGATGAATCCTGTGGCGTGCGGTGCGGTGTTCAATCCTCTGCCTGTCTGTGTGTAGAAAGCTCTGTCCTGCCCCTCCCCTACGCGTCTTCGGCCCAGGGTATACGTGCCTTCATCTGGGGGATCTAATAGGACGGGCGCTCTATGTGTAATTTATACTATCACAGCCTGGCGTAGGCAGGTGCAGAGCTTGTGCCCATGGCTACACCTTGCACCTGGAGGTAGTGGGACTCTTTGAATTTAAAACAATTGCGAGTTAGAATAAACTGCAATAGTTCCAAAATAAACTCGCAGTATTCCCAACGGTGATGGTTTTGCTCATGTAAAAAGGTACGGACCATCCCGATGCCCTGCTTGTGAGGGATGCTGGAGTACAACGCCTCCACATCTAAGGTCACGAGTAGGGCATCAGGAGGGACAACCATACCTTCAACGGTCTTCAGGAGGTCAAGTGTGTCCCTGGTGTAGGATGGTAATCCTAACACATGGGGTATAAGAATAGAGTCCATTAGGCGGCTAGCATGCTCAGTGAGCGAGCCAATGCCCGATACTATGGGTCTGCCTGGGGGTGCATGTGGATGTTTGTGTATTTTAGGTAGCGCATAAATTATGGCTTCCCTGGGATTCTGTATGTTCAAATAATTATATAGGTCCTGATCAATGAGACCTCTCTGACGGGCAGAGCCAATAATAGTTAAAAATTCAGCTCTAAATTGAGCAATATGAGTGGCATCAATATCTTGATATCACTCCTTATTGTCTAGAATGTTTAGAACCATTTGCTCGTAAAATTCCCTTGTCATAAGGACAATGTTCCCCCCTTTGTCTGCCGCCTTGATTACAAGGTCGGGGTGGTTCTGAAGGCGCAAAATAGCCTGTAATTGTGAAGGAGTCAAATTATTGGGTTTCAATGTAATGTCCATGCGTTTAATCTCATTGATTGTGCCCATCAGAAAGGCCCAAATGTTAGGGTTAGTCATAAGATACGGAAATCGCTGAGATTTGGGTTTAAATTTGGCTGGAGGATAAGGGGTAACTGTGGGACACTTGGAGGTGGTCTGACTTATATTGTCCTCAGTGGAGTCGTTTTCATCCAGTAATACATAAGGTCACGGAGGGCTCGAAAGTCATCCATAGTATAGTGTTTAACCTGTTCAGAAATGTGTTTGTCCTGTAGGGAGCGAAGACGATCCCCATCAAATAGGTATTTGTATGTCAAATTATGTGAAAAAAGATAAGTGTCTTTGATGGCTTCATATCTGCCAATCTTAGTGGACGGACAAAAACTTAAACCAAGTTTAAGGACCTCCAGTTCCTCTTGGCTGAAGGAATAAGGGGTCAAATTGATAACATCAAGGCCTGACTTTATGTCGGTTGAGTGTTTGGAGGGATCTGAAAATTTGATTGTGAGGGATTAATGTGAGATACACGTGAGTTCAATGTACTCTGCCTAGTAAACATTTGCAATTGTGTTGCAGGAGGTATCTGTAACAGTGAAGTGTAAGGGTGTTGTTGTGAACTGTCTATTGTGGTAACACAAGTTGAAGCACCAGTGTTAGCTGTCAGTGTTGCTGTGCCAGCTGTGGTAATTTTGGATGGAATTTGAGATTGAGTCTGGGGTTGTGATTGCAAGTTAAGCATATGTATAGCCTGTTGGGCAATGGCTCCCATATATTTAGTCTGAGTATCCACCAGCACCATTAGTGTAATGAATGGTTAAGAGAAGTGTCTTGTGTAGAGGGATATTTTTTGGAAGAAGGTGTAGAGGACCCATCACCATGATCCCGCTTACGTGCTCCTGGATGAATGTGAGAGAACGTGGAGTTTCCTTTTCTCGATATTGACTGTAAAGGAAAAAGAGAAGAAGCAGATTCCGTGTCATCATCAGTGGTAAACTGGTTATTCGTTATATTTCTAAACGGTGATTCGGTTTAGAGCCCTTAGTATGGGCAGGGAGTTGCCAATGATAAGCGAAATCCTCCGAGAAGGCCAGCCTATCCTTGGAAAGTTTATTTTGTTTTTTTATAAATAATGTCCTTGGTAATTCGGGTAACATATTCTTTGATTTATTGCCATCGCCATCTATGCTCCTGAAGAAGCTCTACGCAGCGTGTAACATGTAGAGCCAAGTTATATATTTGTACATCATCATGCCGCCTAGCTGCCTCTGAACCACACTCGTGGAATGATACAATCCAAGGAACAAGGAATGATCTTCATTTCACTATACCCTTTGGTCTCTGTACTATATTACCTATCTGGTTAGGAAATGGCGAGCTTTAGATGAATGCACGGTTCCTTCCGCCCAGTCTATGTCTGGATAATTAAAATCCCCCATTATAATGACACTTCCCATCCTTGCCGCCATTCCAAACTGTCATAGCAGGCCTGCCTCCCCCTCCTCCATCTGGTTATGGGGCCTATAGCATACTTCCAGTATTACTTTCCCCTTGGTTTCCTCCCTTTGTAGTTCTACCCATAAGGATTCCACCTCCTCTCTTGCTCCATTAGTGATGTCGTCCCTCACATTCACTTATACATCGTTTTTGATATACAGGCATACCCCTCCCCCTTTTTTACCCTCCCTATCGCTGCGATATAGGGAATACCCTTGAATAACTTTTCGGCCATCTTCTCTCCCAGTCGAGCTGCACACTCCCCATTTAGGTGCAGCCCGTCCCTGCTAAAGAGGCGGTAACCGTCTGAGAAGTTGGCCCAGTTCTCCAGGAAACCGAACCCCTCCTTTCTACACCAGTTCCTCAGCCACTTGTTTACTTCCCTAATCTCCTGCTGCCTCTCTGATGTGGCTCAAGGTACCAGTAGTATATCTGAGAAATACTACCTTGGAGGTCCTATTCCTCAATTTAGCTCCTAAGTCCCTAAACTCATTTTTTATGACACTCCATCTTCCTTCCTAATCTGTCCACCAGATCCGTGATGTGCCAAACCAGAGCTCCTGGTAGACAACATACAGTTTGGCGCTTCAGGTCTTTGTGACAAATTGCCCTCTCTGTCCTTCTGAGAACTGAGTCCCCTACAACCAGCCTGTCTTTCCTTTCCCTTGGCTTTACTCCCACCCTCACTGGAGGAGTTATTCCCCTAGCAGCTGTTTTACGTCACCGCGTTCAGAACGATCGGATTTTCCGACAACTTTGTGTGACCGTGTGTATGCAAGACAAGTTTGAGCCAACATCCGCCAGAAAAAATCCTAGGATTTTGTTGTCGGAATGTCCGAACAAAGTCCGACCGTGTGTACGGGGCATAACAGTTCAGCGCAAATTTTTACTTGTTTTTTGCCAACAATGTCGTAAAACCTGGTTCTATTGGACTTATATAGCAGCCTCTTGAGTAACCCACTGTTTTTTTCTCCTTTCTCTTCTCCTCTTGCTATCTGCTCTTTTCCTCGCCTAAACTTTTGCATTCTGAGAGCCCTGCTCTGGGGACTACATGCCCATTCTTTACTGTTTGGGTGTTCAGCCTATTTGCTCTAGCAAATAGAACCTGTCTGCCATTTCTCCTTTTACAGCACATGCGATAGCCAATGGGGACAATATAGGTTTGATGCCAGTTTTTAAGAAGCCATAACTGTGTGCTCTTTAAGTACCACCTCAAAGTGAGAAGGGCTGTTGCATTATTTTCTGAATAGTTGAGATGATTTACTGTACACAGTTATACAGCTGATGGATCATTGTTACAGTTGTGCTCATAAGTTTACATACCCTGGCAGAATTTATGATTTCTTGGCCATTTTTCAGAGAATATGAATAACACAAACTTTTTTCGCTCATGGTTAGTGTTTGGCTGAAGCCATTTATTATCAATCAACTGGGTTTACTCTTTTTAAATCATGACAACAGAAACTACCCAAATGACCCTGATCAAAAGTTTACATACCCCAGTTCTTAATACTGTATATTGCGCCCTTTAACATCAATGACAGCTTGAAGACAACTGCATGTCTTTTGTCTGATTCACACAGTCTTAGTTTGATCTTGGTCGTTCTGGCTATGATATTTCTGTCAGTCTGCATAATGCCTTTATCTGAATGGAGTTATGAGCTCTGTATATCTCTCAGGAACACCCTGATAAAGCTGTATAACTATTTGCATTTCCTTTTTTGCAAATTAAAAATAAAGAATAAAAAAAACAAAAAAAAAACAATATAATGATCATCAAATAGAAAAGGTTTTCCGTGATGCAAGAAAAGAAATACCCTAGACCAAGAGGTCAAGGAATAAACACATGACACTAAAAGTACAGATGCAATATCCTGGGTTTCTAATGTCAGTGGAATTTTAAAGGGCCAGAACTACATAATCATCGCCGGGGAAAAGCCCCGTAGAAGGCCAAAGGGGCACACTGATCCAGAGAATCAAAGGACTGCTTCAAGATGGTAGATACATCAAGCTATTCATAAGGTCTTCCCAGGGGAAAGGTTATCTAGCTTGTAGATCCATGTGGTTTCCCTAGTGCAAAGTCTCCTGACCAAAACTGGAAAGCATACTCAAGATGTGGCCCAGAGTTTTGTAAAGTGGTAGAATTTAAAGTTACATAGTTGGCAAGGTTCAATAAAGACACCAGTCCATCCAGTTCAACCTGTGTGTGTGTTTATGTCAATACCATTTCCCATATCCCTGTATATTGCGTTCGCTAAGATGCCCATCTAAGAGTTTTTTTTTCATTATCAACACTTCCCGCAGACACCATTGATTGTGGAAGGGAGTTCCACATCCTTACCCCTCTGACAGTAAAAAACAACCCTACGCAGTTTAAGGTTAAACTGCTTCTCCTCCAATTTCATTGAGTGGCCTTGTGGTGTCTTCTTAAGCTCCCTGAAACCGAATCTTTTTTTTTCCCTATGCTAGAATCACTGTTGAGGTATTTAAATATCCCTATCATATCTCCTCTCAAGTGTCTCTTCTCCAAGGAGAATATGTTAAATGCTTGGAGTCATTCCTCGTAACTAAGGAATGTAATCTCTTGAATAAATACCCCTTTTAATGCATGCTAAGATTCTTGTAGCCTCGCTTGCTGCTGATAAAGAGGAAGGTAAAAAAAGGGCATGGTTCAATTTGCTCCAACAATGAAAAAAATCTTTCATGATCCTCTAAGACAATCACATAATCCCTCGATCAACAATCTATGGTGTTATTTCCTGGAACTGGGTATGGTAAAGACACAGACTGGGGTCTTCAGCTTCCATACGCTATGTTGGGCTTCTAATGTGTTGCTGTACCTTTTTTGTGATGACCAATTTAAAAATCTACTTTGGGGGTGGGAGGCAAGAAAATGCAGTGCATTTATGCAGATATTGTAAACAATGCAATAACAGCTGAAATCATGAGCTCTTTGAAAATAGTCTATAGTTTCCTCTTTGGTAATGGGAACATTGCAATAACTGGTTTATTTACTGCAGCTATATTTAGCTATGATTAGCTTAATTTGCCAGAGTGGTGACCAGAATTGGGTGCCATTTAATAGGGAAGGCTTGAGGCTGGTACACACATCCTGAAAGGATCCTTATTGTTACATACAAGCTGTCCCTGGGTTTCAAACAAGATAGGGTCTGTAGGTTTGTTCTTAAATAGGAGCTCCACCCATATAAAAGTCAGCAGCTACAAAAAGTGTAGCTGCTGACTTTTAATAATTGGACCCTCACCTGTCCCACGGTCCAGCGATGCGGGCGAACGAAGCCCCGCTCCTCTCCTCAGCATCGGCATTGTGACTGTGTGGCTTCACAGCCAGGCATGCACTGCGCATGCGCGAGCCACGGTGTGATTGGCGTGTCCCAGAAGATTGCATGGAGGGAGGGGGAAGAGGTGAACTTCCTTCCGGCTCCACGGAGCCCCAGGAGGAAGTGGGAGAAGGATACCCTGAAAAAGAGGGTATCCGCTCCCCCCAAAAAAATGACATGCCAAATGTGGCATGTCAGGGGGTCACCTTCACTTAAAGCGGAAGTTCCATTTTTGGGTGGAACTCCGCTTTACATTGAATCTGTTTGTAAGTCGGAACAGGTATATTTTTCAAGTGTAGCTTCAGCCAAAACAACTATTTTTAAGCTTTTTGGATAGCATAGGGAAGGGTCAACACCACTGTAATGTTTGTTTTGCTGTCTGTGCTCCTGTTCAGAAGATTTCACCTCACTCTCTGTCCCAATGACAATTTTTTTTTTTTTAATTTAGGTTGTTGTGGAAACAAGGATTGGTGATAAAGCATCAGTGGAGGTACCTTTTTCCCATAATAACTCTTACAGGAGTGAATTTCCCTTCCTAGGGGTAGATTTCCGCTCACTTCCTGTTGTCTTCCTCCATTGGTAAGTAGGAGTAGGATGTTTGTAACTAGGGGACCGCCTGTATGCCTTTGATACTGTAATTACCTGCAGCATATTTATTTGGTGAGTTTTTATTTCACAAGAAGGTGGTGGCTGACGTCTCTCTGGCACATGGAAGATGGGAGACATTTAAAAATTTGGTGGAGATAAACTTCTTCACTATAGCACTTTTGTTTTCATTTATTGATTTCTTCATTTCTCATTGGTGGACACTTACTTGTACTGGAGATGTCAAACATTTCATCTAATGGTATTTGATTATACATGTAGCACTACACTTTTTACTTTATTTCTAGCTTCTTCTGGGCTTTTTGTATACTAAACCTTAGTGTTAGCGGCCATATATTTACTGATTTACATTTGTACAATTGCAGCAAAACAAGTGCTTTTATTGCAATCTCTGCCCATGTGGGAAAGATTCACCCAGCGTTATATAGGAAATTAAGTAAAACCTCCCAATGTCCCCATACAGCAATTAAACTTGACAGGGGTTCAAACCTGTGCTGGCTCATTCCAAAATGTTGTATTCTTAATGCTGCAGCAAGTCATGTTAGATGTTTTTATATTTAAACACATCACAATTGCAAAAACTGAACAAAAAAACAAAAATTTAAATTTTAAATGAGTTTATTATCCACATTTTTAAATACAGAAAATAAACACAGAATGTCAGTTTGTTTACTGCACCTTTTCTAGATTACATTAGTAATACAATTAAAAAAATAATTTACAAACTACTTAGTACTTATTCAGGTCAAAACTGGGCTTGTTACTGGTCCAATCATACACATTATAGGATAGCTGCTGAAAGAGTATCAATTTGTAAAAACCAGAACAATTCTTCAGATTTCAGTAAGATATGTGTTTGACTGCATGCTGCAGATTGCTGCACTTTGCTCTTGATGACTCTCTACAATTTGCAAGATAAACAAATCAAATGGTATCAGTGGTAAAAGTAAATTTGGGTAAAACAAAATGAATGCTGTGACTGAAGCAAATGTACCTAGACATTCTAAAAGGAAAAAAAAAGTATTATCTTCACAGAAAAAAACAAAAACAAAAAACACATCTAAACCTCAATCTTGCAGCCAGTAACGGTTCTTTCACACAGAGCAGTTTTGCCCTGTTCAGCAGGGGATCTGTGAACTGATCCCTGCTGAATCAGAGCTGGACAGATGAGAGGTCTGTTTTTTCACACCCATGCTTGTTCAGTTTGTGTGTGGATTCACACAGCGGACACAGGTGGACCTGCAACTTATGTCTGTTTATAACCGACTATCTCCAATCCATCACGTTTTGGTCTGGGAAAAACAGAAAAGTATACAGTCCTTTTCTGGAGGTAGGCGGGTGTAAACGGACACAAGTGTGTTTACATTAGCCTGCCCATAGAGCTGCATTGTGCTTCCGTTCAGGTCCACCTGAAAAACAGTGCTGTACAAGACTGCAGGAAACAAATATACGTGCCTTGGCTATTTAAAATGTCTGATGCAAAGCAAGTTCTAAAGTACAGGCAGATAAGACTGAGTTCTGCTGAATGGCCATCTAGGTAAATGAGCTGTACAGGGATTTCCCTCTTTCTCTTGTATGTTGAGTTGATATTTGTAAACCAGAATGCAGTCATATACAATATCATGGTGAAAGACACAGAACACAGTATATTTTTCTTCACATACAGTATAGGTGTTTAAAGTGCAAACCATAGGTAGCAGGGCTATGGGAGTACATATCAAGCTTTAAAGTTCCACCCAAAAATGGAACTTCCGCTTTAAGGGAAGGTGTACCACCCAAAAATGGAACTTCCGCTTTAAGGGAAGGTGACCCCCTCACATGCCACATATGGCATATATTTTTTTGGGTGGGGGGGGGGGGGGAGCAGATACTCTCTTTTTAGAGGGTTTCAGCTCCCAACTTCCGGAAGGAAATTCACCTCTCCCCCCTCCCTCTCGGCAATCATCTAGGACAGTGATGGCGAACCTTGGCACCCCAGATGTTTTGGAACTACATTTCCCATGATGCTCATGCACTCTGCAGTGTAGTTGAGCATCATGGGAAATGTAGTTCCAAAACATGTGGGGTGCCAAGGTTCCCCATCACTGATCTAGGACATGTCACAGGTCCCAGATGATTGCCCGGCCAGTCACAGCACGCAGCACGGCTCGCGCATGCGCAGTGCGTGCCTGGCTGGCTGTGAAGCCACAGCCGGGCGCCCACAGTGACAATGCCGGGGGAGACAAGCGGGGCTTCATAGCTGCTGACTTTTAATTTTTTTTTTTCGACAGAACTCCGCTTTAAGTCTCAATCTAAAAAAACAATATCAGCACAAACATAATTTTTTTCACTGCAGTATAAATATTCTTAGCAGAATATTCTAATTCATCATTAGTAGTGTTTAAGAATATAAGAGGAAAAAAAACCACTTCTGAATTTAGTTATGATGAATTACATCACAGGCTTCAAGCTTAAAATTGCTTTAGCTATAGCTGACCATACACTAGTAGATTTTCAAATACAAATTCTTAGCAATTTTGTTGACTTGATGTAAGTTGTTTGAAAGTACTGTTTCAAAATGTAATTTGCTTTTAACATTTGATCTTGGAATGAACAGAATTTCCCAAAAGAAAACCACATTTACAGTTAGAAATGTGTTCATTTGAGAAACATTTTCTATCCTGCTCCTGCGAGCAGACCAATACTTTTGTGTTCTCTGGAAGAGGAGTGATGAAAGTACCATGCAGGATGGGCAGATATCTCCTCATCTGTTGCTCTTGGAAAGATGCCTGCCCATCCATTTCCAACCTTAGAAGAGTTGGTGGCCAGTGTGAATGAGGCCTTACAGTTTCCCCCTGTGGTCCTTTACTGACCTAGTTTATAATAATTTAGAGAACAAACAAATGCAGGTAATGATTTTTCAGTGGTGCTATTCACACTAAGCAATTACCTGAGTTTAGGTGCAGCCAGTTTAGCTTTATTTGGAGAAATCAGGGAACTAAAACACAGGAAAGGGAAGTACTCTATGGGGCATAAAAGTTGTTTATACTTCTTAAATGACTTCTCTTCTACTTTCAGAAAAGCTAATGAGGTATAACATTTTCACAAAGCATTTGAGAGTCACAACTTTTCTTTGGTGGTGGTGGTGGGGGCTTGGTATGTGTTTTATGCCATTTATATTGTTAATTTTTATCAACAAGATTCAATCCTCTTTTTCTTATGGCGAAACTGATTTTTTCTTGACACAGACAAAAGCATTGAGGTTTATTTACTAAAACATGAACGTGCAAAATTAGGCGCAGCTATGCATAGAAACCAATCAGCTTCCAGGATTTTTTCTTTTCAAAGCTTGAAAAAAAAAGCTGAAATTAGAAGCCGATTGGCTGCACCAGATTTTGAACGCTCCAGTTTTACAAAATCAACTCCAATGTGTACACAAAGGAAGTGATCCCTTCTCTTACTGAGCATGAAATAATTGTATGGCAAAAAAAAAAAAAAGAAAAGATGTACCATCAAGATATTTGTGACTGCCTATATCACTTGGAAAAATTGCACCATAGGCTATACCTGTCTTACTGCTTTATAAATACTTGGACTATGAATTGCACTGGTGATTTGCTTGTTGAATACATTGCACTTAATTTAAAAGAACATGGAAACAGTTTGGTATGGTATATTGCAAATAAATCTTATTTGGATCTTTTAAAAAGAAAGCTAGCTAAAGCACTTTTAATGCATGCAGAATGAAAAGAAAAAATGCTAGCTGCAGTATGGAAGCAGAAATATTTCCTGTTTCTATGATCCAAGGTGCACATCAGATCGATCTATTGAACATCTGAGTGATCTATTTGCATGCAGGCTCCGGTAGGTCAGATAGCTTATAATATTTCATATGATCCCAGAACAAGTACACTTCAATTATTAAGACCATCTCCCATTACAGTAGAACTGTGGCCTCCCATTAAAAAATATGTACATAGCACTTATGCATTGACAGTTGTTGATTGTGAAATCAGCCTAATTCAACATACTGTGAGGGTGTGGCAACAATGCTTCACTGCTCCTGAATTCAGAGCAGAATTCCAACTCTTGTGAGTACTCTGCCTGCTTGCACTACAGAGGGAAACGAAAAGTTATAAAAGGACTTGGTTATATTTGACTGGCTGTCACATTGAGTGTGTGTCAGAATAACTTAGTTCTACACTTGATCCAGTTCAGTGACTCCAGCAGCATAGAAGTCAGAGCATCAGCATTACAGCGGCAGCTTCTATTATGCTCCCATAACAGATTTCCATTATTGAGGGGTCACAGCTAAAGAAAGCATAGTAGGTTTCCTATACTTCCAGATATGATGAAGTGTGTCTAAACCCAAACCAAAAATGAAATACATTGCAGCTGTTTTTGTATTTTTACTTGTGTTTCTTTTGTTTTTTTTTTCACCTGGTAATCCTGCAAACACCACACTTCATGTCCCTGGGTGGCTACGTCATCCCTCCACTGTATCTACAGAGGGAGCCATGATTGATCAACAGATATTTTCTGTACTTACTTATAACATTCCTAACCTAAATATATCCTTTAATATCCTTGAAATACATGCTGCTCCTCCCACTTTGCAATGTGCTTTCTCCTTCTGGATACATGGACATATGAGTCACAGAGAGAAAACAGATGGCAGCAGGGGAGCAAGTATCTGACACACACAGAAGTATCCAATACCTGCAGCGGCCAGAAAACTTTTAGGCTGGGTTCACACTGCACAGCGGAGCGGCTCACAGCAGGCGTGCATCCTCGTTCACTGTTTCAGGTCCGACTTCAGCCCAAATTTTGGGCTGAAGTCGGACCTGAAACGGACCAAAAGACACGCAGGGCTTCTGTGCAAACTTGCAGCGGAGCCACTCCAGAGATGTGTGAACCGACTCCATAGAGAGCGGGTCACAAACTCCTGCTATTGTGAATTGGATGCGGGGAATCAACATCAAATTCCCAATAGGGTGAACCCAGCCGTACAGGCTGTGCATACATTATATGCAACCCAGTAGTTACAAGCCCTAAAATCAGTAGAAGGTGCACTCCTTTGGTAGTAGGTAAAGAGGTGAACTGAAAAATGGCACCGTCACTAAACATTTACAAATAATCATCTGCACACTGTCGTAATAAAACAGCCATTAAACTTTTATTCCCCCCCCCCACATAATGCATGCTTAAGCTTTTATTTGCCACCAGAGAATGCACACATTTAATTATGGCTTGTTACAACGGTGTGCCAAGGATTATTTTTAATTTTTGGCCTGTGAATTTGAAATAGGCAGCTTTATTTGTATTTTTTTTCTCTTGGGTACATTTTAAAATACGTTTTCTGATGTATTTTAATGATAAAAAAAGGATTGTACACCTAAATCACTAAAAACCTGTTTTTAGGGAAAAATCTGAGTTTGTAAGTATACTTTACAGTGGTTAATTTTACCATCTGGTAATCATAATTGGTCATATCCAAGCAACAAAAACACAGCATATACAAAAATAATACATTACTTTGAATACACATCCATTTAAACCAGTTTTACATACGATTAATGATTCAGCAGGAATGTGCCAGAGACTGGTTAATAAAAATATAAGGTTTATGTGTTCTCTAATTAAAAATGTTAAAACAGACAGACAAGTGTGGATATGGTAGCTTGATCAGGTTTGGGTTTCACATTAAGAAAATCAACACAAATGCATGCAGATGGTCAAAGCACAAGCCAACAGCAGTACAAGAAATATGTCCCATTAGAGGAACTTAAAATTATTTTAAACCCTATATTCAAGTTCCCTGGCACCCCTGCGGCCCAGTGCCTTTGCTTCACACAGGTTCCACTTCCCCACCATGGCTGTGATCAAGAAGGGACCAGAAAAATCTGCTGACCCGTACCAGTATTAAACCAGACCTTCCAAAAAGTTCATATATTATTACATATGTCAGTTCTTGTTTCAGATAATGAAAAGTAATGGGAGCGGGTGCAGCTGCTGAATTTAGGGCTTAAGTTTTTTTTTTTTAAATAGTTTGGATATAAATAGCAAGGACAGAACTGGGACAAGAAGTGAGGAGAAAGCTCCCCAATAGGGACGGAGAAAGCTATAAAAATCCCACAGAGGTCTTAGCCCTTCCCCAAAACAAAGAATATTGATAGTTGGGCTTTAAGACACACGTCCACACCTGGATGATCTCCGTCCCTTCGAAAAACACTCACATTTTCAGGAATATCCGCATCAAGATTCCATAAACCTTTAATGAAAGATCTATCTCCTGAAGCTGAGGAAATTATTCATATATGTACAGTATCTCACAAAAGTGAGTACACCCCTCACATTTTTGTAAATATTTAATTATATCTTTTCATGTGACAACACTGAAGAAATGTCACTTTGCTACAATGAAAGTAGAGAGTGTACAGCTGCTATAGCAGTGTAAATGTGCTGTCCCCTCAAAATAACTCAACACAGCCATTAGCGTCTAAACCGCTGGCAGCAAACACGAGTACACCCCTAAGTGAAAATGTCCAAATTGGGCCCAATTAGCCATTTTCCCTCCCTGGTGTCATGTGACTTATTAGTTTTACAAGGTCTCAGGTGTCAATGGGGTACAGGTGTGTTAAATGTGGTGTTATCACTCTCACTCTCTCATACTGGTCATTTGAAGTTCAACACGGCACCTCATGGCAAAGAACTCTCTGAGGATCTGAAAAAAATAATTGTTGCTCTACACAAAGATGGCCTAGGCTATAAGAAGATTGCCAAGATCATGAAACTGAGCAGCAGCACGGTGGCCAAGACCATACAGCGGTTTAACAGGACAGGTTCCACTCAGAACAGGCCTCACCATAGTCGACCAAAGAAGTTGAGTGCATGTGCTCAGCATCATATCGAGAGGTTGTCTTTGGGAAATAGACGTATGAGTGCTGCCAGCACTGCTGCAGAGGTCAAAGAGGTAGGGGGTCAGTCTGTCAGTGCTCAGACCACATGCCGCACACTGCATCAAATTGGTCTGCAAGACTGTCGTCCCAGAAGGAGGCCTCTTCTAAAGATGATGCACAAGAAAGCCTGCAAACAGTTTGATCAAGACAAGCAAACTAAGGACATGGATTACTGGAACCATATCTTGTGGTCTGATGAGACCAAAATAAACATTTTTGGTTCAGATGGTGTCAAGCGTGTGTGGTGGCAACCAGGGGTGAGGCATATAAAGACAAGTGTGTCTTGCCTACAGTCAAGCATTGTGGTGGGAGTGTAATGGTCTGGGGCTGCATGTGTGCTGCCGGCACTGGGGAGCTATAGTTCATTGAGAGAACCATGAATGCCAATAAGTACTGTGACATACTGAAGCAGAGCATGATCCACTCCCTTCGGAGACTGGGCCACAGGGCAGTATTCCAACATAACGACCCCAAACACAGCTCCAAGGTGACCACTGCCTTGTTAAAGAAGCTGAGGATAAAGGTGCTGGACTGGCCAAGCATGTCTCCAAACCTAAACAGCATCTGTTGGGCATCCTCAAACAGAAGGTGGAGGAGCTCAAGGTCTCTTACATCCACCAGCTCGGTAATGTCGTCATGGAGGAGTGGAAGAGGACTCCAGTGGCAACCTGTGAAGCTCTGGTGAACTCCATGCCCAAGAGGGTTAAGGCAGTGCTGGAAAATAATGGTGGCCACACAAAATAGACACTTTGGGCCCGATTTGGACATTTTCACTTAGGAGTGTACTCACTTTTGTTGCCACCGGTTTAGACATTAATGGCTGTGTGCGAGTTATTTTGAGGCTGTACACTCACTACTTTACATTGTAGCAAAGTGTCGTTTCTTAAGTGCTGTCACATAAAAAGATATAATAAAATAGTTACAAAAATGTGAGGGGTGTACTCACTTTTGTGAGATACTGTATATCTAACACACCGTCCACTTCACCAATATTACTACTAAGTGCTCATATTCTCTCCACATAATAGATACATCCCTGGAGCCTGAATAAGAACAATAAAACAAAAGCTCTATGCACAGTTTCTGTTTTCAAAAGATGTGTATACGATTTCAGATTAGGTTTTAAGATCTGAAATTTGATTTCATACTGGTGTACTATTTGCCCTAAGATTAAAAGTTTTATGAAAAATGGATCTAAAGTATGTAAATCCATAAAGTATATATACGATTATGAAGAGGTAGTCAGAATATGTCATTTTCTGTAGCTGCGGACATCATCAGCTCCTCCAAGAGGGGTGCGCTTTCTGTATCCTGATGTAAAACAGACAACAGTTTACAATGTATATAAAAGCTCCCACATGATGACAGCATTCAAAAATTACTTCTAAGCAAAGCGCTCAAGAAATATTTTATTTCACCATTTATAATTCCACTCTTACAACTATAAAAAAGATTTATATGATACTTGAATTGAGTGCCTCCAGGCTGTCCATCTCCATGCTATTATGACTAAATCATACTTTTTTTTTTTTTTTTTAAGAACACTTACTAAGCTATGTCAACTTTACATAAAGTGTAGCCACATTTTCCTTAAGCCCTCTGCATGTGCTATGACACCACTCCCCCCACCCACACAGGGGAGTCCATGACAAAGCAAATTGACAACTCTGTGGCTGGTGGACAGAAACTCTAATTTCTGTACCCTGAAGAAAATGTTTTTTCAGCAAAAGGTAAAAAAATGTCAATGTAGCTATAACTGCTCCATGTTTTGTTAAATCCATACATTTCCATGAACTACTGTATATGCAATCGTGTATGAGTCAAATTCAGCATTCTCCAAAAATGTGATTATGAAATATACATACTTCTTTTGTTATATCTGGAAGCTCCACTGCCAGTTTAATCCAGTGGTTAGCCATACTGAGGTCGCCCACATCCATATAACACTGAAAATTCAAAGGTGAGGTTAGCAGTCTGTTTAAGAATATGTCATCCCTCTAAATACATTTTAGATGCTTAGTAGAACATAAAGCTGTGCACTGTAAATTATCATCCTATTCCTCTAACACCAAGATATTTGTATAACCAACAAAAGTAAATTATTGTTACATTTCCAATTTTAGGGCCCTACATACACCTGGAGCAAACTAGGTGCTGGTGTTTCGTTTTATGTTGATATTTTTCCCTAGAGAGAAAATAAAACATGGTCACTCCCTATTATACACAACAGATATTTAAAGAGAACCAGTCAAGAATCTGCTCATCTAAAAATTCAGTCTTTGTAATAGTACAGGTTGCTACAAAAGCAAAGTTTATGGTTTTCACTCTTATTTAGCTTCACTTACTTTGTCTGCGTAAGATGGTGTGTCAATGGGTCAGAAGTCTAATAACTGCTGCGTGTCAACTAACCAAGATCACTCACTGCTCATTCAGAAGATGGGAGACTTTGGGGTAGTTTAATAATGGTAAATAGGCTCATCACTTTGAATGTATAGTCTCACTTAGCTTAGTGAATGTGGTGAGAATTCACTTAGAAAAGAGTATGCAATTACATGCAAATAAAAAAAAAAAAAAAAAAAAAAAACAATTCAACAATATTTTGCTTGCATGGGATTGTATTATTGAAATCAGCAGAGCTTCATCTCATTTACTAAGCTAAAGGGAAAATGCCACTACAAAGTAAAAATTCCTTTGTAAATATGAACAGCAGATTTGCCTTTAGTAAATTAACCTAAGTGTGTAAGGTCAGGCAGTTGACAGTGCAGCAAGTGTCTGGCCTCAGGTGATCTCTGACTCTCAGACTGCCTCAACAATGGCAGCTCCCATATTTCTATCCTGACGAGTTCTTTCTAAGAACCCTCTACTAACATAAATCAAAATGTAATATTCCCCACGCGCACACATTCAAGAAAACCAGCTGTTCAGAGATGCTGGGTGCTGTAATGACCATAGGCTGGAAACCATGTATAATCAAAGTGAAGAAATGTTATCAGCACATCAAGGATTCCTAGAAAGGGTCCTAAGCTTTATTCCGTGGTCACATGATAAATATACAGCAACGATTCGGAGCCATGCAGGGCCACCTTCGTCAGGCACCCAGTGTGGATCCGAAAGGTTGCTGTATATTTATCATGTGACCATGGAATAAAGCTTTGGACCCTTTCGAGGAATCCTTGGTGTGCGTATGACATTTCTTTATTCTACTAACACAAAGGAACAACTATAAACAAAGAAGCACAAACTATCACCAAAGAAAAATACTGGGAGGAAATAGTGGAGCTTACCCAATATAAAAAAAGAAGTCCAATCTGCAGCAAACAAGTGCGTTACCTAGATCTCATACAGATATGTGCTCACACATTCTCAATAGCTACATCATACGATTAGGATCAGAACAGGCACTGGATCACTTAAAAGACTCCCAGATGGTGCCTCCTTTTGGACGCCCTAAGTTTCAAGTTGTGATGCTGCCATAATACTTTAAATAAATGACTTGACATCTACAGATAAGGACTTCTGACTTTTCTCCGCTTTCTTGATGTGCATACTTGTTCCAGGCAATGACTCCAAAAGTCGAAGGCTGGCCCTAGACGGTCTGAATCTCAGGCAGTTCAGCAGAAACCGTCCAAAATTCAAACCATATATGGGCAGGCTGAATTTACCAAAGTTGACCGATTGATCGACTTGGGTACAACCAGCCTGCCAGATTTTACATGCAATCATCGCTAGCGGCTGGTAAAGCTGCTAGCAATAATCTCTCTTCGCCAGCGGGGATGGCTCCCCCCAGGAGAGCACAATGGCTCGGCAGGAGGGATTTCCCTGTCAATACTGTCTGTGTTGATGGTGGACTAGAGTGCATCTCTTTCCTGCAACCCATGGCTGCAGGAAAGAAATTTGCTCCGTGTATGGCCTGTTTTAGCCAGACAGTAAGCATTTTCACAAGGTCAGGCACTGCTGGTTGCCATATTTCTGCAATGGCAGGTTTACTTTCTTTAATGTGGAAATAGCTCAGGACATTCCGGCAAAAACTAGGAGATATTATGACTGTTTCCTGTGAGTGTATTCTAAGCCTAGATCTTTTCTGCTGTGCTGCCCTATGTTATTACCACAATACAACTTATCGCCTATCAGCTAGCTGGTATATAACTGCTATGTGTAAAAAATTAATAGAGAAAAAAGGAATTAGCCTTTTCACCATGACAGTCAACTTTATGGAAAAAAAAAAGTCTTGTGGAAGCAAAACTTGAATCTAGTATAATTTTACCCAGTACAACATTCATAATATGTAGTTAGTATCATTAACAGATAAAGTCACGTGAAGGATGACCCTTTATTTCCCACGGTACAAGCAGTCATGCTTAGTATGAGTAGTTTAACAACAACAAAAAAAGTAAGGACAGCACTGCAGATGTGATCTGTATCTGGTTTCAAAGCCATATTTTACCTCATTAATTCAGAGGAGTGAAGTGCAGATTGTTAAAACCTCATTTAGCAGAACAGCACACTAGAGTCATTGTGTCAGGCTGATATAGCACTTGTTAATATAAGTTGTTCACCCCTAGTGCACCTTTCTCTGGCACAAAGCCAATTCCTCAATTACTTCCCGTTATGCTCTACAAAAACTTGTAAAAAGTATTAAAATAAAAAAAATAAAAAAATTCTTCAAGCAGTTAAAAAAAAAAAAATGTAATGAATTCCATATGGAAACAGCATGCTATCACTCCACTCTATGTAAAATATACCTCCAATTTAGAGAAGCAAAAAAGTGTGCTGGTTTATCAAATGGGATAAAATTCTTTATTCCTAAAACATTTCTTAGTGGTATTAATGAGTGTCTGAGGAATGTAACATTTACAGTGGATGCATTTTTTTAGGATATATTCAAATATAAATACTAATGAGTGTAAAAAGAAACTGGATAAAGAACTGTACAGCTCTCAGTATATATATTTTTTCTATGCTTATGCTTTCTATGAAGACTATTGCAAACTTTGGTGTAAGAATTACCTTTGCAATATAAACCCTTGTAGCTTTGGAAAATCCCGGGGACAGCTGCTCAGCCTGTATCAAAATTAATTCAGAAAATGTAAATAAAGAAATGCTATGCCTATTTATTAAAAATACCCATTTTAATTACAGAGCAAGATGCTTCTTTCCTTTTACTCAAAATCAGGTAAAACCATATAAAAACTTGTACATTAATATTACAATTCACCTATTAAAATAAGGCCAGAGCCTTTGAATATCAAATATAGACAAAACTTATTGTAGGCCTAGATATAGTCAACATGAAAACGGTTGATAAACCTAAATGTCATAGCAATATAAAACATACATATAGAGTGGGGACAGAAAGTATTCAGACCCCCTTAAATTTTTCACTTTTTGTTATATTGCAGCCATTTGCTAAAATCATTAAAGTTCATTTTTTTTCCTCATTAATGTACACACAGCACCCCATATTGACAGAAAAACACACAATTGTTGACATTTTTGCAGATTTATTAAAAAAGAAAAACTGAAATATCACATGGTCCTAAGTATTCAGGCCCTTTGCTCAGTATTTAGTAGAAGTACCCTTTTGATCTAATACAGCCATGGGTCTTTTTGGGAAAGATGCAACAAGTTTTTCACACCTGGATTTTGAGATCCTCTGCCATTGCTCCTTGCAGATCCTCTCCAGTTCTGTCAGGTTGGATGGTAAACGTTGGTGGACAGCCATTTTTAGGTCTCTCCAGAGATGCTCAATTGGGTTTAAGTCAGGGCTCTGGCTGGGCCATTCAAGAACAGTCACGGAGTTGTTGTGAAGCCACTCCATTATTTTAGCTGTGTGCTTAGGGTCACTGTCTTGTTGGAAGGTAAACCTTTGGCCCAGTCTGAGGTCCTGAGCACTCTGGAGAAGGTTTTCGTCCAGGATATCCCTGTACTTGGCCGCATTCATCTTTCCCTCAATTGCAACCAGTCGTCCTGTCCCTTCAGCTGAAAAACACCCCAATAGCATTATGTTGCCACCAGCATGCTTCACTGTTGGGACTGTATTGGATGAGCAGTGCCTGGTTTTCTCCACACATACCGCTTAGAATTAAGGCCAAAAAGTTCTATCTTGGTCTCATCAGACCAAGTTTTTAGCAAACTCCATGCGGGCTTTCATGTGTCTTGCACTGAGGAGAGGCTTCCGTCGGGCCACTCTGCCATACAGCCCCGACTGGTGGAGGTCTGCAGTGATGGTTGACTCTCTGCAACTTTCTCCCATCTCCCGACTGCATCTCTGGAGCTCAGCCACAGTGATCTTTGGGTTCTTCTTTACCTTTCACCAAGGCTCTTCTCCCCTGATAGCTCAGTTTGGCCGGACGGCCAGCTCTAGAAAGGGTTCTGGTCGTCCCAAACGTCTTCCATTTAAGGATTATGGAGGCCACTGTGCTCTTAGGAACCTTAAGTGCAGCAGAAATTTTTTTGTAACCTTGGCCAGATCTGTGCCTTGCCACAATTCTGTCTCTGAGCTCTTCAGGCAGTTCCTTTGACCTCATGATTCTCATTTGCTCTGACATGCACTGTGAGCTGTAAGGTCTTCTATAGACAGGTATGTGGCTTTCCTAATCAAGTCCAATCAGTATAATCAAACACAGCTGGACTCAAATGAAGGTGTAGAACCATCTCAAGGATGATCAGAAGAAATGGACAGCACCTGAGTTATATATATATGAGTGTCACAGCAAAGGGTCTGAATACTTAGGACCATGTGATATTTCAGTTTTTCTTTTTTAATAAATCTGCAAAAATGTCAACAATTTTGTGTTTTTCTGTCAATATGGGGTGCTGTGTGTACATTAATAGGGAAAAAAAATGAACTTAAATGATTTTAGCAAATGGCTGCTATATAACAAAAAGTGAAAAATTTAAGGGGGTCTGAATACTTGCCGTCCCCACTGTATAAGGTAACATTCTCCATACTGAAATTGCATTAATAAGTAAATAATAATAATAAAATGGGATAATATAATAATGTGTTACAGTGCTGAAGACAAAAGGCATATAACAGTAAACCAATTTTTCGTTAAATACATGCAATGTGTCATAAATCTCTATGAACATCTAATCCTAGCTGTCTATTACATCTGCTGCAATACCTGATAGTTAATTATTGAGGGTCTTTGTTTCTACACCAGATTGACCCCACGGAACTGCTATTTCCATCAACTTCAATCAGTACACTCAAGTCTTTCACCCACCCACCTGTTATACCACTTTCTATGGCTGATGATTGAAGTACTATTACCACTAGGAGTCCTTATCATAGAAACCAAGTGTTCTGATCAGGAATTTTCAAATATACTATTTATCTTCAACTAGCCATGCTACTTTACTACTAGTGTCTGCAAGTGGTGTCTGTGGTGTGTATGTGTGATGTGTAGCTGCGGCTCCTCATGTTTTTAACCTATTGACAATGTTGTCTTTATTTTAATCGGTCTGTGTTAGCCATTAATCTGCGCTCCCTTCCCCTGGTTTAGGTTTATTGGTGTGTTATGTATTTTTGTACTAATAAAGCTAGTTTGTATTCACCATAGAGTTCTGTTTTCCTAATAGATTGGTTTGGCAAGAATGATTCTTCATGAATCCATGCTGATTACTGCTAATGATAGCGTTCTCATTACTAAAATCTTGTATATTGTCCCTTATCATCCCCTCCAAGCTTTTACATACTATTGATGTTAGGCTAACTGGTCTGTAATTCCCAGGGATGTATTTTGGTCCCTTTTTAAATATTGGTGCTACATTGGCTTTTCTCCAATCAGCTGGTACCATTCCAGTCAGTAGACTGTCAATAAAAATTAGGAAGAATGGTCTGGCAACTACTTGACTGAGGTCCCCAAGTACCCTCGGTGCAAGCCATGCGGTCCCAGTGATTAATGTTAAAGCGGAGTTCCGACTGAAAAAAAAAAAATTAAAAGTCAGCAGCTACAAATACTGCAGCTGCTGACTTTTAATAATCGGACACTTACCTGTCCCAGGGTCCAGCGATGTGGGGGAATGAAGCCCCTCTCATCTCCCCCTCCTCTCTGTGGTGCCGGCATTGTCACTGTGGGGGCCCGGCTGTGGCTTCACAGCCAGGCAAGCACTGTGCATGAGCAAGTCGCGCTGCGACTGGCTGGGCAATCATCTGGGACCTGTGACATGTCCCAGATGATTGCCGAGAGGAAGGGGGGAGAGGTGAACCTACTTCCAGTGCTGCAGTTCCCCGGGAAGAAGTGGGAGCTGGAAACCTCTAAAAAGAGGGTTTCCGCTCCCCCCCAAAAAAATATGACATGCTAATGTGGCAGGTCATGGGGTCACCTTCCCTTAAAGAGGAAGTTCCATTTTTGGGTGGAACTCCGCTTTAAGTTTCCCAAGTCTAATTCTAATTCTGTCCTCTGTTAGCCATGAGGGTGCTTCCTGTGAAGTGTCATGAGGATAAGCACTGCAGTTTAGGTTACTAAAGTGCCCCGATTCCCTCGTGAAGACTGAAGAGAAGAATAAATTCAATACCGTCGCCATCTCCCCATCCTTTACAACCAGATGTCCTTCCTCATTCTTTATGGGGCCAATATGGTCTGTCCTCCCTTTTTTACTGTTTACATACTTAAAGAATTTCTTGGGATTTTTTTTGCTCTCCTCCACTATGTGTCTTTCGTGTTCTATCTTAGCCGTCCTAATTGCACCCTTACATTTCTTGTTGCATTCTTTATAAAGTCTGAATGCTGATGATGATCCGTCAACCTTGTATTTTTTTTGAAGGCATTCTCCTTTGCTTTTATATACATTTTTACATTGGCGTTAAGCCATCCAGGACTTTTGTTCGCTCTTTTAAACTTATTACACTATGGGATGCACTGGCTGATGCCCTTATTTTATATGCTCTTAAAGCAAACCCATCTCTCCTCCGTGTTCTTTGTACCTAAGATTTTATCACAATTTATGTCTTCTAGCAAGGTTCCTAGTTTAGGGAAGCTGACCCTTTTGAAATGCAGTGTCTTAGTATTCCCCTTATGTTTCCTATTTGTGTGATTTATTCTGAAGCCAATTGACCTGTGATCGCTGTTTCCTAAATTGCCCCGTATTTCCACATCCGTGATCAGGTCTGTATTGCTGGTAATCAGTAGATTTAGTAACGCTTTATTTGTAATTGGTGGGTCTACCATCTGACCCATGAAATTGTCCTGCAAGACATTTAGGAACTGGCTAGCCTTAGTCGAATGCGAGATTCTCTCCGCCCAGTCTATGCCTGAATAATTAAAATCCCCCATTATGAGGACACTTCCCATCCTTGCTGCTAATCCAAATTGTGATAGGAGGTCCACCTCTGCCTCCTCCCTCCCAGTATTGTTTTCCCCTTAGCTTCACCCCTTTGGAGCTCTACCCATAAGCTGTTGATTTGGATTTTGTCGGAATTTCAGAGACCTGGTTCCTCCTCATACAACAGTATCTCTAGTTCACCCATCTTGTCCGCCAGGCTCCTGGCATTGGTGAACATGCCACGTAGTTTAGACCAGTCGCATACTATCCTCTTATTAGGTGTTCTGAGATTGCAACTAGGACTTGTTACTATACTTACCTTGGGTTTATGTGCTTTAGTCAACCTACTACTAATGCCGCCAATACTACCCTCTGGAATATGTTCCACGCTGACTATCTCTACCTCTGGACCCTCCCCCCGTCGCCTAGTTTAAAAACCCCTCTAACTTTTTGGCCATACTTACTTTCGGAACCTAACTATAGATCAGGCATTGTTTTTTTCTTTCATTTTTCCTGATCTTTAGTCACCCTGATATTACTATCGGGGTTCCGTCTGTAAGTATTGGACACTTTAGTCCACACAAATTTTTTGTTTGGTCAGGGTATCTGTTGTCTCCTCACCCCCATTTATATTTTTTCTCTACTTGGTCTTTAAGGCAACATATAGTTTATTTCAATTGTTTGGAAGGTCTAAACTATTCACACAACAATCTTTAAGTAGCCTTGATGTTATAGTGATGCACTTAAAAGAAGGAATTGCATTGGTTGATTATGTTGCCAAATTTACTATAGCCCTCCTATCTGGATATCACTACAGTGGAATTGTCTTTAACACTGAGACAATGCCTCTTTGCCAGTTTTTTTCTCTTTAACCTATTTGAATATAGACCGGTGTTTATTACAAGCATGTTTAACCGGTTCCCGTCCAGCCTATGAGCGAATGACGCTGGGGCTGGCCTCTCGTCGATCCGGGTGGGCGTCATAGGATGTCCTCCTGAATCGCACAGCCTGTCACTGGCTGTGTCCACCGGACAAAGCCGATGACCGATCACCATAACGGCCCGCTGCTGTTACCATTTGACCACTAGTTATCCATTGTGTACAACTGTGTTGCTAGTTGTGATTGGTCACAGTGATTACATGGTACAAACTGGGCCAATCATGGCCCATCTGTGCCATGTGATCAGCTGTGGCCTATCGCAGTTAATCACAAAAAAACACCAAAAAACGAATGAATGGATTTCATTCAGTAAACAATATATGGCAACAATATATTGCATTGGTCAAAGTGGGTTACATTTTTTTTTTCGTACTGTCACCAGTCACAGTGTCCCTGATCACCGCCACACCCGTTATATGATGACGCTGTACTGCACTGGTAACCGTATGTAAAATAAATAAATGATAATAAAATAAATTTCTTCATTTTCCAAAAAATGATGACAGCTTCAAAAAATTCACCATACCTCTTACTCAATACCTTGGATTGTCTACATTCCAAAAAGGGGTCATTTGGAGAATATCTGTACTGTCCTGACATTTTTGGCCATCAAGAAATGATAGGCCATCAGTAGTAGTTTTTTGGGGGGACTGCGTGTGTGTTCCTGATCCATGCTTGGGTCCTGTACTCAGCTCCCGTGCTGGACATAATTATCTGGCTGACCTCCGGCAGGTGGTATCGCATGGCCTAGTATCAGCTCTTATGTGAGTACTTTTTGTTATGGCCGTTTATTTGTTCATCATCCTCATCTTTAATCCCTCTACCCCTCCAGTGTGTGGTTATATCAAACTATAATGGTGATTTTTTTATCCCCTTTTTAGTACATGGATGCACTTGCTCCTGATGAGTGGATAGAAGTCCACAAAACATCATCAAGCTTATTTTGATGCATCCATCTCATATTTATGATTCTAGATGGTTTTTATTGCCCTACCACCCTGATATAATGTTATGCCTACTCCATTTGGGGGACTGTGATGTATATTTACTTTCTGTGTCATGTTGGTGACTATCCTCAATATGTATGCTGATACTTTGTATTGTACATGCCAATGTGCTATTATGCATTTATATGGGTTGATCCATGCCCTATCTTTGGTCTAATAAAGAATAACATTTTTTACATATGTATATGGTTTTGTCTGGCTCTACCCCACGCACCTCATCTAAAGTCTCACCCTCCCCCCCTCTTTTTTGCAAAAGCAACCAGGGATGGAGGCGCAATATTCCCCGTTGCGTCTCATTTAAAGTCACAAATATTCCCCTTTTTTCTTTGATAGGCCATCAGTACATCAGGACTAATCAATTTTCAGATATATACCATAGTTTGTGGACTGTATAACTTTCCTACAGACTAAATAATATACACTGATTTGGTTTTCACCAAAGAAATGTAGCAGTATACATAAACTCATGAAGAAAGAAAATGTTATAACAGAAACAAAGAAAACTTTTTTGTTTTCCAAATTTTTAGGTCTTTTTTAGTTTATTTAGCAAAAAATAAAAAACCCAGTGGTGATTAAATACCACCAAAAGAAAACTTAGTTTGGGTACAGTGTTGCATGACCGGGCAATTGTCAAAGTTCGACAGCGCTGAAAGCTGAAAATTGGTATGGGCAGGAAAGGGGTATTGAAGTGGTTAAAGCCTAATTCCATATTTACCATGCCTTTAAATAGTTTGTCTGGGCCAAGCTAGCCCAAACAAACTATGCACTTTTCTAACAGATGTGCCTGCTGTATAAACTGTACATACAGTATATAGCACTGTGCTATGACAGCAGGATGGGAACTTCCGTCACACTACCAGAACAAAATCAGTTTGACCTGAGCGCCTCTCATTCCATGAATGAATGCAAAACTTCCACAGAATGGCTGAGTCAGAAACTGTGATTCATTCATAAAATACAAAGCTTCCTGTGAATGGTTGAGAGGCGCTCAGCCCAAACCAATTTTGTTCCAGGTGTGAGGCTTATGTTTCCATTCTGCTACCATAACACATTGCTGTATACTGTATGTAGCTGATGCTACATACTGTACAGTTCATACAGTACATCCAGTGGGCACATGTATTCGTGAAGAGAATAGTTTGTTTGGGCCAGCTTGGCCAAAATGAACTATTTAGAGGCACGGTAAACATGGAGTTAGGCTTTAAATTCAGTTACTGTTGACTGACTTACTATTTTTGCTGAGCATTAGTAAAAAAGGTGAATCGGTTTTTACTTTGAATAAATAATCATGTGAGAGAAATGAAAGAAACAGGATTTTTGATAAGACATGTCTGTGAGTGAAGTGAACAATGATTTACCTTATTTACTAAGCTCATTAAATATGTACTTTGGGGGGAGTGGCTTAGCAATGGCCGAGTGAGGACACTTTCTCTGTGAGCTCCTGGCTTCCCTCGGCTATTAAACGGTTAATATGCACAGACTCTACAGCATGCTAGCTAGCAAGAGACCCAGAACCAGGTCATCACCCTGCAGAAACCACCCGATTACCTTGAGAAGCGGAATCCGAGACCAACAGCGCACCTCGCCGGGCGCCATTACAGAACCCTCACGTGTGCGGTATATGGAGAACAGCAACACTAACTCCTCTGCTTACCTCTCTGCAGCCTGATACAGAACAGGCGACACCGGCCGTCTTCCGACCAGACATGGCAGGCTCATCACAGCAATCCAACAGCTTACCAGAAGACCTCGCTTACCAGAAGACCTCCGCTCCATGCTGCAGGCACTCCCCAGGCCTTGGCATTGCCGCATCGAGGAGGCCAATGGACAAGCTATACAAGAGGTGAAGGAGGAAGTGCAGTCCCTAACGACCCTGGAGAGGCCTCTATCACCTCCCTGGAGGACCGAATGACGGCCATGGAGTGGACTCAAGCAACACAGGCAACCACGGCGGTGGACCTGCAGCTCCATTTAGAAGATATGGAGGACCGTAGACAATGCAATAATTTGCGGCTACAAGGAACATGGGCATGTTAACTTTGATGGCGCCTTAATCAAAATCCTCCCAGACCTCTCCGGAACCGCCCTGCAGCGCAGAGCCCTCCTGAAACCGGTCCTAGCCCTCGCCAGGAGAAAAGGGTTCACATACTGCTGGGGATATCCTCTGGCGGTGACTTTCCGCAAAGCGATGGCTTCCTTCACCCTGAGCACACAGGTTGACCTACCAGCTCTTTTCCTCTTCATGGAGACGGATCCGGTTCGTATACCAGATTAGCTAGCCATCCTACCTCACCAGACGAGCCGTTCGGGATCCATATACCACCAGAGCGCCCAGCTTCCCCGCCCGCAGAGATCCAGCAGGAGATCGCAGGCGCTGATCGCAGATGTGACACATGAGTCCTAAAAGAAAACTCTTTCCAAAGACGCACAATACTGGAACCCCCTGTTTGATGCTGACCCCCCCTCTTTTCTAGCTCTAACTGCTCCCCCTGGCTGCGATACTGGCGGCTGCGATAGACACCCACCCCCTTACTGTGCAGAGGAACGCTCCCAGGCAGACTTGATGCCCGTGCACACGCCCGTGTACCTACGGATCATGCTTGAAACGCTGACTGCGGACCGAAGGGGTAATTAACTTGCTCCACTACACCCACGATCATCATGGAGACCATCCTCCCAGGCTCGGAGCTGAGAGCAGGGAACTAATGACGCTGATTACACTACCTGATCTTCACCTGCTGAGGTAACTCTGGGGTGGGGCTTATTATACACAGCAGACATCGGGGTTCATGGGGGGGGGGGAGATTGTGTCCCCTGAGCACACCTACACAAATACATGCTCATGGAAAATGTTCAGGTCTCTCCACCTGGTGATGAGTACATAGGCTGCCATTCTTACAGGTGATGAACAACCGCACTGACTCATGCACTCAGGGGATTACCTCTGTGTGTCACTATGGGCTCCTTTGGGGAATATGGGGATTAATGGACCACCCCCTACCTTGTCTACCATTTAATATATATGGGACTTTGGGTCTATCGCAAATATCAGTGGGGGACTTCTCTGTGATTTGCATGGGTGGGCGGGGGGGGGGATTGGCTTTGTCCTAAAATGTTTGGGTGTGCATTACCTTACCCAATTAATACGTTCCATGTCTGTTAAAACCAGTGTTTTACAATTCTGGCAGTTGCATAGTTATTCAAAGTATTTCATATGTGCTTTACACTGTAACTTGTAGTTATTATTGTCAAAAGTTATTGATATATGTGTTTTTACATTTACATGCCACAAGTCTGGGTGGTCGGGAATGGCTGGCGAGCTCCTTACTGGCTGTTCCTTCCCACATCCCCACATAGGCCAGCGCTCCACTACCGTTTCTTTTTTTTTTTTGAACTGGTGAGCGCATTAGCACGCTTGTGCCTTAATCCGTAGTCTCTACTAAATTGTTGCACTACTGAACGTTACTCCGCAACTTAGGAGTAACCTCTTTTTCTTTCTACTTTTCTTTCACTTCTGCTCACTACTCCTCTCCCCCCCACACCTACACCCCTACTTCTACCTTTCCCCCCCTCCCCCCCAATCTTTACCCCCCTATCAAGACAGACCCCTGAAAAGAATGTAATATTGGATGGTGTAGCCATCTGGGTCTGGGGCTTTGCCTGGTTTCATGGCTCGAACGGCTAGTTGGAGCTCCTCTAGGGTGATCGGGGCATCTAAGTCTTCTTGGGCTTCCGGGGGAAGGGATAGCATTTGGGAGGAAAGTATGTATTCGTCAACGTTTTCTTGGGGTAGGTCTCTGTTTGGTAAATTGTATAGAGAATGGTAGAATTCCCTGAAATCATGTGATATTTGTTTCGGTAGAGTTCTTCAATGCAGTGGGCACAGAGGCTTTATTTCCCAGAGACACTTTAAAAGCCCATATTACACTGATACATAAAGAAGGAAAAGACCCAAGTTCATGTTGGAGTTATAGGCCCATCTCCCTCCTAAATACAGACCTGACACTGTTTACAAAAATTCTCGCCAAACGCCTAGCACAACATCTCCAATCCCTGATACACCTAGATCAAGTGGGTTTTTATTCCCACTAGAGAGGCAAGAGACAACACCGTCAAGGTGCTGAACTTGGTCCATATAGCAAATACTAAAAAGCTCTCGTGCGTTTTCGTCAGCACCGATGCAGAAAAAGCTTTCGACCGGGTAAACTGGAACTATATGTTCTCCGTTCTTAGACACATAGGGGTAGGAGAGCAGATGATTAGTTGGATACACAGAATATACTCCAATCCAACAGCACAGGTGAAGGTGAATGGTCTGCTGTCAGAACCTTTCCCTATTGGGCGGCGATCGCTATGGGTATCGCAATCGCCCCTCACTCCATACAGACCATTCAATCAAATTTTCACTTTAAATGGACGAAGTCGACTCTTAATTATCTAGGAAAATATATCCCCCCTGACTTCCCACGCACGTTTGCCCTCAACTTCCCTCCACTGATGAACAAGACACGCTCCCTCCTGGAAAATTGGCACAAAGGATTACACTTCTGGTTTGGCAGATGCAATTTAATAAAAATGTGCATCCTCCCCAAATTCCTCTGTTTCAAGCCCTCCCTATACAAATCCCTACCCCATCCATATCTTAAACAAGTGCAGGCCCTCTTCAGCCACTTCATCTGGGCCCAAAAGATACCCAGGCTAAGCCGCACAAAAACATCACTCCCAAAGCAAAACAGAGGCCTGGCGGTGCCAGATGTCAGACGATACTATCAAGCCACATACTTGGGCAGGGTATTAGATTGGAGACGGAAGGTATCACACAAACTTTGGACGCAAGTAGAACAATTCCAGACTACAATCCCTCTGAAAAGCGCATTATAGTGCTACAACTCTCTACCTCCGAGATTGAAGTCTCACCCATTGATAGGGCCCACGTTACGGCACAGCACTCACATAGCCATGCAAACACTGCTGACGACAAAGACCTCACCTCTATACCCAATCTTGGGTCATCCAAATTTTACACCAGGCCTACAACACACGGATTACACAAACCTAAGGGATTTGGGATGGGATCAGGCCTCCAAGTTTGTGATGTCGGACCGCTGGGTATCTCTGGCGGAATTAACCGACGTGTCAGGCAACTACCGTCTTCCCTTCTGGAAGGCAGCCCAATTGCACCACTTCCTACACTCAATCCCGGACCCACGTACCTTTGCTCGTCTACAGACAACAACAGAGGACTACTGCTCGGAGTCTGAGCCGTTGTCCCAGACACTTTCTAAAATGTACTCTCTGTTAGACTCACCCTCTAAAAAAAACACGTCTCCTATGCCTGGAGAAATGGGAGACTGACCTCGAACGTACATTTTCAGAAGCACAAAAACAACATTTTATCACTTTCGCCATCAAGTCCTCCAAATGCACTAAAACTCAGGAAACAAAATTTAAAATTTTCACTAGATGGTAGCTCACACCCACCAGGTTACACAGGTGCTTCCCGACGGCCTCAGAGCTTTCCTGGCGCTGTGGGGAAGACAAGGGATCCTTATTACATATCTTTTGGTCCTGCCCAAAACTGAAGAACTTTTGGGATGACGTACGCAATATAAAATAGAAGTTTACGGAATATAAAATCCTGGCAGACGCATCTTTCTTCCTCTTACATTTATCCAAGATCTCAGCCAAAACTTACAAGAAATCACTAATATGACAGCTACTGAACGCCGCTAAGACGTGCATACCCCTACATAATACGACCTGGAGACTTTGGAACATTTTTATTTACTCCGACGAGGGGTTAGCCCTCCTAGGGACATAGATCTTTTATGTTCTGAAATGACACCATTCCCCCATACCCTCTCCCTGTCGCCACTTTCCCCTCTTCCTCTTTTCCCCCTTCTCTAATTTTCCCTCCACTCTTTTATAGTTTGGTCACTGCCAAGCTACTGTTATTAAAGAAAAAGATCTAGGGAAGGTCCCGTCATCTACCAAACTCACATGTAATTTACTGTACATGAACATTCCATGCATGCGTTGATGTAATTGACGCAACAGGTTTAATGTTTGCAAATACCATGTGTAGTAACATCTTTATTTTTACTGTAATGATGGGATTTCTCCCTTGATGTGTTCCTAATAAAACTTATATTTGAAAAAAAGAATATGTACTTTGCAAAAATAAGCAGCTTCTACTCCTTATGTAAATTAACCTCAGGGTCTGTATAGGTTTGATAGCTGATTTTTAATATAAAAGCATGGCAGTGGTAGAAAGACATTTTAACTTTACCACAAGGTATTCCCCAGCAAACTTACCATCTGATCTGCATAAAAACAAAGTCTAAAATGCTTCAACAATTTGAGTTTCAAACAGGGATTTTTTTGTTGCATATACAGTATTTGCAATTAGTGGTCCCCAATGCTAAATTATCCTCACTCTCAACTTGGGACAAAAGTAGCAATGAATACATTTGTAAATCAGTGAATAAGTTATAAAAAACAAGGGTGCACGGGGCAGGGCAGTCTGCAAACGGATTTTCTAAATTGGGACATTATACAGTGTCTTGAAAAAGTATTCATACCCCATGAAATTTTCCACATTTTGTCATGTTACAACCAAAAAGTAAATGTATTTTATGTGATAGACCAACACAAAGTGGCACATAATTGTGAAGTGGAAGGAAAATGATAAATGGTTTTCAATTTTTTTTTACAAATAAATCTGTGAAAAGTGTGGGGGGCATTTGTATTCAGTCCCCCTGAGTCAATACTTTGTAGAACCACCTTTTGCTGCAATTGCAACTCCAAGTCTTTTTGGGGATGTCTCTACCAGCTTTGCACATCTAGAGAGTGACATTTTTGCCTATTCTTCTTGGCAAAATAGCTCAAGCTCTGTCAGGTTGGATGGAGAGCGTCTGTGAACACCAATTTTCAAGTCTTGCCACAGATTCTCAATTGGATTTAGGTCTGGACTTTGACGGGCCATTCTAACACATGAATATGCTTCGATCTAAACCATTCCATTGTAGCTATGGCTGTATGTTTAGGGGCCTTGTCCTTCTGGAAGGTGAACCTCCGCCCCAGTCTCAAGTCTTTTGCAGACTCTAACAGGTTTTCTTCTATAATTGCCATGTATTTGGCTCCATCCATCTTCCCATAAACTCTGTTCAGCTTCCCTGTCCCTGCTGAAGAAAAGCAACCCTACAACATGATGCTGCCACCACCATGTTTCATGGTGGGGATGGTGTGTTCAGGGTGATGTGCAGTGTTAGTTTTCCACCACACATAGTGTTTTGCTCTTAGGTCAAAAAGTTCAATTTTGGTCTCATCTGACCAGAGCACCTTTTCCCACATGTTTGCTGTGTCCCCCACATGGCTTCTCAAAAACTGCAAATGGGACTTCTTATGGATTTCAACAATTTCTTTCTTCTTGTCACTCTTCCATCAAGGCCAGATTTGTGGCGTGCACAACTAATAGTTGTCCTCCAGAGTTACCGTGGGCCTCTTGGCTGCTTCTCTGATTAATGCTCTCCTAGCCCCGCCTGTCAGTTTAGGTGGACGGCCATGTCTTGGTAGGTTTGCAGTTGTACCATACTCTTTCCATTTTCGGATGATGGATTGAACAGCACTCCGTGAGATGTCCAAAGCTTGGGATATTTTTTTATAACCTAACCCTGCTTTATACTTCTCCACAACTTTATCCCTGACCTGTCTGGTGTGTTCCTTGGCCTTCAAGATGCTGTTTGTTCACTAACGTTCTCTAACAAACCTCTGAGGGCTTCATAGAACAGCTGTATTTATACTGATATTAGATTAAACACAGGTGGACTCTATTTACTAATTAGAAGACTTATGAAGGCAATTGGTTCCACTAGATTTTAGTAAGGAGTATCAGAGTAAAGGGAGCTGAATACAAATGCACGCCACACTTTTCACATGTTTATTTGTAAAAAAAAAATGTTGAAAACCATTTATCATTTTCCTTCCACTTCACAATTATGTGCCACTTTGTGTTGGTCTATCACATAAAATCCCAATAAAATACATTTACCTTTTTGGTTGTAACATGACAAAATGTGGAATATTTCAAGGGGTATGAATACTTTTTCAAGGCACTGTATATCAATTAATAAACTGAGAGAAGGAATGTGCTTTATTCCCAACATGTACAAGGAAGGGTCCAGCATGGGTGGATCATGATGGTTGAGGTCGGTTAGTTGTTCTGCTCTGCTACCCATAGGCGCTGTTCACTCTCTACAGACTCTCTACATGTGAAGCACCTTATAGCATATCCCACTGATTTTAGACTGGGCTCTCAGGACTATATCTCCCATGATCCTTTGGGACTGTAGCAGTGTTTATACATAATGCCAATCAAGTGCTGAAGAGATGGGGGGGTTCCAGGCTGGGTCTTCTCACAGCAGGGGATGTAAGGATGTCAGCACTGCTCTGCAAGAACTACATATAGAAAAAGTGTGAAAATACTGGTATCCCACAGCTCAAGGAGAAAAGCAAGTTGTCTTATTATTTGGAAATTGCAGAAAGCAAGCCATTTGGAGCTCACCTTTTAATGAGATTTAACAAAGCTGCACTGTTTGAAATGATCCTTACAGATTCAGCTAGGGTAAAGGGATTTCTTTACGAAGAAGAATCAATAGATGTAAATGGAGTTCAGCTAAAGGCTTAGCTCACCTTTTGTAGTACTTTTTTTTTTTTTATTATGAAATGACGCTTTTGGTATAGTGTTCTGATTTTGGTATCCCTCTCTCCTACCTGACCATGGTGAATCTGGATCTGACTAGAACCTGCTAAAAGAAAATTTGCCTCCGTTTTACACGTGGCTGCAGTGGGCCTGGTCCTGCACAGCGATGACATTGCCAATCCTGGTAAATACAGTATTATACTTGTACATCTCCAAATCAGAAAAAAAGAATAGTGAACTAAACCTTCAACATTTGCATATACTGTAGGTCTACTTTAAAGGAGGGGAAAAGTATGTACTGGCACTGTGCAAAAGCTCACCTTTAGGAAATTTTGCAGAGCCTCATCAATGGTAGCACTTGGTGGAGTTTCATACAAGGCAGAAGCAGTTTTTCTCTCCAACCATCCAAGATTAGAGACCTAGACAAACAAGAGTTGGCTGAATCATGCAAGTTTCAGTATAGGTAGCTTTAGGTGACTTGCTATACAGACATCTCTGTGTTCTAATTTAGAATTTAGAATTTTATACACTTGTAGGGGCTTGAGTATTTGTTCTTAAAGGAGAACCAAGCAATCATATGAATGCTGATAGTTCAGTTCTCAGTTGAGAAACACATATAGTGTACACTGGTAATTTACAAAAAATGGCAGTATATAAAATCTAAGCGAAACAGTCATGTACACATGCCAAAAGATTTAGAAAATAGCATAATAAAAAAATTATTATATATATACATACATATATATATATATACATACATACATACATACACACACACACACACACACACACACAACCAGCACAAAGAACATATAATCCAATATTATACTAAAATCACATTTTATTTTTTATTAGTTTTGAATGTCTTATACCAGCAGTCCCCAACATTTTTGGCATCAGGGGTGGGGGGCTGCATTGGAAGGGGGACCACGCAGGGGGTAAGCTATTTTTTGCGGGCAATGACTGGTGTTAGCGCTTCAGTCATCACGGCACCATGGTTGATATGGTGTCCGGGTGATTAAAGTGCATTATTTATATTATTACATTGTAGTAATAAATTAAATAGTTCAACTCACCATAATGCAGAATCAGAGGGAGCCCCGAGCGTGTCACTTGTTACCGTCATCTTCCACCAGATGCGGAATGTCACTTGCCACACTGCCTGCCACGTTGCCTGTCACCAGATGTTGAAAGTGACTTGCCACGCCACCTGCCACATTGCCTGTCACCAGATGTGGAATGTCACTTGCCAGGCTGCCTGCCATCGCTTCATTGGTGGCAACACTGGTCCATTTAGCACAGAGGCAGGCCTCTGTGCAGTGGTGGGTTCTCAATGCGCCTTCGCCTCGCCCCATTCAGAATAGCAGCAGCGGTTCTGGCTGAAATACAAGTCCCAGCACACCTCACCTGTACTCCCACACACAGCTCACCTGTCACTGATGTCACATCTCTGTGGGATCACCCCTCTGCAGCCAGTCTCACCTGGTAGAGGAAGGATTCGGCTGTCACGATCGGGCTCTGTCCTCGGCCATTTAGGGGGAGGGGGGCGGGGAGAATCTGTGCCGCCTAACAAGAAGAGTTCTATGCTCAGTTTTCTCACAGCGGGAAGCTGCAGGAGAGCGGTGATGCAGGGTGGGCAGTGAAAAATGAGGTCATCTCTCTGCTCCCTGCTGCACCTCTGACACTGAGGCTGACAGAACACTGGCTGTGAGGGTGGAAGAGCAGTGATGCAGGGGGCGGAGAGAGAGAGGATGTTGTAATGAAATGTCCCACACTCCGCTTGAGTGCTTTCGTCATATACCACTTCCTCCCAGTCTGAATATAGATATCAGATAGTTCAACCGCTCACAAGCACAAAACAAGACAATACTTGTTTAGTTGCTGAACATGGACTCTTTATTAGAACCAAAATACAAGTCTTATATACAGTTAAAGAGGAGGTTCCTACCTCCTGCTCATATTACTCTAACAATACAACTGTAACCAGAAACCTAATTAACATGAGCTAATTAACTAATCCCTTAAAGCAGCCGATGTGACTCCGTGCCCTCCTGAGCATTGTTATGATTAATCAGGATTTCACTACAGGTCAGACTTGTCACCGAGCTTCACACAGTAGATTATACATCATAAGTATAAACACAGGACACCTTCTCACAATAGCAGGAACTCTAGCAGGAGTCGGCCTGTGTCCTACATTGTACAGAGGCCAATGTGATCAGTTCTCAACTAACATGTTGAGTTCAGAATCAAACAAACCAAAAATTCACATATATCCTGGGAGATAGTGTGGATAAATATTACTGTCCCATTTTAAGTAATCCAATATATATTTTCATAGTCACCCTGTGCCAGGATGGCACAGGGTGACTTAGACATAAGAGGTGCATGGGGAGCTGAAACAAGGGTTTCCTAACCTTTCCAAGGGACTCTGGGTTCCACGGGCCCTCCCGCCCGCTTCTTCCATCCACCCAGCTCTCTCATGCCGGCCGCCGGCACCCACGGCCCGGCTGCAGAAAGGCCATGGCCCGGGAGTGGGCCACGGCCCAGGGGTTGATGACTCCTGTCTTATACCATTAATATTTTCTACATGTACCAGTTGATCATATGTGTACATGATACTGTAATTTGATTTTCTTGTTCTATTAACCAGTCCTGAAAACGTAGATATACTTGCTTATTTGAATATACATGCCAGTATATATGTTCTTTAAACCTTTATCAGCGTTGTTGCCCTTGCTCTAGGATATACCATACTCAAGTATTATCCCTTTCCAAAGTACTAATTGTTCTTTGTTTTTCTTTTTTCTCCCTCCCCAGGTCTCTCCACGGTGCGGACAGCCAGAGCGATTGCCAGGCACGGAAAGCCGCCCACGTTACAGGAGGTCAGCTGGACGACTAACATCACCGCCCACATCCTCCATATTGCTGCTCCGGCAGACATGTGCAGTCCGCTGGTGCGGCTTTCCGTGTCGGTGGATCGGGTTTGCGTGACGCCGCTCCAATGTAAGTGCATTCACGCATGCAAGGTAGGGGCGGCGCCGCGCATCCTTGACTCAGGGGGGCGTATACAAGGCTTCCCCAATTCAAAACTACCCAGATCAGCTGAGCACGATTACGTACGCCAGCTGATTTGGAGTTCACTCACATATAATGCCAGACTCTCTCATTCCCAGCTAAGGCGTTGTGCAAGCTGGATGCTGGGATGCGCGGCTTGCAATTTTGAAACTTGAGCTTAATAGATAAGGGAATTTCCTTATATCATGCAATATGGTTTGTTCACTCTCACTTAAAGCGGAGTTCCACACAAAAATGGAACTTCCACTTTTCGGAACCCTCCCCCCCTCCGGTGTCACATTTGGCACCTTTCAGGGGGGAGGAGGGTGCAGATACCTGTCTAAGACAGGTATTTGCACCCACTTCCGGCATAGACTCCCATGGAAGTTTACGCCTCTTCCCGTCCCCACCGCGCTGTCTCCTGGGAAACACACAGCTCCCAGGAGAGAGCGGGGACCACTTGGGACGCGCAGCGCGACTCGCGCATGCGCAGTAGGGAACCGGGAAGTGAAGCCGCAACGCTTCACTTCCTGATTCCCTCACATAGGATGGCGGCGGCAGCTGCCGAGAACCGAGCGGGTTCTCGGCGTCGCCTGCCGACATCGCTGGACCCTGGGACAGGTAAGTGGCTATGTATTAAAAGTCAGCAGCTGCAGTATTTGTAGCTGCTGGCTTTTAATATTTTTTTTTTTTGGCGGTGTGGGTGGACCCCCGCTTTAAGTAATGTTTAAGCAATCCTTCTCCTGTTGGCTCTGCAACAATTTCTGTTCTGAAATTCTTACCTGTATACATGACTATTATATAGATACTACTGTGTAGTGTTTAGGGTTTACCTGTATAAGATGCACTATCTTATACTCATGGCACCTCTTTTTTCGTACACCTTTTAAAGCTGCAGCTTTAATGGCAAGCTATAGCCTTGTCACTATATGTACCATCCTTGTGATATAAGCACTAACAAGTAAATACATACAGGCCATTATTCATGTCACAGAACACTAAGATTCATCATCTTGAAAATGCATTGTGATGCGTTTACCTACATGATTACTGGCAATATCTATTGCTTTGTGTTATTCCAGCATCACACATATACTACATATTACAATCAGAATTAGAAATAACATAACATCCTTAATCATTTACGTCTTTTTTACCATTACCTCTTATGCGGATATACATTTAGTGTAAACATATACACACAGATTTAATTATATATGTACCATACATACTTTACCTCCTGTGGTAATACGGTATCCACAGGATACCCAACATTACGTCCTGTTATGAGATATTATGTGTATCGTAGACCTCTGTCTTTATTTCCAAATATTTACTCCTTTATATTATGTTACTTCTAGGGGTTCCCTCCTCTTTTGCCTCAGTAGTTGCTCTGGCCTGCACGCATCCGGGAGGGACGGGGATAGGAGAGATACCATGTCCCAGTAAATGGGACCACCACCAATTTATAATCACCCAGTACGAGTTATGATGTTATGCTCTAATGACAACTGTGCCAGCAACAATGCCCAATGCCATTCCAGTTTTGGACTTTTAAAGTAACCCAACTTAGCATATTATAAGTGAGTAATCCATTATTATTTGACCATAATTGGATAAATACACATTCACATATACATGCTGCGATAATTCACTCATCAGGATAAAAACACTGTGTATTCCGAAACGCGTTGGGTGTGAAAAAGAGCCCTTGCATAATTTATTGCTTGTTAATACTATCATACCTGTTGATCATGTAATATGCTCCGTTGAATTTATGAAATATTATGTTTTTAAGCTATGTTATGTCTAAATAAAAAAATCTTTTTACTCCCTATACTCTGTTACACACACTCATTACGTAAATATATATCTTTTAGCAAGTGCCGGTAAAATCCATTTAGGGGAATTTCCTTTTTCTACATGTACTATGTTTATGCTTGCCCAGTCTGCAATCCAGACACCAATCACTGGCAAATATATGCATAAATTGCGCAACAATTTAACTACATGTAATATCATTCCTGGTGATAACCAAAGGATTTAGCGACCATAGAAACAAGTGTTTTTGTGTATGTTAACCATTATTGCACTGGACACAGGTGTTAGGATCTTTATACACCACACACAAACATCTGCCCACTGCGTAAGTTAATTCAAGCAGCATTAGCCCAAAAACAAAAATTTAACATATTACAGCTTACCAGTAATTAGATCTGGTAGCTGCATTAGTTTTCTTTTTTTCCCCTTTATATTTACTTATCCGGTCAGTAAGTTATTTTTCAACTTCCTTTAGCAGACCGAGCTGTCTCGTGAAATATATATGTTTTTAAGTTGCAACATATAAAATGTTTGTTTTTTTGGATTTAATACCACTTTAATCTCTCATTTGGTGCGATGATGATAATAATGATATTTTTAACCATTAGTGACAACTGGCAACTGACACATTATTCCTTCTACCCATGTGACTTCAAACTGTAACTTAATAGCAAAGAACGAATCCAGTAAACCAAGGTTCCCATACACAGGAAAATTATCTACTGAGAATGGTGGCTTAGATGCTTTCTGTCTATCAAACTTATAAATGAACGACAGCAATAAAAGATTGTTTAAAGGCTGGATTGCCTTATTTAAAAATTTGAAAAAAAAATCTGAATGGGCTGCCCTACCCGCAACAATCACCCCAGAGAAGCGCCAAAACTTAGAGTAGAGCGTGGTGCGTTTTTACCACAGTTTTTTGGTGCATTTGCTGCATTTGGGGTGCCTTTAACATGTAATGACAACACAAGCACGATGCACATTTGTAGCGTGTTTCTGAAACGCATTGCAAAGCACGCATTTTCTGTGCAGTTTGCTGTGTGTTCGGAAATGCACAGATGTGAATGGAGCCTCATTGTACTTCTGTAAAACACACCAATTTCATTTTCAGGTCTTATTCACACCTAGAGTAGTGGTAGTACTTATTATTTGCCTTTTTTTCCTGCGACATGCATAGCACAGCCCATTGATTTCAATGTGCTGTCCTTCATGTGGCACAGTAGCTCATGGGACATTTTGACATGTTGCAGTCTGCACAATCTTCACTGTGTGCTTTTTCAAGTGTCTTTGCTTACTCATTGGGGATGCTGTTAACAGTTAATGGGCGGAAATGCAACTAGTTCATTTTATGTACCGGACGTGATTCGAACCGATGCAGGAACTGGCCAAGATTTGAACAGTGTATGGGCAGGCTGATTGTACCAAGTTGATTGATCAACTTGGGTACAACCAGCCTGCCAGATTTTACTTTATCACTAGCGCCTGTGGTATAGCCGCTAGCAATAATCACAGTCTTCTCCCTGCAGGGAGAATACAATCTCATGGCGGGAGGGATTCCCCTGTGAGTACTGCCTGTGTTGATGGGGGGATCAAATTTATTTCCTGCAACCCATGGTTACTTGAAACAATTTTGCACCGTCTATGGCCTGCATAAGAGCTGTCCAGGAAGTAATGTAGAAGTTCTCCATAGAACAGACTGGATACTGAGATAAGTGCTGGTGTAAGACATTATAGAACGCTTTCTTTTTTTGGCAAAAGAGGCCCATTAATTCTATATTTGTACATAGGGAGGCTGAAATTTAAAAAACAAAAAAAAGGTAAATAATTTTTGTGTTTATTAAAAGTCAGCAGCTACAAAAAGTGTAGCTGTTGACTTATAATAAACACACAGTCACCTGTTTCACTGTACAGCGATGCGGCCGCCCCCAAACCCCTGCTTCTCTCCCTCGCCTCTCCGCGGTGCCAGCATTGCAAGTGTGGGCACCTGGCTGTGACAGCTTGCGGCTCCACAGCCGGGTGCACATTGTGCATGCTCGAGTCGCGCAGCTCCTCCCCAGTGGTCGGCCAATCTTCTGGGACCTGCAACGTGTCCCAGAAGATTGCAAGGAGGGAGGGGGAGAGGAGAACTTCTGCTCGAGCCGCCAAGGCAGCCCGAAAAGAAGCGGGAGCAGGTACCTGTCAAAACTAGGTACCTGAACCCAACCCCACCCCCCCCAAAAAAATGACTTGCCAAATGTGGCAATTGGGGGGGGGTTAAAGCAGAACTTCCCCTTTTGGATGGAGCTCCGCTTTAAAGCTATGTACAGCAAGAACAGGATAAATTATATTATATAGAGGATAACAGCAGACTATAACCCTGTAGTCAGCAATATAATTCTGCCATAATCCACTTGTTGAACTATATTGATACTGTTGTTTGCAAAATTTCTCTCTGGCACAAAACTTTACATGTAATGGAAGTATAATAAAACAACTTGTTATGTTGCACATACCTGATAGCACCAACGACCAAGGAGATAATAGCATGTCGAGTCATTAGGCTGCAGAGTAATTGCTTTTTCAATGTGCTCCTAAAAATGACAAATATGACCAAAGTAAATGAGACATGGCCCCGGATATCAAAAGAAACTTACTAAAACATGAAACAGCTAATCACACCTAATATTTCAGATATACTACTATCAAAATGGCTTGAGCACTCTTTGGCATAATGCTTTCTTTCCCCATCAACAAACCCTGACCATATTGTTTATATAATTTTATTCCAAATACCTTAAAAATGTATCCAATTTGAATGCGTTTCTGAATGCCTTCATGCTCGGATAGTTGCCCACAAAGGATGGCAAACCTTTAAAAGAAACGCTACTGTTAAATATAAAACCACAGTCTAGTAATTATATGGTCACACAACTACTACTTATCTTTTTCCATACTTCTAAATGTATGATTTTAACAAGCAGAATCAGGAAATAATGAACTCATCTTCCTTACTATGCTGCTTAGCAGATGTATGTGAATCACAAGATTGGCTGAACAGAATAGTAAATTCTATGGCTAGTAAAAGTCCAGACAAGTTTTTCAAATGTAGCTTCAGCTGTTCACTCAGATTTAAACATTTAAATGTTAGCTTCCCTTTCACGACTTTTAACAAAATGATGCTATGGGGCAAACAGCACACCTGCTTATAGTGCTCCGGATGATCACATAGGTATTGTAGTGAAAATAAACTAATTGGTGTCATCAACAACAGTACTAAACCTTGCACCCCACATATTTCCCAAGGAAGTTTGATTCTTTATTATTATAAAAGTGAAGTGAAATATATACTATAATCATGTTAGTTTAGTATAAATTATTTGCAAATATGTGATATTTAATTCATAAAAAGTTTAAAACATAAGAAATTCAATGTAAAAAACACTGCACTGGTTTCCCCATGGAGAGGTCCATATGAATGTGCCAAGATCTGCAGATGTGTGTACTCTGTACGCTCCATCGGGGATTGCCAAACACTGGGAATAGGAAGGAGGCTAGAGAAAGGGAAACTTAATACAACCACCCATTTAGCTGAATAAAGATGTATTTTTCTTGATCAGCCCCATATTGTAGTGCAGCTCTAACTATTTGTCTTGCCTTTTATTCACACTGAAAGCCTGCTGCGTAGGGATTGCTGTGCCTCCACTCTGTTCTGAATGTGGTTATTCTACAGACATTGGAAAGATGCACAAAGCCCACATGTAAAGATAATACATATATTTCCCACGGCCTTCCCAGGCAGCTGAAAAAATAGACTGGGTTTCACCACGAGGGGAGAGAAGAAATGCAAAAACAGATAACACAGAACATATATTTCCTCTCTCCATGGGGCAAGAGGATACACAAGACAAGAAGTCTGCTGACCAATACTAACTAAATACTCAACTCCCACAAATAAAAAGAGTAATATCCGGCCCATTGAAAAATACTGACTCTGCAAAACAAATCTAACTGCAGAAAAGACGAATTTGTACAGTATATCTGTAATTGCAAAACAATTTGCTGCTAGGAGAAATACACTTGATAGCTACAATTGTTTTTTAAAAGTAAAATTTAAAAAATGTATGTATCAGGTTTGTCAAAAATAAACATGCAGGTAGAGAAGGCCAAAATGTTGTCAATGGTTGAAAACCATTCAATATAAATAATAACATGCAATCCTCTAGCACTTTTAATTTCATCTTTAGGCATGGATAAAAGCCAAAGTACCAGGTTACTATATACATACATACACACACACACACACACACACACACACACACACACACACACACATATATATATACATACACACACACACAACATATAAACATAATATGAAATTAGGATTTGAAGCAAAAAAGCGGAACTTAAAGCAAAAATTAGAAATATTTGTATTGCAGTGTGATGATATAAATTGACTGGCCAGCAATACAGGAATACACTGTATGAGTTGTGTGAATCACAACAGTGGCTGAACAAAATTACAAATGTTTCAGCAGGTAAAAGGGTTTACATTTTCCCATTCCAACTGTGTAAGCCTGAGGTCTGCCTGGATTTTAGCATTACAGTAAATTACAGTAAACCCGTGTCTCCTTTAAACCTAATAAAGTGACAGCAGATCTGAAAGGCAGACTGTTAGAAGGTACCTTTGCATATATTTAGATAATTTCCACCATGTGCCTGGAGGTCTGGAATCCACAAATCTAATATATGAATCTTGATTTTTCTGCCTTAGAAGTTGAGCCCTCCAGTGCTTCACTATGTAAGGTCAGCTCTCATAGGTATTGAGAAGGAGGAAGAGGAAGGCCCAAGCTAAGCTCAACATTTTCATAATAGAGTGCAACAGGTTTTAGCTCTCCTAAGATGTTCAGCATGACATCTGAAAGTAAATGAGGCTTTCTGGTTTACACCTTACTGTACACATACCAGTTCATTTGATACACATGCTGAGTTGCTCTGCTACTGCAATACCTTAATAAATTGAGCCACTATCTTTTATACTATACTGTGGGATTTGTCTGTTCTTTTTTGCCTTTTGTGCTAAAGTACTAATCATAATTACTGTACTACCTGACAGAGTCAAAAACATGTGGAGAGTGTATTGAAGCACTATACCATGGGTGCTCAACCTGTGGCCCTCTAGCTGTTGCAGAATTACAAGTCCCATGAGCCATTGCAAGGCTGTCTGTTAAACAAGCAAAGGCTTGACTCCCAAAGGCAGAAGCATGATGGGACTTGTAGTTCTGCAACAGTTGGAGGGCCACAGGTTATGCACCCATGCACTATATGTTTGTTGTGAGAACACCAGTGAGGCATTAGTTGGTTCATTTAACACTGAAAGCTTTCATCACTGTTAGGGCTTTCTTTATATGGACTCACTTTCTTTTGCACTTGAATTGTTTGCTATTCACAATTGTTGGCACATTGGGCTAAGGCTCACCATTTTCTAAATGTCTTACAGGACAATTTCATGGGTCAGATGGTGAATGCACCAACAAGGGAAAATGCATTACTGCAATACTAGACCTACTGATTACTAACAATACAGACCTGATCGCGGATGTAGAAATACGGGGCAATTTAGGAAACAGCGACCATAGGTCAAATAGGAAACATAAGGTAAATACAAAGACAGTGAATTTCAAAAGAGCCAACTTCCATAAACTACGCTCCTAGCTAAAAGATATTAAATGGGATAAAATCCAAGGAACAAACACGGAGGAAAAATGGGTGTGCTTTAAGAGCATATTAAATAAGGGTATTAGCCAGTGCATCCCAATGGGAAATACATTTAAAAGAGCTAATAAAAGTCCTGGGTGGCTTAACTCCAACTAAAAATGCATATAAAAGCAAAGGAGATGGCCTTCAAAAAATACAAGGCTGAGAGGTCATCATCAGCATTCCAACTTTACAAAGAATGCAACAAGAAATGTAAGGGTGCAATCACGGCAGCTAAGATAGAAAACGAAAGGCACATAGCGGAGGAGAGAAAAAAAAACCCCAAGAAATTCTTTAAGTAGATAATAAATAGTAAAATAGGGAGGTCAGATCATATTGGCCCCCATAAAGAATGATGAAGGGATTCTGGTTACTAAAGATGAAGAGATGGCAAAGGTATTGAATTTACTCCTCTTCTCAGTCTTCACAAGGGAAATGGGGGGCTATAACCAATACTGCAGTGTTTATCCTCATGTCATGCCACAGGAAGCACCCTCATGGCTAACAGAGGATAGAATTAAGAATAAACTTGAAAAAATTAACATTATTAAGTCACCAGGACCAGACGGCTTGCACCCGAGGGTCCTTAAGGAACTCAGTCAAGTAATTGCCATTGTTCCTAATTTTTATGAACAGTCTACTGACTGGTATGGTATCTTCAGACTGGAGAAAGGCCAATGTAGCACCAATATTTAAAAAAGGGCCAAGATATATCCCTGGGAACTACAGATCAGTTAGCCCAACGTCAATAGTTTGCAAGCTCTTGGAGGGGATAAAGGACTATATACAAGATTTTAGTAATGAAAACTGTATCATTAGCAGTAATGGATTCTTGAAGAATCGTTCTTGCCAAACCAATCTATTAACCTTCTATGAGGAGGTGAGCTGCCATCTAGAGAAAGGAAGGCCCGTAGACGTGGTGTATCTGGATTTTGCAAATGCATCTGATACAGTTCCCCATAAACGTTTATTGTACAAACTAAGGTCTGTCAGCATGGACCAAAGGGTGAGTACATGGATTGAGAACTGGCTACAGGGGTGAGCTCAGAGGGTAGTGATAAATGGGGAGTACTCGGAATTGTTCAGTGTGGAAAGTGGGGTCCCCCAGGGTTCTGTCCCAGGACCATTTCTATTTAATTTATTTATAAACGACCTGGAGGATGGAATAAACTGCTCAATCTCAGTATTTGCGGATGATACTAAGCTAAGCAGGGCAATAATTTCTCCGCAGGGTGTGGAAACCATGCAAGAAGATCTGAACAAATTAATGGGGTGAACAACTACATGGCAAATGAGGTTTAATGTAGAAAAATGTACACTAATGCATTTGGGTGGCTAAAACATGAATGCAATCTATACACTGGGGGGAAAACCTCTGGGGGAATCTAGGATGGAAAAGGACCCTGGGGTCCTAGTAGATAACAGGCTCACCAATGGCAAGCAACATCAAGCTGCTGCAAGCAAAGCCAATAGAATATTGTCATGCATTAAAAAGGGATTTACTCCAGAGACAAAACGATAATTCTCCCACTCTACAAGACTCTGGTCTGGCCACACCTGGAGTATGCTGTCCAGTTCTGGGCACTGGTCCTCAGCAAGGATGTGCTGTAACTGGAGAGAGTCCACAGAAGGGCAACAAAGCGAAAATTACGGAACTGGAGGATCACAGCAACAGGGGAAAGACTGCAAGCACTGAACTTATTCTCTCTGGAGAGGAGACACTTGAGAGGGGATATGATTTCAATGTACAAATACCGTACTGGTGACCCCACAATAGGGATAAAACTCTTCCACGAAAGAGAATTCAAAAAGACACACAACCATTCACTAAAATTAGAAGAGACGCGGTTTAACCTTAAACTGCGTAGAGGGTTCTTTACTGTAAGAGCAGTAAGGATGTGGAATTCTCTTCTACAGGCAGTGGTTTCATCAGGGAGCATAGATAATGTCAAAAACTCTTAGATAGGCACCTGAACAACCATAACATACAGGGATACACAATGTAATACTGACATAAAAGCACGCACACAGGTTGGACTTGATGGACTTGTGTCTTTTTTCAACCTCACCAACTATGTAACCATGTGATATTCTTTATTTAAATTTGTATTAGTATTACACAAATTTTCTTATCTTTCATATGTGATAATATTTTGTATTGATTCTTAAAGGGGCAGCTCACTTTAGTTACATAGTTAGTCAGGTTGAAAAAAAAGACAAGTCCATCCAGTTCAACCTTAAAAACAATAAATAAATAAAATAAAAAATATTGTACAATCCAATATACCCAATTTTATACCCACATTTTATCTAGAGGAAGGCAAAAAAACCCAGCAGAGCATGCTCCAATTTGCTACAGCAGGGGAACAAAATTCCTTCCTGATCCCCCAAGAGGCAATCGGATTTTTCCTGGATCAACTTTACCTATAAATGTTAGTACCCAGTTATATTATGTACATTTAGGAAAGTATTCAGGCCTTTCTTAAAGCAATCTACTGAGCTGGCCAGAACCACTTCTGGCGGGAGTCTATTCCACATTTTCATTTTCATTTATCTCTTATGTGAAGAAACCTTTCTGTATTTGGAGATGAAATCTCTTTTCCTCTAGACGTAAAGAGTGCCCCCGTGTCCTCTGGGTTGACCGTAAAGAGAATAACTCGACACCAAGTTCACTATATGGACCCTTTATGTATTTGAACATGTTGATCCTTTTCCCCCTTGTTCTCCTCTTCTCAAGAGTGAATAAATTCAGTTCCTCTAATCTTTACTCATAGCTGAGCTCCTCCATGCCTCTTATCAGTTTGGTTGCCCTTCTCTGCATTTTCTCCAGTTCCCCGATTGTAGCTGGGGGAGAGGGTGTAGGATTGTAGCTGGGGGGGAGGGTGTGCACAGGAACTGAATTTGGACAAGGGAGAGAGGAGGCAGAACAAAAACTGATCCCTGCTGAGTAGTGAAGGAAATAGAAGAGCCAAAACAATGTAATCTACTGGTATATGTGGAGGAACTCATCTTGGACTGGCTAAGAGTTCATATCCTTCTCTTGATGTGTAAAGACATGGTGTGGCTGTTTTCAAGTGCCATGGCAGGTGGCATTTATTAACAGCTTTGGAGTATGCATACTGGAGACAGCGTTGGAACACAACATATCAAAGAAAAGTATAGCACTGTGGAGTATGGGAAGTACGGAATGCAACAGGATGAGAGAGATAAGGGTTCTGTGCAATGTGATTTATTGGGGTACGGTATAGGGAGTGGGGGGGGATCAATATGAATCTACTGACAGGGGCCATAGTGTGGATGGTGGGGAGAGCGCTGCTTTATGAAGTGTTAACAAGTTTGCTGCCAGAGAATGTAATGTAGGTGTGACTTGCAGGGATAGTATGGATAAGTGGGAGAAATTGTCAGGAAATGTAGTATGGACACTGGAGGAAGGTGGGGAGAGGGCTGTTCGAGAACATAACATGGAGGTCATTGTGGAGAAAAATAATGCAGAAAGTAGGGGGGAAGGCTTTCAGAGAAGCTACTACAGGTAACATGAGCTATAGCAGACACTGAGGAGAGAAATGGAACTCACAGGTGTGCAAAGTATATAAAAAAAATACAATAAAATTTTAAATTGCAGCCCCTTTAAATCCATGTTTCTACTGTGTGAAACTACCAGCATTGATTAAACTGTAGCTTTAGCAACATGTTACACCTGTATTTAGAATGCAACATGTAGTTCGGCAATTGTTCATCCCACCACCCCCGTGACAACATGCAGGGATTGTTCTTCCTTGCAGCAACTGTCACTTCAAATCGGCATGGCTGTACAGAGCTCTGCCTGCCCAGTTGCATGATTCATTCACAGAGATCTGTGAATGAACTACAAGTCCCATCTTCCACCACAGCAGACTTGAGTGTGGTAGACTTTTTTTAAAATAAGAAATTATATGTACTGTATTTATAATATGCAGTGCTGCAGTTACATAATAGGTAAAATTGAAAAAAGAAAATAGTCCATCCAGTTCAACCTGTGTAGGTGTGTCAGTGTCGATAATTATTTCCCATATGCTTGCATGCTGTGTTTTTTAAGATGCATGTCCAAGAGTCTTTTAAAAATATCAATACTCCTTCCTGACACCACCAATTGTGGAAGAGAGTTCCACATTCTTACCGCCCTGACAGTGAAAACCCCCCTGCGTAGCTTAAGGTTAAACTGCTTCTCCTCCAATCTCATTGTGTGGCCCCCGTGTCCTCTTACACTCCCTGAGACTGAATATTTTTTTTTCCTATGCTGGGATGATGTCCCTTCTCAAGCATCTCTTCTCCAGTGAGAATAAATTTAGTGCTTGTAGTCGTTCCTCGTAAATGAGGTCGTCCAATCCCTTTATTCATTTTGTTGCCACTCTTTGGACTCTCTCCAGCTCCAGCACATCCCTTTGGTAGCTGCAGCTTGACATTGCATACTATTGCTCAGTCTATCTTCCTCCATCCTTGATTCCCCCAGAAGTTCTGCCCCTAGTGAATAGTTTGCATTTATGTTTTTAACCCCCCAAGTGCATTATTTTACATTCCTCCACATTAGACCTCATTTGCCATTAGTTGCCCACTCTATTATTTTGTTCAGGTCTTTCTGTAAAATTTCTATATACTGATGTGAAGTTATTGCCCTGCTTATTTTTGTGTCGCCTGTAAAGAAGGAGATTGAGCTATGTATCCCACCTCTATATCATTTATGAATAAATTAAACAGAATTGGTCCCAAGACAGAACATTGGAGTACCCCACTTGCCACTCCAGACCAGTTGGTCCATGTTATTTAGCAACCAAATGTATATCAGTTAGACCCCTTTCACACTGAGGCGCTTTCCAGGCTCTATAGCATTAAAAATAGTGCCTGCAAAGCACCCTGAAACAGCGGCTCCATTCATTCCAGTGTGAAAGCCTAAGGGGTTTCACACTGGAGCGGTGCGCTGGCAGGGTGTCAGAAAAAGTCCTGCCAGCAGCTTCTTTGGAGCGCATTAGGAGCAGTGAACTCACCACTCCTAAAGCGCCCTGCCCATTGAAAACAATGGGCCAGCGCTGCTATACCGCCGGCAAAGCGCTGCTGCAGCGGCCTTTTGCGGGCGGATTTAACTCCTTTTTAGCTGAATAGCGACATTAAAACGACAGTAAAGCGGTGCTAAAGGAAGGGGTCTTAGGGTTTCCATCTACTTTAAATGTAACCCATTTGATATATATTATTGTTCATTTATATAGCTTTATAAAGACGTCTCTTAACGTATCTGTAGAGAATTTTATATTGCATTAATGTAAATGTTTTCAAGGAAGCCAAAACTAGCTGGATACTGACTAGCCTGATAGTACAGGCTTTACTCTTTTTCGGATTTAAAAAACACCAGATATACCTGATGGAATTACAAAAATGGTCTTTTACAAAAAGCAGAATAAAAAACATGCACTGGATGTGCCTTGTATTATGTTGCTCCTTCTGCTGCCATTTATATTTTTTGAGAGTACCGACAGTATGATACAACTGAAATATAGTTACTTTTCAATATACCTTAACTATAACAAATGTCATTGCTACATTGGAGTACATAAATATCCTGAAGTAATGCATTCCCCCTAGTGCACTCCGTGTTAGTGGCCTCTAGGTTTGACACAGATAGGAAATAATTGAACCAACAACCCCACAGAACAGTTATTCTTCCCATAACCTGCACAACACTCCTGAGGGAGGATCCGGTCATAAGCTGACATGCAAACAAATACTATCCATAAAGTACTCACGCAATGAAACTCTCAGCAGTGTACTAACTGATGCAAAAGGTTTACATAAATTAAACCAAAGAAGCAATCTTAAGCTACATCTAATACAATTAAACTATTTACATTAAGTTCTGCTCAACACTGAACAATGTACAGACAAAACAAGAGCTTAGTGTCTGAATCATAACTGTTTTTTGTTAACGCTAAACTCCAGTTATGATCCTAATTGCATATTTTACATTTGTCCAGCTTTGATAATCTGTAATAGTAGTTGATTCTACCACAGTCATCACTGCAATCTCCCAGGTCCTGTAGGTGGAGGCAGAGGGCGACCCAACGTAGTCAGTATGCAGTGGCGCAGTCACAGGACCCCAAAGATCGCAGTGATCACTGCAGTAGTGCCAATTGGACCAATGTAAGCATGGATGCAATGTAAATTGCATAATGTAAGTATGCAATTAAGATCATACCTGAAGTTTGGCTTTAAACTGTTGTTGATATTACAGATTATTTATAAAGAGGTAACTATTGAAAAGAAGAAATATTTAACATAGACTTTGCTGGCTTTTGCGGTTTGCAGTGACACACATGGAAGAGAAGGGAGTTCACAGGCAACAAGAGTTGCCTGTTTTTTTAAAACAGTTAGTCCAGCCCGAGGTGACAAAATTCTACACCTAGTACTGACAAAAAGGGGATCGACTGTCTAATGTTGAGGCGGGAGAGTATTTGGGTTCTAGTGATTATCAATATCTTTGGTCTGATATTAAAACAAGAACAGCAAAATATATACAAAAACAAAAAAGTTTTAGATTTCAAAAAGGACAAATTTATCTGAAATTGGGAAATTTCTAAAAAATTAATTGAAAGGTTGGAGTAAAATGACAGGAGTAAGTAACCAGTGGGCACTATTAAAGTCTACCATCCTGGAGGCAACTCGATTATATTTCAGGCAAGTTAGTAAGAATAAACAAAAGAAAAAAACAGTATGATTCACTAAAGAGCTAAGTAAAGGAAAAAAAAAATCAGCATATATGCAAGGAAACAGGAGTATAAAAATAGACAAAAAGGAGGCCAAACACATTATCAGTGCTGCCAAAGCACAGAAAGAGGAGGAACATGCTAAATCTATTAAGAAAGGAGATCAAACCTTTTTTAGGTACATTAGTGATAGAAGGAAAATATACCATAGGATCACTAAAATGAAAACTGGGCACAACACATATGTTGAGGGAGAACTGGATGTAGCAAACTATCTAAACTATTACTTCTCTTCAGTCTTCTCAGAAATAAATTGCACTAACAATAACAAGTTTGGGAATCATATTGGTTCTAGTAATGATAGTTCATTTCTCGGATTTCTGGAGACAGAGGTAGCAGAGGAACTGACTCAGTTCAAGCTTAATAAAGCAATGGGCCCTGATGGTATTCATCCCAGAGTTCTAAGAACTTTGAGGTATAGTTGTTTTTCAAGAAGGTAATACAATATACAATGGTACAAAAATGCCCAAATACCACAGGACATAAGGCACTCTGAGTATGTAGAATATATACTAGGGGTATTGAATATAAATCACAGCATCTGTGCCTCGCAATTCAGACGTTCACGATGCTGCAAGTCGACCAAATCTATGTCTGGTGACGTCATCCGTCGCTGCATGCGGTGCTCTGCCTCTTTGGAAGAAACACAGAGGCAGAGCCTGCCTGGTGGATAAAGCCCCCTCCCCTCCACTGAAGCAGAAAGTCAGCTGATGAGCTGACAGCCAGTACAGTGCGGGGGGAGGAGCTCAAGGAGACCCGACATCAGGAGAGGCTTCACTGGAGGCACCAGAAGGAGAAGACACACTGAGCAGCATGGAGGAGGGGGAATCGACTGATACCAAGAGCTGGTAAGTGCCAGTGTTACTGATCCTATACCTCCACTACCATTACCCCTCTGCCTAATCCCATCTATCCCTCTGCCACTGATCCCACCACCCCTCTGCCTTATTCCAGCCATCCCTCTGCCTCCGATCCAATCCATCCCTCTGACTCCAATCCCATCCATCCCTCTGCTGCTGATCCCATCCATCCCTCTGCCTTCCCCCTGTGTGAAATGGTAAGGGGGTACAAAAGTACCCCTACCATTTCACAAAAAAACTGTCAAAAATTATAAAAATTACAAGAGACAGTTTTTGACAATTCCTTTATTTAAATGCTTCTTCTTTCTTTTATCTTCCTTCGGTTTCTTCCCCTTCTTCTGGTTCTTCCTCCGGTGTTCTCGTCCGGCATCTTCCTCTGCGGCGTCTACTTCCCTTCTTCTCCTCGGGCCGCTCCGCATCCATGATGGCATGGAGGGAGGCTCCCGCTGTCTGACGCTTCTCCTCTTCTGACGGTTCTTAAATAACGGGGGGCGGGGCCACCCGGTGACCCCGTCCCCCTCTGACTCAAGGGGACTTGACGGGGACTTTCCTGTGGCATTCCCCATGACATCAGAAGGGGCGGGGTTACGTAACGTCAGAAGAGGAGAAGCGTCACACAGCGGGAGCCTCCCTCCATGCCATCATGGATGTGGAGCGGCCCGAGGAGAAGAAGGGAAGAAGACGCCACAGAGGAAGATGCCGGACGAGAACACCGGAGGAAGAACTAGAAGAACCAGAAGAAGAAGAAGATGGTGGAAGAAACCGAAGGAAGATAGAAGAAAGAAGAAGCATTTAAATAAAGGAATTGTCAAAAACTGTCTCGTCATTTTTAACATTTTTGACAGTTTTTTTGTGAAATGGTAGGGGTACCCCCTTACAATTTCACACAGGGGGGGAGGGCCGGGATCTGGGGGTCCCCTTGTTAAAGGGGGCTTCCAGATTCCGATAAGCCCCCCGCCCGCAGACCCCCACAACCACCAGGCAAGGGTTGTGGGGATGAGGCCCTTGTCCCCATCAACATGGGGACAAGGTGTTTGGGGGGCTTCCCCAAAGCACCCTCCCAATGTTGAGGGCATGTGGCCTGGTACGGTTCAGGAGGGGGGGCGCTCTCTCGTCCCCCCTCTTTTCCTGCAGTCTGCCAGGCTGCGTGCTCAGATAAGGGTCTGGTATGGATTTCTGGGGGGACCCCACGCCATTTTTAAAAAAAATTTTGGCGCGGGGTTCCCCTTAAAATCCATACCAGACCTGATGGGTCTGGTATAGATTTTGAGAGGGACCCCACGCCATTTTTTTTTTTCATTTTGGCCGGGGTTCCCCTTAATATCCATACCAGACCTGAATTCATTAAAGTGGATGTAAACCCAATGTCATCCTTTCTATACTACTGCCACAGGGGTTATCTATAAGGATATACATGCCTCCTGCATGTATATTTACCTGTCAAATGTCTCCCCTCTGTCTGTTATTAGACCTGAAAAACTGCATATTCTGTGGGTGGGTCTGTTGTCTGGAGCTTGGTGGGTGGAGTCCTGATGTCAGTAGACTCCCTGCCCACCTCTACACTCCCCTTGTCAATATGCATTTTCTCCTGTGTATTTCTTACACTGAACTTCTGTTATGATCTCTAACATCCAGTGAAAAGACAGGAAAGTAACCACATGACTTCAGCATGCCAAATCATGCTGAGGTGTGGAACAGCCAATCCTTGCAGAGCTGCTGAAGAAAGGAGTGAGGGGAGGGAATTAAAAAATAATGCCTGTGTCTTAGGCTGTCACTCACAGCAAGGGGGAGTATTTGACAAAGTTTTTCTCAGTTTGTCAAGATTTTTCTCACTGAACAAGGATTGCTCAGAGATGGATTAACTGTGTGGCAAGACTGGGCTCAAATGATAGGAAATCTTATACTCTACAGTATGATATATATAAAAAAAAAATTTCGGGTTTACGTCCACTTTAATAGCAGCGAGTAGTTTTAAATTACTTTTTTTCCTTTGAAATGTGATTTTGCTGTCAGACTGTTCTAAACACGGGAAACATGCGCCCCTTTACAGGCATACTATAGACACCCCCCAGGTATGAAATTTAAAGGAATATTACACTTTTATTTTTTCACTTTAAGCATTATTAAAATCACTGCTCCCGAAAAAATGGCTGTTTTTAAAACTTTTTTTTGCATTGATCCATGTCCCCTGGGGCAGGACCCAGGTCCCCAAACACTTTTTATGACAATAACTTGCATATAAGCCTTTAAAATTAGCACTTTTGATTATTCATGTTCGTGTCCCATAGACTTTAATGGTGTTCGCGTGTTCAAACAAATTTTTTGCCTGTCCGCAAGTTCTGATGCGAACCGAACAGGGGGGTGTTCGGCTCATCCCTATTCAGGAGGGCAGTTTTTTCAATATGAAACCAAAATCAAGAACACAGGGACATGACCACAAACAGAGGAAAATTCAAAAGGAATATTTTACTGAAAGGGTAGTTGATGCTTGGAATAAACTACCAGCAGAGGTAGTGAGACAGTGAACAGTAAAAGGCTTCAAACATGCTTGGGACAAACATAGATCTATACAAAATGGGGAGACTCAATGGACTACTCTGGCTTTTTCTGCCATCACTTTTCTATGTTTCTATGTGTGGGCCTGTCAGTTACCTAGGAATTATTCCAGATTTAAAGTGCCCAGATTTAAATATATCTTTACCTTTTATATACAGCATTGTAGAAATGCTATACCTGTCTATTACTAACAAGCTGCGTTTGTTAGTAATAGACAGGTATAGCATTTTTACAATGCTGAAAATAAAAGGTAAATATATATTTAAAAAGATACTTACATTTTTATTTGCTCCTCACTGTTATTCTCATAGTGGCCATTTTCACTAAGGGCAGGTGAATCAATTTCCCTTTATTTTCTTGAGCTCTGACTGGGACTCCGACAGTGCACACCATCTGAGGGGGAAGGCACTTCCCAGAATGCATCTATGAGGACCTGGTTACATCACCAGTGCCTCACTCAACTTGAAATTGGGAACAAAATAATTGTAACGTAAAAAGAATGAATTATGGCCTTTTTCTGACACTTGGTGTTTAGAAGTAAAAATCTGCATTTGTTTGCTAGAAAATTACTTCACCCCCCTCCCCCCCATTTTATATATATATATATATATATATATTTTTTTTTTTTTTTTTAGCAGAGACCCTAAATGGTGGCCGTTGCAATTTATGTCACACGGTTTTTCAAACGCAATATTTTTTGAAAAAAATACACTTTAATGAATAAAAAAACCCCATACTATATATACCCCAATTTTTGTATAATATGAAAGATTATGTTACGCCGAGTAAATATATACCCAACGTGTCATGCTTTAAAATTGCGTGCGCACGTGGAATGGCACCAAACTACGATACTTAAAAATCTCCATAGGTGACGCTTTTAACATTTCTACAGGTTACCAGTTTAGAGGTACAGAGGAGCTCTAGTGCTAGAATTATTGCTCTTGCTCATATGTTCATGGCGACACCTCACATGTGGTGGGAACACAGTTTACATATGTGGGTGTGACCTACATATGCGTTTACTACTGTGCATGAGCATGCGGGAATAGGAGTGCTTTTAATGTTTACACTGTCCCTTAAAAAAATGTTTTTGATCACTTTTATTGCTATCGTAAGGAATGTAAGCATCCCTTGTGATAAAAATACAGCATGACAGGTCCTCTTTATGGAGAGATCTGGGGTCTAAAAGATCACAAATCTCTCCTCTGCCCCTGAAAGCAAAAGATCCAAGATAAAAAAATGTATCTTTTTGTATCTCCGGTCCTCCAAGGGCATAGAGATGAGCAGCTGCCATCTTGCCATAGCTTATCTCTATGGCAAGCCACCGCCAGATGGATTCCCGGGCTCATCGATCAGTAAGGTAAGCCCAGGAACCACAGGGAAATGGTGGGAGGGAGGAAGGGGCACCCCTCCCGCTGCTTCTAAACGTGATCCTATGGCAAATTGGCTGCGGGGATCACTTTTATCTGAAAGTTTGGCGCCTGAAAAAAAAAGAAAATACTGGGGTTATGGCATCAAACTGCAGCCATAATCCCAAAATTTAACGTCAAACAAATGACGTATCTTCCCAGTTGTTAGGAGGTCAGCAAGTGGTTAAATGAGCAGCACGCTGGGTACTGGAGCCAGCTTTCAATCAGGCAGCTGTGTGGTTCCCAACAATATGGTCATGATGCTTCCAGAGCCTGGAGCAGCTCTGTGATGTCAGCTGGCAGTGGGCGTTTTAGCAGACTCTGGGTCACAGAAAAGCAAAAATAAGTGCACTTCTGGGACCCAAAAGAGCAGTATGATCAAAAGAAGCTTTGGTCATAAGTCCCCTTTTCAATTAATTTAAGCTGGAATGAAGCAGCTGCACAGACACAGAGGCTGCTCCCAATTTGACAACTGTGCAAATGCGAGTGCGTGGCCTTGAATGCAGACAGTGTGCATTTTGGGCCGTGCACCTGCACCCAAATGGATGTCAAATTAGAAGCAGCAGCTGTGTCTGTGTAGCTACTCTGTCCCAATTGAAACGAATGGGACTGCCTGTGCAGGAATGTACCTAAAACCTGTGCATTCCCATGTGGGCAAACCTGGCCCTTGCACAGGCATACGCTATAGTACGCCCATGTGAACAAGGCCTAACACATACTGATATAGAACTGATATACAAGAGTATGTAGAGGTCATATATTCATAGATTTGTAAGTCTACGGTGCCTTGCCATTTTTCGTGTTTTGTTGCGCCTCACAACCTGGAATTAACATGGATTGTTTGAGGATTTGCATCATTTAATTTATGAAGCAAACAACAAATAGGACAAAATAACAGAAAAAGTCAATGTGCATAACTATTCACCCCCCTAAAGTCTAATACTTTGTAGAGCCACCTTCTGCGGCTATCACAGCTCCAAGTCGCTTTGGATAAGTCTCTATGAGCTTGCCACATCTTACCACTGGGATTTTTGCCCATTCCTCCTTGCAAAATTGCTCCAACTCCTTCAAGTTGGATGGTTTGCGCTTGCAAAGAGCAATCTAAGTCTGACCACAGATTTTCTATTGGATTGAGGTCTGGTCTTTGACTAGGCCATTCCAACACATTTACATGTTTCTCCTTAAACCACTCAAGTGTTGCTTTAGCAGTGTGTTTTGGGTCATTGTCCTGGTGGAAGGTGAACCTCCGTTCTAGCCTCAAATCACACACAGATTGGTACAGGTTTTGCTCAAGAATATCCCTGCATCTAGCACTATCCATATTTCCCTCAACTCTGACCAGTTTCCCAGTCCCGACTGCTGAAAAACATCCCCACAGCATGATGCTGCCACCACCATGTTTCACTGTGGGGATGGTGTTCTTTGGGTGATGTGATGTGTTGGGTTTGGGCCAGACAGCGTCTTCTCTGATGGCCAAAAAGTTCAATTTTAGTCTCATCAGACCACAGCACCTTCCTTCGTACATTTTGGGAGTCTCCCACATGCCTTTTCGCAAACTCAAAACCTGCCATTTTGTTTTTGCTAAAAGTAATGGCTTTCTTCTGGCCACTTTGCCATAAAGCCCAACTCTATGGAGCGTACGGCTTATTGACGTCCTATGTACAGACTCTCCAGCCTCCGCTGTGGAACTCTGCAGCTCCTCCAGGGTTACCTTAGGTCTCTGTGCTTCCTCTTTGATTAATGCCCTCCTTGCCAGCTCCGTGAGTTTTTGGTGTGCGGCCGTCTCTTGGCAGGTTTGCTGTTGTGCCATGTTCTTTCAATTTGTTATGATAGATTTGATGGCGCTCCTAGGGATCGTCAAAGATTTGGATATTTTTTTATAACCTAACCCTGACTTGTACTTCTCAACAACATTGTCCCTTACTTGTTTGGAGAGTTCCTTGGACTTCATGGCAGTGTTTAGTTAGTGGTGCCTCTTGCTTAGGTGTTGCAGCCTCTGGGGTCTTTCAAAAAGGTGTGTATATGTAATAATAAATGTGAATGAGGTCCTTCGCGCTATCAAAGTGAATAATATAGTAATCAGATAAATTGCAGCTGGACCTGAAGTGTGTAAGTGCACTAAAATTGGTATGAAATAAATAAGTGATCAGCGCAATTTAATACTATAAATAAAATAATAATGGTTTAGCACTGTGCAAATGATTCTGTGCAAAAACCCTCATGATGCTGTGCTAAAAATGCTATGTGCAAATTATGATCCTGTGCTAAAACAAAATGATTCCTGTGCAAGATGAATCAATACAAATAAAAATGTGGATATGCACAAGAATTGTATTTGTATTGCATCATGAGCGTTTTTTGCACAGATATACTCATTTAGCGTTTTTACACAGAATCATTTGCACAGTGCTAAACCATTATTATTTTATTTATAGTATTAAATTGCGCTGATCACTTATTTATTTCATGTGTATATGTAATGACAGATCATGTGACACTTAGATTGTACACAGGTGGACATCATTTCACTAATTATATGACGTCTGAAGGTAATTGGCTGCACCAGAGCTTTTTATGGGCTTCATAACAAAGGGGGTGCATACGCACATGCCAATTATCAGTTTTTTTATTTCTGAAAAATTATTTTATGCATATATTTTTCTAATTTTACTTCACCAAGTTAGACTATTGTGTTCTGATCCATCACATATAAATCAGATTAAAAAAACATTGAACTAAAGGCTGTAATGTAACAAAATAGGTAAAAAGCCAAGGGGGTGAATACTTTTATACTGTATATAGCAGGGCACGGATGACAAGAACTACAAAAATATACAAATATAATTAAATATACATTACATTAATAGAATGAAAATGATTCTAAATGTTAAAATTAAAAAAATAAAAATAAATATGTTATACTTGCCTGCAATGGTGCACAGAGCAGCCCCCATCCTCTTCTTTCTGGGCCTCTGTCAGCGGCCCTACCCCAACCCCCCGCCGAGTGCCCCAATACCAATTTAATATGCTTTCATGCACATCAATGGATTGAAATGTGGCTCAGGTAAGTATAAGGTGGGGAGCTGAACCAGAAAGTCTGTTACCTTAATGCATAGAATGCATTAAGGTAAAAAAACCTTCTGCCGTTAGAACCACTTTAAAAAAAAGCCTAACAAAACTGCATCTTAACATTTGTCAAAACAAATTTTTGTGTAGCATACGTTAGGGATTATTGTTAGATTACATAGATGAATAATTTTGTATTCCAAATGAGTAATTATAAATTATTTAGAAAAGCACACTGTACTTCAAGTAGGCTTCTACAACAACAGACAAGGCTAAAAGGTAAAAACATTGTAAAGTTACTGAATCACATCATCATATATTAACACAAGATGCAGACCTTGTAACCATAAAACGCTGCTGAGAGGCTAGTAATAAAGTGTGTGCTGTTACCATACTCTTGGGCAGGTGGTATTAACTGAATTTATGAGGGATCCCCAAAACACTCAGCATCTGTTTGGAGGTGACAGGTGATGGAACACTGACACTTTAACTCGGACCTAGGGGGCCTTTGTTTAACTTGCTGCAGTATGAATTTGCTGGCATGTCTATTCAATAATCAAACAGTCCAAGGAAAATTCTTATAAACATAGATGTAACTTTAAGGGGTAGCTGTTCGGGAAATTTCTCAACAGGCTCCTATTCTATTAATTTACGTCTTCATAGCTTTAGGGTAGTGCAACTGAGTTCAGCAATGCAAACGATGTCCACGCCACAGTATTTTACTTACAGTACATTACAACACTACTGCACTTAGTTGCATATATTACAAACTTTGAACTGTATCCTATATAAAAAGATGTTTTTAATTTATTCATATATATATATATATATATATATATATATATATATATATATATATATATATATATATATATATATATAACATATCAATAACAGCAATAATAATCTCAACATCGTCCCCTCATCCAGAAAACCCTAAATTAATTGTCTGTCTTTCTATCTGTCTAATCAGACAAGAAATCTAGGGAGCAAATGCCATATCTGTGATCTGTGCAAGACAGGCTTATAAGCTGCTGAAAGACAGACGTATTAGAAGACACCTGGGTATTTTCAATGCCATGGATCTGTGAGAATACAGATTTGAACACCATTCTTTAGGTCAAAATGATCAATTTGGGCAAAATTCATCTTTGCGTAGGTATTGCACTAGACTAAAATCCAACATCATGTAAATTTTACTTGGGGTATATTGGCCCACTAATGACATAATTTGATTGAGAATTTGAATTTTAGCTAGGCGAGGTAGGCCCCTTTCATGCTGTCTGTTTTCGTCCAATCTCTCCATAGCAACCAGCGGCACTCGACAAGCCCTCCCTGCTCAGTGAGCGGAGAAGGACCTGTCATCCGCCGGCTCAGTGGAGATCAACGGAGAGATCTCCCGCTGAGCTGGCGGACTCCGTGGCAGCGGATCCACCTCATGGGAATGAAGCCTTAAGCAAAGCCTAACTACAGTACAAACAATACCATTCATTTGACAGTTTAAGAATATACAGTGCCTTGGAAAAGTATTCATACCCCTTGAAATTTTCCACATCTTGTCATGTTACAACCAAAAACGTAAATGTATTTTATTGGGATTTTATGTGATAAACAAAGTGGCACATAATTGTGAAGTGGAAAGCAAATGATAAATGGTTTGCATTTTTTTTTACAAATAAAGATCTGAAAAGTGTGGTGTGCATTTGTATTCAGTCCCCCGAATCAATACTTTGTAGAACCACCTTTCACTGCAATTACAGCTGCAAGTCTATTTGGGGTTGTCTCTACCAGCTTTGCACATCTAGAGAGTGACATTTTTGACCATTCTTCTTTGCAAAATAGCTCAAGCTCTGTCAGATTGGATGGAAAGCATCTGTGAACAGTATTTTTCAAGTCTTGCCACATTCTCAATTGGATTTAGGTCTGGACATTGACTGGGCCAGTCTAACACATGAATATGTTTTGATCTAAACCATTCCATTGTAGCTCTGGCTGTATGTTTAGGGTCAGTGTCCTGCTGGAAGGTGAACCTCCGCCCCAATCTCAAGTCTTTTGTAGACTCTTAACAGGTTTTCTTTGGCTCCATCCATCTTCTTTTCAACTCTGACCAGCTTCCCTGTTCCTTGCTGAAGAAAAGCGTGGTGTGTTCAAGGTGATGTGCAGTGTTAGTTTTCCACCACACATAGCGTTTTGCTTTTAGGCCAAAAAATTAACTTTTGGTCTCATATGACCAGAGCACCTTCTTCCACGTTTCCTGTGTCCCCCACATGACTTCTTATGGCTTTCTTTCAACAATGACTTTCTTCTTGCCACCCTTCCATAAAGGCCAGATTTGTGGATTGCACGATTAACCACTTGCCACACCACAACACCGAGCTAGGTAAAGAGTCTCTGATGGTTGATCACAGTGCAATCACGGCTGATCACAGTGTAAACAGGAAGAGCCGTTGATCAGCTTTTCCTCACTCGTGTCTGTCAGACGAGAGTAGAGGAGAGCCGATCGGCTGCTCCTCTGACAGGGGGGGGTCTGTGCTGATTATCGCAGCCCCCCCCCCCCCCCCCCCCCCCGAGGATGCCCACACTGGACCACAAGGGATGCCAGAAGGACCACCAGAGATGTCACCACCAGGTATGCCACCCTAGACCACCAGGTATGCCAATCAGTGCCCACAATGGATGCCAATCAGTGCCCACAGTGTGCATCACTGATTGGCAGGCATTGTTTGGCATTCATCCATACCATAAATTAGTGTAAATTAGTGCCACCTCTAAGTGCCCATCCGTGCCACCTATCAGTGCCCATCTGTGCCACCTATCAGTGCCCATCCGTGCCACCTATGTGTACCCATCAGTTTCGCATATTAGTGCCCATCATCAGTGCCGCCTTATCAGTGGCCGTCAGTGCAGCCCCATCAGTGCCCATCAGTGAAGGAGAACACTTACTTATTTACAAAGTTTTGTAACAGAAACAAAAAATTTTTTTTTTTTCAAAATTTTCGGTCTTTTTTAAAATTTGTTTTGCAGAAAATAAAAATCCCAGAGGTGATCAAATACCACCAAACGAAAGCTTTATTTGTGGGAACAAAATGATAAAAATGTAGTTGTATGACCGTGCAATTGTCATTCAAAGTGCGGCATCGCTAAAAGCTGAAAATTGGTCTGGGCAGGAAGGTATATAAGTGCCCTGTATTGAAGTGGTTAATAGTTGTCCTGTGGACAGATTCTCCTGCCTGAGCTGTGGATCTCTACAGCTCCTTCAGAGCATTATTAATTTCGACAACGAAAACGTTTGTCAAAATTCTCCTCAGCGGCATTTTTACAGTGACAAAAACAAAAAGTACAGCACATTTTCATCCACTGCCGAAAACTATGATGAAAATCAATTCCATTTTTATTGCCAAACAAATTAAACGAAAATGTGAGGCAGGGACGTTTACCCTTGCAAACTAACTTTTGGTTTCCATGGAGCTCTGCCTGCTTCCACTCCTAGCAAGCGACTGTGTGCAGCCAGCATTACAGGCCTCTGAGTCTCACGCTGATGACTGCCGGAGACCAGAGTAGCACTGTGCATTACAGTGAGGCCTCCCGAGTCCCAACGACTGCCTACGTCCAGAGCAGTGAGTAGACAGGGCACCCACTGTGAGTGTGTAGTGTGCATTACAATTATAAGCAGGCCTGAGGTAAGTCTAATGAGTTTGGAAATTCTATAGAAATGCTTAAATAATGCATAATACAATTTAACTAAACACATTAGATTGTAGTTGACTAAAATGATTTTATTTGACTAGTCAACTAAAACAATTGCAGATGACTAAAATGGCATTTTAGTCAAAAGAGAAGTACAAAGGCTGGCCGGAGGCTAGCCTGCATTTGTGGGAGGAGTCTGAGAGAGCTATTTAAGCCTCCTCCTCTGTCAGGTCAGGGCTCATGGGCGTTCTGGGTTCAGTAGGGGGTGGGGGCCTACGCGTCACTTCCGGATCAATTACAAGATGGTGGCGGTGCCTCTCTCGGTGCTTCACCAGGGAGTTCACCTCTCCACCCACTCCTCTCCCCATGCATGCAGCTCCACGAGGGAGCCTCTTGCCAGCTAGCTCCTCTCTCCCTTTACCAGCTTGCTTCAGGGGGGGAGCTGCCGACCACTTCTCCGGCTATTGAGGGGAGGGGGGATGTTCAGCCAGCTGCATGCGGCGCCACGGGGGGTCCGCCCGCCCACTTTTCTCGGTGATCTTGCAGAGGGAAGGGAGGGGGGCGTCCATCCTCCACCCACCCTCCTTCCCCTCGGCGGCATCCAGTCAAGTGCGGCCCGCCCGCTTCTCCCGGCGAGCATGCCGGGGGAAGGGAGGGGGGCCGTCCATCCATCCGTCCTCCACCACCCTCCTTCCTTCCCCTCGGCTGCAGCTCGTGCCGGGGGAGCGGGGGGGGACGTCCTTCCATCCTGCACAGCTCCACATGGCCAGCACGCAGCCCGAGCTTCTCCCGACACCCATGAGGGGGGGGCGCCGTGGCCGTCAATCATCTTCACCCACACCAACTTCCCTAGGGCTCAGTTTGGGGGGGGTCGCCTGTCCATCTTCCACCTTCGCTGGGCCCAATCCCGCATGGGGGAGGTGCCGCCCGCTTCTCCCTCATCCCTGTGTGTCCTGCCAGCGTGGGGTGGCGGCCGCCTGCTTCTCCTGGGGGGGGGGCATCTATTCGTCCATCTTTTATCCACTCACCTAGCATTTGGCCCCTGCATTTGTTCACCTCACCTCCCTGGAACTCACACCGTGCATCACGGAGGAATCGCCCGCACGCTTCCCGGTTTTCGTGGGGGGGGGGTGCTCACTCGCCTGCTCACTTCCCGGTACTCACATGGGGCATCATGGGGGGGGAGATCCCTGCACGCCTCCCGGGCATTCACCGCTTCAGGTACCAGTGTTTCATCATGGTGTTTCAGCCCCAGGATTTCTGTCATAGCGTGTCAGCCTCAGATTTCCATCACAGCGTTTCTATCTAGGCGTTTCAGTGTCAGCGTTTTGCTATCATAGCACTCCTGTTGTAGCGTTCCGGTCATAGTGTTTTCTGCCTCAGCAGTTCTGTCGCAGCATTCTCCCCCAACATTTCTGTCAAGGTGTTCTGCCCCAGCATGTCGGTCGTCACATTCAGCCCTGCATTTCTGTCATGGCGTTTCTGCCCCAGCGTTTCTGTCATGTTCAGCCGGCATTTCTGTCAGCCTCAGCATTTCTGTTGCAACGTCCAGCATTTCTGTCTCAGCGTTCAGCCCTAGCATTCCTGTCATAGTATTCTGCCCCGGCATTTCCATCATTAGCATGCTACCCCGGCATTTCGGTATCAGCGTTTGTCTTAGCGTTTCTGCCCCAGGATTTCCGTCTTAGCGTTCTGCCCCAGGTTTTCCGTCCTAGCGTTCGGCCCCAGGATTTCCGTCCTAGCGTTCGGCCCCAGGATTTCCGTCCTAGCGTTCGGCCCCAGGATTTCCGTCCTAGCGTTCGGCCCCAGGATTTCCGTCCTAGCGTTCGGCCCCAGGATTTCCGTCCTAGCGTTCGGCCCCAGGATTTCCGTCCTAGCGTTCGGCCCCAGGATTTCCGTCCTAGCGTTCGGCCCCAGGATTTCCGTCCTAGCGTTCGGCCCCAGGATTTCCGTCTTAGCGTTCGGCCCCAGGATTTACGTCTTAGCGTTCGGCCCCAGGATTTACGTCTTAGCGTTCGGCCCCAGGATTTACGTCTTAGCGTTCGGCCCCAGGATTTCCGTCTTAGCGTTCGGCCCCAGGATTTCCGTCTTAGCGTTCGGCCCCAGGATTTCCGTCTTAGCGTTCGGCCCCAGGATTTCCGTCTTAGCGTTCGGCCCCAGGATTTCCGTCTTAGCGTTCGGCCCCAGGATTTCCGTCTTAGCGTTCGGCCCCAGGATTTCCGTCTTAGCGTTCGGCCCCAGGATTTCTGTCACAACGTTCTGCCCCAGAATTTCTGTCACAACGTTCTTCTCCAGCATTTCTGTCACAACGTTCTTCTCCAGCATTTCTGTCACAACGTTCTTCTCCAGCATTTCTGTCACAACGTTCTTCTCCAGCATTTCTGTCACAAACGTTCTTCTCCAGCATTTCTGTCCCAAACGTTCTTCTCCAGCATTTCTGTCACAACGTTCTTCCCCAGCATCTCTGTCATAGCGTTCGGCCCCTGCATTTCTGTCATAGCGTTCGGCCCCTGCATTTCTGTCATAGCGTTCGGCCCCTGCATTTCTGTCATAGCGTTCTGCCCCTGCATTGCTGTCATAGCGCACAGTCTCAGCATTTCTGTCAAGGCGTTTCTGCCCCAGGTTTTCGGTCACAGTATGGCTGCCCAAGATTTCTGTCATAGCGTTTCTGCCCAGGATTTCTATCACAGCGTTTCTGCCCCAGCATTTCTGGCTTGACGTTCAGTCTCAGCTTTTCTGTCTTGGTGCTTCTGCCCCAGGTTTTCTGTTATTACATTTCTGCTTTAGCATTCTGTCATAGCGTTTCTGCCTCAGGATTTCGGTCATGGCATTTCTGCCTCTGCGTTTCTGCCCCAGGAGTTCTGTCATGGCATTTCTGCCTCTCCGTTTCTGCCCCAGGAGTTCTGTCATGGCATTTCTGCCTCTGCGTTTCTGCCCCAGGATTTCGGGCATGGCATTTCTGCCTCTGCGTTTCTGCCCCAGGATTTCGGGCATGGAATTTCTGCCTCTGCGTTTCTGCCCCAGGATTTCGGTCATGGCATTTCTGCCTCTGCGTTTCTGCCCCAGGATTTCGGTCATGGCATTTCTGCCTCTGCGTTTCTGCCCCAGGATTTCGGTCATGGCATTTCTGCCTCTGCGTTTCTGCCCCAGGATTTCGGGCATGGCATTTCTGCCTCTGCGTTTCTGCCCCAGGATTTCGGGCATGGCATTTCTGCCTCTGCGTTTCTGCCCCAGGATTTCTGTCTTTGCTTTTCTGCCTCAGCATTTCTGTCAGTGTTCTGTCATAGTGTTTTTGCCCCAGGATTTCTGTCATTGCATTTCTGCAGCAGGATTTTAGTCTCAGCATTTGTCATTACGCTCTGCCCAGGGTTTCGGTTCTCACGTTCCTGCCTCAGCTTTCAGTTTCAGCATTCCTGTTATAGGGTTTTTCTGTCAGACATTGCTGTCAGTGCGCTTCTGCCCCAAGATTTCTGGCATAGCCTTTCTACCTCAGTGTTCAGTCTCAGCATTCCTGTCACAGCGTTTCTCAGAGGGGCGTTGTTGTTCAGTCACGGCATACTTCGGTAGCTGGTTTTATCTTCGTTGTTTGTCATGTCTCATTGTATCTTTGTTCATGTTTGTACCTGGGTCAGTTAGCTAGGGCTCACATGTCAGGATCTGTCACGTCTACAGATCCATACGGGCTGAGGTTTCGTTTGTTAATGATTGTTGACCACAATCTTCTCGCCCGTATAACATACGTCATACGATGCACGTTCATTCACCACACCTGTACGATTACCCACCACGGTCTGTGGGTACACCAGCCCTGAGTTTTCAGTCAATTACCTGTCTCTGCGCAGCAGGTGACTCGGGCTCAGTCACTACCTACACGAGGGGGGGGGGGGGGGGGTGGTCCATCATCAGCTTCATTCACACGCAGTGGTCTTGACATTTCTCCTCATGTTTTCATACTTGGGTAGGCTTAGAGGGGGATTGCTGTTCTCATGTATTGTTGCCTGTCATTTCTCTTGTTCATGTTCTCAGGTTGGGCTGCATTGGCAGCCATCATCCCCTTGTTGGTCCTTAAGTGGTAGGTTTGGGCAAACGTCGTCATGATTCTGGATTCTACACTCGGGCCTGATATCTTGTCTAGGATGTGGCCTGGAAGACTGCTCAGGGACATCAGTCCAGTCATTTTTTCCGTTCCCCAGCCGGTGTCAGGTAGGGGGGTTTTTCAGTCACTTTGGGGTATGACTGTTTCAGGCCATGAGACTTATTTCCCCGGTGTGGAGTCTGGCCATCCTTCCTCGGTTCAGGATTCAGACTCGGCTGCAGCACGAACTGATCAAATCAGGTGGGACCAGCATTCGGTGTCTGGCATGGTTTCTCCACGTTGTCAGTGCTTATTGCCTTAGGGTTTGGGCCTCAACCACCTACTCCATCACATCCTTCAGGTATTTAGCTTTTGAACTCCTGCCAGTTGTCCTTTGGCACTTACCCTCGCTCTTTCCCATACCAGTATGGGTAGGCCAGGGCTTGGGGGAGGGTTTCACGGAGCACTTCCCAGGGTCTGGGCGAAGTTTTGATCTTCTCGGCTATCATTTTGCAGGGGCTCCTCGGGACAGCCATGGCTCCCCTTCCCCCACGCATCCTCTCATTCACAGTAGTTCATTCTCATGTCTGGGTCGTCTCGGGCTTCAGGCTCTGCCCAAGCGTTCATGGGACATTTAGTTGGGTTCGGGGTAGCTTCGCGGGTTCTACAAGGGGTTCTGTCTCATCACAGAGTCGGGGGTTTCTCCTGTGATAACGGACACTTATCAGTTATATACTGTTGCCATCCGGGCACGCACTACTCCACTTGAAGGATTGTTACCTTCCCTTTTTCACCTAAATTTGTGTCTTTTTGCCCTCTTTTCAGGCATACTGACCAGTCAGGCCAAGGCACACCTCAGGCCTTGGTGCTTAGGAGTATCACTTTCTAAACTCGAAGACTCTGACTACAACTAAAACTCAATAAAAATTCAATGCCAATATTAACACTGCCATGGGCCTCTTGGCTGCTTCTCTGATTAATGCCTGGCCTGTCAGTTTTTTTTAACTTGGAAAAAAACAACTTTATTAATAATAAAGCACAGAATACATTGCATTCAATTGCATTTGGCAATAAAGGTATGCTTTCACATAGCGTTCACTGTAGTTTTCATTGTACATATATCACATGTTACATAGTAATATAGGTGCAGTTGCTGTTTACATTGAAGCTTTCTAGGTCTTAGTTCAATTAAATTATTGTGCAGGGTTCCATAATCCTTTTTATTATGACAGTGGTACCCTGCAAAAGTTTAGTTTAGTATACCCGCAAAGTTTGGGATTTTATATACACGTTTCACCGTCCTCCAGCCATCTGTCCCATACTTTGGAATACTTGTGTGTGCATCCCCTGTGGGTATTTACCAGTTTTTTGAATGGCAGTGTATCATTGACTTCTTTCTTCCATAGCTGTATTGTGGGGGGCAGAGCCTGCATCCATAACTTAGCTATTACTGTTCGTGGTAAAAATAAAGTTTCATATATGAATGCAGTTTAATATTTATCGATTTCTACGTCAGGCAATAACCCCAACAGACATAACTTAGGGTCAAGGACCACGGGGGATCCCATATTATCATGTAGGAAGTGGACAACCTGTGTCCAATATGTCTGTACATTTGGGCAGCTCCATATTAGGACACATCGGGTTGTATGTGTGCTGAAATTTTGCGGTGTTAGGTAGGCTTTATGTACGATATATAGTTGTGTCAGTCTATCTGATAATTTAGGGGATACAGTCTTGGTTCCTTCAAGTATTTCATCCCAGTCAGTGTCTTCAATTGGGCCTATATCTTGTTCCCATGCCATTTTTACCATTTGAGTAATTGCTATCATTCTCTGGTGTCTGAGCGTGAAATACAGGTTCGATATAAGTTTAGAGGGGTCTTCACCCATGACTATATTCAGTAATTGGGTTCTTATTGGATGTTGGAGCTGTAGGTATTTGAAGATTAGATGGTTTGGGAGCATAAATTCCTCTTTGAGTGTTTGAAACGGTTTAAGCCCGGAACTTGACAGTACTTGGTGTAGATATATTATTCTGTGTATGGCCCATACTGTCGAGTCTGGTATTGATTCTAGTTCAGGCATATGGCTGTTAACCCACAATGGAGTGTGGGAGTGTATTTTCCCTGTATTCTGTTTTTTCAGAGTAATTTCCCATACCCTCTGTTGGTATAGTAGCATTCCCGTGTTGTATCGTGAGGTTTATTAATTTAAATTTGCTTCCCGCGAAGGATAGCTTGGGGGGGTGTATATGGTTTGTCGCATACTAAGGATCTATAGTGCTTTAGTTCTGTTGTATTAAAGTGGTGTATATGGGAGAGCTGAGATGCTAAATAATAGTCTTGTAGGTCTGGGAGGGATGTCCGTGGGGTTCTTTAGAATGTGTCAGGCTAATTTGTGTCTGTTGCTCCCCCATACGAATTTAGAATGGCTTCCATTTGTTTAAATATTTTCAAGGGGATGTATAGGGGGGTATGCCATATCATGTACAGAATTTTAGGTAATATAATCATTTTTATTATGTTTATGCGTCCCATTACTCCTAAGGGTAGCCTGGCCCATGTCTGAGTTTTGGTTTTGAGTAGCTCAAATAGTGGTTCTATATTCAGGGGTGTGTAGTCTGCTAGATTTCTGGTGACCTCTACTCCAAAATATTTAATCTTAGACACTCTGGATAATTATAGCGGAGGGATCCTTATGAGAGGGGGAAAGATATCTATAGGGAGGATTTGGGATTTGTCCCAGTTTATGCGCAGTCCTGAGTAGCCTCCCATTTGTTCAATGATTCTCAGTGCAGCTTGAAGCGATGGACCCTGGTCCGCTAAATAGAGTATAGTGTAGTCTGCATATAAGCCTATTTCTTCTACTGTGTGGCCCCCATCGCAGGCCCAGAATATCTGGATCTGCTCTGATGGCAATTGCCAGTGGTTCAGCAACTAAGGCATACAGCAGGAGGGAGAGTGAACATCCCTGACGTGTACGCCTTTTCAAGTGGAAACTGCTCTGAGAGCCATCCATTCACAAAAATTCTCGATTTGGACATCTGATATAGGAGTTTTACTCATTTTATAAAGTGTGGACCAAAGCCATATGTAGGCATTCCCATAGATTATGGCCATTCCACTGAATCGAAGGCTTTGGCCGTATCTAGTGCCACTACCACCCTGCTTCCGGAATTGTCGTGTTGTGCCTGAATGTTCATGTACAATTTTCTAATGTTCATGGCTGTGTTCTTCCCTGGCATAAAGCCTGTTTGATCCCGGTGGATTAGTGTGAGTATAGCAGTATTCAACCTAGAGGCCAGTATCTTGGCTAGTTTTTTAATATCTACCTGCAATAGTAAGATAGGCTGGTATGATTCTGGGTAGTGAGGGTCTTTACCCGGTTTGGGAAGTACTATTATTTGGGCTTCCTGCATAGATATAGGAAGTGGGTCTAGATCAAATATGGACTGGTATAGGGCCTTGAGCATGGGGATAAGTATGTCAGAGTAGGTTGCATAGAATTCCAAGGGCAGCCCAGCTAATCCTGGTGCTTTAGATTTAACTAGTTGAGCAATCAATTCAGTAATATCATGTGTGGTGATGGGTGCATCTAGATGTTTGACTTGCTCAGGGTTGAGCCAAGGAAACTGTATAGTGTTCAAGCAGTTTTGTATTTCCCTTTGTGTGTAGGTACTTTGGGATTTATATAGATTGCCATAAAATTGTTGAAACTTGGCTGCAACTTGGGGGGGGGTCTGTGATACTGTTCCCATCCGGGTCACTTAGTGAGACCACTATCGGTAGTCTATCGTCCAAGTGAGCCAGGTATTCCAACACTCTCTCCCCCTGCTCATATACCTGCTATTTAGAGAAAAAATTGGATTTTTTATACTTGCCGTAAAATCCCTTTATATGAAGTTCATTGACGGACACAGCACCATAATCTTGACCTTAGGGCTATATCGCCACCTTTAGGAGAGGACTAGGCAGAACATAGAAAAAAAAACAAGCACAGTACCGCCCAGGGGGCGGTCCTATTGGCAATAACCCCCCACTCTACTCCCAGCAGCTCAGTTCGTCAAAAAGCAGTACAAACATAAATAGGAGGGGTGGGTGCTGTGTCCGTCAATGAACTTCAGAGAAAGGGATTTTACGGTAAGTATGAAAAATCCCATTTTCTCTTTTGTTCATTGGCCACAGCACCATAATCTTGACCTTAGGGACAAACCCAAGCAGTGCCAAAAACGAGGGGTGGAAACACAGAAAAAATAAACTCCACCCACAACAAAAAGAACTCCCCATCAGAGGAGCTGCAACCTCAGACAGCCCCCTGCAAAACCTTGCGGCCGAAGCATGCATCCGAAGATGCGCCCACATCAACCTTGTAAAATTTGGTGAAAGTGTGTACTGACGACCAGGTAGCCGCCTTACACACCTGGGAAATGGACGCTTGATGCCGGAAGGCCCAGGAAGCACCAATTGCTCTGGTAGAATGCGCCGTGACGGAAAAAGGGAGGCTCCTGCCCCCTTATGGCATAAGCCTGAACAACAATCTGTCTGATCCACCAGGCCCTTCTTCGGACCAACCACTGAGACAAATAGAGTCCAACCTCCGGAAAGGAGCCGTAGCAGACAGATACACCCGCAGAGCCCAGACCACATCCAGAGAATGTAAGGCGACCTCCTTGGGATGCGACGGCCGAGGACATAAGGACAGAAGCACAATGTCCTCATTTAGATGAAAGGCAAAAACTACCTTCGGAAGAAAAGAGGGCTGAGGATGCAGCACCGCCTTATCCTTGTGGAGAATCAAATAGGGAGACTTGCATGACAAGGCCGCCAACTCAGAGACCCGCCTTGCGGCAGTAATAGCCACTAGAAACACTACTTTCTGAGGGAGTGTCAGTAAAGGGATCTCCCTAATGTTCTCGAACGGTGGTTTCTGGAGCAACGAGAGCACCAGATTCAGATCCCACGGGGGCAGCGGCGGGCGTACCAGAGGGACCACATGCCGAACCCCCTGAACAAATGTACGCACCAATGAGTGAGCCACCAGGAGCCGCTGAAAAAAAAGACAGCCAGAGCTGATATCTGCCATTTAATGGTGCTTAATGCAAGCTTCTGATCCACTCCCCGCTGCAGAAACAGCAGGATCCTGGAAACCGAATATGAAAGTGGATACCACCCCACCTCCTCACACAGGGAGAAGTAAGCCTTCCAGGTGCGATGATAAATCTTCCGCGAAGAAGACTTTTGCGCCCTTAGCACTGTGGAAATTACCGAAGCCATCAGCCCTCTGTCCCTCAGCACTTGGCTTAAAACAGCTGTGCTGTTAAAGCCAGAGACGGATGGAGTATCGGACCTTGAGACAGAAGGTCCTCCTGCACCGGCAGCTGCGAAGGAACATCCGGTACCGTTCGTACTATGTCAGTGTACCAAGGACGTCGAGGCCAGTCTGGGGCAATCAGAGTCACCGGAATCCCCTCGGCCTCCACTCTGCGCAGCAGACAAGGAAAGAGCCTGAGAGGGGGCATAAATGAGCCGATAACGCTCCCATGGGGCCAACAACGCGTCTGACGCGTCTGCCCAGGGATCCCTTGACCTGGCCACAAACCTCTGCACCTTCTGATTGAGCCCAGAGGCCAGGAGATCCACATCCGGCATGCCCCACCGTAGGCAAATGAGCCGAAACACTTCCGGATGCAGTGACCATTCCCCCTGGTCCAGCAACTGACGACTGAGATAGTTCGCCTGTCAGTTTTCTACGCCCGGAATGTACATGGCTGACAGAGCCGGCACGCGCCGCTCTGCCCACTGCAGGATGTGGGAGACCTCCAGCGCTGCTGCTCAGCTCCTTGTCCTTCCCTTAGGATTGACATAAGCCACCGCCGTGGCGTTGTCCGACTGGATCCTAACCGGACGGCCCTGCAGCCTCTGCGACCACGTGGAGAGGCACTGCCTGATCACCTGCAGCTACAGAACATTGATCGACAGGCGGGATTCCTCCTGCGTCCAGCAACCCTGGGCCGACTGGATGCCCAAAATCCCCCCCAGTCAGACTGGCGTCCGTCGTGATCACGTCCAACGGAGAGGAAGGAACGCTTTTCCCAAAAAAAACACCCAGGGACCTCAGCCACCAGAGAAGCGAAGCCCTGGCTAGACGGCTCACCCGGATTTGACAATCCAGTGATGTCGGAGATTTGTCCCATTTGGACAGGATCTCTTTCTGCAAGACCCGAGTGTGGAATTTAGCATACGGTACCGCCTTGAAAGTGGCTACCATGAGGCCCAGCACTCACATGCAAAAACGCAGCGACGACCACCTGCGGGACATCAGTAACCGCACCACAGAGTGGAGAGTCTGCAGCTTGCTTGAAGAAAGAAAGACTCTCACCTTTGAGAAGTCCAGAATCAACCCCATGTACTCCAGGCATTGGGTTGGCAGCAACACCGACTTCTGGAGATTCAACACCCAGCCAAACTCCTGAAGAGTCTGCATGGTGATCGCCACATCCTCCCTTAGTTCTGAGGCAGAAACTGCTCTCAGGAGGAGATTGTCCAGGTAACCCACGATCGCGATCCCTCGTTGTCTCAGCAACGCCAGAATCGGAGCCAGCACCTAGGTAGCCGACGCTATACCAAAGGGAAGAGCTACAAATTGGCAGTCCACGTTCCCGACCGCAAATCACAGGAACCTCTGGTGTCTAATGCATATGGGGACATGCAAGTATGCGTCCTTGATGTCCAAGAATGCCAGGAAATCCCCCTGATGAAGTGCAGTGACCACGGAACGAACCGATTCCATCCTGAACCTCCGAACCTTCACAAAACAATTGAGGGCCTTGAGATCCAGGACTGGACGGACCCCTTCCTTCTTCGGGATTACAAACAGATTGGAGTAGAATCCCTGAAACCTTTCTGACGTCAGTACAGGCACTATCACCCCACGCAGTAGCAAGTCCTGTATTGCCCCAAACAGGGCCTCCCAACAAGACGGAAGGAGATGAAGGTTGGAGGAAAAAAAACCTCTCTGGCGGACAAGAAAGAAACTCTATCTTGTAGCCTGAAAAAATCAGCTCGCAGACCCACCGGTCGGAAAGAAGAGAAGTCCACCGGTCTGCAAACTCCCGAAGGCGACCCCCCAACCGAGAGCCGGGTGGGGGTGAACCTTCATGCGGTAGCAGATTTGTTTGCAGGCTTGTAAGGCTTGCTATACCAGAGACATTTTTGTCCCTCGGCGGACACCTTGTTGGACTGGGAATGCTTACCCGCCGAAACGGCGGACGAAAAAAATTGCTTCTGAGCGGAAAAAGAGGGTCCCTGCCTACGGCGTGGCTCCTTACCCTTTCTGGACTGTGGGAGCAAAGTACTCTTTCCCCCAGTAACATCTTTAATAACGTTATCCAGAGAGGCGCCAAACAGCCTCCCACCTTGGAAGGGCAACTCCGCCAGCGCTTTCTTAGATGTCTGGTCCGCAGACCAACACTTGAGCCAAATCAGCCAACGCGGCACTACTGCTGAAACCGAGGCTCTAGAAAGCAAAGGGGCCATATCCAGGGCCGCATCACAAATATACTTAAGGCCAAGCACCAACTGGTCTGCCAGTTCCAACAACTCGCTGTGCAACAACTTAGCCCATTCAGTAAGTGTTTGCGACTCCAGAGCCGTAGCTAACACCAGCCGAAGCGCCGACCCCACCACCGTAAACATAGACTGGGCAACCGCCTCAGCCCTTCTGTTGGCAGGGTCCTTGAAAGAGAAGAGAACCTCTGGTGGGAGTCACCGGAATCGACCCACCGGAATCGTGGTCACCTTATTTAACCTAGATACCGGGGGGGTCAACGACCGGAGATGTCCATTTTTTCAGAAAACTCTCCTCAAAGGGGTAACGCACTACCAATCGCCTCGGGACTGAAAAGGCACGCTGCGCGCGTTCCCAATCTCTGTGAATAAACTTATCAAAATAAGTCAGGTAGGGGAACACCTTAGCGGTGCGGACTGGCTTGTGGGACCCAAAAGGGACCGACACATCTGCAGATGCCCCAGCCGTATCCTCTATCTTCAAGGTATCCCGCACAGTCATGATAAGTGTCCCCAACTAGCGCTTTTTCCTGCGCTGAAACGGACGCGGAAGATTCCTCCTCACTGTCCGAAGGGTCATGGTCCGCAACCTCTGAAGCGTCAAAACAGAGGCCGCCTGCCACCGCGGGGCCGAGTCTGAATCAGAGCTTTCCCCAGAAGATGGGGGGAAAGGGGGCGTTTTTTACCCGCCTTGTGCCCACACGCCACTTCCACCCTGAAAACAAATGATTCCAGGACTGCCGACAGAGCGTCCAGGGGCACTGCAGGTCCAGGGGAACCGGTTGCTATCACAGGGGTGTCTGGGGAAGAAGCGCCTGGGGAAGAAGCGCCAGCATCAGACGCCATGCCTGACCCACTCTCGCCTGTCACCACCCGGAACCTAAGGCAAGAGACAAAAAAATGCCTACCCTCCTAGATGCCACAGACTGAGGGGCCCCCCCGCAGGACTCACAACTCTGACCAAGGCGTTGTGCTGTGCAGTTCTCCCCTCTGCAGGCGTCCAAACCATGAGGTGTTCTGTGTCAGTTTTGCGCTGTTCCTGGCTTAAACGGTCGCCCAGCGCTAGAGAACTAACAGAAAACGTCACCCGTGGCTACAAGAAAATGGCTGCCTCAGACAAAAGTGCCTGAAAACGCCGGGAAAATGGCCATGGCTTACAGGAAAATGGCCACGGTTCCCGTGGCGACCATTCCCCCTGCACGGCGGTCAAACAAGGGAAAAAAAATGTCAGCAACCCCCTGCCAGGCACCCCGAGAACCCCCCGGAGGACCCCCGGGCCAGGTAAGTGCCACACACCCCCTACGCCCAGCCACGCAGTGCCCCTTCGGAAGGGGAGGAGGGAAAGAGACAGGGAGGGAGGAAAGGGAGAGAAATAACCCCCTAATCGACCTCCCCAGGGAGTGCCCAGCTGCTCCAGCCTGCCTAAGCAAGTGGAGCCATACTTACCCCTCCTGCAGGGACTGCTGGACCCACTCCACGGACAGATCCATCTCCCACATAGTATGGAGTGGCTGTCAGCCATGGTAACACTGACTTGGACAGCAGTAGCCCGGTCATATGTGTACCCCGGAGCATAGAGATCGCCGGCCGCCCCGAACCAGAACGGGACCTGTTGCGGCTGACCCAGCGCGGAGCTAAGGTCTGCACTCGCTTAATGGCCAGGCTGGGGAGACTACCAGGATCTATATTATCCCGCCTGTCACCCAGCCTGGCTGTTGACTGCAGATCACAGGAAGAAAAAATCTAAAATTTTCAAAGAACCACTGGCCCCCACAGGGAGCTAGGTCCTTCTCCTAATCTAGGGAGAAAAAAACTGAGCTGCTGGGAGCAGAGTGGGGGGGGTTATTGCCAGTAGGACCGCCCCCTGGGCGATACTGTGCTTGTTTTTTTGTTTTTTTTCTATGTTCTGCCTAATCCTCTCCTAAAGGTGGCGATATAACCCTAAGGTCAAGATTATGGTGCTGTGTCCGTCAATGAACGAAAGAGAAATATACGTTGTTTAGCCTTTTCCGTATACAGTTGTGTAACCATGCGGTCTGGAGTTTACATTTATCAAGGTTTTCAAGGGTTGGGCTTGAGTTATATGTCGATTCCAATTCCTGTATTTTGTCAGATGCCAGTTATAGTATAAGATTAGATGTCTGTTTAAGTCTGTTTATACTGGTGGATAGAATCCAGCGGGCATGTACTTTGAATTCATCCCAGTGTGTATTGAGAGTGTGTGGGTCTTGGAGCTTATCAAATTAGAAATGTATTTCTCTCACTATGGATTCATGCTCTGTGAGAGCTGATAACCAGTGGGGGTTGAGCCTCCACATTCGTGTGGGGGATGCGGCTCGCAGGGATGCTGTCATCCAGCAAGAGGAGTGGTCTGACAAGGCCCTGGGTGCAAATCCCGAGCCCGTGACTTTATGGTCTTGGAGATTAATATAAAATCTATTCTAGACATGGTATTATGGCTTATGGAGTGGCATGTATATGCCCTGGTTGTGGGGTTACTGTGTCTCCAAACATCAACTAAGGCAAATTCGGTCATGGTGCGGCATAACCTGGTCTGCAGCGGATCTTCCGGTCGGGTCACTGTTTGTATCGGGTGATCTAGCGATGGAATCGTGTTGTTAAAGTCCCCCATCCATATCACTGGCACCGTCGGGTACTGTGCTATATACGCAAGGCCGTCTGTAACCACGTCTGATCTATATGGGGGGGAATGTAGCTGGCTAGAAGTAACAAGGGGGCACCCCCTACAATTGCATGCATGATTAGGTATCTACCCTGCTGGTCTGACACCAACTCAGTGGGGGTAGATTTAGCAACATTTACCGAAACCCCCTGGACAGGTTTTTGTGTGTGCTATGGTAAGCCCAGCCTACCCAGGGGCGTTTCAAAGCCACTTGCAGTTGCCCGGTATCATGGGTTTCTACCAATGCTATGATATCTGCCTTCTGCCTTTTTAGAAATATTAGTACTGCTGTGCGTTTGATTTTATCCCGCACATTCCATGTCATAAACTTAATTGCTGCCATGGTGTTCATTGGTACATAGTGTGCACATAAACCAGCAGGGTATCACCTCTATCATAAAGATTGCAGTTTCACCATATAATAAATATATATATGTGTGTGTGTATATATAAACATACGGTCCACATAATAGCCATGTGCTTTTTTGCATACATTCCATGTTGTTAACACGTGCACAACAGTAAATTTTTTCCAAATACTCTGATCTGAGGATCTAGTATTTTCCATCCCACCCAGCTTCTCACCTCCCCAACTTGGTGGAAGCATGTAGTACCCTTTAACCAAGATTTGGTCCAACATCCAGCCTTCCAAGCTAGCTGGAGGTGCATTTCTTATAACAGATTTACCAATAAGAACTATGTAGAAAAATAGTTGTATTTGCGAGGGGGGGCGATTTTTCACTGTATAGCGCATGGCAATGGCGCAAATTATGTCCTATTCTTTCCGGTTCTTCATCTGTGTGAGACTCTTGCTGAAAGGATTCACAGTCATTCTTGTGTGCATATGGTAGGGGTATTCAGCCCCACATTTTCTAATGGGAATGCTGGTCTTTCAGTGTGGGGGGAAAGATTAGGAGCCACTATCGTCTATGCGGTCCTGGATTGGTGGCATAATATCCGGGTACAACATGTAAACGGTTCCCCCCCCCCCCCCCCCCCCCCTCGTGGTGCAAAGTTAATGTCCTCAGACCCCTGGTGGGCTCTGGGCTTTTAAAAGTTAGAGTGCAGGATATAATGAGCGGGGAGAGAAAAGGATGGGGGCGAGATCCCCTGTCAGCAGTTATAGGTAGTTGTACTCACTTATTTACTCCATCCATCTTGTTACATTGCTGGGCGTCCACGCTGATCTAGCCAGGTTGGAGCCGTCGTCGGATCTTCAAAAAACTGTACTTGGCCATCTTCCTCCACTCTTAGTCTGGCAGGGAACAGCATAGCATATTTGAGGTGTAACACCCTCAGCCGCCATTTAACATCTTGGAACTGTGCTCTTTTCCATTGGACCTCATTGGAAAAGTTGGGAAACACCGCAACATGTCCATTGCCCAGAGGGATATTACCTTGCTCTCTGGTCAGCCTTAGGATTTTATCTCTGTCCTTAAAATTAAGAAACTTTGCTATGAAGGTTCTGGAGAGGGCTCCCACTGGTGGAGGCTTTGCTGGAGGCTTTGCTGGTATGCGGTGTGCTCTCTCCACTGCAAACATGACAGAGAAAGCCTCCCTGCATTGTCTCAGCCGATTCTCCATGTCGTCTTGGTGTGCATGGAGTTGGTGTATTTGCCACTGTAAGTCCTCTGTGGTATGGCTCAGGGGGTGCAGTATATCTTACGCTGCGCCGTTAGGGGTCTCTGCCTCTGTGACCCGATCCTATGCTTTAGATAGATCCTAGCGCAATAGGGATATGTCTATTTTAACCTCATCTATTTTGGCGGTGTGTCCCCTGGAGCGTGACTATGGCTTCCAGGACCTTGGCAGTGTCCGCGTGCTGTTGCATCTTTGGCTTGCTGATCCTTCTCTTGATGGCGGTATTTCGCTAGTTTGTCTGCCACCTCTGTCGGTCTCTTAGGAGGAGACATGTTCACGACCTGCTCCCGGGTTTAGTACATGTTGTGTCGGTAGTTTCTTTAGGCTGGTTTGCATCCAGGATAGCACTCAGGATGTGTGGCAAGAGGAGCTCACTATGCGTGCGTCCTACTCCATCGCTGTCCAGGCCATGCCCCCCCGGCATGTCAGTTTAGGTGGACAGCCATGTCTTGGAAGGTTTGCAATTGTGCCATACTCTTTCCATTTTCAGATGATGGATTGAACAGTGCTCCATGAGATGTTAAAGTCTTGGGATATTGTTTATCCAAACATATGATTTATCCAGTCCCAAGCCCATACTATAACACATTATCAAAGTAGCCCAATCAATTACTTTTTAAATCATTCTCATCCAGCATTCATGCCAAGTAACTTGTTCATGACCAGATCTGCCGGGGCAAGATCTGGAGATCTGAAATATCCTATTAAGAGTGTCCACCACTCCCTTCCAATAGGAATGTAATTTTGGGCACCGCCAAAGTAGATAAATCAGGTCTCCATGATCCCATTTACATCTAGTGCATGTCGGGGTAGACAAGATACCCATAATATGCAACCTGTGTGGGGTATAGTATACCCTTAAAAGGATATACAATTGCATTAATCTTTGTGAAACATTCAAGGAGCAGATCAGCACCGACAAGAGAGCTTCCTCCCATTGATCCCCATTAAGCTGACTGACATCCCCCTCCCATTTAGTTAGCATTCGTAAAGGGTGTTTTTTCAGAAAATTCTGCAGTAGCATACTATAACATTGTGACAGAGACTGAGAACATTTAGAAGGTTTACTCTGTGCTATTATGGCATGCCTTAATGGTTGTAAACCCTTACAGACCACTTTAACCTACAGGTAAGCCTAGATTAAGGCTTACCTGTAGGTGCAAGAACTATCTCCTACACAATTAAAGAGATATCTTCCTAAAAAGGGGCCCGATGTCTACGGTGCATGAGCGTCGTAGACAACGGCGAAGGCGCACTGAGCATGCCGCTAGTGAAGGCTAACATGCCGGTACTGATGGCTCCTGCGCGCATGCGCCGGAGTGACGTCATCGCTGCTCCGGCCACTCACAGCGCCGGAGCAATGATACCCGGAAGGAAGATGGATGCTTCGTGGAAGAGGGGACAGCAGTGACATCGCAGGCTCCTGTGTCAGGTAAGTGACACATAATGGGCTACTATGCATAGTAGCCCATTATGCTTTACCTTTGCAGGGAAACAAAGAAGTAAACCCATTAGGGTTTACTTCCTCTTTAATTGTATCTAATAGAAGCGCATGGAAAGTGGTAGGCCAAACTTCTCTTGTAAAGCCTGAAATGACAACAATAGTTAGTTTTGGAAGATTTGTCTAATAGATAGCACCCCATATCTCTTCCATAATGCCCCGTGTTGCAACTTGGCAATTTCAAGGTAGATACCATTCGACCGAATTGGGCTGAACTCAATGTACCCTGTCATTCCCTGCAAATATCTAGTTTTATTGAATATTGAATAAGATTACATGTTGGATCTTATACGGCTTACCGAACGCCTGAGCCTCAAGCACCACTGGAACAATCTTGCTCCATACTGTATGCAGCATCACAGCTTCAGAAGAGCTGCTGTTGGCGGTCTCCTGTTCTGTGCCCACACACATTGTACCTATCAGATGCTGCAATTGAGCGGCTAGATAGATTAAGGTGCGGAATAAGGAATTTACTATCCTAAAGGTTTTAAGGGGAACCATAACTGGGTATTTGTGCAGGACGTACAATAACTGGAGCATAAGAATCATCTTATTTAAGTTCACCCTACCAGCTACAGATAAGTGAAGGGAATTCCATTTTTTAATTCGATCCCAGAATCTTTGTAACAATGGGGAAATAATAAGCCCCCCATACTCCAGGATACAGGGTGTCATCTGGACTCCCAAGTATCTGAATGAGGAAGCAATTGGTATGGAACATTCATCCAAAGATTTACCCCCCAGCATCAATGGGCATTAAGGCGGACTTTTTAATTACCCTTTATTTATGCAAAAAGAGGACAATGAAAGAAATATTACATCACATACCCACAGGGACATACATAACTGTTTTCTTATAGTGTAGCAGATTAGGCAGGGTTAATATTCCTCCATTTATAACCTTCAATATATACATAATTTCTTCTTATAGAACCCACCTATTCACCTCCGTTCCCCCTAACTAATTAAATTCTTATCTTCCATACTAAGTGACCGAATACTTCCTAATCCTCCCTTTTATTTTATCTTTTATAGAAAATACCCTGAATCATAATCAAAACCTCAGACAAAAAAAAAACCCACCCCACCCCCCCCCTCTCACCCTCCCTCCCTCCTCCCCTTGATTCCCCCTCCCTGTGGAGGGTGGGGGACTTCCATATTATTATAGGATTCAAAGACGGGTGGACTCATTCCCCGGTTATGTTCCTCAACAGTCTCTTCCCTTCTTCTGAATATGCAAATAAGTTCCAAGCTGTCCAGATTTTGGTATATTGCTCTTTTCTATCTTGGGCCGAGAGAACCAAGTCCTCTATAGCAGTGTTTCTCAACTCCAGTCCTCAAGGCGCCCCAACAGGTCATGTTTTCAGGATTTCCCTCAGATGAAACTGCTTTGGTAATTACTAAGGCAGTGAAACTGATCAAATCACCCATTCAAAATAATGGTAAAGCTGAAAACATGACCTGTTGGGGTGCCTTGAGGACTGGAGTTGAGAAACACTGCTCTATATTACTGTTTCTGACCCTTTTAAGCCACAATGCAATCAATGGTGGCCTAGGGTCTTTCCAACAAAGAGCAACACCAGCCTTAGCAGCATTAACTAAATGACATAAAACAGAATTCTTATATGTCTGTAAAGGGATTTGTGAACAATGGAGCAAAAAAAAAAAAAAAGGGAGGATCGTCTGGTATTGGAAAGGCAGTACATTTTTGGGAGATCCTTTGTACCTCCAGCCAGTATTGTCTGATCTTAGGACACGACCAGAAAATATGGACCAAGGTCCCCCATTCCTTATTACATTGTCAACGGTCCGAAGCCTCTGGGAAGAACTTACAAAGTCTTGACGGGGTATAGTACTACCGCGTCAATATTTTGTAATTAGACTCCTGAGTTTGTGTGCAAATCGATGAATTAATCGCAAAGTATATTATCTTCTGACGTTCAACTGGCGTAAAGGTCTTATCAAGATCTCGCTCCCACTTTCCAATTCCAGGTATCTTGAAGTTAACTGATGGGGCAATTAACATCGCATATATCTTAGAGATCGTCCCGGGGAGGGGTTCTTTCTCATCACAGTATAGTTCAAGCATGGTCAGTTGTCGCCTGTAGTTTATCGCCGGTCCTAACGATTTAAAGAAATTACACAATTGTAGTGCCTGCCAGAAGTTTATTTCAAATCGACCCCCCAGTTGCGTCAATGAGGCAACTGTGGGCCAAGTCTCGGAATGCAAAAAACGTGATGCCTGAGTGCAGCCCTCTATAAGCCCCTGAAACGCACCCGGCTCCATACCTGGCCTAAAGCTAGGGTTTCCCAAAATAGGGAACAATGGTGATTTTATTGATGAATATTTAGGGTTTTGGCAGATCTTGAAGCCTATTCGCAGTGTTGAGCCTATAAGGGGATGCCTTTTAAGAGGTTTCGGTAATACTGCGTAGCACCAGAGCGCTCTACGCAAAGGTACCGGACTAAACTTTTGTTCCACTTCTGTCCACAATTTAAATTCTGTATGTCTACACCAATTGATCACTCTGCCAATATGCACTGCCTGGTAGTATTAAGATATATCTGGGACTGCTAAGCCGCCAAAGCATTTAGGGATAATCACAAGGCTTCTACTAATCCTTGGTTGTTTGTTTGCCCATATAAATTTAGTAAAGAGAGTATCTATTTGGCGAAAAAAAGCTGTTGGCATGTCTATAGGTAGGGCCTGAAATAGATACAGAAATTTTGGCAAGATGCTCATTTTAATAATATTACATCGGCCAAACCACAAATTAAATCCTTGTTGCCATTTATCTAATAGAGAGCGAACTACCTTATATAGCGGTGGAAAATTTACTATAAAGGTCTTATCAAGCCTTGATGGAATATGTGTACCCAAATATTTTAGCGCTGTAGCTACCCATTTAAAATTAAAATTAGGTTGTATAGTTTGCAGTGTCAATAGAGGCAGTGCAACCCCCATAGACTCCGATTTCGCATAATTTATTTTTAAATTTGATAATGCTCCATATCTTTCAATTTCTTCCATGAGATTAGGCAGTGAGACATGTAGGCTACACATAGTGAACAAGTCGTCCGCGTAGGCTGAGATTTTATAGTTATGATCCCTATTTGAAGTCCCTGGATATCAGGATTTTGCCGGATTTTATTCAATAATGGTTCTAGTGAGAGGGCAAACAGCAGGGGAGAGAGGGGACATCCCTGGTGCATTCCATTTGAGATTTTAATAGGTTCCGAGAATACCACGTTTACTTTAACCAAGGCCTGTGAGGAAGCGTATACCCCGGCTATCCACCACAGCTTACGCTCTCCCACTCCCATGTGTCTCAGAGCCTCAAACATGAACTGCCAATTAACTCTATTGAACACTTTTTCTGCATCCGTACTCAGGAAAATGCGAGGGATTTTTGTTATATTGGCATAATGTACCAAGTTGAGTACTTTAATGGTGTTATCCCTCGCTTCACGTGAGGGAATAAACCCAACTTGGTCCAAGTGCACAAGCTGGTGAAGTTGCGGTTGAAGACAGGAAGCCAGTAATTTGGTAAAAAGCTTTAAATCTACATTCAGTAGTGAGATTGGCCGGTAACTACCACATTTGACGGATCCTTCCCTTCCTTCGGAATTACCGAGATATGCCCCATAAGTGTATCCGGAGGGAATGCGGCAGTTTGGCCAAGCGCATTGAATGCCTTTATCATATGTGAACCTAACAATGGAAAAAAAAGTTCTTGTAATATTGCATTGTAAATCCAACAGGACCTGGTGCCTTCCCATGTTTAACCGATTATCACCGCACTTAATTCCTCCATAGATATTGGAACTTCCAGACTACTGCGGACCGGGGAGGGTAACCTAGAGAGACCTGCCGAGGATAGATAGTCCTCCATAGTGGCCAGGGGCAAGGATGATGGTGTCAGGTTATATAAGGAGGAATAATATTCTTTGAACCTCTGGGCTAGATCTTTTGGAATCGAAATTAACTGTCCATTCCCTCCCTTTATATGGGGTACATATGCTGTCCTCCCCTTTTCCTTAAGCTTCTCCGCCAACACTTTACTACATTTATCTCCCAGTTCATATGTTACTTTCCTCCCCAGCTGTATTGCCGTTAGTGAAAAAGATCTGTCATCTGTCTCCTCAGATGTGCTAGATCCCTCCCTAAAATTGGTGCCTGTACCTTCTTATGTTGTGACTCAAGGGCCTGAATTTCTGCCAATTTTATTATCTGCGCTTCTCGTGCTTTCTTCAGTCGAGAGCCATGTTTAATCAGAATCCCTCACATTACTACCTTATGTGCCCTCCCATATCATGCCCGGGTCACTCCCTAGAGTGTCGTTTGTCCGAAAATATGCTATCATTTCCTTCGCTACGTCCTCCCGAACTTGAGGGTTCTGTAGCAGGTTTTCGTTTCCGGGAAGCCAGCCGAGCTAGACAGGGAGATGTAAAGTGTAACCGGAGCGTGTTCTGACCATGTTATGTTTCCTATAGTCACGTCTAAAACCGACGTAAGTAGATAATGTGGCACCAAGAATATATCTATGCGGAAGTACAGTTGGTGGGGTTTGGAGAAGAAGGTATAATCTTTCTGTCCTGCATGTAAAATCCGCCATACATCCACCAACTGCATCTCCCGCACAATACACTTCCTGACGCCACCAGGGGTGGAGGAGAGCCCCGAGGAAGTATCTACTCTGGGGTCTAAAGATATATTGAAACCCCCCCCCCCTGGGGATCATCCTACATTCCGCAAATTCTGCTAATTTTGTCAAAGTTTTGCTTATAAAAGCGTCTTGACGCGTATTTGGTGCATATACTGTGGCCAGTGTCACCTTCACGCCTCCAATGTGGCCTTTAAGAAATAAGAAGCGTCCATTCACATCCACTCATCTATCCTTGAGGGACCAGGATATCCGATTGGAAATCAAAATGGACACCCCTTTAGATTTTGCTTCTTGATTATGTGCATGATATGTACAGGGGAAAAAGGGGGAAATTGCACCTGCCCCCCCCCCACCCCCATACAGTGTTTCTGTAGTTTCTTTAAGGGTGCCTATCTAATTTATGGCAACAGCAAGTGAGATTAAATAAAATATATCCCTTGTGAGTCAATAATTATCTATACATACACAACAATAAAAATGAAAACCACATACCAAAAAAACAAAAAGGGGGGTGGGAGGGACAAGGGGGAACTTACCCCCGCCCCTCCCCTCGACCCCTTACAGTGACTATCTAATTTATGCCACCAGCAAGTGAGAATAAAATATAACATATCCCTTATGAAACAATATATATCTATACATACACATCAATAAAAATGAAAATCACACATAAAAGAGAAATAATTATTGAGGGTCCCATTATTGGTTGTAACTAGTTCTGAATTGTAAAAGCCTCCACCCCCAGAAAAGCAAACAGATCTGGGAGCTCTACTGGATGTCGCAAAGTGTCATCACACACATAGGTTGGACTTGATGGGCTTGTGTCTTTTTTCAACCTCACCTACTATGTATGTAATGTTAAAGAGTTTTTCTTTATGATCAACGAGATTGGGTAACCCAATCGGTAGGTCCCCCCCAACATTTTAATTTTATCCAGAAGTGGGCGCAACATCACCCTACGCTGCAGGGTGGCCCGTGAAAGGTCTGGCAATATTTTCACCAAGGCCCCGTCTTGCTCTATTTCTCCTGCCTCCCAAGCCTTACGGCTTAACCTTTTATGTGCAAAGCGGTGGAAGCGGCATATAACATCTCTTGGCCTATTCACATTTACTGAGGGAGGACCCAGAGATCTGTGTATTCTCTCAAATTCCAGAGCCTGAGGGGGGCAGGGACAGCTAGCTTTTGACATATTGCTAAGACCGTGGTCTGCAATGTGTCACGACCTATGGCTTCCGGGGTCCCCCTGAACCGCAAATTATGGCGGCGGCTACGATCCTCAAATTCTTCCAACTGTAATTGCATAGCGGAAACATGGGAAATTTGTGCGTTCTGTACCTGTTCCAGATGGTGAACTCAGCTTTCTAGAGAGGCCCAAGAGATCTCATTATTCTCAAGTCTTTCTGTTAGATGTTGTACCTCTGTTTGAACCAGTCTCAGGTCTCAGCGGTGCCTTTCCTCCAAGCGGGCGAACATCGCTTCCATGTCTGCTCTGGTTGATAGGGCCTGCAAGAGCGCTCTTAGGTCCGGGTCTCCAGGCACCGGAATATTCCCACCTTGCTGTCCCGGGGGGCTAGAATGCTGTCCATCTATTTTGCTCTGCGCTCCCCGGTCCATGCTTAATTCAGCCGGCAAAGCAGGCAGGGCATGCTGTACTGACTTTCTAATCTCCTCACTGAATACCACGTGTTCTGCACAGCCCTCCCCGCCGACTTCCGTATCACGCAGCTCTGCTGCTTGTCTCCGGATCACTGCGGCTCGCGTGTGGGGGAAGAAGTGCTCGATTTCAGGTTGTGCTTTCTGTTTTTGCGGCGCCTTCTCTCTTTTCTTCATCCCCCGGCTAATCACTGCATTAACGGCTGGGTTTGCTGGGCAGTAAAACTACAATACTAGCTAAGTGGCCGGGTGGAAGGTTGGAGTCTGCGAGCGTGCGTCTCTCTACTCCGCCATCTCCAGACCCCGCCCCACTGTCAATACGGCGGACTTTGTCCAATTTATCCTGAGCCCAGAGTAGTTACCAAATTCCGGTATGGTGGACATAGTTTCCTTAAGAGTGCCTTCAACATCTCCAAGCAGAATCATCGTATCATCCACGTAGAACATCAATTTTTCCTGTCTCCATAACAGAAGCCGGTAATGTTTGGTTTATCTCTAATCTGTATTACCAACGGTTCAATAGCCAGCGCAAAGCACAAGGGCAACAAAGGACACCCTTGTCTTGTTCCCCTCCCAAGATCAAAAGTTTATTTATTTTTTTTTTTTTATAACCTAACAATGCTTTAAACCTCTCCACAACTTTATCCCTGACCCGTTTAATGTGTTCTTTGGCCTTCATGATGCTGTTTGTTCACTAAGATTCTGTAACAAACCTCTAAGTGCTTCACAGAACAGCTGTATTTATACGGAGATTAAATTATCCTCCCTCACTGAACAGTTGTTTATATATTGTAGACAGGGCCTTGTCCAAAGTGTCCTTCCTGAGCAAAGACTCAACATCACTCATTTTCAGGGTAATACCAATATCTCCAAATTGGCCATTGTATGCATGTCTGAACTGAAGATATGGGAACAAGTGAGTGTTGGGAAGATTAAACTTAGTTTTCAGGGCGTCAAACTGTAGAAGTTTCCCACCACCCACTATGTGTTTCAGCGTCTTAATACCAAATTTAGTCCAGATGATTGGATCAGGGTGCTCGTAGAAGTGTGTTAATTTAGGATTCTTCCAAAGTGGTGTGTGAGGAGAAATCTCAGAAGCGCTACCCATCTTGGTCACTGCTACCCATGCCCTACTGGTTGCACGCATGGATATCGTGAGTCTATACGGAGCCCTGACACCCCGATATGGGAGATGTGTCAGTGCCTCATATGAACCAACAGCCGCCTCTAGTGTATTGGCAGTGTCATCCTCAGGTATAGGAAACCACCTATGTACGAATACTAGCTGACCCGCTAAGAAATATCTGTGAAAGTCCGGGACCGCCAAAAAAAGGGCATCCTTGGCGAGTGCCCCTATATACTGGAAAAAATTCAGATAACATATTGTTTAACTTTATGGTTGCTGTTGGGCAATGATATAGAATGTCGATCCACTTACGGAACTGATTCCCAAAACCCAATACCTCCAGTACCATCCTCATGTAATTCCAATCCACGGAATCAAAGGCCTTTTCCAGATCTAGAAAGACCAGTATTCCACTGCTAGAAATATCTGGGCCCAACTGAGTGTGGGAAAAACCTGCGCAAATTAATATCCGTGGCCTTTTTGGGCATAAAACCTGTTTGGTCAGGGGAAATAACCTGCTGCAGGACCAATATAAGTCTAGTAGCTAACAGTTTAGTCAGTATTTTGAAGTCCATACTTAATAAAGAGATGGGCCTATATGACGAACGGGCTATTCATTTTTAATCTTGCTAATTTTTCTCCTTGCATTCTGCTTAAAATGTGTTAGTAGATAACAGGGCAACTTTATTAAAGCAGTATTAAACACAAAAACAAACATTTTATTGCAATGTAACAATTCTTAGATGGGATGGCTACATTTGTTTTTAGGCTTTCTTTTTTTATTTTTAGTGATCCAGCCAGTACATTTGTTGTTCTTCAACAGAACAAGCTGTCCTGCAGATGTACAAGTTAGAAGGTTGAGACAAACCATTTACCACTGACAGGGGTGCTTTAGATGATCAACTTTTATTTATGTAAAACCTTTATCCCAAAAGGAACAAAACTGTTGCTGTAACTGCTTATAAAGTGTTAGCTGGAGTTTGGCTTCAATTTGTTAGCGTGTGTGAATCTGCTAGCACTCTACCACCCTCCGGGCTAACGTTATCAAAAGTTGTCCCTGTTGCTCCTTCATACAGAGTGTAGGCATTCTAATACTGGATGTGTGTTACTGGCCAATTAGCAGAGGAAAAAGGCATAAGAGAGAAAACGAATGCAACCACCACAAGCTGGAAATTTTGTCTTTTAGTTTAATATCGCTTTAAACTTTAATAAAGATAGCTGTCACACAATAGTGTTATGTTATTAAAGAGATGCAGCCACTTTTAAAACGTAATCTCTATAATGAATCAATCTCATCTCAGGTCACTCTATGGCACTTCTATCAGCCAAAAAGCCCCACTGCAGGTTCACTGCTACATCCAGAAGCCAAAATACATGCCACATCTCAGAGGCATTATACACATTTGGCTTTTATTGGAAAAAGGCTCAGTCTGCATGCAGTAGTTTGGTGTTGACATCTGCTCTACATTAGCAGTCTCCTGTTTTGTGGCTCTATTACAAGTTTGAAAACATTGCCGCTGTGATTATTCCTGTGTGTGTCAAACTGAACCTTTCGGAAAAGTTTTTTTTTTAGAAGGCTCTCTACGATGCCCTACAAAGTTTTTTTTTTAATGGCAATATTACCTCCGTTCCAGATTACATTTACATTAAATTTACATTCACTTAAGGTATATCCATTTGGATTAGTATAAATGTTCAGTATATCAATCTGTGTATCTGTAAAGTGATGGAAATCAATGTATAAAAGCATAGGGTATCAATCTGTGGATGTATAAAAGTAAAGTATATCAATATGTGTACAGTGGGGAAAATAATTACTTGATCTGCTGCAGACTTTGTGAGTTTCCCACTTACAAAGAAATGAAGGGTCTATAATTTTTATCATAGGTGTATTTTAAATGATAGACAGAATATTAACCAAAAATGCAGAAAAAAACATATGATACAAATGTTATAAACTGAGTTGCAGTTCAGTGAGTAAAATAAGTATTTGACCTCCAAGCAAAACATGACTTGGTACTCGGTGGAGAAACCCTTGTAGGCAAGCACAGAGGTAAGATGTTTCGTGTAGTTGGTGACCAGGTTTGCACACATCTCAGGAGGTATTTTTGTCCACTTTTCTTTACAGATCTTCTCTAAATCCTTAAGGTTTCTTGGCTGTCACATGGCAACTTGAAGTTTTAGCTCCCTCCATAAATTTTCTATAGGATTAAGGTCTGGAGACTGACTAAGCCACTCCATGACCTTATTGTGCTTCTTCTTGAGGCAATCCTCTGTTGCCTTGGCGGTATGTTTTGGGCCATGATCATGCTGGAAGACCCATCCACAACCCATGTTCAGTTTTCTAGCTGAGTGAAGAAGGTTCTCAAAGATTTTACAATACATAGCCCCATCCATTGGACACTCAAAACTGCCAAGTCGGCCTTTGTCTTTAGCAGAGAAACAGTAGAGAAACAGCCCCAAAAGCACGTTTCCACCGCAATGCTTGATTGTAGGGATGGGTCATAGTCAGCATTTTTCAACCTCCAAACACGGAGAGTCCCCCTCCTCAAGAAGGCACATGTACACTAATTAACATCTAAATGATTCAGAGAAGGATTGGGAGAAAGTGATGTGGTCAGATGAGACCAAAATTGAGCTCTTTGGCATTAACTCGACTTGCCGTGTTTGGTGGAAGAAAAATGCTGACTATGACCCTAAGAACACCATCCCTAGAGTCAAGCATGGAGGTGGAAGCATGATGCTTTGGAGCAGTTTCTCTGCTAAAGGTACAGGCTGACTTTTCCGCATTGAGGGGCCAATGGACATTGCCATGTACTGTAAAATATTTGATGAGAACCTTCTTCCCTCAGCCAGAACACTGAAGATGGGTCATGGATGGGTCTTCCAGCATGACAATGACCTAAAACATACCGCCAAAGCAACAAAGGAGTGGCTCAAGAAGAAGCACATTAAGGTCATGGAGTGGCCTAGTCAGTCTCCAGACCTTCATCCTATAGAAAATGTATGGAGGGAACTGAAACGTCAAGTAGCAAGAGGCAGCCAAGAAACCTTTAGAGGTGTATTTGTACAGACAGATTTGTTCATGCAGTTGGCCACACAGGGGCTTAAAAGAATGATTTGTATGGCTCCACCCACTATCCAAAAATGAGAAAACCCTTATTTTTAGGATCTGTGCTAGAACTGAGACCTGCAGATGCCTTCTGCTTTGAAAAAAAGGTCTGCTATGTTTCTCATTAATTAAAGGACAAGATTACCTTTAAAAAAAATAACTGCACATCTTTTTGCAGGTAAAAAAAAAACAGTTTTTTTTTTAATTTTTTTACTAGGAGCCTGCAAAGCACTGCACCTGTGACCAGCAGATCACGGGTGCAATGTAGGACTTCTGCAGACTCTCTGTGTAAGACTGTCTGCTCGTACCTCATACGATTAGGCAGTCACATACTGACAGGAAGCATCAATGAACTAACTAGAGCGCTCAACAGTGTCCTGGTAGTTCATTGAGAAATACAAGATGACAGCCACAAAGTCTGTCAATATTTGTAGTTCTCCCATTTACAGAACTCAGAGAATGAATGATGTGGCTGGGCGGGCGAACCCCAGCTGCGGTTTTTAAAAATTGTGACAGCGAGATCGGGGAGAAGATCCCCAGCTCGTTGTCACTACAGGTAGCAGGTCGGGGAGAAGCTGCAGCAGGGAACTTATTCCTTAAGTAGGGGTAGGGGGTGATTTCTTTTAGCTTACCTCATCATAACATGTCTGGCTGATCTGTTCGTAAGGCTGGCCATACATTATACAATTTTGTTATTCAATTTTATTTAGATTTACCTTCAACTATGTAGTGCAAGGGCCTGCCTGATTGCATACAAAATGAAAGTGTTTAGGTTTGACCTCATATTATATTATATGGTTTTGGTAAATCTAAAGGAAAATTGTACAAGAAGATTGTATAATGTATGCCCAACCTAAGACAGAAAAATCTTGTTATGACTTTATTCCCTAGACAAAATCTATCCATGAAAATGAAAAGTATGCAAAATATCTGTGAAGCTGTTCAGGCTTTTTAGTACAGACAATGCGTTCCTTTTTTTTTTGTAAGGCTTCTTACAATTTTTGTTTTTATGTTCTACATCAAGAGTAGGCAAACTTTTGAGCACAGTGCGCCGAAAAATGTTTTCAAAGAAATAGAGAGTGCCAGCTACATAAAAAAATTTCAATTTCACACTTTCAATTGTGAAAAGGAACCTTTCATAAACTAAATAAATATTGAGTTTTACTCCTTCACATCACTCCAATCCTTGCACCTTCGTACCTCTGTTCACCCTTATTTTTTCACCTTCACACACAGATCAGCCCCAGTTCCTGCACCTGCATAACTTAGAACACCCCAATTTCTGTACCATCACATCTCAGATCTCCCAAATTCCCGTACCTTAAAAACCCAGATCAGCCCCAATTCCTGCACCTTCACACCTCAGATCAGTCCCAATTTTGCACCTTCACACCTCAGACAAACTCCAATTCCTGAACCTTCAAACCCAAGATCACCCCAATTTCTGCACCTTCAGACCCCAGATCACCAAAATTACTGCATATTCAGACCTCAGATCACCCAATTTACTGCACCTTCAGACCCCAGATCACCAAAATTACTGCATATTCCGACCCCAGATCACCCAATTTACTGCACCTTCAGACCCCAGATCAACAAAATTACTGTACATTCAGACCCCAGATCACCCAATTTACTGCACCTTCAGACCCCCCCAATTTATTGCACCTTCAGACCCCAGATCACCCCAATTACTGCACCTTCAGACCCCAGATCACCCCAATTACTGCATCTTCAGACCCCGGATCACCCCAATTGCTGCATCTTCAGACCCCAGATCACCCCAATTGCTGCATCTTCAGACCCCAGATCACCCCAATTACTGCACCTTCAGACCCCAGATCACCCAAATTACTGCACCTTCAGACCCCAGATCACACCAATTTACTGCACCTTCAGACCCCAGATCACCCCAATTGCTGCACCTTTAGACCCCAGATCACCCCAATTACTGCACATTCATACCCCAGATCACCCAAATTACTGCACCTTCAGACCCCAGATCATCCCAATTACTGCACCTTAAGACCCCAGATCACACCAATTTACTGCACCTTCAGACCCCAGATCACCCCAATTACTGCACGTTCAGACCCCAGATCACCCCAATTATTGCACCTTTAGACCCCAGATCACCCCAATTACTGCACCTTTAGACCCCAGAACACCCAAATTACTGCACCTTTAGACCCCAGATCACCCAAATTACTGCACCTTCAGACCCCAGATCACCCAAATTACTGCACCTTCGGACCCCAGATCATCCCAATTACTGCACCTTTAGACCCCAGATCACCCCAATTACTGCACCTTCAGACCCCAGATCACCCCAATTTCTGCACCTTCAGACCCCAGATCAACAAAATTACTGTACATTCAGACCCCAGATCACCCAATTTACTGCACCTTCAGACCCCCCCAATTTATTGCACCTTCAGACCCCAGATCACCCCAATTACTGCACCTTCAGACCCCAGATCACCCCAATTACTGCATCTTCAGACCCCGGATCACCCCAATTGCTGCATCTTCAGACCCCAGATCACCCCAATTGCTGCATCTTCAGACCCCAGATCACCCCAATTACTGCACCTTCAGACCCCAGATCACCCAAATTACTGCACCTTCAGACCCCAGATCACACCAATTTACTGCACCTTCAGACCCCAGATCACCCCAATTGCTGCACCTTTAGACCCCAGATCACCCCAATTACTGC